>NC_081405.1:94432732-95077050 GCF_030272615.1 Cryptomeria japonica | reverse complement strand
GAGAGAGAGAGAGAGAGAGAGAGAAGGTAAGATCTCCATCTCTACTTGGAAAGGGATGGTAAGCAAAATCAGAGAGACTTATCTTCCTAAGGATTATGACGTGCGGTTGCATAGGAAAAGATAAAACCTAAGGCAGGTGGAGTTAGATGTAAGTACCTACACTGAACAGTTCCAGAAGTTGTGTCTATGGTCAAAAGTGATGGAGGATGAAACAATCAAAGTAGCAAGATATCTTAATGGTCTGAGATGGAACATACAAGAGGAAATAAGTTTGTTGAGTCCAACTACCATTCACAAATGTTATCAGTTGGCTCTAAAAGTAGAAGAAAAGAATAAGAAGAAACATGAAGCACTAGTAGAGGCAGTGGTAGAGGTTGAGATTCAAGAGGTTACAGAGGAAACTGCAGTGGCAGAGGAAGTGAAATAAGATCACAAGGAGAGTCAAAATTGACTGAGCAGTCTAATGAATCCAGTGGAAGAGGAAACTATGGTAGAGGAAGAGGTCATAACAACAATAACAGAGGTAGATCTGGAAGTTCTGGCAGAGGTTCATACTTTGCAAACATGAAGTGTTACCATTGTAGTAATTTTGGTCATCCTGCCTATAGGTATCCAAATAAGGCTACCTCATCACATTCAGAGAAAAGAATCAATTATGTACAAGAGGATTCTCGTAGTGTGAAGTCTCCTGAAGTACATCTTGACTCAGAGAATGGTGAGAATTTGATGGTTAGAAGGGTACTAATCAGGGAGCCGGTTAAGAAGAGCCTAAACAGAGGAGGTCTCTTTTCAGAGTAAAGTGCAAGATACTTGGTAGGGTCTGTAAAATGATCATTGACTCAGGATCAACTGACAATATCATCTTCAAAGAAGTAGTAAGTAAACTTGGATTGAGTAGCATGCCACATAGTCATCCTTATAAGGTCACATGGTTTAATAAAGGACAACGTGTGTTAGTAAATGAACAAGTATGGGTTGAATTTACAATTGGGAAATATTCTGACAGAATTTTACGTGATGTTCTACCCATGGATGCCTATCATTTGTTGCTAGGTAGACCGTGGCAATTTGACAGAAAAGCTATCCATGATGGAGAGAAGAACTATTATGCATTCACAAAGGAAGGGGTGACATACATGATTCAATCTTTGGTAGAGGATGAAGGAACCAAGACTAGTGGTCCTAATGTGTTGTTGGCTGGAGGAAAAGAATTTTTGGGATATCTCAAGAAAGGAGATGGAGAACATTATGCTCTCTTAGTGAAACCTAGTCAAGAAGAAAAGACTAAACAAGAAGTTTTACCTAAAGAGGTTCAACAGTTGTTAGAACAGTTCAAGGACATTGTGAGTGATGGAACACCTGCAAGACTACCTCCTCCTAGAACAGTAAGTCACCAGATAGACATTATACCCGATGCATCACTACCTAACAAGGTTGCATACAAGATGACTCTTGAACAAAACAAGGAAGTGGCAAGACAAGTACAAGAGTTGCTTGACCAAGGTCTAATCAGAAAAAGTATAAGCCCATGTGTTGTGCCAGTGGTGTTAGCAACCAAGAAAGGAGGTAAATGGAGATTATGTACTAACTCTCAGGCAATAAACATAATCACCATAAGATACAAATTTCCTATCCCTAGAATTGGGGATTTAATGGATTGTCTTGGAGAAGCAAAGTATTTTCTAAGCTGGATTTAAAGAGTGGATATCACCAAATCTAGATTAAAGAAGGGGATGAATGGGAAACAACTTTTAGGACTACATAGGGGTTATATCAGTGGTTAGTTATGTCATTTGGGCTTACTAACGCCCCTAGTACCTTCATGAGGTTGATGAATGAGGTGTTGAAGGACTACATAGGTGGATTTGTAGTGGTATACCTTGATGATATCCTCATATTCAGTAAAACAGAGGAAGAGCGTCTTGAACACTTGCAGATTGTATTAAGGAAACTACATCAGGAATAGTTGGCAATCAACCTTGAAAAATGTGAATTCGTGAAACAAGAACTCATTTATCTGGGTTTTTTAGTATCCCAAGGCACTTTGAAAATGGATCCTAGCAAGGTGGAACCAATACAGAGTTGGCCTACACTGAAAACTGCTACTGAGGTAAGAAGTTTCCATGGGCTTGCCCAATTTTATAGAAAGTTCATTCGCAGTTTTAGTGAAATTTGTGCTCTTGTTCTTGATAAAATTAAGGGTGGGTTGAAAACTAAGTTTAGGTGGACTAAAGAAGCCGACTAGGGGTTTTAGTTGCTCAAAAAGAGGATAGCTACCCAACCCATCCTAGTTTTACCAAGTTTTGATAAGTTGTTTACCCTAGAATGTGATGCTAGTTATATAGCAGTAGGAGTTGTTTTGAACCAAGAAGAAAGACCAGTAGCATTCTATAGTGAGAAATTGAATGACGCCAAGAAGAGATACTCATCCTATGACTTAGAATTTTATGCCTTAGTTCAAGCTCTTAGGAAGTGGAGGCATTATCTTTTGCCAAAAGAATTTGTAGTGTTTACAGATAACCAAGCACTGAGTTTTATCAATTCTCAAGAAAAGTTGAGCAACAAACACATCAAATCGATAGAATACCTGTAGACATACACTTTCACCATCAAGCACAAAAAGGGACAGCTGAACAAGGTAGCAGATGCCTTAAGTAGAAGACTTCTCACTATCCAAGAAGTAATATTGCAAAGCATAGGTGTGGAGAGTTTCAAGGAGCTTTACAAAGAAAATGAATCTTTTATGAGGTATACAAGGTATGCAGTGAGTTTAATAATCATTTCAATAGCCAGTATGCAGATTACACATTGCAGAGTGGTCTTTTGTTTAAGGGATGTCAGTTATGTGTGCCAAGGGGATCTATGAGGAAAAATCTCATACAGTAAAAACATAATGGAAGTCGTAGTGGACATTTTGGTCTGAATAAAACACTTGAGTTGGTGCAAAGATTTTATTATTGGCCGAAAATGAAGTATGTTGAGCAGTGTATTGTGTGTCAGAGAGCCAAGGGTACTAGTTCAAATGTTGGACTATACCAACCTTTACCAATTCCCAAAAGACCATGGGAGTGCATCAACATGGATTTTATTGTGGGTTTGCCAAAAACCAAGACTGGCTTGGATAGTATTTTTGTCATTGTTGACCGGTTTAGTAAAATGAGTCATTTTGTTCCATGCAAGATTACGCATGATGCTAGTTACATTGCACATTTGTTTTTCAAAGAGGTGGTAAGAATTCATGGGTTTCCTCTCAGTATAGTTTCAGACAGGGATGTGAAGTTCATGGGACACTTTTGGAAAACTATGTGGACAAGATTGAGAACTAACCTTTCTTTTGGTTCTGCTTATCATCCGCAGGCAGATGGTCAAATTGAGGTCATTAACCGAGTATTGGGTAATCTTCTGAGGTGTCTGACAAAAGAATATGGACAGATGTGGGATCAAGTGCTACCACAGGCAAAATTTGGCTATAATGACAGTGTCAACAAAACTATAGGTAAGAGTCCTTTTGAGATTGTTTATGGACTCCACCCATGCGGTGTTTGTGAACTTCGAGATTTAGGAAGCCTGGAAGGAAGAAGTGGACATGCAGAGGATTTCACTCAGTCTATGAAAGAGGTACATGAACAAGTGCATAAAACATTGATTGACGCTACACAGAGGATTAAGGCTAAAGTAGATGAGAGGAGAAAGGACATTCAATTTGCAATTGGAGACATGGTTATGGTACATTTGAACAAGGAAAGATTGCAGAAGGGAGTCCCTAGTAAGCTTCAATAAGTCCTTGCAAAATTTTGGCTAAATATGGCTCAAATGCCTATAAGGTGGACTTACCCAAAAATTTGGCATTGTCCCCCATATTTAATGTCCAAGACTTGATTCAGTTTAACGGTCCTGTAGTAGTGACAGATGGACCGAATCCAAAAGGGGAGACTACTCTCAGTGATATTCCAATACCACCAATTTCTAAACCACAAGTGGAACAGATTTTAGATTCTAGGGTGAAGTGACAAATGAGGCATGGAGTGTACATGGAACACTTAGTCAAGTGGCAACACTTACCTAAAGCTAAAGCCATTTGGGTTGCAGAATCCGATTTCAAATGACTGGGCATTGATGTCGCCTTGTCATCCCCAGGGGGGACTTGATTTTTTCATGTGGGAAGTATGGTGTAGGAGCACCTAAGGGTGAGAAAATACCCTTTGTAATTTTGGCAATTTTGGCATAAGGACTGGTTCTAGTCCATTTGGTTGTTTATAGGGAGCTTGGAATTCATTTTGTCTTCATTTTGAAAGTTTTATTTTTTGGCAAGACTTGCCCCGATGAAACCGCCAAAGTGTGGAGTGCTACCATCGGCTATCGAAACCACCTTGTTTTACCTTACCCCAATGCTTGATGAGTATACATAAGACTGAAATGGAGTCGTCAGATATCGCCAAGACTAGTTTTCGTCCTACCCAATAACCTAATAGGAAAGCCTACGACTTGGAGCGCACCATCCGCTATCGATATAACATGTTAGGAGCTACACTGATAACCCAATGGGAAGGCAGACTGTTTGGAGCACATAATCGGCTATCGACACAACATGGTTAGAGCTATACTGATAACCCGATGAAGAAGTGCACAATTTGTAAACTATCATCGGACATCGGAGTGGGTATTTTTTTTTCTAACCCGATGACCCGATGAAGAAAGGAAGGACAGTTATAGCCAGAAAACGATTGTGTCGAGTTGAATCTTGTCTATTTGGGACGATTCATGACATGTCTAGGACGCTATAAAAGACCCAGTGGGCATTCTGTAACAAAGTTGGATAAGTTAGATAGTGTTGGATGGTTTGATTCCACGAAAACAAAACACTTCTTTTGAATAACAATTGAAATATCATTTTTTGGTTTCTTTCTCAGAGTTTATTTTATGTTGTAAACATGGCTTAAATCTTTAAGGAATAATGCAGATAGGGTAGAGGTTATTTTTCCGTGTCTTGTGAGTTCCAAGTGTGAATTTGTGCCAAGCTCGGCTCTGTAAATAGAGTTGTCGTTTGTTTCATGTTTCTCTATTGGTGTAAAGTTCTTGTGAACATGGCTCTGTCTTGACACTCCATCGTGGGATCCACACGATCATTGGAGGTTGTCAAGAAGGGCTAGCCATGTACAATAGTGCTCTATATGTAGTAGACCAGGGAATGACATCGATCGTTTTGGCAAACTAGCCCTAGGCGAGCTTGATGATAGCCCGGCTAGGTATCAGTGACCAAGAGGAATCACTTGCAGGGTAGACCGGAGACTAGGCTATTAGCCTCATACCAAGGGAAGATGGGATCAAAGGGAGAGAAGATCCAAGCATGAGGAGAAAACAACTTAGGAGAACTTGTAGGTATAATTAATGGTAGAGCAAACCCTGCAAGGTGTCTGGTGAGATCCGGTGGATTAGTGAGTTGGTGGATTTACATAAGTAAATTCACAAAGAGCAGAGTAACAAACCTTGGTAGCAAGGACCTAGAGTGGATTAGGGGAATAGAGAGGAGCATTCCCGGGTTAGGATAGGAAAAAGGCCTTGGAGTGAGTCAAGCTGACTCAAGCAATCTAGGGTCCTCCCTATTAGGAAGAAGCAAAACCAAAGGTGTATGTGTGAATTCTACCCAATCCTGAAAGGAAAACATAGGAAGAAACTCAATATGTATGGATTCTTTGAAAATTTATTAAGTGTCCCCATGTTGATGTTGAAATTTTCCCCTTCTAAATTAGGTGTACTAAACCACACTACTGAAAAAAACAATCCAAGATCTAGTGAAGTTGAATGTAGAACATGATCTCAATACTCAAGTGTCTCCTCTAAAGACAAAGATGCATCCTCCAAATTTTGTACATAAGCATCCACAATCACATCAAACTCAAAAGAATGATCATGTAGAGAATGAACAAAAGTGTCAGAGTGCTCCCTTGCAACAACTGAAAAAGGATCACAACCATAAAAGAGAAGATACATTTCAATGATTCCCAAATTTAAAATGTAGGATTCCACAAACAAACCTACAGTATATGTCAAGTAATCATCGCAAGGAAATGTAGTTGGAAGACAATGTATATCTTGCTACACTGAATCACAAGAAGCCAAAATTGTAGCAACACAAGCATCATCAAGAGAAAAAATAGATGTGATATCAATAGGAGGAGATGGAATGAAAGGTTCAAAAAATGGATCACATGTGAGAACACCCAAGTTCAAGTAACCAAAGTTCTCCTCAATATTGAAAGCCACACAAGAAGTGTAATCATCATCTGAAGAACAAAAGTCATAAAGAGGAACAAATTCTGAAAAGGAGTACAACTGAGAAGTATTATCCACCACACCAGTAGTAATGATAGCTCTACTCTCCAGTCTATAATGATAACTAAATAAGAGTGAACTCCACAATCTTCCTTGTTTCACCATGAGTGATTTGATAGATGGAAAGAAGATTGTTTGTCAAGTGAGGTACAACAACACCCCATTGAAGGTTCAATCCCTAATATCAATAGAACTCTTCCCAATTATATTCATATGTGTATGATTGCCCATCAAAATCGGTGGTATGTTGCAAGGCTCAAATGAAGAGAACATAGACTATGAAGATGCCATATGATAAGAAGCTCCTGAATCTGGAAGCCATCTCCCTGAATCGTGACCTGTAGTAGAACAAAGAGCTTGTCCTTTGTTCTTACTTGTCCCATAAATGTGACTCTTTTCCTTATCAAATTCTTCTTGATTGGAAGAAGAAGTTGAAGTAGACATTCTAGAAGGCAAATTGATTCTATTCTTCTCAAGAAGATGCTTCAATTCATTAGTATACTTCTTGTAACAATGGTGTCCATCATGTCCTAACAATATGCACAAGTAAGCTTATACTTCTTAAATGATTTACCCTTAGGAGAGGGTGTAGAATTTCCTTGTTGAGGAGAAGAACATTGTGCTCTATCCTTTTATGGATTTGGCTTTAATTATTTATGCTTCTTGTTGGAACCTTTCTCATCATTATCCACCAAAACATGTGACTTGGATGGCTTGAGAATACCTATTGTGTTCAACTTTTCTTGTTCAAGCATCGACATCTCGATGAATGAATCAAAGGATGGTGTAGTATAGGCACTCCCCATTTTTAATTGATGAGTGTGGAAACTAGAAACAAAAGCTGCATATTCAGAAGGAAGCTTTCCCAACAAATTGAAGACCAATTGTGCATGCTTCTTCTCAATGTCACAATCCTTGAGTTATGCTCTTAGCTCATTTTCCTCAGTGACATAGTCTTGTATTGTATCAAAATACTTTGGATCCAAATTTAGGAGATCACTTTCAAGTGTGTATCCTCTAATCTCATCAACTTGACCATACAATTGACCAAGTTTATCCCAAGCTTCCTTTATTGTCTTACAATTTTCAATTTGAAAGGTAAGTTCAAGTGATATATACTTTCTCCACACTCCAAGAGCCATAGAACTTTTAATGAGCCTTTCCATTTTCGAATTAACATCAACATTAGGATTTGAGGGTTCTAAAATAGTGTCACTTGCATAGTGAATTAAAACCTTTTTCCATTAGTTTACTCCATGCATTAACTTTCCAATATGCATAATTCAGTGGAGTCAAAAGAGGAAATTTAGGAGAACCCATAACTAAGTAACAAAAGAGCAGAGAGAGAGAGAGAGAGAGAGAGAGAGAGAGAGAGAGAGAGAAGCATACAAGACACCCCCAAAATTCACTCAATCAAAGAACCCCCCAAAAGAGCAAAGACTTATACTTAGTGTGATTACAATGGCCACTTGCAAAACAAAGACAAATCAATATGCAAAAGACCAAATTGCGATCAATGCATTGCATTTGCCAAAAATAAGCCAAATAAGGCCATGTGCTAAAAGTGAAATTTCTGATCACAATGACTACAAATAGATAGCACCACTATAAAAAATAGAAAAAATTGTGGACTTCTGATTTTTAGTGATTGCCACTACCACAAGTAGGCTATATTAGGTTCAAATCAATATGCAAAAGACCAAACTGTGATCTATGCATTGCATTTGCCAAAAATAAGCCAAATAAGGTCATGTGCTAAAAGTGAAATTTTTGATTACAATGACTACAAATAGATAGCACCACTATAAAATATAGAAAACATTATGCACTTTGAAAAAAAAATTTAGTTGAAAAGGAGTCCATATGAGCCTGAATAATGCCCCAAAAGTTGCAAAAAATGGGGATTTCGCATTTTTTTTGAAAAAATTGTACATGAAAATTAAAAAACTCCTACATCACTATGAAGAGCATGAAATTATATCCCAAATAATAATAATAAAATTGCTCAAGAAAAGGAGTCCAAATGACTGAGATATCATTGTTTGAAAATCGCCTGTGTAATTATGACGCCTAAATCGCCACATCTCCAAACTTCAAATGGCTTTAGCTTTGACCTCGGGAGTCGGATTTGGATGAAACAAAAGACAATTATGACTTTCTCAAACCTCTTGAATTCAATGGTGGCTTCATATCTGACCCAACAAACTCTAATTTTGACTGACAACAAGAAATCCTCGAATCGAAAACTCCAAAATTGTTTTAAAAACTCTCTAATAGAAAACCAATGGAGCTCTAAAAGTGCTAATACTGTGTAAGAATTGGCTATGAAGGTAGTCTCCCAAGATCTCTAGGTCAAATGCAAAGTACATGAACAAGAGAGAAACAATACGACAAGAATATATTCCTACCAATAATGCAATACAAATGATCAACTGGATGATGATTACATAGGGGACCCCTTAGTTAGATAGCCAAGGTGAGAACATAGGAGTGCATAAAATTGTGACAAGTGTCATAATATTATGACACCTAAGACAAAAAGTGAAAAGCTCTCATCCCACCTAAAGTGGAAAAGTGATATTGTGATAACACCACTAAAGGTGTATCACCCATAAAAGGTGGAAAAGTGCATCTACAACAGGTGGATATGATAAAGTAATAACATGATAAGTCCACCTAAAATGAAAATGCTCCAACTACTCCTACGTAATTCCCTAAGTAAGCTTAAGTGAAATGTAATTAGGACCTAGGTGAGAAATAACCAAGGTAAAATACCTTAATTACACTAACAAGGGGAATTTCTAAAATATTCAAAATACCCTAAATGTGTACTTACATCTCCAACGCACCTTGCCATGGTACCTTGAGATATCCTATCAATTTCATCACGCTTCTGCAACTAACTTTCGATATTTCAAACCCTTGAACAAATCTAACACTTCTTTTGTTCTAAGAATAATTGCTCTCCAAAATGAGTCAAAGAACACAAAATATACCTCTAGGTGAAAAACCTAATCTATAGAATTGTAGTACCCATAAGATCTATGACTAAGGATGAATCTCACTCAAAATGGACATTCTATATTGATGGAAGACATTTGCATTTACTTTTGATAAGTAGGTGGACATCAAAAAACTTGTGAGTAGTTAGAAGAGCTACCAAAATCTTCAAACTCAAAAGAAGAAAACAAAACAAAAAGAAAAAAACTACATGAAACTAAACTTTCCATCAATTTTAAACTCTAGAAAGAAAAAAAATATCCTCAAACTCTAGCATTTTAAAAATTCTAAAATCTATACACCCATCAAACCTTAAAATATCTTAAGAACCAAGAAATCTAAAAACAAAAAGCTTAGTGGTCAAAAAATAAAAATAAATTATGTATGCCGATGTACATATGTTTTAATGCAAAATCAAATTTTATTCAATTCAAATGCAATATGAAATGCACCCAAATAATGGAGGTGAGGATGACGTCACATTATAGAACTTATGTTTTTATGTAGAATACATTGATTCCAAACCTCTTGAACATAAACAATTGTCAAGGACCAAGTTTACTCCACATGCAATGGTGTATCTATAATTACCACACCTTTAATGCATTTAAGAACCATACCTACCCATAAACTACTAGAGACATCCTCCATATAAACTACACAAAGACCAATAGCATTAATTAATCACATCAATATTACTCTAATCAAATTAAAATATACCCATTATCACGGTTTGGGGCTAATAATGTAATCTTTAAGAAACCATCTCATAAATCTTCACAAATCAATTGAGAATGAAGTTAGCAAAAAAGTGTTTTTAATTTATTAAATTATTTGTATAAATCCAAAAATTTTATTCGTTAAGTTATTTGAATAAACTCTAGAATTAATAATGAAAGTTTTTAATAACATTCACAAACCAAACAATCTATAAGACCCAAACAACTCAAATAAGCATAAAAGACTCGAAACAAATGAAATATAATTAAACTGGTTTTATTTTTTCATCAAACTTTTAATAATAAAAAAAAAGGAGAAGAAAAAATTAACGTAAGACAGACCACCCAACTAAACCGACTTTTGCAATTTCATTCTTTTCTTATACATGATGTTAAACTTTGATGGAATTCGAGGAATGGAACCTTTCACTCGATCGTATGTTACAGGTCTCCTGGGCAGCGTGTGTGCTGCAACATCGCACAAGAGTTGTCCTCAAGTGCGCGGAAAAAGGTATAAAAAAAAAATGGTTTTGTTATGTTCAAACTATGGTCATTTGCAAAATAATCTGCTGCCACATAGTACCATTGAATCTATGTCACAGAAGATGCCATGTTTTGAAATCCACATGCAAACTGTAACCACAACCTGGTTGGGCCCTTTATTTGGGACATGGAATTGCTTAAATTGCAGGATATCTACGGTGCCCTACTCACTGTAAAACAAATGTACTAAACCCTATGTACTCGTGTGTTTGAACAGATGAAGTGGGATGCATTCCACAAACCGTACTCACAATCGCCTTCTTAATGACTTATCTTTGATGACAATCCCCTTTCCTCACCTTGGGCTGCTGCAGCTCTGCGAATGGCTGCTCGACTCGGACAAGTATTGCATCCCAGCTCACATTTTCACAGTTGAAAGTTTTCAACCAACAATGGTATTTTTTGCCTATACAACACAACCATTAAAATAGCCAATTTTGGTGCAAAGGTCTGCAAGGAAGGTTGTAAGTGTGTCATTTGGGCCATGGTGTGTCTTTAGCATGTTGCTTTAAAGTTTGTAGGCCAGGGAAGTGTGCAGTATGGAGAAGGAGTAGAGAGGGATGCCTATTTGTTGTGGTGCCAGCTGCCATGGGCTGCAGCACAAAGTAACAGGCATTTTTTTTTCAAACAGTTTGCAGATTGAAAAGAGCACAAGTGGTCAGAAATAGAGCAAGGCAAAAATAAAGACAAAAGCGTGTGTGCTTGGGAATAAAAATTGCCTGGAGTGCAAAGGCTGTACTCCATTGTGTAAAAGCATAAAAAACAAACTATTTGTCGATGCCGGCATTCACTTATTAGAATGTTTTCTGATGACCTGAAAACTGTTTCAAAGCATGAGACAAGTTTTCAGGCAAGTTTTTGGACTTGCAAGCTCATTTAAAGAAAATCAGGTGGGACAATCTACATAGCATTTGTTTCCCCACGGAATACACATGGATAGCAATTTTTTCAACCCATATATCGAAATGGAATCAGGGCATGGAGCTCATAATCATCACTTTTTAAAAAAAGATGCATTTTTTTGCTAGTAAAGACAGGCACATTTTTCACAAAGTTTTTTGTTTTTCAATTTGTTTGATTAACTTAATTATTTTTATACAATAAGCATTACTATTGATGTTGCAGAGACAATGAGGTTCTAAATTAGCCTTAATTTCAAGTTCCAAAATGCCCTTCCAATTTTATCCCTTGTATCTTGCAACTAATAAGGCACTCTTATACACAGAAGCTTCTTATACCGTAATGATTGGGAAGTGATAATGTTTGGTTCAAGGAGATGGAAAAATCCCTGCCACCACATTATAAAATGAAAGAACAGTATAAAAACAGAACCTATCACTAAGTAACTGAACAAAGGTCTAGAAATTACAGGCCTAACATGGCAAAACCTCATGAACAAGGTTTTATTGTTCACGGTTTGATTTGGATGCAGTTCACAACAACATAATATATGTCTCTTGAGAATTCTTCATGAAATTCATAGCAATTAACTCGTTTATTAAGGGCTTCTGTCAAATCAATAAAAAATGGTCTATGAACTTAAGTATCTGTAAGAGAAATACTTGCAGAAATGTTATTTCAGCCAAATTAAAAATTGTCTTGATACTTATTGTGTCTAACTAATAAAATAATTGGGTCCAATGCTGAATGAAATTTCATTGGCATCCGGAAAAACTTCCTATGCTCTTCTATCTAGTTTCTATTATCTATATGCACAAGATAAGACTCGTCTTTGAAAATCTTCATAGGACAACAGACCACAAGGCCTCTGAATATACCAATCACGAAGATAAGCTCCTTTGTTTGTTGAGCATAAACAATATTTGTAATCTATTTACAGTTTAACAACTTCAATGGGAGGAGAAAAGTAACCGCCTTTAACACCAGGCGATGACAAGTAATAGAGGTATTTGTTACAAATATTGATAATGGAAAAACTCATTGATAATAAAAGCATAAGGTAACCAAGCATTAGGTTTCAGAATCTTTATATTTGTCTACACAAGAAATTAATACTCTCAAGCGAAAAAGATATCCTGCCAAAACCACCAGATAAACAGTTCTCAGTACTACGCTTGAATGTCTAAACTGGTTTGACAATAGGACTCAATCATTGGCATCTCCATCGTAAGTGTCAAGACTGATTATATTGTGTATTATTTGGAAAATTGCTTACTTTTCAAAGTAAGAGTGATTTATAAATGTATACTTTTACATAAGTTAAGTCTTCTCCTCAAGAAAATAATAAATTGGACCATAAATTGTATTGTCAAAAGGCATTAACAGATTTGCTCAAAAACCATAAGGTCAAGTCAACATTGAGAAACATTATTTGTCACTTGAAACTTGTCTGATACATAAAAAAAGAAATGGGTTTCCTCAGAAATCTTATTTGGTAAATGGCAATAGGAAAGATTGAAAAATTAATTTAGAAGAAGCATGCGAAGATAGGGAAAGTTTCAGTTAGTATTTGCTTAGCATAGGATAAGCATTACCATAAGCATTACTCCAGAAGATGTTAGAGGTAGGTCAGATTATTATTCTCTTCCCTAAGGATAGGTTATAATATTATATATAATATCGCTTCTCCCTTTGCAAAACAAGTTAAAATTGCACAAGCAAAGCAAACCTGTGACATGGCAGTAGGAGTTCTTGCCTTCACCATTTTGAATAAATTACCCGATATGCAAAAGTACATTTAGAAAGCATTCCAGAAATTATGTTGTTTTGCAATTATAGAATGAAGAATATAATGCCCAATCAAAGGGTAAAACTCTTGAGATTCACTCTATTGAGAATCGTATTCCTAAGCTATATGGAAAAGTTTGGTATCAAATTCTTGAACAGACTTCGTGCATTTATTTAGATTTTTATGCAAAAGCTTACAAGATTCAAGTGAACGCTCGTAGAATTCGAACTAAGGGCAAGGGCATCAGAAATTAATCACACACACCAATATGATTCAACAAGGTTACCAATGTTCTATAAAGTAAATGAGGGTTCAAAACTAATTATGACACTTTAAGTCACTTATAGCATTTGGACAATCATAATATGAATCCGAACTGATAATTTTTAAGCCGAATTGGCAATGATCAAAGTGAAGACTCGTGGTTATGCACGATATTGGATCTCAGACACAGGACTAATGTCTTGAATCTTCAAAGAATGCATTTGGGATTCTGATATATACCATGTAATAATAATTAAACGAAAATAGAGAAGTACTCAGGGCATTTAGCATATTGCTAATCACCGTGTACACTCGGGACAAAATGTTTCAAGTTCAACACATTAACTAAAAGGTCATTTGATTTCTTTCGTGAATAGATTTACAAAGTCAGACAGTTTTCCTGGAGGCAAGAATGATTGATGTAGTCACAGGAAGGTCACCGCGAAACTGAAGGCCAACACTTTGGCTGAAGCATTGTAAAATAAATGGCATTTTTTTTATTTTTTCCAATCAAAATCAGCACATAGCCAAAAAAAAATCAAATAGTAGAGTTTCTGTTATAATTAGGAAATAATGTATAAAATTCAAATTTTAAAATTTTAAAAACAAATTACTACCATATTGTTGGAAAAATACAACTAAGTATGGGGCCATATGAAGGGGATTCGGGATCTATATTTAAGAATCAGGGCCCATGGAGCAAAAAAATCAATTGCTACAGGATTAATTAGAAATAGCTGCCCCTATTCTATAGGACTGTAAATTTTAGTGGGTGGAAAAGGTGGGGGGTTAGAAATTGCCCCACCAGTTTAGGCTTTTCTTTTGCCACTTGTTAATTATCTCAATTTTTTTAATTTTTACCAGGTTTATTATTTTACATTTATTACTCTGTACATGCTAAATAATACAGTTCACGAGTCCATAGCTTCCATAAACTTCGGAGCTTAAGCTTTTAAGCTTAAACTGAACTACAAAATTCATGGGACCATCTGCTTTAAAATAATCCTAAAAAAATCTCAGCAACACCCACTGATTTTTTTAAGGAAGCCCGCCCTCCATGGGATCCCATCCTAAATGCCCCCAAAATCATCTCTCACATGAAAACCGGTAGAATATTCTTGAACTATAGATTTTAAGAGGTTTATGAGTAGATTAGTTGACAGATATAACAAATATTATCAATATTTCTTAATGAAAAATCACCACCAAGGGATTTCAGTCATGGATACCCTTGGTGGAATTTTATGAGCTGTATGCATCAGACTAACTTCTTTTTTTGAATCAGACTAACTTCTTTTTTTGAATACCATCATCCATGGTATATTTTGTTTTCATAAAATGGTATTGGATATCTAGATATCTGTTTCCATGTACGCTTTTACTGACATGAACTCAACCCTATGTAAGTGAACAAAGATCAAGCACGTAAACATCTTCTGAAAGAAAGGGCATAATCAAAATGCTGGAAAACTTAGCAAGGTCCAACTATACAGCAAGGAACTTTCCAGTAAATTTGTTTTGTCAAAGACTTCATACCAATTAACCAAAACCTTGTGTATTATTGCCTTGTTTATGACTGTTAAAACCAAATGTGAAGTGAAAATATGAAAATTGACTGTTTTTCTCTGGCTCCGTCACTCTCCAATGTTCATTTGAATACATCAACACTAATTTTCTATTGAAACAAGATAATTTTAAACTAAAGCCACTTCCCAACTCATATGCTTATATCAAGAAAATAATCAAAATATCTATTTCCTTTTGCAATAACTTCGCTGGAAACTACTCAATTTTGTTGTAAGATTTGAAAAGTTAAGTTTGAGCATCTACTATTTATCCAAATTATCACTCTTGGAAAGATCAAGATGAAAGGCCAATACATGATAAAAACCCATCAAGCTGTAAATTACCTCTGGACTGAAATTGGAGATTCCATTTGGCTCACCGAATTCTCCTTGAAGACTCCTACTTGTTGCCTCTTCATTTGGTAGGAAATAATGCCTAAACAATTCAAGGAGCAAGATAATTATGTAATCTTATTGGGATTGTTAGTCAACTACAATTATCAAATACAAAAAAGACTAATTAGCTAATTCCATTTCTATAAATTATTAAGTTTCTAGTTTCATGCTCCATGTTCATTATAAAAAAATGGAAACTATTAACACAAACAAAGAAAAAGGCAAGCATCTATTACACATATGTCATAGGTTGAGCTGGTAAAAATAATATGTTGGTGTCTTTGACTAGATTTTTTCTTACAAAGGAATCAAAACCGTAAGGATGGATAAATCTTCCTAGTATTAAAAGAAAAATATATGCAAAGAAAGTGCACCTATATTGATATATAATGTATGCTATGAAAATGTAGAAAAGAGATGGAATGATGTTCAGAAATTAAACAATGAAATAACCAAAGCTGAGAGGGAATAACTGTTGTCATTTTATGACACCCTTGGTCCATCAGTGAGAACCGATCAGAGATATGTTCCATGGACCAGCGCTGCCCAGTTGATCAAGGAGAAAAGTAGTGAAATCATGGTTTGAAGTGTTGCCTTGTCAGAAGTTCCTTGGCCCTCTCTTTCTCTTCTCCGGAACTCCGGAACCCCAAGGTTTTGAGTTTCTTTGCCTTATCCTCTTTCTTTCCTGCTCCGGAACTCTGGAACTCCAAGTTTCCGAAGTTCCCTTCCTTCCCTTAGTTTTTCTTTTGTTCTCCTCCCCCGGAACTCCAAAACCCCCAGGTTCCCAAGTTCCTTGTCCAACTACGGTGACTCCGGTCCCCGAAGTTCCCCTTCTCTCTTTAACCCTTTCCCTCTCTATCCTGGAACTCCGGAACCCCGAGGTTCCGAAGTTCCTTCCCCTTTTGCCTTCTCTCCCTAGTTCCTTCGGAATTCCGGAACCCCGAGGTTCCGAAGTTCCTTGCTCCTTCCCTTGTCTTCCTCACTTCGAGAGTCCAGTCTCCGAAGTCTTCCAAACTTGCTTCTGGCTTGCAACACTTCCGGATGGCGTGATCGACACTCAAGGCTTTAAATGCTCCGACAGTTTTGGTCACTTATGCACTTTTTTTTGTGGAGCCACAGGGGTGCATTTAATGTTTTTGGTAGGATTTCCATCAAGGGAGGTACGGGGCCATGCTGGGTGACTTGTGTCATGTCTGACTTTGGAAGGTCAGTCAATCTATCTTCCTTAAAATTGCCTTTGGAGGTATGGCTAGGTTGCTTGCATGTACAGGTCAAGTGCATGCACTTCCCTGCACTTCCAGACTGACATGCAAGGGTCATGATCACCATTGTAACCCATTTTTCTATATAAGGTTGTTAAGCCTCATTGTAAAGGGTTCTCTCCCTGCTGCCTTGAGCTTTTTTATGCTCTTCTCTTCTCTTGATGACTTGTAATTTTTGCATTTCTGCAACTGTAAGACTGGCTTTTGGCCTTATGATGAATTGAAAATCTCTATTCTTGCCTTCAACTTATGTATGATGTGTATGTGTTCTTACCTTCATTATAAGTGTATGTCTGTGGTTTCCTTTCACATGTATGCTGTGTTAACTGGTTTTTTGAGTGTGACCTTGTGGGAATCCTTCTCCCCTCTTAACAATTAGAAAATTCCACCCTCCACCCATGCGTTTGGGTAACTCATGCTATTGAAACTTGTGCATCTCTTAGGCTTTTCAGTTGATTCCTTGTGCCATTTCGGGTGAGGAGGGAAACCATCTCTTCTTGGTGCATCACCTCCTTTCATTTTAAGCAATTCTCTCTTCCCTTTCCTCTACAAGTTGTTAGGATAGGTTTAGTAGTAAGTTTTGAAATGTTGAGTTGGTTCAACACCTGCACCTAGATTGAGAAGGAAGTCAGCCTTCTCCAGAGATTCAACCCCTTGCGCAAGGTCCCACACTTCGGGGTTGTTTCCATGTTTCACGAGGTTGCTGAGTTGATAGCTCAGTAAGGGTGCAAGCTTTTGTGATAACAATAACACTAATGGAAATTTTCTTAAAAAACAAGTGCCAAGAAATTGACACATCGGACTGCATTTTTTTAGTCAAATGATTTATATGAATTTGGTGAGAACTAAGACAAATAGTGGCTAGTAGATGAAAAAGGTCATAGCAAAAGTGAGTGTCGCAGTACTTCAAAATCAAAAAAAGATGTTCTTCTATGTACAGACACAAGTTTAGAGCTGCCATGGCAAGCACATCAGTTTCTATTTTGATTAACTGAAACAAATTTTTACTTGCTTACTTTTGCTATCTCTTCAAATAAATCATGAAGTGAAGGAATATGGAATGGATGGAGCAAGGAAACTTGCCCATGCAATCCTCTAGTTTGCCCACAACAAAGAAAACAGCCTGACGAACAGCCTTGTGAAGCACACGTCATAGAGGTAGACATGCTTATGACTCCAAGGGAATATTTAATGAATATATTATCTTTAAAGGTTGGGAAGGATGCTAATTTTCCAGTGGTCCTTGGGTTAAGAAAAACTAGGAGCTCTTCATGAAGCACTAGACAAAATCTTTAAAGTGTGGTAAAAAATTTCCTAGAACAATCATACTTTGGATGTGCCTACACTTATTAACTCATTTTTCAAAAAATCGCATACTCGCCATGGACTCGCGAGTCCTTGGGAGCCACGAGTTGACTCGCCAAGGACTCGCGAGGCGAGTCTTGGCGAGTCCATCTGAAAGACTCGCGAGTCTTTTGCAAGGACTCGCGCAAGTCTTTTGCACAAGTCTTTCAGATGGACTCGCGCGACCCAAAAAAAACGTCATGCAACCTTTAAAAGTGAGTTTTATTTTTTATTTTTTTGCCTTCATTTGGCATAATTGAGGGAGTGAAATATCTCATGAAGGGTTTTTTTGCCAATAGAGAAATAACACCCGACGCCTATATAAAATAATAAGGGGTGATGCCCCTTGACCCCAAATTGGGGGTGCTGCCCCCAAACCCCCGTTGAAAAATATAGGGGGAAACTGTGCTAATGGAAGTAGTGAAAATTTAACCTCCGAGTCTGATTAGGCTCCATATAACAACATAATTAGCATTGAAGAAATCTAGGTATTTAGATTTAGTATTTCAAATTTCAAATATTGCGCGTTTGTAAATCATATGACATGTGTAATGTTTCAATTATGGCTCCTATGTTCTCTAAATGCATTAATTTCTTTATGTTTTTTTGTAAAACTACGGTTTTTTTTTGCTGAGTCATTGCCGAGTCTTTCGCAAGTCTTTCACGAGTCTGAGTCTGAGTCCAAATTTTTGGTTTGCCGAGTCAGTGGCGAGTCCGCATTTTTGAACTTTGATCTCTACCTTCTTCCCTATGGGAAATTGATTCAAACATTAAATTCCTAAGAATCTATTCCATTGAATCAGTCCATTTCTAGTTTTCCCTGGATAGAGCCTACCAAAGAAACTTCTATTACCATGATCCAGCCAGAGGCTATCCCTAGGACCATGTCTCCTAAAACAAATCAGCACATATGCCTTACCTTCTTGCACACTTCACTATAATAAAAGGAGTGTCCCTTCAATGGATTGATTCGGAATATTGATATCTTTCAGATGGATGAACCTGAAGGGGAGCAAGCAACCAAAGTGCCATACTCGAAAGAGTTTGTATAGTGCTTCATGAAGAGCTCCTAGTTCTTCCTAACCTAGGGACCGCCTGAAACTTAACATCCTTCACAACCTTCGATGATAATATATCCATTAAATATTCCCTTGGAATCATGAGCATATTTACTTGGGTTATAGCTGCCACCTCCTCCTCTCCATGCCATCACCTCTCTTGTGTAGAAGATGCTGCACTCTTTATCCATCATTGAGCACAACTTTCACAACCATATTTGTTACTGCAATCATCTATGTGCCAGAAGTACTAGAAATTGAAGGAGAAGAATGCTATTTGGGATATTGCAGCATTGAAAAGTGAACTTAATGACCAATAGGCTTGTTTTCAGGAGTAGCAAAACCAAAAAGCTCACATTACCAACTCACAAGCAAAGAAAGCTGTTGACAAGGCAGCTTGATGGTTGCTAAGGAGGAGGCTATACACACAAAGAGAAAGGTTACGAGGCTGCAAATACGGTGAAGTGTTCATGGGAACGTGAACATGTAGCAGTCAAACACTTGCAGAAAAGAACATGAATTTTATGCCCTCCATGTAGAACAAAGGCAGCTTAAGGAAAGAAGGGCAAACTTGTTAGATTCACTACCCATTGGAGCTGCTGTTCATACTTGGTCTACTTAAGTCCTTTCTTTTTGTTGTAATTATTTGTCAAAAGGGACTCCATCTTTTGTAATTATTGTCAAAAGGGCATCGTAGACCTCTGAAATTAATAGGTTTTGTTAATCCTTGTTGACATTAGGTTTTGATGTATCCGCTTGAGGTTCAGTTGGCAGTTGTGTTAACCAATTATTGTAAGTCTCATTATTCAAAGAACAAGTCTTATGCTAAGTAAGGGCCATTGAATATCTGGTCCTCCCTGTATTGAGTATATTGTAGTGAAAACACTACCTATTTATGAAAGCTTTGATTATTCATACTCTACGTTCTACAATTATTTTAGTTATCATTGCATTGGATGTTTTTTGGTAGTGTAGAATCTGATAGCAAACAAAAAAGTCTTTGCAGGTACTTCTTAAGGGTACTCATTGTGCATGCTGCTCTTGCATCGAAGTCCAAATTAACAGCTTTGCAAATAGTCTGCCCAAGAATCAAAAAATTTCTTCCTACCATTTCCCACCTCAAATGGACATGGATAGCTCCAGTGGTCATTCCCTCTTGATGGCTTCTTCCTTGGATAGTTTTTTTTCTTCATTTACTTTCTCTCAAGCCCTTGGATGACTTCCTCCTCCTTCATTATATATGTCTCTTCCTTCAATATTTTTCATCCCAATGTCTCCTCATGTTACAATGAATGCAATAATCTTTTCCTATGCTCATGGACAACATCTTTCCTCACACTTCAAAATGATTAAAAGGTGGTCTTCACTATTGACTTTTTCTTTTCTTTTTGCCCCTTGTGCCTTTATTTGGCTTGGAGATTACTAGGATACATGGTGATGGATGGTGTTGTGTTGCAAACACACATGCCACATTGCAAATGGGGACCCCACTTTTTCTTGCTCGTTAGCTTAGTGTTTTGTTTGCTCAGTTTTAGCTTGGTAATAATTTTGTAGTCTTTAGCCTTTGTTAGTGAGAAGGGTTTGCATCTTGTCTGTCTGCAAATATTGCTTCGAGTAATCCTTAGTGAAATATCTCGGACTAGGATTAAATCTGATTTGGGTTTTCGTTTTTACTCATGCTTTGTTTCATCGGAATGTAATATTGCGACATGCAAACATGCAAATTGAACTTGCAAGATGAACAATATAGATTTTTAAGGAAATCAATCAATGAAATACAGAGAATCTAAGTAAGCCAATGGTAATCTTTTGATAGAGAAATGTATTGTTGTTTACAAACACATGCTGCTATTGCAAATCAGAAAATGCCTAATGCCATCAAGTAACACATACTCGGAATGCCTCCATACATAAAATAGCAAACCCTCTGAAAATCTACGAGATAGATCATCGAATCTCCATGAAAACTGATCAATGATGTGCAACTGTGAATCTTGAGATGAATTCACCAAGTAGGCTGATTTGGGTTTCCGTCCAAATAGCCAAAACCTCTAGGGTTTCTGTCCTAGGTTTACTGAACCTGCAAGCTAAAGCTCTCAAGCTCTCAAGGAAAAGTTTCTTTGAAAATAACAACTCAAGAATAAATCCTCATTTCACTTTTTCCTCCTTTTATAATGCTTTTCGTTTTTGAAAGTAATACTTTATTTTATTTCTTTCTTTTCTTTACTTTTCCCTCCATCTAGTGACTTACTTTATAATTTGTCATTGACATTATCATAAAGTCACTTTATAAAATAAAGTATGACCAATTGCTAATTAATTAAATATAAATAATCCCAAGGGCTTAGGACTTTTTAATATTTAATTAATTAATTTATTCCCTTGCATCAATCTAATTAGCCCACGGGAATAAAATAGGCTAATAATCTCCTCTAGGCGATCACTCGGAGAAAGGGGACATTACAATCCCCCCTTCCCGAAGATTGCTTGTCTACAAGCAATTGTAAACCTACATATGTAAAGTATTATCTAGTGGCAAGTATTCTCCGACATGAATATGAAGAATGACCTCATAGGGATGTGGAACATAACTATCCATGGGAATGCTCCACTTGGATCCCACAAGCAAAAAGGTCATCCACCTTTCCCAATATCTGTAATATCATGTTGCTCTAAATTGACTATAGGTGGAATGTCCAACTACCACAACATTGCTTCTCTAACCTATATCCCAAAATAGTGATCAACCCAAAGAAGCAAACTGGAAATCCTGCTAGATTTGGCCCCCTCCAAAGTAGGAAGCATCTCATACCAACTATTCATCCTACTTTTATGCGTTAAACGCAACATCAAGTCATCAACAAGTGGGCTAAATGTAAAGGAGTATGCATACCACACCGCGTAATTACAATGGAATGCACCAATAGGATCCAACAGAGTACTAAACCAACTTTAGGACTACATATCTAACTATATGTATCTGGAGAGTCACAACATGAAGCATGAAACGTAGGGTTTGTGTCATTAAGTGCAAGTGGTATACTAGACCCAACTAAGGCATACTCATCATGCTCTCCCCTTGTGTTAACTTCATTAACAACCTCAGTGATATTGGGGCTACTGGTATCACTGGATATTGTATCATCACTTTCAGATTCAGTCACAATAAAGTATGGTTCACCTTGTTTAGCTCTTGAAGAGTCATGATCTCTATCTAGAAGTAACTGTAAGAAAACTGCTTTAACCCCTCCTAGTGCATGCTTGATTGTTTGTAAGCTCGACGTTGAAACTCCATCCTTAGGCCTGTGTTGTATGAGATGCTCAATGAATTTGTCATTCTTATCAAACTGGCCAAAGGCTTGAGCAACTGCCTCCCCTTTTGGGTACATACTCTCAAAAACTACACCAAGAGGTGCCATCCGCTGACACTGATTTGCATTTCCTATTAAAGTCTTAGCCTCAAGGCTGCAAGTTGTATCATCATGTGATTTCATTTCCTTCTAGTTCTGCCCTTAATGTTTAGTTTTTGTTGCTTGACATTTGGTCAAATAGTTTGCATGCATGGTTTGATTTTCTGAAATCTTGTTTAATTTATTGATGCCAAATCACATAATATTGCAAGGAAATAAAAGGACTAACAGTGCACAAAATTTAGACAGTAGGGATCCAAGGAATAACAACCTTTAGAAGCAAAATCAGAATTGAGAATTGTTTATGACTGTTAGAACTTGTCTCAGATTATTTAATTTAATTCCAAAGAGCACTTTTCAGCAACTAAACAAGAATACAACCAATTTATTACATACCCGTTAATCCTTGCTTGATGAAATGATATACAATGAAGTCAATAGGGCTGGAAACGGACTGTCAACACCTTCAATACAAATCTGGGTATGTTTGAGAATGATAACAGCAAATAAGAACCCAAAACAAGCGCTAAATTTTCATCAAGAATAGCCACCTAAGGTAGAGTTGTAACAATGAAACCCTGGGTCTGAGGCTTTTTCCCAAATTAAGTCTTCAAAACTGAATCAAATAACCAGCAATAGGCTAACAATGGGGGCGAGCATTGTAGCGGTCACTATCGCAACATTGTAGCAATCACTATAGCGATTACTGTAGCACAACACTGTAGCGGCACTATTCATGTCATTGTAGCAACCCCTCACTATTCATTAAAGCTTTAAAATCTTCACAAAATCCATGCCAAACCCTAGCTGATTGAAGCTCAAACTAATTCTAAATGTGCAATAAGTTCAATGATGAATTCTAGATGAATCCACCTCTCTACACGGAGTTGGGTTTCCATCCAACCCACAAACTCCCAAGGGTTTTCATCCTTGAAAATGGCTGTCACTGTTACTCTAGCAACTATGGAGAAAGTCAAATGTAAAATGAGCTCATAACATATCTCTTGAGAAGGACAAGGCTCCTTTAAAAAAACTTCCCAAACCATTGGTGATCCTCCACTCTCAATGTGGGATTAAAACTCACTTTTATTTTATTTTCTCTCCAAAAGCAACTTTATGTTAGAATTTTAAGTTGACATTATAATAAAGTCACTTTATTAATTTAAACAAGGTCCCTGTTTAATGTGCCCAAGATTTAAAACTTCTCATCCTGGTTGCTATAACACTAAGGTGCTTATTAAACAATTTTTATTAAAAAATAAAATAGCAACCTTAGTAAATTTAATTAAACTATAGCCAATAGTACACCCGACTTGCAAAAATGGCCAAAAAGCATCATAATCAAAATTTGCAGCACATGAGTGATCTCGATGATGGAAGATGATAAACCAGCCTGACTGGGTGACTTACTACAAATAGACGCTCTCTCCAAGAACCTTGGAGCCCAAACCGGAAGCTGAAAATAACATTTGAAAGCGTAATTAACTCCTCTAAACCATCCAAACTCATTGGAAATACCAAAACACCCCTTGATCATGCTGACACAAACCCAAAACGTCAATGAAAACTGCACTGCTAGAGAATCCGAAAACGGGGACATTACACTTAGGGTGTCACCAAGTCAAGAATTCAAGTCTCGAGTCCAGAATATGATTGAGTGTCAAGATTGAGAATTAAGGGTGAGATTGTAAAAGTTGTCAATGTTGCAAAATGTTGTCGTAGTTGTCAAAATGCAAAAAAGTTGCAAAAATGTTGTCAAGGGAGTGGTCAGAAAAATTGAAATTTGGAAAACGATGCTAAGTGTGGGAAAATGATTAAATTCAATGCCTAGAAAAGGAAAATTCCTTGTCAAGGTTGGGTTTTTTTGACCTTGATAGGAGGGAAAAATAGGAAATGTTTTGTAAAATCCTTGGACAAGAATGCAAAATTCGTTTCAATTCCTCATGTGAAGTGTGGAATTTCAAATTAAAATTCAAAGGCAAAGTCTCAACGAGGATTTGCAATCAAAGTTGTGTAATCCTTAGAAAATCCATAGATTTCACTTGAATTTTATTCACAAAACATTTTGTCCATGCATACACATGTTTAGCGCTCCACATTTCTTGTATACTTGATTCTAGCACTCAAAATCCTTGGACTTCTCACTTTAGTGCTTGCAACTTCATGTGCAACCTTATTCATCGCTTGGAATTCACTATCAAGGTGTTTTTAGCGCCCATAGTCCAAGACTACTTGTCTATAGCACCTAGGTATCCTTCACTCATCCTCTCTAGCGCCTAGGTGTCTTGGATTAATTCTTGCAAGTTTGCTTTGGTTAAAATGAATCCTTAGTTTGGATGGAGGTGCGCTCAAGCATTTTGTGAAATCATTTAGAATAGTGCCTTTCAATCCGGAATTATAGGTCCCATGGGACCTATAGTCCAAAACTACCTTCTCTTAGCACCCACTTGTCCATGCAACCCAATGAAATGCGCTCACCCCTTTACTTTTGTCCTTGCCTAGCATGGATTAGCGCCTAGCGTTTAGTCCTTGCTTACCATGAAATGCTGCCCTTTGTTATCCTTAAAAACATCTCAATGCTGCCCTTTGTTATCCTTAAAATATCTCGATGCTGCCATTTGTTGTCCTTGAATGACCTTGAAGTCCGCCTTACCCAGTTCCTTTGTCCATGGACACATTGCATATGCACCCCCAACAGTCCTTGTTAAGGTTGGGATTGCACCTAGTATTATCCCTCTTCACCTCAAAAACTTGCTTAAGTTGTCCTTGTCAAGCATGGAATCCTGCCCATACTAGTCCTTGACAACATTCAGATGCACCCTTAGCAGTCCCTAGGTGAGGTAAAATCCCACCTTGTTTAGTCCCTCACCACACCTCAAACCTGCCTAGGCTTGTCCTTGAGTATGTCTTGAAACCGCCCACACCATGTAAATCGGTTAGATTAGTCCCTAGCTTCATCTCATTTGCACCCTTCATCTTGTCCTTAGCAACATTAAAATCCCAACTAAGAGGTGTTAGATTGGATAGGTTGGCTCACATGGGGAAATTTGAATTTGAAAGTGCAAATCTTTGTTTATAGTTGGCCTTATTGGGAGGTTGTGTTCGTAAGTTTCAGAGCATTCTATAAGAAACTTAAAATTCATCATTTAAACACAAATTGAAGAAGAGCAGGTGCGAATTGGTGAAGAGGGTAAAGCAGATTTAATATTACTTTGCAAGTCAATTTGCTTGATGAAAGATTGAGAACTCACCCTCTTTACATACCCCTTTCAAATGCATTGTAAATCAGGCCGACCTCATCTAAAACAAGAAGCAAAAAAACGAATTAACCTGGCCAACCTAATATCAGGTCAATACTAATGAAAACAAGTGGATTATCACCTAGGTCGGCCTTGTTGAGGGGTCCTAAATGCAAAAATGAGGAGCCCTATAAAAGAGAGATCAAAACTTCATTTCAAGTGCAATGCAAATACATTCACAATGAATTCTAAGGCAGACCTGAGGCGAAGTAAAAGGCAGATTTAAAGTGCAGATTCAAATCAGACTTAGGGCGAATTGAAGCAGATCTAGGGTGAGTTTGGGGGCTGATTTCCTGATTTAAATTGTCATTTCCAGACCTGTGATGTGTGAATCAGATCTGTAAGATAATTATTTCCAAGGTTGAACTTCCATTTCTAGGTTTGCAAGGGTTATGAATGATGATATTTGTGAAGGATTAATGTTGTTTCATTCATTTTATTGGTGTGTTGATGCAATACTTGTCAAATTTGCAGGTCTGGCGCGAGGAATGGAAGTATGATAATCAAAGCTTGAAGAGGCAGAAGGAGATTATAAGAGGTATTTTTGCAATAACCTTGGATTTTCCTAAGAAATCCAAGGTCAATATGAAGGTTGATGGAGAAAGAACACTTCAAGGAAAATGATTACAATGCCGATGAAAGAACTCAAGAATGCAAAAGGAATTTCAAGACAAGGTCTACATTCCAAGGAAAAGACACGATTCGCATTTCAAAGATGAAGTCAAGGAGAAAGATGATCACAACATAGAAGATTAAAACAATGACAACAAAGAGGAATCAAGGTTTGAGTTTGAGGAAGGATGAAAATACAACTTGAAGGACAACATTTGCAAGGATATCAAGATCAACAATTGCAAGAGGAAGTGAATGGTGAATCAAAGAAGAGGAACACCTCAAGAACATGAGAGAGACATCAAGACATTTAAAGGAAAGACATTACAACATGAAGTCAAGAACTACACCAAGGAAAGAGAAAACATGATGAGGATGAAGGAAAGATAACATCCAAGACAAAGAATTCTCAAACGTGAGAATGAAATGCAAGAATGATCAAGGAGAAAAGATAGTTTCAGAAGAGTTAATCAAAGTTAGAAACTTGATTAAGATGATACAATTTGGGAATATAAGCCATCAGAATCAGTCAAGCAATTGGATGATGTTCAGTATCAAGAGATATCTACGTTGATGTGGCACCCAATCATCATTGACCAATTCAGTGATGCCAAGTCAGCATGTCTAGGTGCATTGAAGCTAACTCATTCCAAGAGGAGCAAATGATGTGTTGCACTTCATCAAATATTATTCAATTTACCTAACCTCACTTCTCATTGGTCTGAATTCAAGGGAAGGACATGCGTCCAAAATGTTGTAATGATCACATTGGTCAAATATTAAATGTAAGGTGGTGGTTGTTTTAACTACCCCAATTAGGGTTTTCTTTGAATTATCTCAACCATTGATTTCAAATCAATCTAGACCATTCATTTGTGATTGAGACCTCTATGTAAGGCTTTGCCTTCTCATTTGTAAGAGTAAATAGTGAATAGTTCTTACCAAATAGATTTAGAGTAGAGTAAGAGGAGAAGACCAGGAATTGTTGCCAAGGCTATGTTGGAATAAACATATGATTTTCATTGAAGATATAGTGGATTTTTGTATGTTGTTTCAACATGTTGCATGGTTTCTACTTCTCATTAGTTTAGATTTGTTTGCATGGAGTTGATTAGTTAAATGGAAGATCTTATTGTTGATTCATGGTGAAGCCTATATGTTCATACCATTTGGAATTTGTTGATTGCAAATTGCAGTGCATGGTTAGTCCGACCTTATATTGAAAGCTTAACTTCAATTGCTGTATGCTCATTATTCAAGGGGTTGATGTGCATAAGCGATGTGAAAATCATTTGCGTACCCTTAGGAGATTCCACCATCTTTGTGTAGTTGTTTCCTCCTGGTGAAGCAAAGCTTGGTTTGGTTTCATCAAGTTAGCAATCATTTCTTGCATTGTTAGGTGTTTAGATTAGATTTCCTTAAATTCTTTCCCTTTTGTCTTTTGTTTGAGTTTGAATTAGTTACTTTCCACGTTCTAGCAAAGCATAAGTCCCTTTGTGATTACCAGCAATATCACATCGATACACTGTCTATCCAACATAATGTCGCATTTTTCGCATTGTAAACCTTGAGGTTGCGTTATTTGATCATGAAGTTTAGCATTTGAGGTTTCCTTGTTCAAGAGAGGATATCATACTTAGTATTTTATTCCATGTTTGAGGTGTCATAAAAAGCACATCAACGAATTGCTTCTTCCAACCTATAGTCAGACAAGTTTACTCATTCCAGACAATGTATATGGAATCTGGATACACATACCAACATTAGATGTTAAAAGACCTTTCTTTCTACAATGGAAATAAAGAATTGAAGTGTCTTTTGTATAGCTACTTGGGCTGCCCTTATCCTTGCTTGAGGTTGATGGAGTGGTGATGCCTCTACCCTCTCCTTTGGGATAGTTTTGTCTGTTTGGAGACTTTTGAAAGATTATTTGATCCCATTGCCTTTATTAAAAGGATGTCCTCTCCTTGGACCTCTCCTTCGAGTTACCTTGTATTCATTGTTGCAATCAACGAATGGTGGTGTACTACATCATCCTCATGGAGCTTTTGTTATTTCTTTAGAGAATCTACTTTAGGTGGTGCAATGCTACCTTCCTCTTCATTAGAATAATAGAAACCCATAGATCAATTTTCTGGAGAATTCATAAATTCATGAAATTTGACAAAAAGAATAATGTCATTAGCCTAATTAGGATGATTTTATTAAGATAGTGGATTGGGCTTCTATTACTACGTGAAATGCCTCCCAATTTAAAACTATTTAATATTTAAATATTATTGATTTTATTTGTAATAGGATATGATGTTTTGATTTAGTTGATAATGATGATTATAATTATAGTAAACTGAATTAATTAACAAATTTATGGAGTGTGCGTTGTTAATTAATTGTCAATTGTGATTATTGGTTTATTGATTTTTATGATGTTTCTAACACACTCTTTCCATTTCCACTAAGTATATGTGTGTGTCCATGAATGGAAAGAAGGTATCATGTGAGAGAGGGAACTTAATGGGATAGAGAAGAATGGAAAAAGATGTTCTAGGGATGGTTGCTACACGCACCACTTTGTTTAGCTTGTTCTCATTGAATGAACAACAGATGTCCTCTTCGTTTGATTTTTAAAAAAATCATTTGATGTCAGTTAAGTTCTTGTCAACTTAATCCATGTTCTTTTGAGATTGTTGATTTCAGAATTAGTAACCTCAACTTTGTCATAATACAGATTTTTTTAATAATAATTAATTCTGCTTTTGGAATGAAATAAATTTGTTTGAAGCCACTTAGTAGAGACTTGGAGATTATAATATGACTAATCACATTTATAATTCTCCAATTAGAATAATAGTCCTTGCTATAAATCTAGGCCTAATTGATGTACAATTATGTGCACTTGCACAAGTCGAGTAAGCACATAGTCTAAATAGCAATGTTACTCATGGAAGTCACAATTGCTTATATAATTTTGTCTTGCATCTTCATTTATACCTAGGAAGCGGTATGAAAATCCAAGAATACACATGTTTGTACATACATTATTACATACATATATATGTTTATTAAGTGTTAAAAATATTTACCTATGTGCATGTGTCCATATATAAAAATATGTTTTTAATTGGCTAAATAGCAATGTTACTTATGGAAGCCACAATTGCTTATGTGATGCTATCTTGCATCTTCATTTATCCTTAGGAGGCGGTATGAAAATTCAAGAATATATGTGTTTGTGTCTGTGTCCATATATAAAAACATGTTTTTATCATATCACTCTTAGGATTCAACTATGTAGTTTTCGAGACAAACTCATTGACCCATGTTTCATGAGTAGTGGTTCACAAGAACCCATCTATTATGAGAATGATTGATCCATTTAGCACTCATTGCATCTAGGCGATGCTAAAAGAGGTGAAGCATTGGGCCTTCCTGGGAGGTCACCCATACCAGTACTACTCCAACTCAAGTGCGCTTAACCATAGAGTTTCCTCCAAGGTTAAACCCACTTATCTTGCAACCCCATTTGCAAAACCTTCAGTAAGTGTTGTGCCTTATGAACCATTCATTATAGAGCCCCTTTAGCTCATAAATTGATAAGTAGGAATTAATTTCCATAGCGAATCAAATTATGATATCACTATCAGGATTCAACTATGTAGTTTTCGAGTCAAACTCATTGACCCATATTTCATGAGTAGTGGTTCACAAGAACCCATCTCTCATGAGAATGAATGGTCCACTTAGCACTCATTGCATCTAGGTGATGCTCATAGAGGTGAAGCATTGGGCCTTCCCATGAGTTTGACTCGAAAACTATACAATTCAATCCTGATAGTGATATCATAATTTGATTCACTATGGAAATTAATTCCTACTTATCAATATGTATTTAATTGGCTTAATGCTCTTAACACTTCATGCCACCCACTAAATAGAACTTCATGCCATTTATACTGTACTTGACATACATCTTACCATCCAATGTAGAGGTGACTACCCCCATGGATTGGTAGATGTGGAGCACACCATAAATTGCAAGGGAAGAGCAATGAATATTGGAGGACACTAGTAAAGAGTGGAGACTGTTATAGGCTTGAGAGGTAGATAGATTGTTAGCAAAATATGCCACAAAAAGTTGCGAATCCACAAGTTATAAACTAGGAGAAATTCTAGAAAGGGTGCATCATATCCCAAGAATTAAGGGAGCTTCACAACCATAAAATAGGGATTCATAAACTAGTTTATGTTTGCCAAAAGTTGTCTTGAAACCTTTTTCTATCATAGATAGATAGATAGACAAATGGAAATATGTAGATTGATAAATGGATATATAGATACATATATAGATGGACAGATCAATGGATAGATAAATGGATAAATAGATGGATAGATGAGTAAATGAATGGATAGATAGATAGATATAGATAGACAAATGGATGGACAAATAAATGGATATATGCATTGATAAATAGATGGATCCATGGATAGATTGCTAGATGAAAAAAAAAATGTTACCAAGGGACGCGTTTCCTGGGTAAAACCAGGCTATCTCGGAAAAAGAAACGTCCCAGGGCTGGGGCACGATAGGGGATGACCCTTGATGTATTAAATTACACCATGTATTTGAAGTTATTAATTTCAACTCTCATTTGAACTCTCAATTCAACTCAATTACTATGTATAATGTATATGATGAATGATTTATCAATGTTATCATATGAATATTTGAAATTTCTCTATATATTCTTAACTTTTCCTATTTTTTTTAATAGTTGTCCCCTCTGTCCCCAAAAATGGCAAAAAAAGAGTCCATCCTAGAAACCCATTTCCCCGTCCCCCTTGTCCCAAAAACTTAGGGTAACATAGGCAAAAATAGATCAATAAATAGGTGGATAGATAGCTAGATGGATCAATGGATGGATGGATAGATAAAAAACAAGCAAATAAAGAGGCAAATAGATAGAAAGAAAGAAAGAAAGAAAGAAAGAAAGATAGATAGATAGATAGATAGATAGATAGATAGAAATATCAAATATAGATAGATACCTTTTTTATATAGTTTAAAGAATATAGATAATATATAGATAGATAAACTGTCAAAACCTTTTTCTATCATAATTTGAAGAATATAGATAGATAGATAGATAGATAGAATAGTGCCCACCCTAGACTATCTCCATGTTCATTCAAGCTTGTTTTTTGACTTAGGTCTAAGAAATTCCTAAAATATATCATTGCATAGCAATCCCCATGTTGATCTTTAGCACCATCAAATTTTAATAACCTTAGATATACATCAGACAAGCAGGTTCCTAGGTACAAAAGGTCCAATTTTTCCTAAAATAAATTTCACCCCTAGACAAGATCATTTGACTTAGGTGTAAGGAATTCCTAAACTTTAATCATTGCATAGCAATCCCCATGTTGATCTTTTGCACCATTAAATTTTTATTACCTTAGATATACATAAGGCAAGTAAGGTCCTAGGTACGAAAGGTCCAAATTTTTCCTCAAAAAAATTTCACCCCTAGATAGGATCATTGTTGTGATTTCCTCCCAAACACTCATTTTCTCTGATTTCCATCAACTCTCCTTTCTACTTCAAAATTCAATTGCAAATATTAGGTATCAAACTCTTGCTGCAAGACTACATCAATTCATTGTGTCAATTTCAACACATGCAACCCTAATCCAACTCATTTCTATTTTTAGCACACACATTCATTTCTAGTTTCAATTGATTTATTTCAGTTGTTCTATCATTGGGCCCTTTCAAAATATTTGCTTACTTTAATAAAAAACTTAACTCTTTATATATCTAGAGTTTAAATTGCATTTAATTTATATTTATGTAGAGCACACATGTACGCCCACCTACTCGCATGCACTCATGCATGCACACCTCTAGTTCATGAGAATATTCCATTCCACTATAACATATATCAACATGGAGATCTATAATGAGCATGCCCATTTGCTAACTAGCAACAACTAAATCTTGAAGAAAAAATATCCTAGGAAATCTAGAAAACAACTATATAAGGAGACACAACCTACCAAGGAAAGGGACTCACTACACCAAGAGCAAGGGAAGGCATGTGCTATGAGAAAAAATATATTTCAAAAATAGGTACACTTTCACACCTCTAATTAATTTCAAGCAACATTCTAATAGATAATGTAGAACAAGAAGAAATTTTTGGGAGAAACAAATCCAAGAAGATAAAACAAGAGAAGACAAGAAAATAGAAAAGTTGTATGGGAATTAAAAACTTCAAAGGATAAATCCAAGATCCTAAAAAGGGAAGGAATTTTGCTTGATCTTCAAAAGCCACAAAAAAACTTTAAGAAATGAACTAGCTACTATGGCTACTCTATCAAGGAAAGAAAGGTAGCTAATTAGAAAAAACATTGAGTATAATGTCCCTTATTGGGATATTCCTGATTTTTGCCCGAAAACAAAATTCCAACTTTAGATGAGAATTGCAATATATTTATAAATATAATTTTATCAAAACTGAAGACATTTCATTATAACATTCAACTTTAAATTCTAAGAATAATTCAAAAGATAGAACTTATCTTGGTTTTTTGCAATAACTCTCCTTTGGATTGTCTTGTTGAAGATCAAGAAAACTTAGATCAATAAATCATAGCATCATTAATATTAGGATCAATACATCATAGCATATTCCTTATAGTCAACCATATTAGGAATTCATCGGAAGCCTTTGCAAACCGCAATCTCAAGGATGGTTGTCCTTGTCTTGTGAGAGAATTGAAGGATTTTAGATTCATTCAATCCATCATTCCACCTTGGAGGCTGGTCATCCTCTTTGACCAAGCCCAAGAGCCCAGGATGGATTTTTGGTCCATTTTGCCTCTCGGCCCACAAGCATGTTAGGACCTTGAATCCATTCATCTCGAGGTGGCATGCTTGACAAGACACATGAAAACTATCCTCTTCAACAAAGCCCAAGAGCATGGTATGAATTTTTGGTCCATTTGGCCTACATGCCCACAAGCATGGCAGGACCTCCAATCCATCCATCTCGAGGTAACGGTCCTTTAGCTATCGTGAACGCCAAATGCTAGCCATCCTTCCTATTTGCAAGCTACTTAAATTCAAAACTAGTTGGTCAAGGAATTTTTTAGAGTATCGTGGATTGCTTGATTTCTCTTTATCATCATTTCTTGAAGGATTGGTGAGTGGATGCTTAAATGATTCTAAAATGAATTGATGCTTGAATGATTTGATGATAGGTTGATGCTTGAATAATTGATGTTTGAATGATGGATGTTTGAATGACTGATATTATACTAATTGAATTGATGGAAGAATTGATTGTTGGTTTGTTTGACTGATTCCTTTATTTCCAATTAATGCTTGATGGATAATTGAATGATTGATGATTTGAAATATTGGTCCTTTTAACAAAAAACTAAAGCATAAAATGGTCTCTTGGAATGTCAGGGGATCTAGGAGCACAAAATAAATGCATCTTTTAAAAGGAATTTATAAACTCCAGAAATACAAAATTAGTTCTTTACCAAGATATCAAAACCAACACAACTTAGTTAAATGAAAAGTCAAAACATTTTGGAATGTTGAAGATGTGCTCTCTAAATAATCGAAATGTCAAGTAAGAGGTACTTCTATACACTATAAGCTGCACAAGTTTAAGGTACACATAGCTAATAGCTACTCCTGCAGTTTAAAAAGTAATTTTATTAAATAGAATTAGGAACTAAAGATCATATTATTTTAGTCTATATTCTTTCAATACAATCCCTGAAGTACAAAGATATATAAGGGATAGCACAATGTCTGCCCCAGAGTGAGGATTTTTTTTTTCCACCTTAGTCAAATCTGCAGTGCAAAATAAAGAAGGTACTCCAATAAATGTAAGCTTAGGGTGACAAAGACATAGTGGACTTCAAACTCAACCAGGGGCTTCACACATTTTGGAATAGTAAGGAGAAAGCAAAAAATAGTCTTTTTGTCTCCAGAAAATGGACTAATATAAAATGACAGATGACTTCTTATTATCCAAAAGCCTAAATTACCAAAAAATTGATCCTAGTAAGAGATCCAACCAATTTTCTAATCTGAAGTTCCTTGTTTATTTTTGACAAGATGTAGTTTCAACAAGTTGAAAGATGCACATGAAAATTAGAGAATGTTGGCACAAAGAGGATTCCTGTTAAGGTTATAAAATTTACACTCTTGCAAAGAGACTTGAGATAATCAACCAAAGGCTTAGGGTAAGCAATAAAAATGTATTTGAATACGCCTTCTAGAACTTGGTAGAGCTCAGGTAAGACTTTCCCAATTGCAATCCCATATAAAGATTCAAATATCTCTCAAAATGTGGAGCATCATAATCTTAGAGGATTTGGAAATTTAATCATGTCAACCATAGATGGAAGACTCTACAAATACTCACCGAGTCAATAGAAACTTGCGAGTCTTTTTGCTCCCAAATATTTGCACCAACTACTCGCAAAAAAACTTGCTGAGTTTTTGGAAAAAAACTCACAAATTTTGCCCAAAAACTCAACAAGTCTGTGCAAAGACTTGGTTGCATTAAAAAAAGGCCTAGATGTGTCAAAAAGCTATCTATTTTTTTTTCAGGGGCATGGCCCCCAAACCCCCACTTTTGTCCTGCAAATTTTCACACCTCCTCTATCATTAGGTTTTTCTCACATCTAACACCTTGTGTAGCTTTCCATCACTACCCTCAAACCCATTGGGGTCTTGTTGATGTGTCTTTTGTACACAACCAAACACAGAATAAAATACCTAAAGGTACCTTATCCTCTCTTGAATAAAGATCCCGAATGATGAAGATATCGCAGAAGGATCAATCGAGGCAACTCCAAGGTTCTTGTATGTAGGTTCTCTACATGTGGATAAGCTTCTCGTGGTATGATGTGATTTTGCTAGAATCACAAGGGGACTTACGTTTGACAGCCTGAACGTCTGATTTGCTTTGGATATTGCTGGAACGTGAGATTTTACTGGTCCTAGATTTTAAAAAAAAGGAAAAAGGAGAAAGGTTGAAACGGGATCTATTTCTAATACTTAGAATACAAGAGCAATGAATGACCTTTGATGAAATTCTAACTAAGTCTTGCTTTGACATCCCAAGACCATCTCCACAAGGTTAGTGCGATCTTTTGAGGAAAGCTTTATGATGTTCAGATCACCGCTACAGGAATGGACACCATCAAACTGATGCATATCAATGAAGAAGCGACAATTGAAGTTAAGCTTAAGCTGAATGATTCCAGTTGACTACACAAGGCAAGTCTGCAATCAACAAACTGCTAGTAGTATGGATATCCAAATTTCACCATCGATCATACATGTTTCTTCCACTCATCTAATAACATGAAATCAAATTTGAAAAGTATAGAGACCATGCAAATTGTTGAATCGACCCATAGAATTCACCATTTCTTCAATGAAGTTTACAAGTCCTTTACAACAACATCTTGGCAACAATCTTTGCCTTCTCTTTCTACTCTACTCGAACTATTTCCTACTCTCTGACTATTCACTACTATCTATTCTCTATTAACCAACTATTAACCCACTATCCACTATTAACCGTTACAAATGAGGAGCTAGGCCTTATATAGAGAAACCCTTTACAAATAGACGACTCTGATTGATTTAGAATCAATGGCTAGTATCACAAGATAGAAACCCTAATTAGGGTTTGTTACAACAAACTTCCTTAGCCAATTAGAAAATTACATTCCAAGGGTGAGGACCAATAGGAAGTAGGGGTAGGTGCCTCGAAGTTTGTGTCGTCCCCGATGAGTCAGGTACATTGAATCTGGACATGGTGAGGTGGACCAATCCAACTGGAGGAATGATGATTGCGATGCCACCTTGTCTGACACTTGTAACTTGGTTGATGTTGATGAGAAGATAACTTTAATTAACTCTTCTGAAACTATCTGCTTCTTCAATGGACCTTTGCTTTGACCTCCTTTGTCTTTGATGAGCAGGATGGATGGTGTACCTTTTCTTGAAATGTTGGACTGGAAGAGGTCGTCCTTGATGATGTTGGACTAGAAGAGGTCGTCCTTGCCCTGGCCTGGTTTTCTCCATCTGCAAAATAAACCAAAAGGTGATTAAGTACATATGACATGTTCATTTCAACAAAGCATTTTCCACCTTAAATCATCAACAAGGAGACTTCAAAATAAAGTTCGCTCAAAATCCTTCCCAGGGACAGGCCCTATAAGAATTTCGCCCTAGACCCTTTAGAAGGGTCAGGAGCGAAATTTGCATTCCTGGCCAATTTAGACCTCGTTTCATCATAATCTCACAACCAACCCCTTTACCTAGCTCAAACAAGGTGAAAAATAGGAGTTTCAAAGGATCTCGCCCTGGACCCTCTGGAAGGGTCAAGAGCGAAATTCTTGACTAAGCTCAAATTCATCATTTTTGGAGACAACAATCCATTCAAGGGAAATCTCAAGGGCTTCTATCATCTTTGTCTAGGCCTGGCTTGGCACAAATATGAAAGGAATAGGTGGATTTTAGAATTTCGCTCTGGACCCTCTGGAAGGGTCGGGTGCGAAATTCATGATTTGAGCTTACTCCTCCATCTTTCAACCTCAATCAACTTCAAAAGGGCAAGAACACCTCTCCTCACACTCATCCAAGCTATAAAAACTCAAAGTTTGACTTGACCTGTAGGGAAAATAGGTTATTTTAGAAATTTCGCTCTGGACCCTTTGGAAGGGTCAGGAGCGAAATTCACTATTTTGCTCAATTCCTTCAAATTCCTGGATCACTAGCAACTCAAAGTCATTCTTAGGGACATCTCCTTCTTGAATTTACCTTAGCCCACACTTGATCTAGCACAAAGTTGAGAGAAAATAGAGGTTTTGAGAAAATTCGCTTTGGACCCTTTGGAAGGGTCAGGAGCGAATTTCTCATTCTTGACTTGGTTCTTCATCCTTTCAATCTCATTCTTCATTACAAGACAAAATTTCATCGCTTTCACCCAAGGAACAAAGTTTTTAAGCCCAAGCAAGGTTAAAAAAAAGGTTTGTAAGGAATTTCACTCTGGACCCTTTGGAAGGGTCAGGAGCGAAATTTCCATTCTAGGTTGATTTTCACCATTTTGTAGTCTTAAACCTCTTCTCTAAGGCAAACATGCATCCAAGTCTCCTCAACTATGCCTCAAAAATCCAAAACTTGGCCATATGAAAGAGCAAAATAGAGGAAAAGGTGAATTTCGCTCTGGACCCTTTGGAAGGGTCAAGAGCGAAATTCATGCTTTAGACAAAATCCACACTTTCAAACACCTCAAATCACTTCCTAAGGCAAGAATATGTCAATTTTCTCTTACCATGCCCAAGGAATCAAGGTTTCCAGTGCAAACAAGGAAAAAAAAGGTGTCTAGGGAGAATTTCGCTTTGGACCCTTTGGAAGGGTCAGGAGCAAAATTCACATTTAGACTCAAATCTTGACTTCATTCCTCACATTTCTCCATCCAAACAAGTGTTTTGCCCTCAATAATGCCTGGGAATGAGTTACTTCTAAGTTTGGGTCAAACTAGAATGTCTTATAGAGAATTTCGCTCTGGACCCTTTGGAAGGGTCAAGAGCGAAATTTGACATTTTGGTCTCTCCGTCAAGATTCATGTATGGAATATAACATTTAAGTATAAGAAAGAAGAAAGATACTTATACTTTAAGTTATATTCCATATATACTATCAGGATGTTTGAGAGTGGTTTCGGACCTCCAAGAGTTATAATGCAAAATCTAGTTTTTGGAGGATTCTTTAGTTTTCCAGACTTAAGTCAAATTTCAGGATTAGGAAGGCATTCCAGACTTAGCCAAATTTCAGGGTATTTGAAGATCAGGATGACATTCTAGACTTCATCACTCACCAATTTGACCTAACTTAGACCTTCAAGGATGATACTCACTCACCAAGCAAGACACAATTAGCAACAAGAGAAAAACCAGGCCCTAAGGAAGACTCTCAAAGAAACCCTAATTTTGGGGCCCTGTGGACTCACCCTGGCTCAAGCAGAGCCAGCCATCCTAGTGATTCCCCTGACAACACTCATCATGCAAAGGCTAACAAACAAAACCCTCAAAGACCTAGAAAACAAACCCTAGAAGGCAAAAAGTAGGGGTCCCCATTTGCAATGGGGCGATGTGTGAATACGCCACAACAAGTCTCCATTCCCAAATCCCCAAGTTATTGGGATCTCTTGTCATATAAGAATAATAACAATGAGGGGGTATAGGAGTGGAGACCAGAATTGAGAACTCAGACAACTAATTTTATTGCTATCATATTGATCAATGATGAAATATCATACTATCAATATCAAAGATTCAAATGTATTTATTATTAATTTAGAATCTCTCCCAAAGTTTTCACTAGACCAGGGAAGAGGAAGATGTAAAATGTTGTAATATGCAATTTATGAATTATGTGGAATCATGATGATGTTCAAAGGCAATCATAATAAATTCATAATAGTTGTCAGCCAACTAGTATATTAGGATTCCACATGAGGATGTGATTTTGTACTCAATTTGCATTCCAAATCAATCAAATTTAATAGAAAACATTTTTGTACTCATTGGATACATCTTGTCATTGAATTTTACAAAAAAAACGTGTTTCCAATGAAATTTAAGCAATTTTTTGAGTTGCCGAACTTTTGCCAGGTTTTTGTCAAGTCGTATTTTTTGGGCTTGCCAAGTTTTTTCCAAGTTTGAGTTTTCCAACTAGGTTGAGTCTTTGGGGCCCTAGAATTAGGGTTTCTTTGATAGTCTTCCTTAGGGTTTGGTTTTGCTCTCATTGCTAATTGTGTCTTGTTTGAGTTTGAGGTCAATGAAGCTTGGTGAGTGAATATCCTCTTTGAAGGTCCGAGTTAGGTCAAGTTGGTGAGTGATGAAGTCTGGAATGTCATCCTGATCTTCAAATGCCCTAAAATTTGGCTAAGTCTGGAATGTCCTGATCCTGAAATTTGACTGTCTGGAAAACTGAAGAATCCTCCAAAAACTAGATTTTGCAATATAACTCCCGGAGGTCTGAAACCACTCTCAAACATCCTTACAGTATATATGGAATATAACTTAAAGTATAATGTCACTTATACTTAAATGTTATATTCCATAAAATGATCCTGACAGAGAGACCAAAATGTCAAATTTCGCTCCTTACCCTTCCAAAGGGTCCAAAGCGAATTTCGCTCCTGACCCTTCCAAAGGGTCCAGAGCGAAATTCTCCATAAGACATTCTACTTTGACCAAAACCTAGAACAAACGCATTCCGAGGCTTGAATGAAGGTAAAAACGCTTGTTTGAATGAGGAAATGTGAAAATGAAGTCAAGATTTGAGCCCAAGGATGATTTTCGCTCCTGACCCTTCCAAAGGGTCCAGAGCGAAATTCACTATAAACCTCTTTTGCTACCTTGTTTGGGATCCAATCCTTGTTCCTTAGGTGGAAAATGATCTAAGTTTGCTTCTTGAGGTAGTTTGTAGTTGGAAAAGTGAGTGATCAAGCATAAACTAAGATTTTCGCTCCTGACCCTTCCAAAGGGTCCAGAGTGAAAATCTTCTTAGACCTCATTCCCTTCCTTGTTTGACCAAATTTTGATTTGCAAGACATGATGAAAGGGAGATTGGACATGTTTTTTGCCTTTGAGAATGTTTGAAGCATTGAAGAGAGAGGATTTTGTCTAAGAAGGTGAATTTCGCTCCTGATCCTTCCAAAGGGTCCAGAGCGAAATTCCTTACAAGCCTACCTTTTTGACCTTGCTTGGGCTTAAGACTTTGTTCCTTGCATGAGAATGATGTTTAGTTACCTTCTAGAGAAGATTGGAGGTGAAAAGATGAAGGATCAAGTCAAGAATGAGATTTTCACTCCTGACCCTTCCAAAGGGTCTAGAGCAAAAATCCTAAATCCGCCTATTCCTTTCACATTTGTGCCAAGTCAGGCCTAGACAAGGATGATAGAAGCCCTTGAGATTGCCCTTGAATGGATTTTTGTCTCAAAAAATGATGATTTTGGGCTAGAGGAAGAAATTCGCTCCTGACCCTTCCAAAGGGTCCAGGGCGAAATTGTGCAAAACCTATCTTTTCCCTCAATTTTATGCCAAGTCTAGTGTGGATCAAGATTAAAGGTGTCCTTGGGCATGTCCTTGAATTGCCAAAAGTCATCAAATATGAGGAAATGAGCTCAAAACAAGAAATTCGCTCCTGACCCTTCCAAAGGGTCCAGAGCGAAAAACACTAAAACCATCCTTTTCTCCAAATTTTGTGCTAAGTCAGGCATGGACTAGGGTAAGAAAAACTATTTGGAATGCCTTGGAAAGATGTTTATCCATCGAAAGTGTGAATTTTGAGATAAAATTGGAATTTCGCTCCTGACCCTTCCAAAGGGTCCAGAGCGAAATTCTGGATAGGTCCTGTCCCTGGCTAGTTTTTTGAGCGAATTTGACTTTTTAGGCCCTGTGAAGATCAAACCAATCTTGCCAAGTTGGGAAATGGATTCAATGTGAGGGAGTCTAGGTGAAGTAAGGTGAAGAAAGTGAAATTTAGTGTGAATAGGCAAGCAAAAAGTGAATTTCGCTCCTGACCCTTCCAAAAGGTCTAGAGCGAAATTCATCAAAATCACTATTTCCTCTTTGTGTCAGGACAAGATTTTGATTCCTAAGGCATGAAAAGACTGGAGGGAGGTTATTTAAGCCTTGCAAGATGAGTCCCTTGCAAGATGAGTCAAAGTGAAGGAAAACAAGCAAAGAGAGAAATTCGCTCCTGACCCTTTCAAAGGGTCCAGGGCGAAATTCTCCAAATCAACCATTTTCCCCTTGAGTGAAGCTAAAACGTTGACACCTATGGCATGGTTGAGGTTGGAGTGAGATATTCTTGCCTTGTAGGGTGAATTGAAGTAAAGGAAGTGTAAAATAAAGCCTAAAGAAGGAATTTTGCTCCTGACCCTTCCAGAGGGTCCAGGGTGAAATTCCCATTATCACCTAATTTGCCCATGTGAGAAACTAGAAGGATGGATCCCTAGACTTTGTTGGACTAAAACTAGCATATGCTCACCTTTCAGAGGATATTGGAGTCAAAAAATGGAGTAATTGAGGCCTAACCAAGAAAATTCGCTCCTGACCCTTCCAAAGGGTCCAGGGCAAAATCTTTTGAACTCCTATTTTTCACCTTGTTTGGGCCAGGCGAGGAGCTGGTTGTGAGGTAATGTTGAAAAGAGGTCTAAGTTGGCCCAGAATGCAAATTTCGCTCCTGACCCTTTCAGAGGGTCCAGGGCGAAATTCTTATAGGGCCTGTCTCTGGGGAGAATATTGAGCAAGCTTTATTTTAATATCTTTTGTTGATGATTTAAGGTGTAAAATACTATGTCGAAATGAATTTATTATGTGTCCTTAATCATCTTTTGGGTTTGTTTTGCAGAGGAAAGAAAACCATATCAAGGACGACCTTTTCCAGTCCAGCATTTCAAGGAAAGGTACACCATCCATCCTGCGCATTGAAGACAAAGGAGCTTAAAGCAAGGGTCCGTTGAAGAAGCCAATAGTTTCAGAAGACTTAATTAAAGTTAGCTTCTCAGCATCATCAAATTGAACATCAACCAAGTTACAAGCGTCAGACAAGGTGGCATCCCAGTCATCACTCCTCCAGTCAGATTGGTCCATCTTAGCGTGTCCAGATTCAATGTACCTAACTCCTCAAAGATGACACAAACTTCAATGTACCTACCCCGGTTATCCATTGGTCGAATATTCCAGAGAAGACATGTGTCCAAATAATGCAATTATTTCATTGGTCAAAATTGAGTTTGTCAGAATTGAGTTTGTTGTAACAAACCCTAATTAGGGTTTTTATTGTAAAATCTCGGCCATTCATCTCAAATTGATCTGAGCCATTGAATTGTATTGTGGGTACTATATAAGCCCTGGCTCCTCATTTGTAAAGGCTAATAATAGTTAGTCAATAGTTAGAAGGTGAATAGTTAGAAATAGTGAATAGTCAGTTGATAGAATAGCAATTAAAGTAAAATAGAAAGAGAAGGCAAAGATTGTTGCCAGGATGTTGTTGTAAAAGACTTGTAAAACTTCATTGAAGAAATGGTGAAATCTATGGGTCGATTCAGCAATTTGCATGGTCTCTATACTTCTCATATTTGATTTCATGTTATTAGATGAGTGGAAGAAATGTGTTGGATTGATGGTGAAATTCATATATCCATGCTACTAGCAGTTTGTTGATTGCAGACTTGCCTTGTGTAGTCAACTGGAATCATTCAGTTTAAGCTTAACTTCAATTGTCGCTTCTTCACCGATATGCATCAGCCCGATGGTGTCTATGCCTGTAGCGATGATCTGAACATCATAAAGTTTCCTCCGAAGATCGCACTAACCTTGTGGAGATGGTCCTGGGATGTCAAAACAAGACTTAGTTAGAATTTCATCAAAGGTTATTCATTGCTCCTACATTCTTAGTGTCAGAATTAGATCCTGTGTTCCAGCAATGTTCAAAGCAAATCAAACTTTTGGTCATCAAGTGTAAGTCCCCTTGTGATTCCAGCAAAATCACATCATACCACAAAGAGCTTATCCACGAGTAGAGAACCTACATACAAGAACCTTGGAGTTGCCTCGACTGGTCCTTCGGCGAGATCTTCAACAGTCGGGAAACTTTGCTCAAGAGAGGATAAGGTACCTTTAGGTATTTTATTCTGTGTTCGCATGTGCATAAAAAACACATCAACGGGTACCTGTTGTGACATTTTCACACACCGCCCCATTGCAAATGGGAACCCCCACTTTTTACTTTCTAGCATAGTTGTCCTAGCTTAGTCATCTAGCTTGGCACTAGTTTGAGTGTATTTAACCTCTTGCTTGTGAGGGGATGTAGTGCAACTTCGAGGTCAGGTCAAGGTATGAGTCTTAAGTATGATGAGCAATCAAGCAAGCAAGTAGGCATCCGTAGGTTGGAGTGTAGAGGCGAGGAATGATCAAGAAGAGAGGTGATCAATCAACTGAGATGAAGTGCTTGATGAGGATCAACCAAGGTCTAAGTGATGATAAAAGAGGAAGAAAACACCAAGTCAACCCTACAAGCAAATCATTCTACACTTGGTGAAAGCGTTGAAGTGATCAACTTAGGCATGCAATGAAGTGGTCAACTCAAGGTGGAATTCCCTCACTGCCTCAAAACCCCGACCAAGGAAGAAAACTTCCCTCATTGCCTCAAAACCCCAGCCATCAAAACTTCTTTTCTTGGCACCCCCAATCAACGGCCTAGGTGGAGTTTTTCCTTGACATGCTGATATCCACAGCCTAGGTGGAGTTTTTCCTTGACATGCTGATATCCACGGCCTAGAGGGAGTTCTTCCTGGACACCCCAAAATCCCCGGCCTAGGATGCATTTCTCCTTGGATTGAGGAAATCCACACCTTGAGCATGAAGCGAGCAAAGTTGACTAATGGGGAAAAGAAGAAACATTGAGCTCATTCACATCTTTAACTTTGAAAGTGAAGAACATTGTGATATTTGATCAAGCAAATGCCTAAGTGTGACAAGAAATGAAGGCAATTAAGGTAATCAACAACTTGGAGAAGTCATCTTAGTATTCTTCCCTCACCCATGCAAATCCACGGCCATCTTGTTAAAATTCCCTCACCCCTCCAAATCCCTAACCATCCTAAGTGAATTCCCTTACCCCCTCAATCCCCGACCATCCTTGCAGCATTCCTTTTCCCACCAAAATCCACGGCCATGACGACTTTTTTCCCTTGCATGCTGAAATCCACAGCCAAGGAAGAAAACTTCCTTCACCCCTCCAAAACCAAGGAGTATTCCTTCCTTTGCATGCTCAAATCCACAGAAATCACCAGCAAGTTCTTCCTTGGCTGGTCAAGATCCACAACCTCTTGGTGAAGTGCAGCAATTTGTCTATCACTTGGTAGAAGCCCCAATCAGACCTGAAATGAGTGAAATTAGACATGAGATCAGAAATCAGAATACCATTTCACCCCTATTAGGAATGCATATCAGATTAGAAAGTTTGGAGAATGTGTGAAATCTATTTATATCATATGTGTTTGATGCTGTCCTTGTTCATTTTGCAGGCAACTAAGGAAAGAGGACGAAGGAACTAGCTGCAATAATTTCAAGGAAACATTGCAGCAAAGAATGAAATCTCTCCACAACACTTCAGCCGGGTGAGGAGGATCGAACAATGCAAGAGAGAGGACTTCACAATGGGAGATATCAAGCTAAGCAAGGAAGCTGATTTCTCTATAAGAACATTCCCAAGATTCGTTAGCATGGCAAGGGAAGAATAAGAAGACTGCATTCAATGTAAAGAGGGGCAAACACAAGTGAAAGAATTGTGTTTCAAGAATGAATGATCAACACCTTGAAGGATGTCATTGAATGAAAGATGAAGGAGACAACAATGAACATACAAGATCAAGAACTAAGATATTCAAAGACATCATATTGATGATGAAGGAAATGTTATGACAATCTTGAATTTCCTTTGAAAATCCAAGATCACAGTCAGTACCTCAAGGAAATTCCAAGACTAGGTTTGCATTCCAAGGTGGAAAGGTGAAACACATCATAGGGCGAAATTCTCAAATATGATGAAGGTCAAGTTAAAGAATCAAACACGGTTAGAAGGTTGACTTGAGAAAAATGATCATCATCACAGGCTTGGAAATGTTGAGTATCAAGAGATATTGCTCGAATCACAAACTCCACTTGGTGATGAGTTACAAGGAGTAAGACAAGGTGGCGCTTGGTCATCTTCAACCCAATCACATCATTCCAAGTTAAGGCCTCTAGATTCAATGCAATTGACTCATCCAACGAAGATGATAACTACCACATGTGGAGGCACAAAGTTCGATGTACCTAACCTCATCATTTATTGGTCAACATTCAAGGAAGGACATATGTCCTATTTATTATTATTTTGTCATTGGTCAGGCATTAAATGTTATGTAATGGGTGTAACAAACCCTAATTAGGGTTTCTATCTTTCTATCTTGGCCATTGATGTGGATTTGATCGCGACCGTTCATTTGTAAAGGGGAGTCTATATAAGGCTTTCTCTCCTCATTTGTAAAGGTTAATAGTTAGTAATAAAAGACAATAGTTAGTAGCTAGATCATTAGAAGTAGAGTAGAGTAGGAGGAGAGGGCAGAAATTGTTGCCAGGCATGTAAATGAACATATTTTTCATTGAAGATATGGAGTGTATTGTTTCTTCTACATATTGCATGATTTCTTGTTATATCCTCATATTAGATGAAGTTCATTGATTGTGATGGAGTAATGTATGGATGTTGATAATTCTTTGGTTCATACTATTTGTGGTTGGATGATTTTCAATTGCAGTGCATAGTTAGCTTGAACATGAAGATGTGCTAAGTTCAATTGTGGATATGTTTATTCAAGTTGCGCCAATGTATTGGGTATTTGGATGAACATTCATGATGTGAAGACCTTTCATTTACCTTGGAAAACTGCATCAGTTTTGCATAGTTGTTGGCAATGTGGCAAAACAAAACTCGGTTTAAGGAATGTGTCTATCCCAACATGATCCAGTGCTATCATTGATCTTAGGAGTAGATTAGATTTCTCTAAACCCTCAAATTCCTTTTGCCCTTTTTTCAAATCAAGTGAATTTCCACATTCCAGCCACATTCCAGCAAGAGTTCATACAAAACGTAAGTCCCCTTTATGATTCCAGCAATATCACATCAAACCATTGAGCTTATCCACACGTCAAGACCTAACATTTGGAACCTTGGAGTCACCTCAAGTGATCACTTAGTTCAGCATTTGAGGAGATTTTGTTCAAGAGAGGATAAGATACCTTGGTATTTTATTGTGTATGAAGTGCATAAAAAACACATCAACAACACCAACACTGTATTGAAATAATTATTGCTGATCACCTCAAACTTTGCCACATTAGCAACAATCTAAATAAAACAGAGAAAATAACTCTTGTTCTTGCTTGATGATGTTTGAAAAATTATCCCAACACAGATCAAGGCATGCATCATAATCCAAAGCCATAAAATGAAATCTGATCATATGAAGTGAATTGACAAAAAATGGCATATTGTTAGGCATCTTGCAACTTCTTGGCTTCATCTTCTTTTCTCACATTTGTATGGATATGTTTTATAGCTGTTTTTAGCCTTCAATTTTTCTTCATCCTCTTGTTTTGTTGTACATGACACTAGCCTCTCAGATCTATACAAAACACATAGTAATGAATAAAATATGATTTGTCATTACATATCTCATATATTATTTTGTGGTTTCCATAACAAGCGTTCCTATTTCTTGTTTACTGACACTCTATTTGTTGTTCACTAGAAGCAACATAATCTATTTCTTCTCATAACACATTGAAGCCCTCATTTTAGTCTATTGTTTGCCAACACATCCTTGGGTATTCAATTAGTGGTATAAGAGAGAGAAACCTTCTTGTCTCACCATTCCTAATCATTCTTCATTTCTGCCCAACCATATTGTAAGGAAACTCAGGTGCGGAAACAGCTTCCTACACTAATCTCTAGAGGAAAGTATTGTGCAAATTCTTTTAAATCCTTACAACTTCAGATTCGTTAACAACTTTAACAAAGATATTGCAGCCATATACCATGCATACAGAAAATAGAGAATTACACAATGATTTACCCTGGGGAAAACCTTCCGGTAAAAAACCCCAGCACTCCAAAACCTGCACAATGTATTATCTTCAACACAACGGTTACAACACACTTGCAATGCAAGTTCTTTCAGGAGACAATCGACACTTAAAGACAAATCCAGTAGCATGATATCATACCAACAATACACTCTTTTTGTATCACAGTCTGTAACCCTAAAAAATGCTTATGCGCTTTCCTTTTTAGGGCAACTTCCAAAGATAGCCGTATTAGGGTTTTACCATTCTTCGAGAAAATAGGAACCTTAAAAATTTTTTCAGGGCGATGCCCCGAACCCCACGATTGAGGAAGAGTGTATAGTACTCAACTTTATCAGTTGCCACATGTCTTGCATGTCTTCACCCGTCATTGAAATCTCCTAGAAATAGCTCTTACGTGTCATAACCGTTTCAGCCATGATCTCCTTACACACAATTCAAGATGCTGACACATCAAGTGGAGTGACACATCAACATGCCAACTAGACATGTACACTCACACTTAATTACATTATTTGCAAGAAATACATTTTACAAAACAAATAATAAGAATAGGAATTATCCAAGGTTGAGACACCTTATTCCTAACACATATGAGATCTATTCATTAGAAGCTCCATCTTGAAATTTAGTTTTACTATGCTCCATAGGGACGCATCCCCTACCTGGGTACCCATGTCCCCATCCCTGAAACATTTCGGGGACTCAGGGTTCCATTGCCTAAGACAGCCCCCTATACTAGCAATGGCTCAAACTCAAGCTCCGATTTCAATACAGACCTGCCAATCGCATTTTCTGATCAAGGACAGCCATATATTTTCTATGTTTTTGTCATTTTATAGTTGAAACCTTGAGCCTTTGGGCATTTTGTTATAACTCTCGTATAATATGTATGCACATTGACAATGAAAGCACTTGAAATTTGCTAATTTGTTTATAAATTTTCATGTGAAATCTCAATTCAAGTCTAATGTTATGTATTAAGCTTGTGCAATGTCTATGATGAATGCTTTAACAATATTCTAATATGAATATTTGAAATTTTTCTATATTTTTATAAATTTCTCTACTTTTTAATAGTTGTCCCTTACCATCCCTAAAAAATAGCCCAAAAGTACCCTTGTACTAGAAACACATCCCACGACCCCTTGTCGTCCCCCAAAACTTGGTGGAGTGTAGGAAATTTAATGTCACTCTATTTTCTTTTTTCCTTTCCCATGGCCCCAAAAATATAAGTGAAATTGACATACGAGATACTAGATCCAACCTAGCACCAGAAGATATGATCAAAGATGTTATACAACAATTTTGCTGTAAACTTTGAAAGGGAAAAGACTCAGATGATTGATCATTCTACATCTTCTTGCATGAGAAACTGCCAATATTGTCCAAGCAACTGTTTAAATGCCAACCACTATAATGATGCATGTAACCCTTTTCTACATAGTTCGAAGGATAGATGTATGTTGATACTCTTGTTTATTGTATCAATCAAATCAAGATCTCCTTTGTCATAATTTCCTTATTTTAAAATATTACAATTTTCCTCTTGAAAGATTTCTTGTTTATGAAAAAGAAAAACTGGTGAGAAAATTATTGCAATGTTTATAAACCTGATAATGTAATCTATACAAGTTTGGTCATGTTTTATTGAATCTATATAAGCTTCTAATTATCTAGGAAGAATCTAGAAAGACCAATTCATCAAATTGCAAGAAATACTTAAAGGGCATGATCTCTATGTTATCTATTTCCAATGACATAAGTGCCTAGCTAGGAATCAAGCTACATTAAATCTTGAGCATTTATTAGGTTTAGGGTCTTGTATTCAAGCTAAAATGGATTTCTCTAGATTAGTTCATTAGGAGAGGCATATATGTACATGTGTACCCAAAGGAAAGGTCAATTTTTTTTCCAAGAATGATTATTTCAAGTCTTTTGACAAAATTACAAACAGGTCTTACAATAAGACCTTAAAAAATAGGCAAAGGAAAATTATAAAGATCAAGGAACAAGAGACCTACATCAATTTTGGGAGACTACAACACCCAAGGGGGAAAAGAAGCAATCCAAGAGAGGTAAATGGTGCAATAAACACAGATCCAATGGTCATTCTAGGGAAAACTAATGTGAGCTAATAACCTTGCTTGGTAAAGAAAAAACATTAAATTCTAAAGTTACAATTTGAATTATTGGTTTGTGGATTCTTCAAAACTGAATATTGGAAGCAAAGCATTCAGGCTTATTCTTTCTTCTCTTAACCTGCTTAAGAGAGCTTCTAGATAAAACCCTGTGTTAGTTTTTAACATTAATATTTTAGATTACAATCCGTAATCCATCATTAGGAAGAGGAAAACTTGATGTTATCATGGAGTGTGATCCAAAATGTTGATGTTAAAAGTTGGCATATAGTTTTACCCAAAAGCACTCTCAACTTAGTATAATGGACCATGGAACTACAATGTATGTTATAGAATTAGCTAGTAACTAACAATTATTTTAAAATTAATATTGAAAGGGAGATCATAATCATGAGTAAACATTTATATTAACCTTATTGTTTCCATTTCATAAACAATTCAGTGTACTCATAAAAATTGAATCACAAACTTTTCTACATTGTCATGATTAGAAGTGAGGTCAATCATTTTGACCTTAAATTTTCCTTAGTAACATTCTAGGATCCTTGAAGGGAACTGTTGATGTGTTTTTTTATGACACCTCAAACTTAGAATAAAATACGAAGTATACTATCCTCTCTTGAACAAGGAAACCTTGTGTGCTAAACAAAGTGATCAAATAAGATTAGCCCAAGGTTTCTTTAGTCAGGTCTTGACTTTGCAAATGGATAGTCTCAGTGAATATGATGTGATCTTTCTGGTATCACAAAGGGACTTACGCAATTGTTCCATGCTTGATCAATTCTTTCACAAGGAAAACTCTAGTAATTCCAAATTCTAAGACTCAAATGACTTATGATTTTGCAATAATGCTCTTGAAACTAATCCTAACAAAGGGTTTTGAAATAAAATGCAAAAGAATGAGGGTTTGGAAATCTAAGCTATTCCTAACAACGCAAGAGATTGCTATTGACTTAGTGAAACCAAACCATACTTTGCTTCACCATAGGATAACAACTACACAAAGATGATGCGATCTTCTAAGGAATATAAATGATTTTTAAATCACTTTTGCACATCAACAAAAGAACAATGAGCATAAAGCTTTCAAAGTTGAGCTTCGAAATAAGTTCAAACTAACCATGCATTGCAATTTGCAATCAACAAATTACAAATGGTATGAACATAAGTGGTTTCACCATAAATCAAGAACAATGTCTTTCATTTAGCTATGCAACTTGATGTAAACAAAACTTAAACTAATTGAGAAGTAGGAAACCATGAAATATCCAAAACAACACAAGTTCTCACCAAGCTTCAATGAGTTTTGCATTTATTTTGGTGGTATCTTAGCTACAATTTCGCCTATGTCTCCCCTTTTACAAATGAAATGGTCAAGTTTTATATAGAGCTCCCAATTACAACCAAGGGCCCAGATTGATTTGAAATCAATGGCCAAGATTAAGACAACAAAAGCCTAAAGGAAGGTAGTTACGACCACCATCCCACCAATTAAGCTGACCAATAGGAGAAGAGATATTTTCAACATCACAAACTACAAGGAAGAAGAGAAAATAAGAAAATCCCATGCTAACTAGGATTACAACAAACTCTCATCTAGGATGGTGTTCCCTTTATCTCTTTCCTTGGTGGCAAATTCAACCAATCTGGACATAATTTCTTCAAGAGAATCCATTGGTACACTTGGCATATTGTCCACCTTATACTCATTGACTGCCAAGTCAGCAATTCATGTGGCAAGAGTCTTCTCCCACTCTGATCCCAATTCCTAGATGCCATTCATGAAAATCAAAAGTGAAGCAACATTCTCCATATGATCCTCTAAAATGGAATTGATAACCTTGAAATGGATACTTTGCAATTTCTCCTTTAGATCATTCACATTCAAGTTGCCTTCATCATTCAGTCCCTGATCAAACATTGCTCCCTTTCAAGGACATCCTTCTTCATGATCAAGGTACAATACCAACCATGGAAATCAAATGCTTTGTTCACCTCCATCACATTTCCATATACTAAAGTCTATTTAGGAATGTTCATTAATACATATAAATGTAGAATAGTCTTCTCCTTGACAACATGGAATTCTTGACACAAGGCAATTATGGGTTGAATTCTATCCAAGAGAGAGACAACTCTCCCATAAACCCGAACCAATTCCTCTATAAATCCATTCGCTCTATCCAAAACACTTCCAACCCATCCTTTTGCTGCTTGATTTGTCGACCTCATTCCCTCTGAGTCATCAATTGATTCCTTTGTAAGTGTTGCAGGAGGTACAAGTGTTTCCCTAGCTTGCCTAACAGGATTCATCAAATGTTATATGTAGTTCTTCAATTGCGTGTTTTCTTTCTTCATTCAATTCTTCTTTGCTTCCTCCTTTTTGAATCTTTCTGTAATGGTCATCACGGAACTATGCAATTCCTCAATTTCTTTCTCCTTTGTTGTCAATCCCAAATCAAATGTTGCAACATCATATTCTTCTGGACAATATCTTCCTTTGCCTTATCAATTCTTGGAACTGCAATTTGGATCTTGTGAGACTCAGAACTTTCCTTTATGATCTTAGAATATTTCTTTGCTTTCTTCTTTTCCATGGTCTTGTTTATCTAGGTTGGAAATTCCTCCAATTCATCTTCTAAATCACTTTCTACTTAGAATTCTTCTTTATCTGCTCCTTCAACCATTCAGGAATTGATTGTTACTCATCCTCATCTAGCTCTTCTCCTTGTTGATCTTCTTGCAATGCTGATACCATCCCCTCATTGAGCTCCTCACCCGGAAAACTCAAATTTTCCTTTAAGACTTCCTCAAGTGGAATTAGTTCCATTGATTGATCATTGTCCATTCCCATAGCTTGAAAAAGATTTTCTTCTTGATCCTTTGGTTGACTGTCAGGAAGAAATTCCACACCTTGAGAGGAACCTCTTTCTTGACTCCTTTGTTGAATGGATTCCAAGGAATCATTCATACTTCACCTATCTTGCACACTTGGAGTTAATCCAACCTCTCTTTGTGGCTCATTCTCTGCAATAGATGTTACATTCTTGCCTATGAAAAGATCAACTTCGTGTATTGAAGAAGCACTAGTTGATGAATGAGTTGTTCCCAACTTATACTTCACTTGGAACCTCTTGCCTTCTTGTCTTTCTAGATTGTGAACTCTTAGATACCTTCTTCCCTTTCTCACAATTTCTAACTTGTTGCCTATCTCTATCTTCTCCATTTCTGATCTCTTGTGATTCTTCGATCATTTCATCATTGAAGGATTATAAGTCTTTCATCAACTCATATGTCAATTGAACATCTTGTTTTTTCAACTTGTCAACCTGTATATTCATCCATCTCCTTGTGTTTGACATAAATGGTCCCATCAACACCTCAAGATTTGTTACTTCTTGATCAGCCCAATTGAGTGTTGGAAGAGGCCTATCCTTTTCTTCTTCATAGTAACGTTAAACATGATTCCCATTATCTTCAGTTTGATCTGGCACAAAAAGTGCTTGGCAAGCTCTAACCATCTCCACTAATAACCTCAAGATGTACCTTATGCTTATATTTCCTCCCACTAACCATCCTGATATTATGAAAAGGATTAAAGTTTTCTCTTGATGTATGAGTCACAAGATTGTAGAATTGCAATTCCTCTTCTAATTTCTCTATTGCTTGCATTGATGGACACACTTCAATTGAATTTCCCATTATGATTGGGAAAGTTACCTCGGCTTTACGCTCCTTTTGAATCTTATCATATGCGGACAATTGCTTTGTCACCTCTGACAATACCATCTTATTAGTTGGATAGCCTGGAAGCCAATAGGGATAATCTAAGAATCCTTCCAATCGGATATAGGTGAATTTAGGAAACTGAATATACCACAAGCCATACTTCTTCACCAAATCCATAGCCTCTTGTGACAATCTCTTGTGAAGACCTCCTTGTAGTGTTCTAACAATATTCATAGAGTAGGCATCATTGACCCTCTTGAAATGAGAGATATTTTGCATGTGCAATTGAGAGTAGCAGTCATATATTTGACTCATCCTTCATTATTTCCCACTGGTCCCTTGCATGTCAATCCTTTGTATCTATAGTTTCTTGCCAGCATATAGACAATATATGAACTCATGTAGAATGATCGGGATTGCTCCAAATTCCTTAACAGTTCATCTAAATTGTCACTTATCAACCTAGCCCAATTGATCATCTTGACTCCAAAAGATAGGTGCTTGAGGGTACCCCATAATTCTATTCAGTAATGTGGCAAGGTCTCCATACTCTTGTTTGAAATCCGAGCTAAGAAGTTTCTTGGGCATCTTGGTGTAATGAACTCTTGATTTATCCAACCAGTTGCTATTGATAACCTCTACACAAGCCTCAACTCCAGAATTGTAAAATTTTGTTGCTTTCTCCTTTGTTCTATAGGTTGTGGAATTGTAGGTGGGAATACCAAATGCCTCCACGATTGCCTCTTCGGTAAGATATGATAACAAATTGCCATCAAGAGCTATAATTCTTCTTTGCCCAGGATCATAGTGCTTGGCACATTCTACAATCAACTTGGTGCATTGCACCGTGGGAGGGAAACAGACGGCTTGCACTATTCCATTCCAAAGCATCCTCCTAGCCATCTTCGAGGGATTGTATCCTTCATGTCCATACATTCGTATTTTGAAATCCTCCATGCTGATGTGTCCTAGGTTGGTATCACCAATATTCCTCCATCCTAAGACAATCTTTGATTTAGGGAGTATTCCTTTGAAGTCATTCTTCATTTGTACTTATCTTGAGGCACCTCCAGTTCTTGCACGATGCACCCGACATTTACCTCTTGAAAGAAAAACACCCAAAGTTACAAGATTGAAAGGATGCTAGGATGACTTGAAAAATGTTTCAATGCAAGAAGTACTTAGAATGAATTCATTGAAAGCTTTGATGAATTCTTGCGTTAGGATACATGTAAAAAGGCTTTTCACAAGTTTTTCAATAAAAACCACAAGAAATGTAGGAAAATTTAAATGGAAATCTGATTTTGTTTCAAAACTTCACCTTAAATAAGACTTAGTTCATTTTACTTTTTTTAAATCCAAACCTATTTCTCTTTCAGATTTCAGTTGAAAATGATGGTTTAGGTCTGAAAGCTGATGAAAATGCTGGTGAAATTACTTTCAAATTAGTATGTTTCCACTTCTCCTTTGGTTGGAATGAATGCTTCAATTAAGTCTGATTTGAACTCTGCTTTGCAACCTGTTGTGACCATTTCACACATCGCCCCATTAAAATGGGGACCCCCTCTTTTTTGCTCGGTTTTGCCTGTTCTTCTCTCTGCTTTTAGGGTTTTGGGTTAATGAGTGAGTCGTCTAGACTAGGGCTAAGCCTTAGGGTTTCCTTTTTGATATTTTCAAGCCAAAGTCCAGTAGATTTTGAAAGATTATTGAGCATCCTCGCGTGGATTGCAATTTTGAAATAGGATGAGTCTGTCAGAATGTCAGGTGTGTCTGTCTAGGTCCAGTCGGAATTTTGAAAGCAAGTTCAAATTTTACCTAAGTGTTAATGATGGAATTGTGCAATTTTGTCCAGATGAATTTTGACTAAATTTTGGAAAGTTTGATAATTGACCCCTGGCCTTGGAGATGACCTAATGATGCCTTGTGAAGTGACTGAAAGCCTAAATTCTTGATATTTTGGCCTATAGAACCAAAATCGCTCCTGTCCCTCACCCAGGGACCAAGGCGAAATTGGTATTTTTTGCATATTGGTTATTGACTTGTTTCATTTGTCTTGTGCAGGGTTGCCTGGAGATACAATTGAGCATGAACTGAAGATTTGAAGATTTTTTGAGACTCAAAATGGCAAATTTTTAAGGTTTAAGGCCAAATCGCTCCTGTCCCTCTCCCAGGGACCAGGGCGAGATGGCTTACTTAGGGCATTTTCGGCCCCATTTTGATCAAATTGAAGCATCAGGGACGCAATAAGGGATGAAATCAACATGATGGAGTATCTAGACTTAGTCGTTTGCAATGAAAAGTTGGGTTTCTGACCTTAAGGACAAAGTTCACTCCTGTCCCTCACTGAAGGACCGAAGCTTGTTTCTCAAAGTTGCACTGTCCTTGCGGGGCCAAGACAATTTTTGGATTGGAAGAGATCAAGGAGGGCATGTTTTGTCCATTGAATATAATTTGAAGTAATTTGCAAGCAAGGAAATATGCTAAGATGACAAAATCGCTCCTGTCCCTCACTGAAGGACCGGAGCTTGAACACCAAGTTTGCCTTATTCTTGCAAGATTAAATGGTTTCGCGATTTGGAAGAGATTAAGTAGAGTACGTTTTGCCCATTGAATATAACTTGAATGGACCACGAAGGAGAAAATCGACCCAAGGTACAAGTTCGCTCCTGTCCCTCTGTCAGGGACCAGGGCGATTTTCAAATGAAGCCCCTGTCCCTCTCCCAGGGACCAGAGCGATTTTCTCAAAGGACTAGTTTTTGACCAAGGAAAAGCGAATTTCGAGCTTGAGATGAAGAAAAGGCGACCCAACCAATCCGTTGAAGATAATCTTGAAGGTTGGCAAAACACAAATGAGCTTACAAATGAAAGTTCGCTCCTGTCCCTCTCCAAGGGACCAGGGCGAAATATGCATTATCTAGCATTCCCTTCCAAATTTGGTTGAGTCCAGGCCAAGGCACATGATGGTAAAGATGTTTGGAATGCCTCAAAGAAGAACGAAGTTGTAAATAACCCGAGAACTTGATGGAATTGCCCAAGGCGCTCCTGTCCCTCTCCCAGGGACTAGAGTGAAATCCTCAAATTTGCCTTATTGCCTAGTATTTTGGAGTACTACTATCGTTTGCAAGACTCAAGAAGGAATAAGAAACAACGTTTTTCGCTTTGAAGGCAATTGGAAGTTGATGTGATCAAGGGTTTGCACAAGGAACAAAATGGCGCTCCTGTCCTTCAATCAAGGACCAAAGCGATTTCAATAAAGTCAACCGTTCCCTTCAAAAACTACGTCAAGGCAAGGTCATGCGAGATCCCAAATGTCTTTAGGAAGATGATGAACAAGGAGTTAACGTCAAAAATCAACAATTTTGTGCCATAAATGCAAAATCGCTCCTGTCCTTCACTAGAGGACCAAGGCGATTTCTATGAAATCAAACATCTCCCTCCAGAATCACGCCTAGGCAAGAATTGTGCAAAGTAAGGAATGCCTTTCGATGATGATAAACAAGGAATTGACCCCAAGACTCGACAATTTTGAGCTCAAATATAAAGTTCGCTCCTGTCCCTCAGTCAAGGACCAGGGCGAAAATCTCCAGAGTATCAAGTTTGCTTTGCAAAGGACAAGATTGGCATGCGTAGAACAAACAAGGATGATCATTGCCTACCTCGCAAGTTGATTTGACGGTTCAAAAGACAAGGACGAAGGAGTAAAAGCAAAAATCGCTCCTGTCCCTCACCAAGGGACCAGGGCGAAAATGGTCTAAGAGGCATTCATTTCAAAAATTGAATAGATCAAACTCCAAGTTACGAATGAAGATCCCAGTTTGGACGTAAAGGAAGTGACATTGAACGTGAAAATCAATCCAAGTTGGCTAAGGCGCTCCTGTCCCTCTCCCAGGGACCAGAGCGATGTGGTTAGTATCCCTTATATCTCTCATGTTTTGGCACCAATAAATTTTGAAGTACATTAAATGCTAAAATTCGATAAAAATTTTGAATTATTTAATTAAAATGGCATTTAAAAATAGCGCATAAGGCATTTAATAATTGATTGGGCCTTTTAAAAAATCGAAATTATTAATTACAAAGGCATTTAAATTAATTAATTATTAAATTAAATAAAAAGGGAGAGCGCTTGGGGTTATATTTCCATTTTTTTATAAAAGTCGGCCTCCATTTTATTTAAATTTTATTTATTATTTGCCTTATTTCCAAAAGTCGGCCTATGTGCAATTAAGGAGGTGAGCGCCTATATAAGAAGGGTATTTTGAAACATTTTAAACCATCATTCAATCTTTGTTGCATGCGAATTTGGAAGAGCAATAGAGGGAGCGAATTTTGATCCAAGGAGAGGAGCGAAATTTCCATCCAAGGAGGAGTGCGAACTTTGTTTGTGGTTAGAGTTGGAGCGAATTTTCCCTTCAAGACGTTGAAGACCCCAAAGGTGGTGAAGTTAATAAAGGAGGCGCATTTGCTAGGAGAAGCTCACGTTGAAGACTCCAATCTTCATTTTGCCTAGGCGAATTTCCTAATTTTGCATCTTTTTTTAGAGTTAGTTCTCAAGAAAGGTATGGCAAGATCTCCCTTGTCCGAATTTTGAATTTTGAATTTTGAATCTTGAATTCCAAAATTGCATCGTTATATTTAGGAAATGATAATTCAAAGATTTATCATGAAGTTTCCTAAATTCAATCTTTAATCTAGTCTATATTTCTATATTGCAAAATCCGTTACTCATTATGAAATGTTGTGTAAGTGTCACGATGGCGACCCCGAAGGCAGGAGCATCTACCAGTCGTCCAACCCTCATGAAGGAAGATCAGAAGAATGAAGAATTGGAGACCAAGATCGTGTCGAAATGGAGCAACATTGGAGATACCAACTTGGGAAACTTCAGTACGAAGAAGTTTCGAGAGGTCCCTTACATTGGCAAGCCATCACCTGTCGCAAGAAGAATAATTGAAAGTGGCATTATCAAGGCGGCCGGCTTCCCTCCAGCAATCCAGTGCCATGAGTTGATGATCGAGTGTGCTCGCCATTATGATCCACAGTCCAGATCGATCGTGTCCAAGGAAGGAAACACTTTGGCTTACCTTTCAGAAGAGGCTATAAGTGAGGCTTTCCATCTTCCGGAACACAGAGATATGATCTATAAAAGCTTAGAAGGAGCTAGATACATGTACGAAGATGATCCAGACACTTGCTTGAGCATCATCAACAAGAATTGGTTACTCAAGAGTCGTCCTCGCCTGAACAAGATTCCAAACACACCACATAGGATCGACTTCCAGGAGGAGTACAGAGATTTGATAACATTACTCAACCGAGTCACAGGAGCTCCTCAAGCCTTCTATTTTGAGAAGTGGATGTTCTACTTCATCCAAGTGATAGTTCAAGGAAAAGGAATAATTCATTGGGCTAGAATGATTAGCCATTGCTTGGACGTGCAGTTAAGAAGACTGAAGGCTACCAAGTCCTTCCACATGAGTTCATACATCATGTATGCCTTGATTAGGAGTTTTGAATATGCAGGACTACCTCACAGAGGAGTGATCGGAAGAGGGCCCGGGGAAGTCAGAGTTTGTGATTCCTATGTTCATTTGCATCATCCTCCAGGAAGTGACTACAAGTTAGTCAATGATACCTTCACGATGAACATCACCAGGACATTGCAAGGCGGGATTCACAATCGGCTATCTCAAGATGCACAAGAGCTTGTAAAGAGGTACGGTGCTTGGTTCATCCAATTTCAGAAGTTTACATATATTAGAGTTCATGGATGTCCTTCACCTCCCTATATGTTGCTGAGATATCCGACAGACAGAATAGTGTTACTTGAGGTAACTAGACAGTTGGCAGCTTATGCGAAGGCATTCAGACATAGGCATGGAAATGGAGTTCCTGTGCCTATCATACTAGGAAATTCAGTTGAGGTATGTCCTAATGCTCTAGCCATGGATGATGCAGAAAAGGAGTTGGCCTTATATTCATTTTCATTCTTTGCTTTGAGAGAGAGTTTTGATCCTTATGGGTATATAGAGGAGACAGTCGGAAGAAAATACAAACATGAGTTTTAGATAGAGGACTTTATGATGAATCTCTCAGATGATCTTGAAGTGAAAAGGAAGATGCATTCCAGATTGCCTTTAGACTTCATCAGGAAATGCAAAATTTACAGAGTGGCCGACCAAGCTCAGGACAGTGGCAGACATCTCCAATCATCTTATGACCGAGAAAGCAAAGCAGTGAGGCTAGATTGGAATGAACTTGAAATTTTGGATCTAGATGTTTTGATGGCTCCAGTTTTGTCTTGTACTCGCAGATGGGTTGATGTGCAACATCAAAAGTTGAGAGAGCAGGGCATATCTATGACTTTTACTTTGGAAGAAAGGCCAGGAGAAGGAGGAGCAAGTGTAAGCGAAGGTAATCCTAATACCAGGAGCACAAGCGAAGGCAACCTTCGAAGCGCAAGTGAAGGCAATCCCCATCCTAGAGGCTCAAAGAGAAAAGAGAGACCTGAGAAAAGAGAATCCTCCAAGAAGAAGCAAGAGGCCAATCGAGATCGTTCATCCAGCACATCTTCTCGACAAGAGAAGAGAACACTTGAAATGGAGGAATCTATGGAATCAATAGTACAGAACGATAAACAGGAAGAAGGACAGGCACCTCAACGTTCGTCAAGTCAAGTTAATGAGTTACATGAAGACAAGAACGATGACGAAGTGACATCTCCTCTCAGAAAAGAAGAAACACTACTTAAGGAGATACAGGTTAGAGAAACAAGATCTGTCATTCCGGATTGGTTAAAGGAGAGACTGACAAGGGTGATTGTGATCGAGGACGAAGACAATGTGATTGATCTAGAAAGCCTTGTTGGGAATTCTCAGGAAGTGACAGAAAAGAGGAAGGCCACTAAGATGTCCAAGATGATCAAGGATGAGACAGGATCCAGGAAATTGCAAATAGCTACACCAGCAGTGGACAAGTATGAAGGTGAGATCCTCGCAGAAGAATATGATGTAGAAACATTTGAGCTTGGTCCACTCACAACCGAGCAGACATTGGATGAGGCCACTGATTCATTTGAGGCACTTAAGGACAAGCTTAGAGAAGAAATGGAAAAGAATAGAAAGCTTGAGCGAGAGGTCGGTGCTTGGAGAGGCTACTTTAGCCATCTCAATCAGCCTTTGAGGCGTCAGGATCCAGCAGTATCTCCTACGCAGGCACTTCCCCTTGAATCAGTTGGTGAGGCAGAGAGAGTCAGGAGTTTGGTCCAGCTTATGAGCTCTTGGATTGACAAATCCCATACAGTTGCTACTGAATTTGCAACAAGAATGATGCAAACCATTCACCGAGCTATCCAGGTTCTTGAGATCATCCACAACTTAATGATAACGGTGGCCGCCTTTGCTCATACTAAAGATGGTATCATTCCTGTCCTGCAAGTAATCAGACAAACATCAAGGAAGGTCCTAGCACAAGAAAAGATAGTGGATGGAGGACCTCATAGTTTACTCAAATGGTCAACTTTACTCCAGATGAAGGAGGTTCTTTTTGAGGACATCAGTAACAAATGCAATCAAGTTGAAGAGATTATCCATCCGATCCAGGACAAGGTGTTCGAAGTATTATGTACTATTCTTGGCAGGAGGATTGCAGTTGAGACAGATGTGGATTTGCAAGAATTAGAAGAAAGAGTCAAGGTCATCTTTTGCAAAGATGAGAATGTTATTACAGATGAGCAACGCGATCAGATGTTTGCTACCATGCTCTTGATTGAGAAAATCAAAGAACTTGAACCTGGATGGGACACTGGTCTTCTCAAGGCTTTCGATCAGGTCATCCACTTGGAGGAACGAATGAAGAATCTTCTCGAGATTCCAATTGCTGAGATCGAAGGAATCGTGTCTAGATTCATTGCATATGCTAAAAAGGAGCATTGGAAAGGGAATAAGATTCTAGAAGAAAGGTTGTTATAGATGATGTGGCACCTTAATTGTCATTGGTCTATGTCTCCTAGATTTTTGTGCCAAATTAAATATTTGGCTATGCATTTAATATTGTTCAATAAAAAGGGGACTATTTGTAATAAACCCTAATTAGGGTTTAGGTGTCATAATCTTGGCCATTGATCTTCTTTTGATCTGGACCGTTCATTGTAATTGAGGATGCTATTTATACCCTCATTCATTTTCATTTTGATATAGATAGATAGAGAGATAGAATTAAGAGAGAGCAATAAGAAATAGTTAGAGTTTAGATTTTTGGAGAAGCAAGTTATTTTGTAGCAAGATTGAGCTTTGAAGAAGGAATTTCAAACAATTGTTGTTTATGATGGCTTTGAGATCAATAAAATATTGAAGTTATGGTGTTTTATTGCAATTCTTGTGGTTATCTTCATGGTTGTTTACTTTCTTGAACCATTCTCAGTCGAAGTAGTATTTAAATTCGAAGGACTAAGTGTTGGGCTTGATCTTTGGTGAGATTCATACTCCAAACCACTAGCTTCTTACTGATTGTAAGAACGCCTTGTGTGGTCGACTGGAAATATTTGGATTGTATAAACCTTCATTCATTATTGAGTCATTGATATGTACCTCCATGGTAGTGCCTATGATTCTTGATGATTTGAAAATCATTACTCACCTTAGAAGATCGCATCAGTTTCAATAAAGTTGTAATTCCTTGGCGATACTGAAGTTGGTAGAATCTTGCCAAGTCTAGCCTACATTGAGTTGTTCCTAGGATTAGATTAGAATTTATCTCTTGCAAGCCCTACTCTTTTGATCTTTTTTTGAAAACTTGTTAGTATTAGGAAATCTTGTTCCTGCAATTCGGATACGTAAGGCCCCTTGATGAAACAACAATCACAACGACCACTGGTGCTTATCCACACGTAGAGACCCTACATAAAAGAACATTGGAGTCACCCTGACTGATCCTTTTTTGCGACATCTTCAGCAATCAGAGACTTTATTCAAGAGAGGATAAGGTACCCTTGGGTATTTTATTCTGTGTATGATTGTGTACAAAATACACGTCAACACAACCTTGAATAGTGATGGAAAGTGACTTCAATCAGCTACAATTCACACTCAAATGCTGAGATAAAATCACCCTCAATTCCTGCTACAACTTGCACTTTAGGTCTGATGGAAAGATTGCTTCCAATTTTTACTATAATTCACACCTTTTAGGTCTGATGAAATCCGTTGCAATCTGCTTCAATTCATGCCCTAGGTCTAATAAAATTCATTGCAATCTGCTTCAAAAACTTGGTGAAAATGTCTTCCAAGCTAATATAAATCAGACCTCCCAAGTTCGCTTCAATAGGATGATCAGAAATTCGCTCCAAATGGAAGGAGGTGGCTGGAAAATTCAATGAAGATTATTTCAATGTCTGCAATTAATTCGCTCAGCTCTAGACAATTTGTTTTGGATTTGCAATGAATGGATTGATGTTGAAATGAACAATTTGATCCTTCATTTATACTTTTGTTTCCACCCTCCTCACCAAGTCGGCCTAATTATCATTTTACTTGCATTTAAACCATTTCTCTTATTCCTCAAGGCCGACTTGCTACGTCAATGGGGCTTATCCTTGAAGGAAGACGACCTAGCAATGTAAGAGAGCGGGTTTCCTATGTATGGAAGGAATTTCCTTCCATAGAGCGCGATTGCAGTATGGTCAAGGATTAGCACTCATAAGAAAGTGGGTTTGAGACACCTTCAAGAAATTCTAGAGCGCATTTCATAGGTGAGGGAGGAATTTACTTAGGCAGGATTGCACTTAAGATAAGAATTTTGCAAAGTATAGATGTAATTTGCCTTTGGAGACCAGCATCACACTCTTTTTCGATAATTGCTTAAACATGTTCTTGGAGGCCGACTTGATATTGCAATCTAGGAGAGTGCATTTTACATGTTGCTAGGAAATTTTTATGTTTGGAGGGTGGGACTGCAAGGTTTATGTGCAAATGTGTTCTTCTCATGCAATTTTATTGTGAATCTTGCAAATGTAACATTTCTTGACCGGATCTTATTGTTGAAATTTGCAAAGCTTATTGGGCGGGATTGCAGGATGATCAAGTAATAGCCCCCTCTCTTGAACACTTAGGTGATTTTACCTTTCAATTTGATCACATTTTTGGGGCGGAATTGCAAGCCTAGGAAACAATTTCCTTCACCTTTGGGCGGAAATGCAAGGTACATGTGCAATTGCACTCATCCTTAGTCAAATTGCCACCTTGTTGGAACGCGTTTTCATGTTGCTTAGGAAATGTTTTTCTTGGAGGGTACAATCCCATCATGGCCATGCAATTTTGATCCTTGGAGCACAAATTAGACATGTAGAGGAAAATTTGTTTGAGTTTAGCCTTAGAGACTTGAATCCACACTGTACATTTTCAATTTTCTCCCTCTTGACAACATTGCACAACTTTTATTGCATTTTGACAACTTTTGCAATTTTGACAACTTTTTTGACAATATTGACAACATTTTACAAAATTGTCAATATTGTGCATTTCGCCCTTAACTCATAGCTCTGATGCTCTCGAATGATCACCCTAATCACACCCTTGAGAGTAAATCTCTCCCTTCATAATCAAAATCACTTCCTAACATACTAAACCCTAAAGCAAAGCGACTCAAGAAAGCAAAGACAAAGGGGTCCCCATTTGCAATGGGGTGATGTGTGCTAATGTCACAACAGGAACAATTAACATTGACCTTTGGATTACCCATGCATGCCTAGACTAGGTAAAAGATGCCTTGAGGTAAGAAATTCTATTTTAAGAGGTAACCATTTGTTCCATTCGAGTTGGCATGTTAAAACAAGTATCAACACTTTCAAGGGTGATAAAGCAAATGTCAATTGTTCTCATGCTCATGTTTTGATTACTATTTCTTATTTTGGTGAGCTTGGGAAGCATAAAAGAGGTATTGATTGGATTATTTTGAGAAATGGGCTACAATTGGAAGCAAACCTGGAAATATGTACATGAGATTGTTGATCCTTCTGAGCCCATGATCAAAACTTTGAGAGAGCTGCAATTATCTTGAGATGATTTTATGAAGAACAATGATACATCTTCTTATAAGAAGCACATTGAATATACATCAATATATTGATTATCTCAGCCAAAGGAATCATTTTATGGTCAACTAGAACTAACTCTTTGTCAAAAGAAGCAAGTAGGGCATGGATCAGCCACAGTAAGACATTTTGGCATCCCACTTGATGAAAAAAATTATTCAATGTATTCACCTATTCATTGTGGGAAAAGAAGGAATTCTTGTTGATGTTTGTAGCTATGGCCGGATTCCTTCTATGGCTGACATAGTGTTGACGTGTATTTTGTACACAATCATACACAGAATAAAATACCGACAGGCATCTTATCCTCTCTTGAGAAAATAGTCTCTAACTGCTGAAGATCTGCAAAAAGGATCAGTTAGATGGACTCCAAGGTTCTTTTAGTGGGGTCTCCACGTGTGGACAAGCTTTTTTAGTGGTATGATGTGATTTGCTGTTTCCTTCAAGGCGTCTTACGGATTCAAAAGCTCGAAGATTTTACTAATCTAAAGGAACTCTCAAAAAATAAAAAAAGATAGGGTTTAAGGAAGTCTAGTCTAACCCTATGAACGACTTAGCATGAATGAGATTTGGCAAGACTCAACTAACTTCAATTTTGCCATAAGGTAACAACTCAATTGAAATTAGTGCGATCTTCTAAGGTAATAATGGTATTCAATGCATCAAAGACCGAGGACACTACTATGAAAGTACATCTCCTAGATACAAAAATGCTTGAAGGTTAAGGACTCAAAATGTTTTCCAGTCGACCACGCAAGGCGTTCCTACAATCAGCAAGAAGCTAGTGGTTTGGATTGTGAATCCTACCAAATATCAAACCTCACACTTAGCCTTTCAAATTAACAACTACTTTGATTGAGCATGATTCAAGTACATCCAACAACCATGAAGATAACTTATGAAATTTGCAACAAAACACCATAACTTCAATATTTTATTGATTTCCAAGTCATCATATACAACAATTGCTTGAACTTCTCTCTTCAAGACTCAATCTTGCTACAAAATAAAAATTGCTTACAACTCTAATCTCTCTATTTCACTCTCAACTCTATTCTCTATTTTTCTATTGACTATTCTATTATAAATGAAATGGAAAATGGGGGGTATAAATAGCATCCCCAGTTACAATGAAAGGTCTAGATTGAAAGTAAATCAATGGACAAGATCATGACACCTAAACCCTAATTAGGGTTTGTTACAAATGACCTCCTTTTTACTGAACAATATTAAATACATAGCCAAATATTAAATTTGGCACAAAAATCTAGGAGGTATCAACCAATGAGAAATAAGATGTCATGTCATCTGTAACAACATTTCATCTAGAATCTTATTCCCTTTCCAATTCTCTTTCTTAGCATATGCAATGAATTTTGTCACGATCCCTTCGATTTCTGTGCTTGGAATCTCGGGAAGATTCTTGATACTCTCTTCTAAGTGGATAACCTGATCAAATGCATCTAGAAGAGCTGTGTCCCAAGTGGGTTCAAGTTCCTTCGTTCTATCAATCAGGAGCATGGTAGCATACATCTGATCATATTGCTCATCTGTAACATCTGCGTCTTTGCGAAAGATGATCTTGATTCTATCTTCAAATTCTTGTAAATCCACATCTGTCTCGACCTCGATCCTTCTGCCAAGAATGGTACGAAATACCTCAAATACTCTGTCCTGGATCGGATTGATCACCTCCTCAACTTGACCACATCTAACACTGATGTCCTCAAAAAGAACACTCTTTATATGAAGTAAGGTTGACCACTGAAACAAACTGTGAGAATCACCTTCCAAGATCTTCTCTTGTGCTAAAATTCTTCTGGATGTATGTCTTATAACTTTCAAGACAGGGATGACAACGTCCTTGGTATGGGCAAATGCAGCTACTGTTGCCATCAATCTGTGGATTATCTCAAGAACTTGGATAGCCTGATGGGTGATCTTCGACATCCTTGTAACAAACTCAATGGCCACCGTGTGAGATCTATCCATCCAACTACATGTACGCTGGACCATATTCCTGAATCTTTCTGCTTCATTGATTGATTGAAGGGGCAATGCCTGCAATGGTGATCTAACTGGATCCTGACGTCCCAAAGGTTCATTGATGTGACTGAAATATGTCCTCCATGCACCGACCTCTTTCTCAAGCTTTCTATTCTTTTCTACTTCTTCTCTAAACTTATCTTTCAATGCCTCAAATGTGTCGGTGGCATCATCTAAAGTCTGCTCTGCTGTGGATGGTCCTAACTCAATAGTCTGTATATGATAGTCCTCTGCTAGGATCTCACCCTCATATTTGTCTGTTGCCGGTGTAGCTATCTGCAGTTTTCTAGATCCAGTCTCATCTCGAATCATCTTGGACATCTTTGTAGCCTTCTTCTTCTCTGTTGTCATATGTGAACGTCCCACGAGGCTCTCTAAATCAATTGCACTGTCTTCATCCTCAATTACGATCACCTTAGTCAACCTTTCCTTCAACCAATCTGGGATATTTGATCTTGTCTCTTGAACTTGAATCTCTTTATGTACTATTTCTTCTTGTCTGGGAGGAGATGTTACTTCGTTATCATTATCTAAATCATAGTCTTGGAGAGATCCATCGGATGAAACATGCTGTGCCTGTCCTTCCTCCTGCCTGTCATTCTGTACCATTGATTCCATGGACTCTTCCACTCGAATCGTTCTATCCTCTGGCCTGGAAGAAGTACCTGGCGTTTGATCTTTGTTAGCACCTTTCTTTTTCTTGGAAGGCTCTTTCTTTTCTGATCTTTCCTTTCTCTTTGAACCTCTCGAATGGAGATTGCCCTCACTGGCACATCGAAGATTACCTTCACCTGAATTCCTAGGATTAGGATTGCCTTCACTAACACTGGCTCCACCTTCGGCTGGCTTTTCTTCCAAAGTAAAAGACATGGCTATGCCTTGTTCTCTCAACTTCTGATGTTGAACGTCTACCCATCTGCGAGTACAAGACAAGACTGGTGCCATCAATTCATCTAAATCCACGGCCTCGGGCTCATTCCAATTCAAACTTATTGTTTTGCTTTCTCTATCATATGAAGATTGGATGTGCCTGCCGTTGTCCTGAGCTTGGTCGGCTACTCTGTAAATCTTACATTTCCTGATGAAATCCAAAGGCAATCTAGAATGTATCTTTCGTTTCACTTCGAGATCATCTAGGAGATTCATCATAAAATCTTCAATCTGGTACTCATGTCTAAATCTTCTACCGACTGTCTCCTCTAAATGTCCATGTGGATCAAAACTATTCCTCCAAGCAAAAGATGAAAAAGGATACAAGGCTAACTCCCTCTCTGCGTCATCCATGGCTGAGACATTGGGACATACCTCAACTGAATTACCCAAAATAATAGGTACCTGAACTCCATTCTGATGTCTGTGTCTGAATGCCTTCACATATGCTGCCAACTGCCTTGTTACTTCAAGTAACACAATCCTGTCTGTCGGGTATCTCGGCAACATGTATGGAGGTAAAGGACATCCATACACTCTAATGTAAGTGAACTTGGGAAACTGAATGAACCAAGCACCGTACCTCTTGATTAACTCCTGGGCATCCTGAGATAATCTATTGTGAATCCCTCCTTGCAACGTCCTTGTGATGTTCATTGTGAAAGTATCATTGATTAACTTGTAGTTCTTCCCTGGTGGATGATGCAAGTAGGTATAGGATTCACAAACTCTGACCTCGCCGGGTCCTCTTCCAATCACTCCTCTGTGAGGTAGTCCTGCGTACTCAACGCTCCTGATTAAGGCATAGATGACGTATGAACTCATGTGGAAGGACTTAGTAGCCCTGAGTCTTCTCAACTGTACGTCTAAGCAATGGCTAATTATCCTAGCCCAATGTATTGTACCCTTTCCTTGAACAATCACCTGGATGAAGTAAAACATCCATTTCTCAAAATAGAAGGCATGAGGTGCTCCTGTAACTCTGTTGAGCATGGTGATCAAATCTCTGTACTCCTCTTGGAAATCGATCCTGTGTGGTGTGTTCGGTACTTTGCTCAGACGGGGACGCTTAAGTAGCCAGTTCTTGTTGATTATGCTTAGGCAAGCATCTGGATCATCATCGTACACTGATCTGGCTCCTTCAATGCTCTTGTATATCATGTCCCTGTGCTCTGGAAGATGGAAGGCTTCACTTATGGCTTCCTCTGAAAGGTACACCAAAATGTTTCCCTCATTAGACACAATTGTCCTGGACTGTGGATTGTAATGACGGGCACACTCGATCATCAACTCGTGACACTGAATGGCTGGAGGAAAACCGGCCGCCTTAATGATGCCACTTTCTATTATTCTCCGGGCGACAGGTGATGGCTTGCCGATGTAAGGGACCTCTCGGAACTTCTTCGTACTAAAGTTCCCCAAGTTTGTATCTCCAATGTTGCTCCACTTGGACACGATCTTGGTCTCCACTTCTTCAGTCTTCTGATCTTCTTTCATGAGAGCCGAGCGACTGGTGGATGCTCCCGCCTTTGGGGTCGCCATACCTACACAACATTTCATTATGAGAAATAGATTTTTGCAATAAATAACGTAGATAAAAGAGATAAATTTTAGGAAACCTTATGATAAGTCTCTAGAGTTATTATTTCCTAAAATACAACGATTGAGCTAAGAGAAATTCAAGATTCAAAAATTTCAAAATTTGAAATATGACGATAAAGGAATAAAACAATAACAATTAAATCGCCATACCTCGATAGAGAGCTAACTCTAGAATGCAAAAAACAAAATTTGCCTAGGCAAAATTGAGGTATAAAGATAGTCTTCAATATGATCTCCTCAAAATTGACTTCGCCACCTCTGGATAGAATGTGATCTTCACTTATCGCCTTGGACGTGGTCTCAAATGGATCTTCAAGTTCGCACAAATAAATCTCCAAGTCTTTAGCAAATTCGCCTTAGGCGTGGTCTTGGATGGATCTTCAAATTCGCACCACCTTGGGAATGTCTACGCCACCTTTGGTTTGCAATCGCACCACCTTTGAATGTCTAAGCGCGCCACCCTTGGATGAATGAAACTCGCACCACCCTTGAACACACTTCGCACTATATTCGCCTCCCTTAATTCGCATGTAGAGAAGGTAAAATAATGATGTAGAAATGATAACTTTTACCCCCCTTATATAGCGCTTGCATCCTTTACCCCTTAGGCCGACTTAATAAAAATAAAACCATTTTTTGAATGATTTTTAAATGATTTGCAATGAAATAACAAGGCCGACCTCCACATATGAGCGCTCAAATCAATTTTTTATTAATTATTTGATGCCTTGCGTTTTTTATTGCAAATTTCGATTTTTAAATAAGGCAAAAATAATTAATACATGTTAACGCCATATTAAATGCCAATAAAAAATAAGATTTTCAATTTTTAAATCGATTAAGCATTTAATGAAATTCGAATTGTTTAAATTTGGCGCCAAAGATATGAAAATAAAAGGACGTACCTCATCGCTCTGGTCCCTTGGAGAGGGACAGGAGCGATCCATGATTTTGGTCTAGATTCTTGCGTTTTTAACGTTCAACTCCTTCATTTTCACCTCCCAAATCGATCATCTGGTGGTCCTTCGAATTTGAATGCCTCTCTTGTGCGAGCAAATGTATCTTATGATCATTATCGCCCTGGTCCCTTGGAGAGGGACAGGAGCGATCCTAAGTTTTTTGCTTGATCTTGGCGACTTTTAAACTTCGATCTCCTTTGCAATGTCTCCCCGACGATGTCCTTCGCATTTCCTATCCTCATTTCGCCTTGATCTTTGAAGGAACGTGAGTGTTTTGATAGGATCGCCTTGGTCCTTGTCCAAAGGACAGGAGCGATCCTGATTTTTTTACGTTCAATATGCATTTTTGACCTTCGATCCTTCATTGTGATGTTTTCCAAACGCCGTCCCTTGTCTTGCTTAACCTCGCCTTGGTTCGATTTTGGAGGAATATGAGTGCTTTTGATAGGATCGCCCTGGTCCTTGTCCAAAGGACAGGAGCGATGTGAGGCCTTTACACCATTTGGCGATGTTTGGACGTTCAAAACTCTTGTCTATCACCTTGTTATCATACCATGGACCCTCCAGAACATTGCAATATATTGTCCTTACGTGGATTTTGCATGAATTGATCAATACATCTAATATCGCTCTGGTCCCTTGGAGAGGGACAGGAGCGAAGTTCATCATTATGAGCTTGTTCTTGTTTATACCAACTTGCAATTATCTTCATTGCGTGAAATGATGTCCTTTCGATCCTCTTGGTAACTTGAAACTTGTTTGCCTTTTGAAATTTACGCCATTATGTAGATATCGCTCTAGTCCTTTCCCAAAGGACAGGAGCGATCTGGGTTATAGAGTGCAAATCCTTCCATGTGATGACCTTTGCAACGTTGCGCTTGATGGAAATGCCTTGAGATGTCTTCGCCACCCTTCGTCTTGACTTGGATCGGCCTTGAACCTTGGAGGGACGACCTTGAACTTTGAAGGGACGTATCATCACCATTGTATCGCCCTGGTCCCTTGGAGAGGGACAGGAGCGATCCTCCCTTTGTGGCCTTTATCTTACTTTGCCAGGTTCCAAGTTTATATTCAACGGAGTCGTCCTTCTTCACTCTATCCGCCCATGCCTTTACATTGTTTGTAACTTTGCAAGAAAAGAAATTATATCAAAAATTGCTCTGGTCCCTTCCTGAGGGACAGGAGCGAACTAGGCATTTAACACTGTTATGGACGTCCCAAAAATCTTTAATTTATATTCAACGCATTCATCTCATGTTCTCCTTCGTTTTTGAACGTAAACTTGCCTTGACCCTTGTCTGGATTTTGCAAAATGGAGGAAATCGCTCTAGTCCCTGGGAGAGGGACGAGAGCTACAAGGTACCTCGCCCTGGTCCCTTGGAGAGGGACAGGAGCGATTTAGTCAATATAGGTCATTTTCCTTCGTTTTTGCATCTCAAATTATATTCATTTGGCAAAGCATCTTCCTTCGGGCATCCTCAAATTGTTAAGTTATCAAAATCTTGCAAGGACAAAACAAAATTTGAATCGTAGCTCCGGTCCTTTACTGAGGGACAGGAGCGATTTTCTTCCTGGAGGCCTTTCTGTGCTCATGAAAATCTTCAATTTATATTCAATGGAAAGATCTTGTCGTTCTCTATCACTTCAAACGTAAAATTTGTCTGGACTCTGCAAGGATGATGAGATATTTGAAATTGAGCTCCCGTCCTTCACTGAGGGACAGGAGCGATTTTGCTCCTACAGGCCAAAATAACAAGATTTTTCACATTTTAACACTTCACGAGGCGAAAACAAATCAATTCCAATGCCCAGGATCAAACTTCAAAAAAGTCAAAATTTGGTCAAAATATTCAGTCAGACAAAAATTCATATTGACGGTCATTATTTAGACAAGTTTAAGCTCTGCATGAACATTCCAATTGAAAATTAGACCATTTTGGCGAATTCATTGCATTCAAAATTTGCATTCTAGAAAAGAAGCTCAAAAGCTCTCAAAAATGACTGGATTTTGGCTTGAAAAGGCAAAATTTAAAACCCTAAGGCTTGGCCCTAAATCCAGACGACTAACTAACTACAAAACCCTAAAACGAAAGCGAAAACGAGCGAAAAAAAACAAGCAAAAAGAGGGGGTCCCCATTTGCGATGGGGCGATGTGTGAAATGGTCACAACACATAGCTAATATAATTGTCTAATTGGCCTATCGGCCTTAGACAATTATAGGTCTGATTTATATTCATGTGTGTTAAGCATAATTAAGGTCTTAATGCATGTCGATTAGCATCTTGCTTTAATAGTAATCGATTGAGGCCGACTTGGATGTCCGCCACCTCTTTGTATTGAGATGTGTTGCTTAGGAGAGGGCCGACTCTTGGAGAAAAGGCATAAGTGGTGCTTTTAAAGGAGATCAAATCTCCATTCATATATATATACACTCAATCATATAGTAGATACACATATTGAGAAGAGATGTGCTTGGGGGTGACGATAAGAGCTTAGTGTCTATGGTTGGGAAGACAACAAATCTGATGTTCACCTGTGGTTAATCGAGCATACCAAAAATCAACATGGTATCAGAGCCAGGTTCCTTCTATAGAGCCTAATCGCTTGAAGGTAGATCCTGTGTTTTTGAGGGAGTTCAATACACCTCACAGAGGAGAGGCAAAGGGAAAACCAAAACTAGAGTAGAAAGAAGAATTTTTGGTCAAGCGAGGAATCATGACAGAAGCACTGGTACTGCGCGGCACAATGGAGGGGCACTCAGACTAGTTGACAGCCATTGCGACAACCATCGACAACTTGGACATGATTGTGTCCACCTCGTGTGACTGCACAATCAGTTGTGGAACACTTTGGGCGAGTGCAAGTACACAATCTAGGCCGATGCTGATGTTGCAGGTTGCGCACTTGTGGTTGTGTCGACGTGCTTTTGCATTTGGTGGCCCTACCTTGTGTGGCCCGTAATTTGTTTAACCCAGCTATTTCACAGGCTCATTTTGAGCTATTCAGAGTCTTATTTGATCATTGACATCTCAATCAAAGGACTTGCTTGGTTCCTTCATTGGCATTTTGATTGGCCCGATCGAAGTTTGGACTTGTGTTAATCACTTGTGGAGTACTTTCCTTTGGCCGGTTGATCGTGGTTGGCAAGATCACGATTTGCAGATCTATGTGGATCCAACAAGATATATTTTGTAGAGATGTGTTGGCGCATATCCCGTGTGATTGATCTGTGTGACTCATCATCCTTGTGGCGGCTGATCCAGTTGAGAGGGGGGGACTTTTTTCCTTCTTGGCATTGATTCTTGGAGTTTCCATTAGACCTGCATTTTATAGAGGTGTTTCTTGGCGATTAGCAACGCCATTTCATTGGTGTCATTTTGCATCAGATTGGGTTTCATTGCTATTGTGACAAATCAAGTGTTTTTTTTCAATTTGGTCAATGCATATTACCGGCCTGCGTTCTCCTCAGTCAGATCAAGTCGATTCATATTGGCTTATTGTTGAGAGTTTGCAGTGACAAATGTGCTCACATTATTTTGGCTTGATCGATCTGTTCTTGATGGTGGTTTCGTTCATCTGATCTACCCAAGGAATTTTCCTTAGATCAACATTATGCCCAAAACTCCTCCTCATTATATTTTGCGGCTTGCATTTTTGGGTGATCAATTTCTTTCATCATCACTTGTGGTGGTGTTTCTCATTCGGCTGTTTTGAATCAATTGGTTTTGGCTTTGGGCAAAATTTTGGTTAGAGGTCATGTTCATCTTCTTTTCAGGCACTGTTGAATGGGTGGATTTCTGTCACATTTATGTGGTTAATCCATCACTTTGCTGTGAATGGTATTAAAGACAGTTCTTCAAATGATGCTTAAACTATGCATGGAGCAGAAATTGTGGACAAGATGATGAGTGATGGCGAGGGCCAAAGGCCACCCAGCCATTTGATCATCACTAGGTGCTTCGGTGTGATCAATCCAAGTGAATGGAAATTCCATTGCTGAGCAAAATTATAAAAGATAAGTACTCTTTATGTTTGAACAATGTTCATGAATTTTCATTAAGTCATGCTACTTCATTGAATAATGAATCATGTATTGACATTTCGGTTGACTATCATTATCTCTCTCTAAAATGCTTCTAGGACGAATCAGAGATTGCATTCAAGGAAGGAAGATTGCTTGCATTTCTTCACAAAGGAAGAATTAGCATTTAGAGGGAGTCTAACATATCGTCAGAAGTAACCTTGGACGAAGAGGTCAAAAGGTTGAGAGGGAGTTTGACATTTCAGCTTCAGAGGGAGCTTAACATTTCAGCTTTAGAGAGAGCCACGCCATCATGAAGATTTGTTAATGAGTTCTTCTCTGTGAGGGAGAAGTTTGAGGTTCAATCCCTTGTTTAATGCATTCTTCTCTGTGAGAGAAGTTTGAGGTATTAGCCCTTGTTGTGCATTCTTCTCTGTGAGAGAAGTTTGAGGTATCAACCCTTGTTGTGCATTCTTCTCTGTGAGAGAAGTTTGAGGTATCAGCCCTTGTTATGCATTCTTTTCTATGAGAGAAGTTTGAGGTATCAGCCCTTGTTGTGCATTCTTTTCTGTGAGAGAAGTTTGAGGTATCAGCCCTTGTTGTGCATTCTTCTCCGTGAGAGAAGTTTGAGGTTTCAGCTTGTTGACGTGTATTTTGTACACTATCAAACACAGAATAAAATACCCAAGGGTACCTTATCCTCTCTTGAATAAAGCCTTTGATTGCTGAAGATGTCGCAAAAAAGGATCAATCAGGATGACTCCAAGGTTCTTTCGATGTAGGGTCTCTACGTGTGGATAAGCTCTCTGTGGTATGATGTGATTTGCTGGAATCACAAGGGGACTTTCATTTGATGATTGAACGTCTGATCTGCTTTGAATATTGCTGGAACACAGGCTCTTACTAGCTTTGATTAAAAAAAAGGAAAAAAGATGAGGGCGAGGAAAGGATCTAATCCTAACACTAAGAATGTAAGAACAATGAATGATCTTTGATGAAATTCTAACTAAGTCTTGTTTTGACATCACAGGAACATCTCCACAAGGTTAGTGCGATCTTTGAAGGAAAGCTTTATGATGTTCAAATCATCACTGCAGGCATAGACACCATCAGGCTGATGTATATCAATGAAGAAGCGACAATTGAAGTTAAGCTTAAGCTGAATGATTCCAGTTGACTACACAAGGCAAGTCTGCAATCAACAAACTGCTAACAGTATGGATATACGAATTTCACCATCAATCAAGCACATTTCTTCCATTCATCTAATAACATGAAATCAAATATGAGAAGTATAGAGACCATGCAAATTGTCGAATCGACCCATAAATTTCACCATTTCTTCAATGAAGTTACAAGTCTTTTACAACAACATCTTGGCAACAATCTTTGCCTTCTCTCTCTACTCTACTCTAATTGCTATTCTAATCACCTTCTAACTACTCTCTATTCACTAACTCCTTTCTATTGCTTTCTATTTACTGCTTTCTATCTATTGCCTTTACAAATGAAATGCCAGGGCTTATATAGTGCCCTCAATACAATTCGATGGCTTAGATCAATTCGAGATCAATGGCCAAGATTCAACAATGAAAACCCTAATTAGGGTTTGTTACAACCATTACATAACATTTAATGCTTGACCAATGATAAAATTGTATTAATTGGACACATGTCTTCTTTGGAAAATTCGACCAATAGATAGCTGGGGTAGGTACATCAGAGTTTGTGCCACCTTCCATGAGTTAGGTACATTGAATCTGGACATGCTGAGGTGGACCACACTGACTGGAGAAATGATGACTAGGATGCCAACTGGTCTGACACTTGTAACTTGGTAGATATTCGATTTGATGTTGTTGAGAAGCTAGTTTTAATTAATTCATCTGGAACTATCTGCTTCTTCAACGAACCCTTTGCTCTGACTTCTTTTGTCTCTGATGTGCAGGATGATGATGTACCTCGCCTTGTAATGCTCGATTGGAAGAGGTCGATCTTGTTGATGTTTGATCGAAGAAAGCCATCCTTGTCGATGCTAGACTGGAGGAAGTTGCCCTTGTCCTTGCTTGATCTTCTTGGAGGAGACCGTCCTTGATCTGGCTTGATTTTCCAACTCCGGGATCTCCATTTGATGCCTACACAAAATATTAAAGTTAGTCTTTTGAGCATCAAACATCAAAGCATGAAATTTAAGACCTTTCAAAGGTAAAACTTAAGATATTAATCTGAAAAAAGTCATGATAAATCAAGAATTACACATTTTCAAACTAATAATGAATGGAAATTGGATTTTCAAGACTTAGATTTTACAAAATTGCAATGGGATCACAATAAGTCTTGAATAAGAACTTTAAAAAATGATTCTTCATACCTCTTCCTTTGAGTGCTTAACTACAAAACCTTGAAAAAATGAAGGAAGAAGACCGGATTTTGTTGGGCAAGATTAGATTATAGTCCTCCCTTGGATGAATTATGCCTCCTTTAGCCTTCAAAAGAGCTCCACCTTCCACTAGCTTCTTCAAAATCTGGAAATTCGCCTTCAAATGCCTTCAAAAATCTGGAAATTATCCCCCAATCTAGCAAGAAATACGCCTCTCCAATAGCCTTCAAGATGAATTTCGCCCTCCTTAGTCTCCACACTTAGTAGAAATTTGCTCCACTCCAGCTAGATTTCGTACCTTCAATTAGCTCTCCAAACTCGCACTTGAAAGGATGATTGAATGATTTGAATTGTGAAACAACACCTCCAATATATAGAGCGCTCACCTTCCACTTACCCATGAGGCCGACCTTGCAAATAAAAGGTGAAATAATAAATAAAACCTCAAAAGGAGTAGGCCGACTTTGTCAAATAAAGGCAAAATAATGCCTTGTGCACTCAACTTTTAATTTTTAATTTCACAAAAATTAATTTTAAATGCCTTTATAATAGAAATTCGATTTTTTTGAGGCCCAAAATTAATTTATTAAATGCCAATTTAATTAATTTATTCAAAGTTAGCAATTTGGCATCTAATGCGATTTGGAGGATATTAACGCCCAAATATGGTAAAAAAATAATGAATGCTATTAACTTCACTCTGGTCCCTTGGAGAGGGACAGGAGCGCTTTTCTCAATCTAGGCCTTGCATTCCTCATTTTCACGTTCAAAACTTCATCTAGGCATTTAAAATGGCATTTTCATTTGGAGTCTTGAGTTTAATTCACTTGATCTTTAGAAGGAACGTGCCTTAGGACATTTTTGTCCTGGACCCTGGGTGAGGGACAGGAGCACTTTTTGCCTTTTGTCCTCAATCCTTCATCTTTCATTTGTTGATTCTCATTGTGGAGTAAGCAATGATCTCTTTCACTTGTTCCATGCATGCTTAACTCGTTTTTGCAAGGCAAAATAAGTGTTCCAAAGATTTTCGCCCTGGTCCCTTGGAGAGGGACAGGAGCACTTTTTCATTTTTAGGCTAGGATTCTCAAATTTTGAAGTCAAACCTTTATTCATCATGCTTTAGGAGATCCTTCCTTATCTCGCACAACCTTGCCTTAGCATAATCTCGGAGGGAAATTGTTGATTTTATAAAAATCGCCCTGGTCCTTTAGTGAGGGACCAGAGCACCCTTTTGAGTCCTTGTGCAAATTCTTGATCACATTAATCTTCAAATTACCCTCAAGGTGTAGAACACCACATTTCACTCCTTCTTGAGTCCTGGAAACAAAAATAGCATTTCAAAATGCAAGGTAAATGGGCATATTTAGAAATTTCGCCTTGGTCCCTTGGAGAGGGATGGGAGCACTTTTGCCAATTGTCGTCAAAATATGCAACTCTTGCATCTCAATTCCACTTCGAAGCTTTTTAAACGTCCTTTCAAACTTGCGCCTTGACCTTGATTTGTCCAAACTTGGCGAGAAGAGCTAGATAACATGTTAAGCGCTCTGGTCCTTCAGTGAGGGACAGGAGCACTTTTTCAACTTCAAGCTTATCCGTCCTTTGCTAGCTTTCCAAATTATCTTCAATGGGCTAATCATGTCTTATTCCATTCATTTCAATCACAAACTTGTCTTGGCTTTGCAAGAAATTTACACTTTTTGGAAAATCGCTCTGGTCCCTTGGAGAGGGACGGGAGCACTTTTTGGAAAATCGCTCTGGACCCTTGGAGAGGGACAGGAGCACTTTTTGGAAAATCGCTCTGGTCCCTTGGAGAGGGACAGGAGCACTTTTTGCCTTCATGGTATATTTCCTTGTCTTTTAAACCTTCAATCGCATCTAAGGCATAAAACATCATTCATCCTTCCCATCCAAGTCAAGTTTTGCCATAAAGTCTCAAACAAAGAAGAGAAACTTGAAAAAGCGCTATGGTCCTTCAGTGAGGGAAAGGAGCACTTTTTGTCACTTGGGTTGATTTACTCCTTTGTGGACCACTTAAATTATCTTCAATGGACAAAACATGCTTCCCTTTACCTCTTCAAATCATAAAATCACCTTAATCTTGCAAAAATAGTGCAATTTTGAAATTCAAGCTCCGGTCCTTCAGTGAGGGACAGGAGCACTTTTTGCCCTCTAAGCCAAATTGTCTCACTTTTCATCTCGAAATTCCTTTGCTAGTGAAGATTTCATCTTACTTCACGCTATGAATAAAAGTTAATGCCCAAAAAAGGTCTAAAATTGTGCATATAAAGAAAAGCGCTCTGGTCCTTCAGTGAGGGACAGGAGCACTTTTGACCTTCTAGGCAAAAACTCCATCATTTCATTGTTTTTAATCAAGTCTGGATGCTCTATCACATTCATTTCGTCCTCCACCATGCCTTTGATGTCTCAATTTGACCAAACAAGGTTAGGAATGACTCAAATAAGTCCTTTCGCCCTCGTCCCTGGGTGAGGGACAGGAGCGCTTCGCCTTGGATCCTCAGTGAAGGACAGGAGCGCTTTTCGCTCTGGATCCTCAATGAAGGACAGGAGCGCTTTTTGACTTTTTGAACTCTCTATCAGGATAATTTTTATGGAATATAGCATTTAAGTATAAGATCTTTCTTATACTTTAAGTTATATTCCATATATACTTTCAGGATGTTTGAGAGTGGTTTCAGACCTCCAGGAGTTATATTGCAAAATCTAGTTTTTTGAGGTTTTTCAGTTTCCAGACTTAGTCAAATTTCAGGATCAGGACATTCCAGACTTAGTCAAATTTCAGGATCAGGACATTCCAGACTTAGCCAATTTTCAGGATCAGGACTTCACTCAAGCCGGACCTGCTATCCATGTGATCCCTTGGGCGACACTCAAAATGCAAAGGCTAACGGATAAAACCCTAAAAAAAAACTAAAAACAAACCCTAGAAAGCAAAAAGCAGGGGTCCCCATTTGCAATGGGGCGATGTGTGAAAACGTCACAACACAGCCCTTGTTGTGCATTCTTCTCTGTGAGAGAAGTTTGAGGTTCCAACCCTTGTTCCACCCTCTACGAGTAGGTATGGTGGATGATGTCATGTGAGAGACTCCATGACTTGGCATTTGTGCTTATTCACCCTCTAGGAGTAGCCATGGTGGATGTCACTAGGTGACTTAGATATTGAGAAGGATTCCTCCCTAGCTAAGAGGGAGTGTTGGTGTTTGTAGCTATGGTCAGATTCCTTCTATGGCCGACATAGCTAATATAATTGTCTAATTGGCCTATTGGCCTTAGACAATTATAGGTCCGATTTATATTCATTTGTGTTAAGCATAATTAAGGTCTTAATGGATGCAAATTAGCATCTTTCTTAAATAGTAATCAATTGAGGTCGACTTGGATGTCCGCCACCTCTTTGTGTTGAGATGTGTTGCTTAGGAGAGGGCTGACTCTTGGAGAAAAGGCATAAGCGGTGCATTTAAAGGAGATCGAATCTCCATTCATATATATATACACTCAATCATATAGCAGATACACATATTGAGAAGAGATGTGCTCGGGGGTGATGATAAGAGCTTATTGTCTATGGTTGGGAAGGCAACAGATCTGATGTTTGCCTGTGGTTAATCGAGCATACCAAAAATCAACAATTCTAGCCCTTAATATTCTACTTTTGGCAACATTGGGAGATGGATGACATAACTCTGGTTTGAAATCTATTGGGCTGATCATAGATGGATTGGTTCTAGATCACCCTTGGTTGTTTCGTGGAATGTTTTGATGCTTTGATTTAGAAATGTCATCATTTATTTAGGAGTGCTGGAATTACTATTCAATATGCAATACTTGGTTGCTTTGCAAATAACATATGCGACAGTAGGTTGATTTGCAAATTATCTTGATGGCTAGATGATGCCATCATTTTTTAATTTAATAGATGGATTGGATGCATTTTTTATAATTCTTGGTTGGTTCTACGTCGACAAATGACCCTCTTCATGGGTGTGCTATGCTTCATAATTCCATTTATTTTTTCTTATTGCTGAGATTTATAGGACTCTTAATGAGATGCTCATGATGAGATATTTTTGGTAATGGTGTTGATGTTGGGCCTTGCAATGAGATTATAGGACTCTTGAGGAGGTGGTCATGATGAGATATTTTTGGTAATGGTGTTGATGTTAGGGCCTTGCATAGTCTTTTGCAGTGGTTCCTTAGGTATAGTTCTGTCAGCTAGTGAGAGTGATTTCAGTGGGGATGTTGGTATTGTAATTCACATTTAAGGTTAACGAACATGATTTCTTTGATCTCTGCTATCTGTGTACTTTATTGTCTTTCCTAGATGGATAGAGGTTATGCATGCATGATTCTTTCAAGCCTTTGGAAGTTGCAGCTTGTTGATTTCCACTAGGTATTGCTTCTATTGGCATGGACTGGTAGAGGATGAAGCTTCTTTAGACAACATGCAGGGCCTATTATAGATTTTCTTCTTTGTCTTGTGATTTTCTATGCTGGAGTTTGATATCTCATTGGCTAAGTGAGTTTCAGATTTGGTATCCCATTGATATGTTCAAGGCATTGATGGTCTTTCGGCTCTTGGGTTATCCCATTCTGGTTCAGGTCAGATCTTAGTAGATCCTTCATTGAATTCTCATGATTCACAGTTTCTTTCTCAAGATTCAGAGATTGTTGGGAGTTTGAAGATACTTTTCCTTACTAGTTCATTTTAGTCGTATTTTTTCTCTTCTTGGAATGTTGTGGTTTAAGATCTAGGAGATTGAATTGATTCCATCAGTTTTTTTGTATTCTTTAAGAGCATTGACAATCCTTGGCTCTAGGTGATTGGGCTTGATTGAGTTGTCTCCAAGAATTTGATGTTTTACTGGCTTCAAGAGACTGTTCTACAGCCATGGAACAGAGAGGATTTTGTTCACATTCAGCTTCAACAGTTGTATTTTGAAAGATATGTTTGTGATGTATGATCCTTTGTTTCCTCCAAGTCAGGATTTAGTAGGAATGTTAGTGCATTTTACACTTTTCTTTTAAACCCAACTTGCTAGGCCCCTTGATCAGCAGTCTAGGGTGTACCTTGGGATGCTCAAGGTTGGGGATTTGATCTCCATAAGACATCAAATTATGGTGTTATTTGAGAAATTTATTTACTAGATACAATAAATTACAAGTTCATGGTACCTTATGGTTTAGGTCCATTTGGACTTACCTTGGTATCCTTCCAAAATAATTTGGAGAAATTCTTCTTGTCCATGAAGAGATTGTTATGGTTGGAGGCTGGAGCATTAATCAACTCATAGTTATTAGAAATAAATAAATCTATTGGCATTTGTTACAGTGACAATATAATCTGACTCCTCATAATTAGGATGTGCTTCAAGAATTTACTTTAGACAATATTACTTGGAGATTCATACCTTGACTCTTGGTATTAATCTCCCATACCTGAAAAAAATCCCTATCATAAAGATGCATATGGGAATGTCTCCAAATATCAAGAGTCGAGACACTTCAAACAAAGTTTCTTAAGACGTCCCTTGAAATTTTGAAAACTTCCTACAGAAATTTCTGTGATGTCATATACATTATTTTTTTCTCAAGTGCTGATATCTGGTTGACAAAAGCCAAAATAACTAAAACAATACACTAATAGATTTATATTTTCTTTTTTTTTGCATTATAATTTACTAGTTTTCTTTTGGTAGAAATTTTTCTATCAATTTAAAGAGATTCTGGTAAGAAAAGAAACTATAAAAAGGTTTAAGATCCCTATGCACACTTAAGTTTTATCAATTGATTGACATATAGCCATCTCCAAGTAGCTGCATACCATTTCCTAAAATAATGGCAGTTGTGTCCCAGTCCTTGCTCGCCATCTCTAGGTGACTATGGTTTAAAATTTAAATATTTGTGTCATGATGATTATCAAATATCAATATAATTAATTTTTCTTTCATTGACATTTATTTCTATGCTTTAAAACATTATTTTTTTAAATGTTTGAAGGCCTACTTTCTTTTGACTAATTGTTTTTTCCAAATTTAAAGCATATAGTCAAATATTCTTCTGTTTTGTCTCCAAGCACAAATCTGTCCCAATACCCGTCCTGTCTCTCGCTAACTATGCTTTAAAATAGCAGTTGTGGAATAAAAACAGAGCACGAATTTTCAGATAGAACATTTTAAAAAATTGCATTAATATTCAGGTTATGCTTCCAAAATAACTTTATTTTCCAATTGTTTAACTAAATTTTGTTTCCATAATCTCAATCTAAAGTCTCTACTATCTTTCCTTATTGGGTGCACTTGTCCTTATGTTTCTGGTGTTCTATTTACAATTGTGGTCATGTAACAAGAATGAAGATTAAGACTTACTGATTATTGGGTTGAGCCATGCGAGACCTCCTGTAATGTGTGAAGATCAAAATTAATCAATAAGTACCAAATATTTATAAATTTCATATATAGGATTTTTTTTAAAATCAGACATCCGAAGAAGCACACATGCAGTACCTCGCTTTCATTGTTTCTCCTCTCAGCCACATTAAGAGTGCTCCAGTAGCCAACAATGCTGCTGCACTCAATGCCTGTCATTAACATGAATCAAACATCAACTAGAACACTTGAAAGATAATTCTCAATCAGATTTAATCCATAGTTGAAATGTGTAAATGAAAAATTCAACACAGGAGGAAAAATTCAGTTTATGCTCTTTAATGCTAAAAATCTTTTGTAAATACTATGATAATACAGAGATACAGATGCATGTGGATATGCAAAATAATTTATAGCTGTGTATATTCCCACTAATTCCATTTCCCAAAAATCCAAATAGAATCATTGTCCAAAAGTCCTATTAGGTTTTTAAAAACATGACATTTTAACAGAAAAATACCTACAAAATTTTAAATTTTAAATAGATCTCTTCAAGTTTATGATCTAGTAGCATTTTGCAATAATGGAGAAAAAAGATGAATATGGATGGACACAAACACATAATATCTTCAAAGGCTCAAAGATGAATGTGATTATATACAAAGGCATGCTTCCTTAGAGAATCATTGTGTACTTGAGCACAAGCTGTTTATATAGACTTAACGAGAAGACTTCTATAAGATCCTGCTGGAGAAACAGGCATTTTCTTAGAAAATGGAGGGAATACAGAAATTCAAATGGATGAAATTCAAAGGGGACATATGGTGAAAAGAAAGAGATAGCATCTGCAAGAAAAATCATAAACATATAGATGGAAAATTCTTAAAGCCAATAATGACAAATTATAGGTAGCTGAAAACAATCAACATTCAAGAGATCTTAAATATAGTTGTGCAGAATAATACAGAAGGCCAATTTATATTTTGAGAATGATATATAGATGCACAAATGGAATGATGAATTCTATCACACTGTATTTGTTATTTCAATTGTGCAAATTCAAACTAGCATAGTTGTAGGTAGCAGGAAATGGATATAGTTCTAGCCTTCAAGGTAAACCTCTTTAAGAACTCATAAAGCACTTGCTGATATCCTTATTCTGAGGATGGACTTATGACCATGCCAAACACCCAATGTTGAAATGTTGCATGCTGCACTTATTTAATTATGACACTACTAAGTTAAACAATTATACAGAACGTCAATTTATATAAAGAAAGGAAAAAATGCGGCCTATTTGAGAATGATATAAAAGTGCAGAAATGGAATGATGAATTCTATCACTTTGTATTCAGTATTTCAATTGCACAAATTAAACTAGCATAGATGTAGGTAGTAAGAAATGACTATAGTTCTAGCCTTCAACGTAAACCTCTTTATGACCCCATAAAGCACTCACTGATATACTTATTCTGAGGATAGACTTACTTTCCACTAATGACCATGCCAAAACAACCAAAGTTGAAATGGTGCATCCTGCACTTATTTAATTATGACACTACTAAGTTTCACAAATATGTTGTGGCATTAATTTATATTGGTTGGTAATTAAAAATTCCCAGAAAGGCTTCTAGCTGTTTGCAAGGATTTCTTAGCCTATCGATCTATCTAACTAAGATCATTTTGATCTCAAAACATCTCTTTTCAAAAGGCTGAAGTTCATTAAAACTTTCAAAATAAATAAAATTCAGTACATCAACCCTTATGCTTATTGTGGTCATTTTATGAGAAAAAACAGAATGGTAAACACAAGAAAGGATGAACTCCAAAGAAAATTTCTGATAATTTATACGCATTACAAACCTGTTTAATAAATCCCCCAAATTCTGTGGAGCCATTTACTAAATCCTCAAGTTTTTCATCTGGTATGGTAGGATCTTTTTCAGCTGACATGTCCTCAGCAAATGACCGTCCTGATATCATGGAATGCACTGTTTGCTCAATGATATGGTCATGATTACTGCTTTGCTCCTTTTTTCCCTGCAGGTACAAGTAATGGATGAAATCTTAAATATATTGCACATTTTAGACTCTATAACTTGATATTGCATAAAGTTATAACAACTAGATTGTTCACAAAGGTCTACAAGTACTAGAGGAATGTGAATTCAATAACCTATTATTGCATCATATATTTTACAACCGAAACAACAAATAAAATAAAAGTGCAAAATGTTCATAAAATAAACTCTTGTGTCTGCTGACAAAGATGGATCAAACAATTGACTCAAATTTAAGCTACAAGAGAGAGTAAACTCAAAAGTAATAGAAGTTTGTGAAGAAATACAAGAAGGAAAGACTTTGCAAAGATGCTAAATTAATCTATTAGTTACTGGTGCAAAAAGAAATATTTAGTTAGTGAACCATAGGGATGCACCCCCACCCCCTGACCCCCAAAAATCCCCACAACCATCTCCAAGATGGGTGACATGAGGGAGACGTCCTCACACTGCATCACAAGTGCTGCTGAGTTGTTCAAGACACCGCTGGAATGGCAGGGTACTGTTGACGTGTATTTTGTACACTATCAAACACAGAATAAAATACCTAAAGGTACCTTATCCTCTCTTGAATAAAGCCTCTGATTGCTGAAGATATCGCGAAAAAGGATCAATCAGGATGACTCCAAGGTTCTTGTATGTAGGGTCTCTATATGTGGATAAGCTCTCTGTGGTATGATGTGATTTGCTGGAATCACAAGGGGACTTACATTCGATGATTGAACGTCTGATCTGCTTTGAATATTGCTGGAACACAGGCTCTTACTAACTTTGACTTGAAAAAAAAAGAAAAAAGAGGAGGGTGAGGAAAGAATCTATACTAAGGAATGTAGGAGCAATGATTGATCTTTGATGAAATTCTAACTAGGTCTTGTTTTGACATCGCAAGACCATCTCCACAAGGCTAGTGCGATCTTCGAAGGAAAGCTTTATGATGTTCAAATCATCACTGCAGGCATAGACACCATCAGGTTGATGCATATCAATGAAGAGGTGACAATTGAAGTTAAGCTTAAGCTGAATGATTCCAGTTGACTACACAAGGCAAGTTTGCAATCAACAAACTGCTAGTAGTATGGATATACGAATTCCACCATCAATCAAGCACATATCTTCCACTCATCTAATAACATAAAATCAAACATGAGAAGTATAAAGACCATGCAAATTGTCGAATCGACCCATGAATTTCACCATTTCTTCAATGAAGTTACAAGTCTCTTACAACAACATCTTGGCAACAATCTTTGCCTTCTCTCTCTACTCTACTCTAATTGCTATTCTATCTTATTACTTATCTATCTAATTGCTTCCAACTATATTCTAACTCCTTTACAAAATGAAATGCCAGGGCTTATATAGTGCCCTCAATAAAATTCGATGGCTTAGATCAATTTGAGATCAATGGCCAAGATTCAACAATGAAAACCCTAATTAGGGTTTGTTACAACCATTACATAACATTTAATGCTTGACCAATGATAAAATTGTATTGCTTGGACACATGTCTTCTCTAGAAAATTCCACCAATGGATAGCTGGGGTAGGTACATCGGAGTTTGTGCCACCTTCCATGAGTTAGGTACATTGAATCTGGAGATGCTGAGGTGGACCAATCCGACTGGAGGAGTGATGACTGGGATGCCACCTCATTTGACACTTGGTTGATACTCAATTTGGTAACGTTGAGAAGTTAGCCTTAATTAATTCTTCTGGAACTATCTGCTTCTTCAACGAACCCTTTGCTCTGATTTCTTGTGTCCTTGATTTGCAGGATGATGATGTACCTCGTCTTGGAATGCTGGATTGGAAGAGGTCGTCCTTGTTGATGTTTGATCGAAGAAAGCCATCCTTGTCGATGCTAGACCGGAGGAGGTCGCCCTTGTCCTTGCTTGATCGTCCTGGAGGAGACCGTCCTTGATCTGGCTTGATTTTCCTTGATGAGAGCCTTCCGACTTGTAGATCCTTCGAGTTTGGGAGTCGCCATCTTGATACCTACACAACATTTCAAAATTAGTAACATGCTTTGCAACGTGGAAATATAGACTAGAAAGAGGATTTAAGTTTTAAATTAGGAAACCTCATGATAAATCTTTGAATTATCATTTCCTAAATTTAACTAAGCCACTTGAAATTGAAAATTCAAAATTCAAAATTGAGACTAGGAGAATCTCGCCATACCTCCACTTGAGAACTAAATCTAAGAAAAGATGCAAAATTAAGCAAGTTTGCTAGGCAAAATGTGGATCGAAGTCTTCAAAATGTGCTTCTTCTATCAACTTCACCACCTCTAGCCTTCAACGCTTTGAGGAAAATTCGCTCCTTCTTTAGTCTTCAACTAAATTCGCTCCTCCTTAGACCAGATTTTGCACCTTGTTGTTCTTCTCCAAATCGTACTTGTGTGAGTGGATGAATGATGGATTAGAATCGCTCAACACACCTCCACTATATAGGCGCTTACCTCTTTTTTTTCACAAAGGCCGACTTGAAAAAAATAGGCCAAAAGATAAATAAAAATTAATAAAAGAATAAGGCCGACTTAATCAAAATATTAAATAATATCCCAAGCGCTCCAATTTTATTTTTAATTTAATAATAATTAATTTTAAATGCCTTTATAATTAAAAAATTCGATTTTTTAAAGGCTTAAATTAATTATTAAATACCATGCGCCTTTATTAAATGTCAATTTAATTCCTTTTAAAACATCTTGGAGTTTTAGCGAAATTGGCATTTAATGCAATTTGAAAAATATTGGCGCCCAAGCATGGAAATAATGGTTATTAACAAGATCGCTCTGGTCCCTTGGTGAGGGACAGGAGCGATTTCATTCTAGACCTCACACTTCTTATTTTTCACGCCCAACACCTCATTTTTGACGCTCAAGATGGCATTTTCATTGGGAATTTAGAGTTTGATTTATTCGATCCTTGGAATGAATGCTCCTTAAAACCATTTTCGCCCTGGTCCCTTGGTGAGGGACAGGAGCGATTTCATTCTTTTGCCCTTGATCCTTGTCTTTGAAATCACCAAATCAAGTTGTGAGGTAAGTAATGATCATTAGTGTTCGTTCTACGCATGTTCAACTTGCTTTGCAAGACAAAAATGTCCCTTCCAAAGATTATCGCCCTGGTCCTCCAGTGAAGGACAGGAGGGATTTTTACACTTGAGCCAAAAATTGTCGATTCTTGGGGATGTTTCCTTGTCCATCGTTTTCCAAAAGGCGTTTCTCATTTCGTACAATCTTGCCTTGGCGTGATTCTGGAGGGAGATGCTTGATTTTATGAAAATCGCCTTGGTCCTTGAGTAAAGGACAAGAGCGCCTTCAAGTTTATTGAGCAATCTCCTACCTTCAAGGTGTAAAACATTATTCCTTTTTCCGTCTTGGGTCTTGGCAATGAAAGTAGCATTTCAAACGTTAGGCTTTTTAGGCAATTTTGAGGATTTCGCTCTGGTCCCTTGGTGAGGGACAGGAGCGATCTCACCCTTTTTCATCAACTTGGTGGTCTTTGTTACTTCATACCTTCATGAAACCTTTTAAATATCATTTCGACCTTGTGTCTTGACTTGGATTCGTCCGAAACTGGAGAAGGTTAGCTAATGTGTTTTTCGCCCTAGTCCCTGGGAGAGGGACAGGAGCGCTTTTGCATTTATAAGCTCACTTGTGTTTTGCTATCTTTGAAAATTATCTTCAACGGATCGATTGTGTCTTCCTTCACCCACCTCAAGCGCGAAACTTGCCTTCCTTTTGCCAAAAACTTGTCTTGAGGGAAAATCGCTCTGGTCCCTTGGAGAGGGACAGGAGCGCCCTGGCCTTTATGAGCTCATTCATGCCTTGTTAACTTTCAAAATTACCTTCAATGGGTTGATTACGTCCTCCTTCATGCCTTTGATGTCTCAATTTGTCCAAACAAGGTCAGGAATGACTCCACTAAGCTTTTTCGCTCTGGACCCTTGGTGAGGGACATGAGGGATTCGCCTTGGACCCTTGGAGAGGGACAGGAGCGCTTTTCGCTCTGGACCCTCAGTGAAGGTCAGGAGCGAAATTTGACTTTTCGAACTCTCTATCCTTCTATGTTTCTTCTTTCTTATACTTTAAGTTATATTCCATATATACTTTCAGGATGTTTGAGAGTGGTTTCAGACCTCCAGGAGTTATATTGCAAAATCTAGTTTTTTGAGGTTTTTCAGTTTCCAGACTTAGCCAAATTTCAGGATCAGGACATCACTCAAGCCAGACTTGCTATCCTATTGATCTCCCCGACAGCACTCAAAATGCAAAGGCTAACTAACAAAACCCTAAAAGACCTAGAAAACAAACCCTAAAAAGCAAAAAAACAAGGGTCCCCATTTGCAATGGGGCGATGTGTGAAAACGTCACAACAGGTACCCAAGACATCTCAAGGACGCTCAAGTTTCCCTCAATCGTCCCAAGGATGCCCAGGTGTCTCTCACAGCTGACAAGCCCAAAAAGTTACCAAAAAAAAAAAAATCTTAAATTTTTCATCGGAACCAATGCCAAAGGTTGAACCCTAATGGCCAGTGGGTACCACCAATGCCTCCCAAACCCTAATGAACACCCCAAATATTCATTTTTACTTAAATTCATTTCAACAATAAGGTTGAAGAGGAGCAAAAGAGTGAGTGAAGGAGTGAAAGAGTGAGAGTGAAGTGTTGCAAGTGCAAGAGGGTGAGAAGGAGCAAGAAGAAGAGGAAGAAAAGAGATTCTACAGCAAGTTGGAAGGATTTTTCAAGCATAAGGTAGGATTCTATCACTTTATTTATTTATTTTTATTAGTCTTGTTTTCATACTTTAATTTTATTCATAATTTCATAAACATGGCTGCAAGTGCATTTTCATTGTTCATTGTTAGTAGTTCATATTGTCACCAAGGTTCAACATTGAAATTTGAAAATTGAAAAAAAAATTTTATATTCATAGACATGGCTGTCATACTTTTTATTTTTTATTTAAGCCTACTATTTTACAAAATAAAATTAGTAGTTTATATGGTAAAGTTCTACAGTTCTGTTGTGGCTGTCATATTTTTTATTTTTTATTTAATTTACTATGTTTACCATTGGTTAGAATTCTACATTTGGTGGATGAAATAAAAACCACATGGGTTATCTAAATGAAACCATAGACAAGGCCAAAGTGACAATTCAATATTTCTATGGATCGAGCAAAAGTATAATGGTGAATTATTGATGGAAGGTGGACCCAACAACTCCACCAATACATTCATGTCGTTGCTTATTTTTTGAACCATAATTTTTTCTTCACTAATTCATTCAAAGCAGTTAAGAAGGTTATGATTGGCATCAACATGTGTATGGCAAGGATGGTCCCTAGTTATAAAACCTTAAAGACATCATACATAAAGAATTGCAAATTTATAACAGGGCAGACAGGAGGTTGTTTTCTTACTTCTATGTATACATAGAAGAGCCACTTTGTAGAAGGTAAAAAAGCATAGGTGTGTAAATTTAGCTTATAACATTAATTACTTTAACGTTTAAGTGTCTAAAATCATTACAAATTTATAAATGTCATCCTTGTGAATTTGTGTTGGGAAGATTTTGTTACAATACCAAATCTTAAAAAATTCATCATCTACATTTTGTTCCAGTTCTATGGCACTTCAAGTTGTGAATGCAGTTGGAGTATATTTTAGGCCATTCACACAAATAAGTGCAACATGTTAAATCAAACCACCTGACTGACCTTTTTTGTGCAATACAACCTTTAGTTGCATGCAAAAAAGGTAGAGGAGCAAGAGACACATGAAGTGCTCGACCTTGATTTCATCAATCCATGTTTTGATGAAGTTGTTGGGGATGTGTATCTGATGTTTAGTGTTGATGAGGTAGCTTTTTTGGAGAGGGAACCAACCCAATGGGAAGTGAATGTGGCAACATATGAGAGAGAAAAAGGCAAGCTTTCAATGGATGATTCATCTCATTCACGTCATGTTTGTATGCCTGAGGCTCCTATTGAGGATGATATTGCTCCTCAACAAAAAGTTGTATCACCACCATTCAGTTTGAGGACACCCATGACTACATGGCCATTTAGAAGCTTCATTCAGCTTTATGGTTGCGGCTGAACTTCCTCATGTGGTTTGACCTTCATATTGTGAACTGTTAAAACTTAAAACTGATTAAAAACAAGAGGTAGGAGATCATGAAAGCAGCGGAGCCCTAGTTGACTCCAAAAAATAATTACAAGAGCTGATTTAATTAATGGACACTATTTTTTGTGACACAAGATTGTCTTTCCACAAAGGAAGCTCCTGCATCACTGGTACAGGAACACCTAGCACAAAGGCAATCCAGAAGGTTAAGGATCATGACTTGAGTCATTTCATTCATATTTGAGTTTATGTGGTCATTTTGAGTCCATTTGGTTTAATGTATAAGGCTATATTTGGTTTAATGTATAAGGCTATGCAAGCCAATTGTAATAAGTTTTTAAAGTTGTCCTAATAAGGTCCTGAATTAGTCATAAGGGTCAAATCTTTCAAATATGCCCACGGAAGGGTAAAAATGTTGTAACTGGTCATTTCTAGTCCATTTTGATGTGTCAGGAGGGTTCATAAAAAGTTGTAAAATGCAACATTTCAAAAGTTGCACAAAAGGTTGTAAAAGTCATGTGTTGGGTCCTAAAAGGAAGTTGGGTCAGTTGGAACTGTCAAGAGCATTATTTAAATGTTTGTAATGGTCAGATTTGAAGGGGGTGATTGTTAATGCATTAGTAGCTTCTACAAGATAAGACTCTCCTAACTCATTAATCTCCTCTATTTTGTTATTAGTTTACTCATTCATGCTTTATGTTTATCAGACTATAACATTGATCATAATTATGATATTGATATTGGATAATGATGGATTAGATTGACGACCTGCTTAACTATGTTAAGCATCAATCTAAATGCTATCGGGCTATTAACCCGATAGCATATTAATGTCGATTCATATCGGCATTAATATACTATCGGGGTATTAACCCGATAACATATAATGCTAACAGCTATTGTTATTGTTTACTTTATATTGATCCATTATCATATGCTTTGATACCGATTCATTATCGGGTATGTTTTAGATCTGTTACAATTAACAATGATACCGATTCATTATCAGGTATGTTTATAAGCACTGTTACCATCAACAATGATACCGACTCATTATCGAGTATGTTTATAAGCACTGTTACCATTAACAATGATATCGATTCATTATCGGGTATGTTTATAAGCACTGTTACCATTAACAATGATACCGATTCATTATCGGGTATGTTTATAGCATCAATTAGTTATGGATCGGTTGATGGTTATAAGAGTCACGACCAAGTGACATCTTGGTCGGACATGTCTAAGACATGTCTAATCAAGGTGCCACTTGATCGTGGCCATCTTACTATTTATACTTCATTCAAATTAAAGGAGATGACATTGAAATCGATACATGTTCATCCTCCTTACCTGCAGTAAAAGACAGATAACAATATTAGTGTCATAGTCATAATATAAAATAAAAAGACACCATCCTACATATAACTTGTCCATTAAATTGGCAATTACAATACTTTTACATGGTATCAGAGCCAAGTTGATCGAACTTGAGGCTATTTAATTTCGTGAAACAAATTTAAGAACAAGTTTATACTACATCACATTTCTTCAAATGGCCAGTGCTATCAGATTCGAAGACAGACTCGGAGGTGGCGATGATTTTTCAGCCTGAAAATTCAGAATTCAAATGATCCTAAAGGAGAACAAAGTGGTTTCGTTTGTTCAAACTAAAAATGATCAACCCAAAAATGAACCTGACAAAACAGCATGGATTGAGGGAAATGAAAAGGCAATAAAAATAATAGTTGATGGGGTGAGAAACAACATAATGCCCATCATAAGAAAACATCAGACAGCCTATAAAATGTTCAAAGCTCTTGAAAGCACATTTGAGATATCAAATGCAAGTCAAATTCTAGCATTAAAACGAGAAATAAATCATGTCACCATGAACAAAGGGGAGACAATCAACGCCTACTTTATGCGGATATTAGTTCTAAAGGATGAACTTGCAACTCTGGACTACGAGATCCAAAGCAAAGAGTTAACACTCATTGCTTTAGATGGGTTGCCTAGTGGATGGAGCACATTCGTCCAAGGCATCAGTGCAAGGTTCAAATATCCCAAGTTTGAAAGATTAAGGGATGATTGTCTCCAAGAAGAATCAAGATTGAACAAGATGGGAATGAAACACAAGAATATAGATGAAGACCTACAAGTTCTAAACACCAATTCCACCAAGCAAAACAAGAAAAGGCAGTTTAGAAAGAGAAAAGGTCGTCAAGGCAAGAATACTTCAAAGAAGGACTTATCTCACATTCAATGTTACAGGTGTGATCAGTTCGGACACTTTGTTGCAAAATGCCCAAAAAGAACCAAGAAACATGCCACATTTGTCAAAGCAGGAAAGACTAAAGGGGAAGATGACTTCGGGAAATACGTATTCTACTCAGCACTCACAAGTCAAGCTTCTAACAAAATCAACTCATGGGTGATTGACAGTGGTTCATCTAGGCACATCACTGGGTTTAGAGAAGTACTGGATTCCATGACAGAGGAGAGTGATGAGGATGTAACCATCGGAGATGACTCCACACATCCAGTCAGAGGAGTAGGAACCTGCACCATCAAATTGAAGACAGGCATAACCTTGCAGCTTGAAGGAGTACTATATGTCCCCGGCATCAAAAGAAATCTAGTCTCTATATCGGCACTGGAAGATAACGGATACAGAGTAACATTCATGGACAACAGAGTATTGGCTTGGCCAAGGAACTCCTCCATTAAGAAGGCAAAGACCATTGGATAGAGACGGGGCTATTTGTATGAGCTATGCACGGAACCCAATCTAGCCCTAATCCATGAAGCCACTAATGCAAATGAAGTTTGGCATAGAAGATTAGGCCATCTGAATTTTAGGGCTTTATCTTCAATGGGAAACCTTGTCACAGGTCTACCCAAGTTAAAGCAAGATCATTCAAGAACATGCAAAGGATGTGCCCTAGGTAAAAATACCAAAGGTGCATTCCAAAATAGTACTAGGAAAACTAGTAAAATTCTAGAATTAGTTCATTCTGATGTATGCGGACCTATGTCCGTATCCTCTCTAGGGGGATTCTTGTATTATGTAATATTTGTTGATGACTACTCAAGGAAGACTTGGATCTACTTTTTGAAAAGTAAAGAATCAGAAGAGATCCTCTCTAGGTTTAAAGAATTTAAATTACTAACTGAAAACCACTCAGGAAACAAAGTTAAAACCCTAAGAACCGACAATGGGGGAGAATACACATCAGATTCATTTAAAGAATTTTGTAGAGATAATGGGATTAAGAGGGAGCTCACTATACCTTATAACCCCCAACAAAATGGGGTAGCGGAAAGGAAAAATAGGACTATAGTTGAAGCTTCCAAGGCCATGATCCTAGATCAAAACCTTAACACAAATCTCTGGGCTGAAGCATCCAGCACCACTGTATATATACAGAACAAATGCCCTCACTCCCATCTTGAGGACAAAACTCCTGAGGAAGTATTCACTAAGACTAAGCCTGATATTAGCCACCTTAGGATATTTGGATGTCTTGTCTATATCCATATACCTAAAGAAAAGAGACTAAAACTAGAGCCTTCTGGAAAAAGAGGATTGCTTGTAGGATATAGTGAAACCTCCAAAGCCTACAGAATCTATGTACCTGGTCAAAGAAATATTGAACTAAGTAGGGATGTAATCTTTGAAGAGGACCTAGCTTTCAAAAGAGCTCAGAACTTCATAGAGCCTGAAATCTATGCACCTACCTTTAACTTAGATGAAAATCCTGCCCCTGAATTTCAGAGGGAGAATCTAGATGAAACTGAAAATGAAAATGAACACTCACCTAGAAATCTCAAGAAAAGACCACTATGGGCCACCAAAACAGTAGAAGAAGCTCAGAGGTTTGCTGCTCCTTCTGGAACCCTCAGAGAAAGCAAAAGACCTAATAAATTTACTAGCTATGTTGCTCTTATGAATGATCTATCTAAAAACGAACCTGACAATGTAACAGATGCCCTTAAACATCAAGTATGGAAGGATGCTATGTCTAAAGAGTATCAATCCATAATGAAAAATGATGTCTGGAAAATCGTTCCTAGGCCAACTAAGAAATTTGTTGTTTCTTCTAAATGGCTTTTCAAGATCAAACATGCAGCAGATGGCAGCATTGAAAAATATAAGGCAAGATTTGTGGCCAGAGGATTTTCTTAAAAGGAAGGAATAGACTATGAAGAAACATTTGCTCCTATAGCCAGATATACCTCAGTAAGGACTGTACTAGCCATTGCAGCAGCAAAGGGATGGAAGGTACATCAAATGGATGTAAAGACAACTTTTCTTAATGGAGAGATATCTGAAGAAGTATACTTAGAGCAACCTGAAGGGTTTGAGATCCATCATGCAGAATCTCATGTGCACAAACTTAAGAAAGCTCTATATGGGCTCAAACAGACTCCCAGGGCCTGGTATGAAAGAATTGACACATATCTATCAAAACTAGGCTTCTCTAAAAATGATGCAGATCCTAATCTCTACTACAAACAGAATAAAGGTGATATGCTAATAATGATTTTATATTTTGATGACTTATTAATCACAGGAGAAGATCACCTTATAGATCAATGCAAGAAAGAGCTATCTAAAGAATTTGATATGAAGGCCTTGGGATTCCTTCATTATTTCCTAGGGTTGGAAGTATGGCAGAATTCTGATAACATTGTTCTAAACCAAGGCAAGTATACATTAGACATCCTGAAGAGATTTGGAATGCTAAACTGCAGACCTATGACCGCTCCAATGGAAACCAATCTTCATAAACTTAAAGAAGCGGCAGCTGAATCACCTTCTACTGACCCCACTCTATACAGGCAAATGATTGGGTCTCTTATGTATCTGGTAAATACAAGACCAGATATCTGCTATGCAGTAAATGCCTTGAGTCAGTTTATGTGTGAGCCAAAGGAGATACACCTGGTAGCAGTAAAACACATTATGAGATATTTACAAGGCACCTTAAATCTTGGTCTCAAGTATGAGAAAATTGATCTTAATCTACACGGATTCACAGATTCAGATTGGGCTGGAAGTGTGACTGACCGGAAAAGCACCTCTGGGTGCTGCTTCAATTTAGGATCAGCCAAGATATCCTGAATCAGCAGAAAGCAGTCTTCTGTAGCGCAAAGTTCCACCGAGGCCGAATACATTGCATCCTCCATGGCTGCCCGAGAAGCAGTGTGGCTTAGAAAGTTGCTTGTGGGATTGTTTGGTAATCCGTTGAAACCTACTATCATCCATTGCGACAATCAAAGTTGCATAAAACTTTCAGTGAATCCAGTGTTCCATGATAGATCCAAACATATTGAGATCCCATACCATTATGTATGAGACATGGTAGACAAAAATGTGATCAAATTAGAATATGTTAGTACGGGAGATCAAACTGCAGATATTCTAACCAAACCACTTTCCAGAGTGAAGGTTGATCACTTCAAAAAGGGTTTAGGTATGATAGAAAGGTAATCTGCTTTGTAAATAAGATGTTGAAAATGTAAACTTCTTTTGTCATGTTGAGACATTCTGGGTTTTTACCCCCTATGTTCATATCTAAGAGGTGACGATCTCTCAGATTATGAACTCTTGTATGCAGACATCATAAGGTGACGATCTTATGATTCTCAAACCAGTTATCATGTTGGATCTCTGGTATGTCATGGATGTGCCATGATGGTGTTGTGATAAAACATTTGAATAAAATGTTTGTACACATATCACAACCTGGATAAGATGAGAAATTAACCATCCTCATATGTTTATCCTCAGTATTGCGTATTTAGGCAATACTGATATCACGTGTTTAGGTGATATCTTGTCATAATAAAATGATGAATCTTTTATATCACATGGTTGGGTGATACTCTATGTCACATACTTAGAGTAATGTTTTATATTTGTATCCTATGTTCTAATGGTACTTCATATCATATTTGTAGATGATATATATTCTTGGAGACTGACATTTTTGGAAAAGAAATGTGATGCAGGTTACTTTATCTTCCAAAAGCTAAGAGGGAGTGTTAATGCATTAGTAGCTTCTGCAAGATAAGACTTTCCTAACTCATTAATCTCCTCTATTCTGCTATTAGTTTACTCATTCATGCTTTATGTTTATCAGACTATAACATTGATCATAATTATGATATTGATATTGGATAATGATGGATTAAATTGACGACCTACTTAACTATGTTAAGCGTCAATCTAAATGCTATCGGGCTATTAACCCGATAGCATATATCAACATTAATATGCTATCGAGGTATTAACCCGATAGCATATAATGCTAACAGCTATTGTTATTGTTTACTTTATATTGATCCGTTATCATATGCTTTGATACCGATTCATTATCGGGTACGTTTAAGATCTGTTACAATTAACAATGATACCGATTCATTATCGGGTATGTTTATAAGCACTGTTACCATTAACAATGATACCGATTCATTATCGGGTATGTTTATAGCATCAATTAGTTATGGATCGGTTGATGGTTGTAAGAGTCACGACCAAGTGACATCTTGGTCGGACATGTCTAAAAGACATGTCCGATCAAGGTGCCACTTGATCGTGGCCATCTTACTATTTATACTTCATTCAAATTAAAGGAGATGACATTGAAATCGATACATGTTCATCCTCCTTACCTGCAGTAAAAGACAGATAACAATATTAGTGTCATAGTCATAATATAAAATAAAAAGACACCATCCTGCATATAACTTGTCCATTAAATTGGAAATTACAATACTTTTACAGTGATCACGTTGGAGGAAGTGCTTGAGAGTTTATACCTTCAAAAAAACCTCTAAGTGTCATCCATCTCTGCAGAATGGTGACAGATATGAAGTTGGTGCATAAAGATGATTGTAATTCCTCATGTGTGATTAGTGGATGGTCAAGGAAGGAAGCCTCTGACATGACGAACAATTGTATGTATTTGGTTTTGATGAATTAAGTAAACGAATATGTTGTTTTATTCAAGTTTTATAACATTTGTTGTCTCAGTCACGTTATTGACTATTTGTGTGCATTTCTTTATATGTAAATGGATTGGAAAACCACTAAAATATATTTGGACATGAAGTATGGTTAATTACATTTGTTTTGGATCTAGTGAGAGCTTCAGTCGTGGAAGATGGAGAAAGATATAATGAAGTTTCTTAAAACTGTCATAAAACCCTCTATTACAAATAGTTGACAAGGGTTTGTTCATAACTTGGTTTTTACCTGCTAAAAAAATGTTATTCTTGGTTCATCTTGAAGTAGATTCAGAGCACTTTCAGACCCTTTTGATTTGGTATTGAATGGTTTGGTATTGTGTGAGTAATTTGATGCCCTAGGCGGACTGGGCATGCACATTTCTTGTTTTTTTTGGTAACAGTCAAAACGGTCTCAGTACGGGGGGCATAACTCTCAAATTAACTATTGGATCTAGCTATATTTTGGATATGTTTTTGTAAACCTAGTTATCTACATCTCCACCGGAGCGATTGGAAATCTAATGTCTTCTCTGAAAGTTATTAGCAACAGAGTTCTGTACTGTCAAAAGTTGCAGCTTTGATTGTTTAAACTTAATGAAGGATAGTTTGTTGAATGATTCTTGATGTTTGTGAAAGAGTTGTTGATGGACAGGATGGTGACCTCTTGAAGTGTGTGAAGGTAATGATGAATGATGGCTATTGTAGGTCAATAAGCTTTGAGGCCTAATTCTAGTATTAAACATTGATCTACAAACATGACCTTGAATCAGGAGAATGAGATAGTGCTATCAAGCAAGTTGCTGACTGTATATATGTGTAATGCTTTGATAATAATATTGTTTTGGACTGTAGAATGATGATTATGATCAGATTATGCCTCTAATACAAGTGAAGATGTTGTGTTGAGATTGGAACTCCATGTTGATTTGGGGTTCTTGAAGGGTTTTTCATGAAGCTCCCTATCAATCACAAACCTTATAAACATGCTTAAAAATATAATAAATGTTTTAAGATAAAAACGCCTACAATGGTCATATGTCCTTAAAGGAAGAATCTGCAAATGTACCTTTTCATTCCTGGTTGCCCTGGCTTCCATAACTGATCTTACACCTTTAGGCTTAATAAGCTGGCTTTCCCCCGCTTGTATTCCTACATCCCGGTTTTGTTCAGATGCTTTGCTACTCCGTGTCACTTTTGTAGATTCATACATCAGTGATTTCTCTACCACTTCATTCTCTTTTGCAGATATATCTGGTTTCACAACTGTGCCTTGAAAATCTCTATTCAATTGTAACTCACCAAGTCTCATTGTTTCCCAGTTGACAGCTCTTTGCATACAATCATTTTCTGTCATCGTTTCTTTAGATTTAATTGCCCTTGATAGATTCTTTCCTTTCTCTTTCGGGTGTTTCGTTAATGTGCTCTCTTCCTCTTCTCTGAATGTCTGTGTTCTTATATCCTCTTTAGAATTTGTGATATTTTTTACATCTTTCTGTGGTTGTCTCTTATCCCCTTCCTCATTTCTTTCCAAATCTTTTCTTTTCAGCTTAGCTGGTGTTGAGAATCGTAACTCTTCCTGCCTCTTCTGGAAATCCTTATTTCCATCTCTTTCCTCAGTGGTGCTTTTCATTTTTGCTTGCTCTTCTTCAGCCCGCCTTCTAGCCTCTGCAGCTTCTGCAGAAGCTGCTTCTTCCTGTAACCGCTGCCGAGCCCTTAGTGCTTCAATTTTGTGATTTGTTTTTGGTGAGGAAATGGTATGACTATCTGGGTCCTGCAAACACTTGAAATTAATAACAAAGGAATACTTATTCCTTGAGGTAATAACTTGGAGGAAAAGTAGAAAAGAGTTACCTGAGATAAACTGCTTTCAAAAACCTTTATCTTTTCCTTCACACCACTCTGTTTAACCCCCTTCTTAGTCTGTGAGGATAAAGTGCTCTCAAAAACTTTTATTTTTGCTTTGACACTATTCTGTCTACCATCCCCTATTACAGTGCGTGATGCTTGAGGATTAGGAAAAGAAGTGGACAGAACAATGTGAAACTTGTTATCAATCAGCTGAGAGACATTGGAAGAAACAGATTGTGTAAGGCCTTTTGCTGTTGATGATGGTTGACATGGAACTGCCTGCAAAGATGATGCTTCACAAACTCCCTCTGTTTCTTTACCAGATAAGGAACCATTTCCAGTGTCTGATTGTGAGACTTTGTAGAGAGAATCAATATTACTGCTTTGTGCCAAGCATATATTTTGAGCAAGCAGTTGTGTGTTTTCAGTATTGATCACAATAGCCGAAGTTTGATCCGTACACAAATCTTCTGTACAAAAGTCAGAATCAGGATGACTTGCAGTAATGATTTCTTTGCCAGGGATACTATCATATGTAGTTGAAGCATGTGGAATTTCAGTTGAATGAATGGACTGATGTAGCTGAAAATTTTGATCAAGTTGAGTGCTCTTGGGGGAAATGTTTGGAAAGGGAATAGTTTTCTCTTCTGTTGCATCACCTGGGCTATCTACCAAATGAGACAAGGAAATAGAACCATCCCTTGAAGAATGTGATGTCAGTACATTCGGAAAAGTAGATAAACTTGAGGTAGCTATGCCTTCTTCACTTGAAGTTATTACAGATAAAGAATTTGCAGTGCCATCAAATCCTGACAAAGAATTTGATTCAGAAGAATGTGATGCCAGTACATTCGGAAAAGTAGGTAAACTTGAGGTAGGTATGCCTTCTTCACTTGAAGTTATTACAGATAAAGAATTTGCAGTTCCCTCAGATCCTGACAAAGAATTTGATTCAGAAGGCATATCAGGAGTTCCACCATGAAATTGAGTATCTAAATTTACAAAATCATGACTATCTGAAGAATCTGGCAGAAGACAGGATCCTGAAGAAGCTATTGGTGTCTCAGAAACTACCATGTCTGCAATTATTGATGTTGTATCTTTCTTTTCAAACTCAATCTGCCCATGTCCAATCACAGAAAACTTATCGGTAAAATTATGGACCTCTGAATTTTCCAATTCTGCAAGGCTGTCTTTCACAGGGGGTAACTGAGCAAGCATTATATTTTCATTTGCCAACAGGGTATTTTCTTGCACGACCTCTATACTCTCATATTTTGGAAATGACGTGTTATCAGAAAGCAAAGATGAATCTTTGATGGGTGGAGTGAGCTCTTTAGATGAAACAGTTGCAGCTGCTTCCTCGAGTTCATTTACAGGCAGATACTGGCAACCATTTTCTTCCAAATTCTGATCAGATATATCCTTTAAATCATGACTAGAAGTCTCTTTATGAATGACATTTTCAATTGGTGATGATATTGGAGCAAGTGATGTTCGTTCAGTAGTCTCTGTTTTCTTTTGCATCTCATTTGGTAATGATACTCGGGGAACAACTATAGTTGTTATTTGATTCTTCTCATTGTAGCTTTCATCTTTACTAATAACATCCCTAAGTATTTTTTGTGAAATGACCGTGCCAGAAATCAGAGCACTAGTCCTGTTCTCTTTTCCTGAGTTCAGTACCTGGGTGGTGGGATTTTTGTTGACAGTTCTGTACTTCTTTTCAAGAGCAGCCTCCCTCTGCAAGAAACAAAAATACTTTAACATTGCACCTTGCAAGAGCCTGAAATGTTACAAATTAGGAAAAAATCTAACGAGAAAGCTAAAAATTGCTTACCATGGCCTCAATCTTCATGCGCTCCTCCAATGTTAGAACAAAGCTTAACCTTAGATGAACACACCCGCCACCTTTAAGGGGAAATATTTCTTCCAAGGAGCCCTTCTCAACAATAATTGGGGTTCCAATCTCTGCAGATGAGTTCATATCTTAATGTGATGAGAAAAATATTCCAAACATATTTTCAATCCCATATATCAAGAAGGAACTCACAAAGTTCTTTACAAACGAACCTGTTTGAGAAATGGCATTGCCCTTGCTATCAAGAAGTGCCACCATTAGATTGTCTTGAAGATTTAGTACCGGGCTGCACCAAATTGAGATCATTAGGAGAAATAACAGAGTACAAGATTGTATTTGCAGAAATAGTCACTTACAAAGCAAAATTTGAATTCCACGCTGCTGTTCTTCCTCCATTTACTTCAGAAGGCTTTGTCTGGAATTCTTTTTTGCCAATACTAACTGAACACAAAAGGAAAACCAGTATCATTGCTTTACACTTTACATCCATGATTCATTATAGCAGATAAAAAGCAACAATTTGTGGGTTACTCAAAAGCTGAAGCCACATGTTGGACTGCAAATGAAGGTGTATCTCAGCAGCAGAAATCTCTAAAGTATAATTAGAAAATGTAGAGTATCATACCTTTAATTGACACGTATTTTCCTCCTGTTCAATATCAAACAAATTGCTATCAGAACCTTGCTAGATAATCCTGATAGCTCATTCTTGCAGTATGTTTCCTCCAAATTACAAACCAGAACAACTAAGGTTGAAATTATAGAATTAGGTTTTCTTGTCTATAAGAAATTTACTAGTCTTAGCTTAGGATTTGACAAATTCAAGCTTGTCGACAAATTCAAGCTTGTCAATGGACAGAATGTTGAATATTCGAAAATCGTGAGAATGGATTATACAGGGCACATCGGGTATATCTATCTTGAAAACAAACTAGTATCTTTAATTTAGAATGGAAATATTTATTAAATTGGAAAATACCGAAACAAATCTACCAAAAGTAAAAGGTTGATTGAAGTACTCTCTGTTTCTCACCTGTGGCTTCCGGAGGCAAATCTACTGACTCGAGAACTGCATAAAAGAAGAAATAGTACAAAGATTTAGTCAATATGATAGCATGCTATTCAGTATGATTCACTTTTACCGCTTAAATGTTTTTGTACAGCATTGATATGACCTAGCGCTAAAAAGGATAGAAGACAGTATTCATTTGTCAGCAAGAAATTACAGTCTTGCTGACGTAGAACCAAAATCATTCTAGCCGCTTGCTTGGAAAACAAATAAATTAAGAAACAAGTGAAAATAAATTCTCTATGCTTTATTTGCCATAAGTTCAAACTTTGTTGAGACGAGTTTAGGCAAGACACCTGATACTCGGATACTTCCTGGCATTGGATAACTCCCCTCTTAATTTTCCCTGCCTTCGTTTAAGGTTCAATGCAATTAGAAACTAATTTGATTTCTCTCTAAGTAGTAAGCACAGCCTATCCTGCAGAAGGGTATTCAAACAAAATCAATGAATTTCTTGCTCTTTCAAACTATTAGTGATACAGCCCAATTTGCAGATAGAGCCTGATACGCAAAAATAAACAGATTACAGTTGCCCACTTGTTATGTACAGGGTATGGTCACAGGTGAAGGAAAAAAAATTGAAACAATTATGAATCCTATTGCCTAACAGATTTAAGAAGCTACTCTTTACGATTGTGTATAGATTTTTATAAACAAGGCGCGTAGGTGGAAAGGGGGTGCAACTTTTTCTTTAATGTTGGTAAAATTATTTTTTTGTTTGATAGGGAAACTAGCTTCTCTTTGAGATGTCTTCAACAGTGTTCCAATTGTAGTTATTCCTGCACCAGCTTGGCAGCTGCAGCCGAAAGGCTAAAGAGATTATTCTTCAACATTTTTCAAAAGCAGGATTCCTTCACTTTCCACTTCTCTCGTCGACAAAATCCATTTTAAACCCCCATGCCTAGAAATCCAAACACCCACCATACGATATCACAAAGTTAGCACACCCACATGCTCAGATAAAAGCTCTGGAACTGCAAGGCTAAGAGTTTGAGCTTTAGGCTGCACTTAACAAAGACCAGACTGTTTTTTTTTCCCAATTTTGTAAATAAGTCAAGTGAGAGAGATGTCAATGCTAATTCTAATGATAATATATAACGCAATGAAGTCGGATGTAGCTCAGCTGCACACAAGTTTTAGTTGTTAGACGGGTGGGTTGCAAACCATAAATGAACTGTAACTAAATTGAAATCTGTGTGCAAAAAATTGAATGATTTGCATTCGGTCAGCTTCAGTAGTTTTTCTTGGCCACAATACACATGTTAGCATTAAAGACGAAAGCATGGAGATAATGAAAACGGAAGTAGTGGACTGTAAGCCATATGTTATTAGATGCTGGCATTTTTATCAAGATGAATAGCCAATCTATGCCTAATCTATCAGATTATTTGACTCGGGGCTGCTTGTCAGACGGCATATATCATATTAATTTCAAAAATATAAATTTTAATTTCAATTTGTCATATATCTAAATAATGTGGTTCATATTTCAGGTAAAAATTAGCCGGATGAATACAATGGGTGCGACCAGTTAAGATCTTGTCAGGATGTTATAATACGTTAATAGATTTGTTCTAAATTTTATTTATTTCATTAGCATAGTATTTTTTATTTAAAGAAATACTCGCTTTGATATGTTTCAAATTAATTTTTATGAATATTATGTTAAGTTTCTATATCCACATTTCATCATGAACTGTGGAAATCTAAATCGTTTACAAATAATTTGTTCATACTTAGAAATTTACTTATTTAGAAACTAAGAGTCACAACTTTGGATTTCATATTACATGTTCCCTTGGGATTCAAACTTAGGTCTCCATTTTGAGAACTCAATGCTTTAACCAATTAAGTTCAAGCCCTTGGATTAGGCTTTATTTTTTTATAAGAATTAGTAAAGATATATCAAGGACACATTTTCATCAATAATGAACAACTTAGTGAAATAGATAACATAAAGTCTATCATGCAACACCAAACAAGCAAGACCCCACCAATAAGCAATTGTAAGAAAACACTTAAAACATAAATGTGAAACATAGAGAAAAAAGAGGTACAACAAAGCCAACATCTAGACCACTAACACAATCTAGCAAAGTCAAATGACTTAAATCCTATAGTACTCAAGATAATTTTGAATATCGGTTGTAGTTTTATTCATTTAATTATTTTTTATATTAATAGTAGCAAAACATGGATGCTTTCCCAAAATACAATAGCCGAAATGGCATAAATTCAACCAGATAACCAATAGTAGCACATTAATCGCATACTACGAAGATCAAAAACCATAAAGCACCTATAGTAAACAAAAAGAAACTAGCCATAAGCACTTCCGCAACATACTAGCGTAGCTATTAACAATCATAACAAACTTAACCAAACTATTTAAAGAAACCATAACAGTAATAGAGTCTTTAGAGTCAAGCCAAGTCCAACCTAAAGCAGTAAAAGAAAAAACATAAGGGACCATTGAAAGGAAGATAAGGTGCGGAAAACGCTTCCTAACGCTAATATAGTGGGGGAGATAGTGCAAATTTTCTTACAAATCTTCTATTACAGAAACAAAAACACATTCATAGGTAGACAATAAGCATGCATAAAGATAAACATAATAAACACAAGATGTATCATGGGGAAAACCCTTTCAAATAAAAAAAACCCCAGACTCCAAAAGCACAGTGCTTTGTATTCTAGTAATCAAATTCTTACAATACAATATCAACACTTAGCTTCTTCAATAAGAGTCTACAACTACAACCCACAACCTAGATTAATTTCGGCAGCATAACACTTCACCTACAAAACATTACATGACTACTACTCTTCATGGCTACCTTTTATAGAGAAATACATCAAAGAAGGAAGCTTCTAGATGAAGCAACAAGATGGGGTCATGCAAAGTATTTGGCCCTATTTTTCGGCCACCAAAAAGCATGCAAATGACATGTGTACATCTCCAAATGACTCCCCATTCAAACCTCCTAAATTGGGCACCCAAAAAATTACTATTTGGAGGTATGACAAATGCTCTTATGCATCTTACAATTGTCATAACTTACAACACTTACAATTGTAAGAGAATCCATCATAAATGACTAATTTTAGCTTATTCCCTTACAACTCGTCATAACCCCACTTGGGCACCCACCTTCTCCATACAAAAGGTATCTCCTACCACTTGTCCAATATGTCATAGAATTTGTCATAGGTTGACACTTGTCAAGATCCTCAAAGTGGGAAGCCTACCTCCACATGCGCAACATGTGTGTCATACAGTCATCGCCAAGTAGGATGCCATCAAGCATGTGGCTCCCACTAGATGACTAGACATTTGTAGGCAAATAATAAATAAAATAATAAATAAATTAATGCTAAATCAATGTTAGGATTTGCAAAGGTTGAGACACCTTAAACCCAACATTCTCCCATTTGTCGAAGGGGGTCGAGAGGCCCATAGAACTGGAACACCATCTGAACTTTTATGTGCTCACTGGTTTTGTCAATGCATCTGCAACATTCGTCAAAGTGTCAACCTTCTCCAATTTTACTTTCCCATCCTCTACTATATCTTAAACGAAATGAAACTCAACATCAATGTGCTTCATTCTAGCATGGAAAGTCAGATTCTATGCTAAGAAAATAGCACTCTGACTATCACAACAGATAGTAATCAATCTTGCTTCAAACCCAATATCTGAACACAACTTTCTAAGCCAAATGGCTTCCTTACAAGCATGAGTTTCTACCATATACTCTGCTTCTGTCGTGGACAAAGCAACTATAGCTTGTCGTTTACTCATCCAACTAATAGCACCACCATTCATGGTGAAAACATAACCACTGGTGGATCTCCTACTATCAATATCACCTGCCCAATCTAAATCCACATATCCATGAATACTTACAGAATGTCGAGGTTTAGTAGGATAACTATGATAGCACAAGGAATACTCGGAAGTACCCCTTAAATATCTAAACACTCTCTTAACTACATCCCAATGCACCCATCCAGGATTAGCCATATATCGACTCAGGTTTCGCACTACTTGGGCAATGTTTGGTCTTATACAAACCATAGCATACATGAGACTACCAACCACACTCACATATGGTACACTAGCCATGTCCTCCACCTTAGATGGAGATTTTGGACAATCCTCCATAGATAATTGCATTCCCAATGCAACAGGAACTATCATGGATCCACAAGTTGTCATGTTGAATCTCTCCAACATCGAATTCACATACTTACTCTAGCTTAACCAAAGCTTTTTGTTTGATTTGTCTCTTCTGATTTCCATTCCCAGAATGTACATAGCTACACCTAAATCTTTCATCTCAAACTGTGTTGACAACTGAGACTTCAAGTCAAAAATCAAATGTCCATTCCCAAACAGTAACATATCATCCACATATAATGCAAAAATGAGAATGCGACCATTATTAGTTTTAAAGTAAACACAATGATCGGATTTAGACCTCCGAAATCCCAAACTCAACACATAGGTATCGAACTTTTGGTACCACATCCTAGGAGACTGTTTTAAACCATACAAAGACTTTTTCAACTTGCAAACCAAATTTTATTTACCTTTCACTAAAAAATGCTCTGGTTGTGACATATAAATCTCTTCCTCCAAATCACCATGAAGGAATGTTGTCTTCACATCCATTTGCTGAATTTCCCAATCATGAACTATGGAAAATGATAATAAGAACTTAATGGATGTCATCTTTGCAATAGGAGAGAAAATATCACCATAATCTATTCCATCAACCTAGGAATACCCCTTAGAAATCAACCGTGCTTTATGTTTCTCAACACTACCATTAGGACCCAACTTTTTCTTGAACACCCATTTGCATCCCACTGGCTTACGTCCTTCAAGAAAAGGTACCAAATCCCAAGTATTGTTCTTCTTCAAAGATGTCGTCTCATCATTCATGGCTCCCATCCAGGAATCTGCATCATTCATATCCATAGCCTCTCTAATAGTCTTAGGCTCATCAATGTTAGCAATCAAAAGCAAAAATACAACTGGAATCTAACAATGAATATCCAAATCTATCTGATGAATACCGATATCTATTAGGTTGTCGCCTATCATGAGTAGACCTCCTTAAAGGCTAAGGTTGAGGTTCTTCATCTTCTTCAAAACTTTCAGATCTACTAGAGCTCTCCTTATCATCAAGTCCACCAAGAGCTCGTAGTTCTTCTTTCTTAGGGGTAGAAGGAATCTAATTTACCTCCTTATTCTATTTCTCCTTTGTCTACTTGTAGCTCAATAGTGGAAGGTTTCATCTCTCTAAAAATAACACTTCTACTATAGATAACCTTCTCTGTCACTGGATCCCAAAGCTTGTACCCTTTTACACCAACACCATAGTCGATAAAGATACACTTCACTTCCTTGTTCTCCAACTTAGACCTCTTTTCACTCGGAACATGAGCATAAGCTTCACAACCAAATACTCTAAGATGTCTCATCGAGGGCTTCTTTCCTGACCACAACCCATAGGTGTCTTATCAACAAGTATTGATGTAGGAGATTTGTTTATCAGATAGCAGGAAGTGGCTACTGCTTCAGCCCAAAAAATTTGTTCGAGGCCAACACCACTAAGCTGTTAGATAGTTCAAATAACTGGAAGACAACTAAGAGGGGTGGGGGGGGGTGAATCAATTGTCACAGATTACAAGAACCATTAGCAATTTAAACTTTAATACCAGAATAACAGTTAAACCAATTAAGCATAAACAATAATCATAGAATAAAAGACATCCCACATAACACCAAGATTTGTACGTGGAAAACCCAGTAAAGGGAAAAACCACGGTGGGAAGCCTACCCACAGTCGGACAATACTTCTGCAATAAGTATGTGAATTACAATTGAGGCGCCTGCACTTGCAGGAAGGCCAATAGCCTAGAGCACACTAATCATCACAAAAGGAGCCTCACTGACTACATATAAATCTAGACTACAATTTGGAGAAGTGTTGAATTGTAAAAGATAACATCTCCTATGCCTGAGTACAGTTCCGGTTAAGCTCAATACCGGAGGTCTAAATCCTCTTACATAAACTCAATTCGATCTCCAATGATCGACCAACTCCTCTGCCTGAATGATATTACATTATTCACACATTACATTCCTTGACCATGACCTCTTACATATAACCATGATGATCTACAATGAGATCTTACATCTATATATACAAAACCCTTGACCATAAACAATCAGTTCGACCACCAGATAATAAACCAATTACATAATTACAAACCATGTCGGCCTTAGACCAAACAAATAATATCAACACATAAGACATCCTGGAAATACATCAATAGGTCATATCCACACGTTACATTAAAGTCGGTCCATAACCTAGATCAATCAGGACCAAGTATAGGTCCATACGCTACAACAATGATCTCCGTCCACCAACTCTCGAACATGATCACCAACAACATCCTGAAACTCCATCAGAAGCTACACCAACAACACTTATGCAATTCATCAAAGATCTCCATCAAAAAGCTCTGCCGGTGAAACCCTCGCCGGAACCAAAAACCAATCTTCTAAGCAAGCAGATAGCACCCGATCTCCAAACCAAAACAAACTGACCAAATATGAGTATAAGTATCCTGAACAAGTTGATTCCATTATTAGACTATACTGAAGCCTACCAGATCATGTCGGATCCAAGTTAACTAGAAACCACTAAACCTACTGGGACCAAAAGGGTGTCGGGTAAAGCATCCAAGCAACTAGTGTTGACATAATAACAAAACATCAATGCAACACCTAATCAGTTCCACCAAATGGCCAACAATCTCCCCCTTTGGCATTGATGGCAACACTAGATGTGAAAAACATCTAAGTACCAAGAAATGTCAAACAAGTCTCCCCTATGGAAGACAACCAACAAATTCCCATATATAACTCTGAATTTTTATTTTATCAATATCTCTTCCCCTTTCTTTTTTCTTTTTCACATCAATATCACTCCCCCTTTGACATCAATGCCAGAAATCTGACAGAAATATCAAAGCAAAAACATAAGCCTCTGAATCACAAAGCTGACTACTCCCCCTGAGTAGTAGCATCCCACATGAGTGTCGAAATGAATTATATTTTGGATAGTGCATGTCGAACTGATGCCAAACCACATCAATCAAGTCTACCAGAGGGGCATAAAATCTCAATCTGTCTCTTAGGTACTCAAATGATTCCTTGGACAAAGGTTTAGTGAAAAGATCTGCAATCTGCTCTTTAGTGTTCACATAAACCAGTCTAACTTCATTTGCTTCCACCTTCTCCTTCAAAAAGTTATACTTGATAGACATGTGCTTTGTTTTAGAATGAAATACTGGATTCTTTGATATATCAATAGCAATAGAGTTATCACAGTGAATAATTATCGATGCATCACAATCCACCCTTGTATCTTTCAACATTTGCTTCATCCATAAAACTTGTGTATATTTAGTAGCAACAATAACATACTCAGCTTCAGCAGTAGATAAAGAAGTGCATGATTGTTTTTTGCTAATCCATGAAACCAACTTCTTTTCAAGAAAGAAAGTTCCACCGGAAGTACTTTTTCGATCATCATCATCTCTATCCCAATCATCTGTATATGCACACAAAGTAAAGTTATCATCCTTAGGGTACCACAAACCATATTCAGATGTACCTTGCAAGTATCTAAAAATCCTTTTCACCGCCATCTCATGATTTTCTCTAAGATCAATTTGAAATCTTGAAACAATACAAACATCATTCATAATGTCAGGCCTAGTTTGAGTCAAATAAAACAGACCTCCAATCATAGATTTGTATCTTGTAGGATTTACCGGTGAAGAAAAATCTTTTCTTGTCAATTTCTCACTTGTAACCATAGGAGTACTTACCAGTTTAGAATCTACCATACCAAATTTCTTCAATAGTTCCTTAGCATATTTAGTTTGACAGATGAAAATACCTTTGTCAGTCTGAGTAATCTGCAAACCTAAGAAATTTTTTATCTCACCAATCATAGACATCTCAAATTCTTTCTCCATATTCTTAGAAAATTCTATGCATAACTTATCTTCATCTCTAAAAATAATGTCATCAACAAATACTTCAATAATCAGTATATCATCATCAATGATTTTATTATATAAATTACTGTTAGCACCGCCCTTAGTAAAACCAGGCTTTAAAAGATATTTATCCAACCTCGCATACCAAGCTCTAGGTGCTTGTTTCAGTCCATATAAAGATTTCCTTAGCCTGCAAACCATATATGTATCATCTGATAGTGAAAAACCATCAGGTTGCTCAATATAGACTTCCTCATCAAGATCCCCATTCAAAAATGTGCATTTAACATCCATCTAATAAACCTTGTAGTTTTTTATAAGCAGCATAGGCAAGAAATAATCTTATAGCTTCAATCCTAGCTACAGGTGCAAAAGACTCTCCATAATCAATTCCTTCCTTCTGAGAATATCCTTTACAAACCAATCTAGCCTTATTCCTTATAACTTGACCATCCTCATTGAATTTGTTCCTAAAAACCCATTTAGTTCCAATAACATTTTTATTTTTAGGTCGGGGAACCAAGGTCCATGTGTTATTTTTCTCAATTTAATCTAGTTCTTCTTCCATAGCTTTCTATCAATATTCATCTTTACATGCCTCAATTACTAATACTGGTTCAACTTGTGAAATTAAACACACCTCATTAGTTGCCAGTCTTCTTGTCATTACTCCATTGCTCTTATCCTGTCATGCCCAAAATTTAGGGCAAGAACGGGATAAAAAAAATTTAAACATAACTTTAAAACATTAAATTGGCAAATATAAAATATTTTACCTAGCAATAATTAAGTAGTAGATTAACTAAAACAACTAAAGGGTCGGTTATATTCGCAATTGAATATTTTCCTATTCAAGTTTAATCACGTGCACCTACGTCTAGGAGAGATAAAATTTAAACCCTCTAGTTCAATAATTTACATTTAGAACTTAAATTCCTAATTGTTTAATTTCCATCATCTAAGTTTATTTAATTAAAATTAAATATCACTTCATTGATTTTTAATTCAAAACAACTCAATCTATTTGAATTTAAAAATTAAATATTAACTTCATTAATATTTAAATTTGTAAACATCTCAATCTATTTAAATTTAACATAAATATTAACTTCATTAATAATTAAATTCACAAACATCTATATATATATATATATATATATATATATATATATATATATATATATATATATATATGTAAGTATATATGTAATTAATTTCATATATATACATTTACATAATAATAATATATACTAAACCATAGGATTTTACCCATGCAACCCTAACCCTGATTTATAATATAAAATAGGTCCCCCCTCATTTTATATTATTTTTAATAGCCACATTTACCCTAGCCCTAACCGGGCTAGGGTTTCTTCCTCTTTTTTTTTGTTTGGGACTGTGCAGGGTCGAATGGTGTCACGGGGAGCGGCGACCATGGCGTTTGCATAGGAGGGAGGGAGGCGATAGTGTCGACACGCGCCACTGTGTGTCCACACAGTGGTTCGGCCCTTCGGCCTTCCCCCCCCCCCCCAAAGTTGTAAAAAAATAAATTTTGTTTATACATCTATTTTCGTGATTATTTATATAAATGTATTTTATATAAATATATATAAAGATATACATGTAATTTGCATGTCTATAAATTATATATTTATATAAATATATATTTTATATGACAGAAATTATGTAATGATTAAATCCTAGTATTTTGATTCTAGGTATGTATTCGAACAGAATACTGAAATATTATTTTGTTTTCTTGTTGATTTATTTCCTTTCGGAAATGTCCTAGATGTAAAGATAAAATAGATGGATAAATAAATTTATGATTCATTTACAACAAGAGTATAGTAATTTTATTATTTCATTTAAACTATTTACTATAGGTGTTTTATTTCAATCTTCAGCTATATAAATAACTAGATTTAATAGTTTTACCAGCAACTAAATAAATCTAGATTTTATTCAAATAAAAACTATAATAGATTGTGATTTTCATTTTCTGCAATAAATAAATTGACAGACTTTGCAAAAATCTACAACAACTATTTAAATGACAGATTTGGATACTTTATAGCTAAAACATAGATGTACTAAGTTAACCTTAGATTTATCTTATGCATAAAGTAACTGATTGATTTTAGTTAATTTCATATAGCAACTGTAAAAAATTATATTTACATAGACTAGATAAACTATCTATCTTAGTTACTAATTTCTGAAATAAACGAAAAGACAATTTCCAAAACTATAATGTACTATACTGCATTTACAGAAAACAGAATTAAATGATTTATTTGCAGCCTACAATATGCATGCAACTCTAATCTATTTATTTCTTTTTTATTTAATTTTGAATGCATAAGAATAAAACAACTTTCTTGCTTTGTAATTTATTATAAACACATCAGATATAATATTTTGAACTTTGGAAAAACTAATTTAGGAATACTCATTTCTTTTCTGCAATGAATAGCATACTAAAATAATACAACTTTTAAAAACGTATTTCAAAAACACCATTGTCACTTTACAATGGGTCTCTCATTTCTAATAAATGAGAACTTTTTCAAAATAATAATTACATTTACAAATAATTTCCTGCAACAAATAACTCCTGCAACCTTCCACTTGTCTTATTCTTTTCTTCCGACATTCATGCATTTTAAATCAAAGCTATGACCATGGAGAGCTCACCTCCCAGCCTAGGCTAACTGGTAGCCACCCCCGAGCTCGGAGAACCAAGCCCTAGACGGGTAACAAACATGCAAACATAAAAGACAGAATACACACAAACTCAAACACAATCCCAACCCAGACTACACTACACCACTCATTGTGATGTCCTTTTCAAGGGTGGTAGTGGACCAAGTACCCTGAGGAGACTGCAAGTATGGAAAAACATATAGCCACCTCATGGCAAACCAAATACATCAAGTATCACAACCCCATATTCCTTATGCCCCCCAAGGCATTCATGCCTTATTTCCCTCCTTATGACCCCCAATGCATAAACAAGTCATGCAACAAGGGTCACATAAAATCCCTTGTGATCACTCTCGTAACGAGAGCCTCTCACTTGAGGGTTGTCACTTCTACCACCCACAAGATCCTCCTCTCTCCCAAGAGTAGGAGGTCTTGATTACTCCCAAAACACATACATTGTATAAACACAAAATACCAAATAAATTTCCAAGAAAACATGCACGAAAACTAGTCATTTACACAAACATTACTTTCAAAACATATGCAATAAGAAATCATTATAAGAAAAATACAACCAACCTTAAACTGCCCAAAGGTATGCTAGTTTTGTTGAGGATGAGCAGCCCAATTCCACGGTTCTTCTCTTTCTACCCTTAGCCAAATTTTCAATCCAAAAATCTATCATTTTTCTTTTCAAAATTCTTTTGTCTCCAAAAATGGAGAGTGGGTGATTATCCACTAATTTTCTAATTCTTGCTTAAGAAGCCCATTGTGAGAGTTCTCACAAGTTTTTAAAAACTAAAAAGGAAGGTAAGGTAAAATGGGAAAGGGAACTCTCATTCGAAAAAGAAGGTTTTCAACTTAGTTCAAGTCTTCTAATTCAATTTTCGCACAACTTAGAAAAGTCACTTTTTAGGGTGTCTAAAAGGTCACATGGTAGTAGAAACTTGCCTAAAATTACCCCTAACCCTTATGTATACCTTATGGGCTTTAGGAAACCCTATTAAACTACCCCTAGGTGTCCATTTAACCCTTTTTTAACCCCTCTGAAGTTCATTTTCAGGTCAAACCTATGTTGACCATCCCAAAGATTCTTTACCCAAGGCATTTATGGAATCTCATTACATTAATTGAAAAAGCTATAGTTAAACAATTCCCACCAAGAGACAAATTTAAAAATTCAAACATAAATCCACACGTGTCAAGCGACACAAAGAAAATACTTTTACAAAATTATACATGAAATCGTGTCTCTTGTGGGATTTACATAAATCAATTAAATAACATTTAACACACATGCATCATTTACTATTACAAATAAAATACGACACAAACGGGGTGTTGTCTCTCCAAATAGACAAACCCTGGCTTTACGAACATACATAGGTCTAGGTTTGGTTCTTCGTAATATTTCCATGGTCACATGGACAACTTCCTGTGCATCTCAATTACACATTAGTAACTTCACATAACCTCATATAATATAAATCACAAGAATAATAATACACATCATCACTTGCATACAATTTACATTTGAACAATTTAATACATCTTATAGCCAAGCAATTTCACATAAACAATTTATCCTAATTCTCATAATCTTGATCTACACATAAAACATACATCATATTTCTATCATCATAGTAAAGTCCTGCAAATTTTATAACAACATTTATCACCACAAATTCACCCTATTCAAAAATCATGTAGTGTTCTATATCATAAGCATATAAATAAAGCATCAACGTATAGCAATGTTATCCAAATCATGGAATCATATAAGTTCTAAATCCATAATGCATAAAAATAAAGCATCCATAATAGTCTCAATATAAAAACCACTGCAATGTCAGACTGGGTCGGGGTGGGGCCTCACATATCCCCAATGATTTGATCTTCTGAATGATTTAATCTCACATACCTAGGAGTCTTCTGACTTTTTGTTCCTCTTTCATGTTCTTCAGTTACTGTAGAATTCTATGATGTTGTCGGAGTAATTGGTTCAACTCTTTGTTCCGGTAAAGGTGCTACCTGTTAAGATATAATCATTTCCACTCCTGGTTCCTTCTCATAAACTCTGATTTGACTTATGTTCAGGTCATCTACTTTGACATTAGCACTCTCCACAATTCTCTACAATCTCTTGTTATAACATCTATATGCTTTGCTTTCATTTGAATAACCAAGAAAAATTCCTTCATCACATCTAGGATCAAATTTGCCAATGATATCATCTCTACTGATATAACATTTACTACCAAAAATTCTGAAATACTTAACTGTAGGTGTATTGCCAAACCATAATTTAGAATTTGTCTTCACGGTTTCTCCTTTGATATGTACTCTATTGAATGTATAAAATATTGTGCTCACTGCTTCTCTCCAGTAGATATGAGGTAGAATAGCTTCCATCATCATTGTTCTAGCAACATCCAAGATAGTTATGTTCTTCCTTTCCACAACTCCATTTTGCTGAGGTGTCCAGGGAGCAAAAAATTGTCTTCTTATACCATGTTTGTCACAAAAAGTTATTAAACTCACCGGATGTGAATTCACCACCGTGATCTGATCTCAAACATTTAATCTTCAATCCTGTATCATTTTCCACTTTAGTCTTAAAGATTTTAAACTTTTCAAATGCTTCAGATTTTTATCTCAAAAAAGTAACCCACATCATTCTAGAATAATCATCAATGATTAGCATGAAATATTTAACACCTTGAAAAAATTAACTCTAGCAGGGCCACATAAATCAGTATGAATAAGATCAAGAACATCATTTGATTTATCATGTATGCTCCTAAAAGAGGTTCTGACCTATTTACCCATTTGACATTCTTTACATACTGGATTATAGGGCTTCATAATCTTAGGTATATCCCTAACTGCCTTAGTTAAACTGATATTCACAATGCAATCAAAATTCACATGACACAACCTTTTATGCCACAACCAACTCCCATCAATCCATGTAATCAAACATGTCTTCTCACGAGAGTTCAAATGAAATATATTTCCTTTTGTCTGTGTACCGATTGCAATCTCCAAGCCAAATCTGTTAATGATTTTGCATTTCCATCCTTAAACGGTAATTGAAATACCTTATCTACCATTTGTCCTACACTCAAAAGATTATGCCTCAAACCTTCAACATAATAAATATTGTTAGTATTGTTCTTACCATCCAATGATATAGTTCATTTTCCTTTGATCATACATGCCTTGTAATCTCCAAATCTAACTAGACCACCATCAAATTCTTGCAAAGATAGAAACTTCCCTTTATCTCTAGTCATATGATGTGAACAACCACTTTCAATTACCCATTCATCCTTGTCTTCAATTTTAGCAGCAAGTGCCCTCTCTTCAAGTACATTCTCTTCCAGTGTCGGATCATCTTCCTTAATAGCCAGGTACACCCATTCCTTCCCATTGTCGGATCCACTAGCAGAGTTTTTTGTCAGTTCATCATCTGAATCAATAATGCCTTCCTCATCCGCTATGTAGCATGATTTATCTTTGTTTTTATTGTATTTATACTTGTTCTAATATCCAGGGCTAGGCTTAAATGATCTTCTAACTCTTTCTTCAAATATTGAATTTCTTTCAGGACATCTAGATGCAAAATGACCAATCTTATTACATGCAAAACATTTAAAAGGTGCTTTTCCTTCATACTTACTTCCTACCGGTCCTTTCGGTACTCTTCTAGCAAATAGTGCTTCAAGTTTCTCTAACTCATCATCTTCTCTTTTCATATCTTCCAACTCTTTTGCATATAAAACTTTCTAGTCTTGCTTACCCGTTGTAGATGTAGATGCATGAAAAGCAAGTTCAGTCTTCACAGCTCCAAAAGGTCCAAATTCCTCAAGCTCATAAGCAGATAGTTTCTCAACCAAAGAATCTTTGTTGACAGATGTATGAGCCATTGTTCTCAACTCATTAATAATAGTAGCGTTCATTTTGTAAGCCAGTGGTAGGGCTCTCAGGACTTTAGAAACAATTTCATCTTCACTCAGAGTTCCACCACAACATTGAATTCCCATAACAATCTCATTTACCCTTTCCATGAATGCAGTAATCATTTCATCTTCTTCCATCTTCAAGTTTTCAATCTCACACAGTAACCATCAAGTTTAGCAATCTTCACTGTAGGGTCACCTTGATTAAAAATCTCCAACTTATCCCATATAGCCTTTCCAGATGATTTGTTGATTAATCTCATTATTTGCTGATCAAAAAGTGCACATAAGAGCGCTTCTCTTGCTCTATAATCATTCTCAAGCTCCTTGTCCAGGTTTGCTGGAGGAGGATTGTCAGATCCCAGATTATAGGGTGTGACACCATTCTGTGTGATCTCCCAAATATCCTTGCCAAGACATCTCAGATGAGTGTCCATCTGAATCTTCCATACTGTGTAATTTGTTCCATCAAGCCTCAGAATATCCCTTCGAAAGATAGCTCCATAAGAACTGGATGAACTTGAATTGTTAATCGCCATAGGATCTTCCTCAAGCGGTTAATCTTTTTGTAGAGAGGACCAAACCTCTAATACCAATTGTTAGACAATTCAAATAAATGGAAGACAACTGAGAGGGGGGGGGGGTGAATCAATTGTCACAGATTACAGGAACCATTAGCAATTTAAACTTTAATACTGGAACCCAAAACATTAATACCGAAATAGTAGTTAAACCAATTAAGAATAAACAATAATCACAGAATAAAAACCATCCACATAACACCAAGATTTGTACGTGGAAAACCCGGTAAAGGGAAAACCATGGTGGGAAGCCTACCCACAGTCAGATAATACTTCTGCAGTAAGTATGTGAATTACAATTGAGGGGCCCGCACTTGCAAGAAGGCCAACAACCTAGAGCGCATTGCTCATCACAAAAGGAGTCTCACTGACTACATATAAATCTAGACTACAATCTGGAGAAGTGTTGAACTACAAAAGATAGCATCTCCTATGCCTAATTACAGTTTTAGTTAAGCTCAATACCAAAGGACTAAATCCTCTTACATAAACCCAATTCGATCTCCAATGATTGACCAACTCCTCGTCCTGAATGATATTACATTATTTGCACATTACATTCCTTGACCATGACCTCTTACATATAACCATGATGATCTACAATGAGATCTTACATCTATTTATACAAAACCCTTGACCATAAACAATCAGGTCGACCACCAGATAATAAACCAATCACATAATTATAAACCATGTTGGTCTTAGACCAAAAAGATTATATCAACACATAAGACATCCCAGAAATACATCAATAGGTCCTATCCACACATTACATTAAAGTCGGTCCATAACCTAGATCAATCGGGACCAAGTATAAGTCCATACGCTACAACAATGATCTCCATCCGCCAAGTCTCAAACATGATCACCAACAGCATCCTGAAACTCCATCAAAAGCTGCACCAACACCACTTATGCAATTCATCAAAGATCTCCATCAAAAATCTCTGCCGGTGAAACCCTCGCCGGAACCAAAAACTAATCTTCTAAGCAAACATGATAGCATCCAATCTCCAAACCAAAACAAATTGACCAAATATGAGTATAAGTATCATGAACAAGTTGATTCCATTATCATACTATACTGCAGCCTACCGGATCATGTCGGATCCAAGCTAACCAGAAACTACTCAACCTACCGGAACTAGAAGGGTGTCGGTAAAGAATCCAAATAGCTAGTGTTGACATCAATGACAAAACATCAATGCAACACATAATCAATTCCACCAAATGGCCAACATAAGAATACTCCTAGCCCTCTCCATCAATGTCATGTTCATCCTCTCTACAACTCCATTTTGTTGAAGGGTGTGTGGAGTTGTCTTATGCTTCTCAATCCCATGGTCCTTACAAAACCTATCGAAATCTGCTAAGAAAAACTCACCACCATTGCTATCCCTCAAACACTTAATATTTCTACTAGTTTGATTCTCAACAAGAGCCTTAAACTGCTTAAACCGACTAAAGAATTCATTTTTACTTTTGAGAAAATAAACAAATATCCTTCTAATGTAGTCATCAATGAATGAAACAAAATAAACAGATTTTGAAAACAAAGGAACATTAACAAGACCAAAAACATCAGAATGTATCAAGTCCAACAACCTAAACGATTTGTGAGAACTGTAGTAAAACTGAACATGATTTTGTTTACCATAGATGCAGTGTTTGTAGAAATTGAACTCAAGATTACAATCATCAAGCCCCTCTATGAGGCATTTATTTTTCAGGGTTTTGAGACCCTTCTCATCAATGTGACCAAGTCTTTAGTGCCATAACATTGTCTTCTCTCGTGGGAGTTTCATCTCCAAAGCATTGGTACCCTTAGGTACCTAGAAAGCATGACCATCAAATGTTTAAGTAATAGTCCTCTTCATAGCTCGATCTAACAGTGAGGATGAAGAATCTAGAGCCCTCTTCTTGGACTCCAAAAAAACACTATTGCACTGTACAGTGCATGCATCTAGCTTATACAAGGTGCCTCTTTGAACACCCTTACCAAGCACCATATAACCTCTAGTCATCTTACATCCACCTTGCAAGAAACGACTCACACATCCACATCACTCAACTTACTTACAAAGAGTAGATTTTGTGCCAAACCCGGGATGTGCATTACACCATTGATCCCCTTCACTCTTTCATCGAGGAATCTAATCTTGAATCTTCCACAACCAACAACCTTCAAATGAGAGTCATCATCGAGATACACCTTTCCACCATCATATTCTTCATACTTTAAAAACCAACCCTGATATGAGCTCATGTGAAAAGATGCACTCGAATCGATCAACCACGCATCTTTTGATGCATGTGTTGCCAAGGTTGCGACAAATGCTTCGCCATCATCCTAAGAGGATTTGTCTGAATCTGAATCAGATGATCTCTTTTTTTTTCTCCTCCTTACATTCTTTATGGAAATGAATAGTTTTTTCATAGTTCCAACACTTTGCCTTGGACTTTCCAAGAGACTTAGATCTCCTATAGGATTTGGATCTGTTTCTTTCATCTTTCTTGTCCTTCTTGCCTTTCTCTTTCGATCTGTTATGAATTGCAAGGGCCTCCTTAGCTGTCTTAGAAGTCTTCCTTTGCATCTCTTCAAAAAAAGTAACGATGATACCACCTCATCCATCTTGAATGTGGTGGTTATACTCCCAATAGCCATAACAAGGTGGTCCCAAGAATCAGGCAAAGAACATAACAAAACATGCAACAATCCACCTTGTCAATCTTGTCACCAACAAAAATTAATTGAGAAATAATCATGTTGAATGTATTGAGATGATCAACAACAGATCCTCCATCTTTCATCATCAGAGAATACATTTTCTTTCTTTGGAAATCTTGTTTACCAAGGATTTAGCCTGATAAACATCTCTAAGCTTCTTCCAAAGATCTTTCGTAGTCTTCTCTTCATGGACATTCAATAATACACAATCTGCCAAACATAGCCTTATGAGGCCCTTAGTTTTTCGATCCATTGTATCCCAAACATCCTGCGCTATATTCAAAGGTTTTTTTCTAGATAGTGTCACCCATAGATCTCAATCCATGAGCATATCCTTCATTTTCAACTTCCAAAGTTCGAAGTTGTTGCCACTAAACTTCTTCATATCAACTTTTGCGGATGGGCTTACCATCTTCTTCCTACAACAAGATTTTTAAAATACTCTGCAAAATCTCCCACTCAAACTAAGATCAGTACAAAAAACCCGCTACCAATAATGTAACCAAAACTGGCCAGGCTCTGATACCAACTTAAAGGAAGCTAAGGTGCAGAAAATGCTTTCTAACACTAATCTAGTGGGGGAGATAGTGCAAATTTTCTTACAAATCTTCTAGTATAGAAATAGAAACACATTCATAGGTAGATAATAAACATGCATAAAGATAAACACAATGAAAACAAGATATATTGTGGGGAAAACCCTTTCGGGTAAAAACCCCACACTCCAAAAGCACACTACTTTGTATTCCAATAATCAAATTCTTACAATACAATATCAACACTTAGCTTCTTCAACAATAGTCTACAACTACAACCCATAACCTAGATTAATTCTGGCAGCATAACACTTCACTTGCAAAACATTACATGACTACTACTCTCCATGACTATCTTTTATAGAGAAATACATCAAAAAAGGAAGCTTCTAGATGAAGCAACAACATGGGGTCATGCAAAGTATTTGGCCCTATTTTTCGGCCACTAAAAAGCATGCAAATGACATGTGTACATCTCCAAATGACTCCCCATTAAAACCTCCTAATTTGGGCACCCACAAAATTACAATTTGGAGGTATGACAGATGCTCATACACATCTTACAACTTTCATAACTTACAACACTTGTAGCTGTAAAGAGAATCCGTTAGAAATGACAATTTTAGCTTATTTTCTTACAACTCATCATAACCCCACTTGGGAACCCACTCCTACCACTTGTCCAATATGTCATGGAATCTATCATAGGCTGACATTTGTCAAGATAAAGTGGGAAGCCTACCTCCACATGTACAACATACGTGACATACAGTCATCGCCAAGTAGGATGCCACCAAGCATGTGGCTCCTACTCGATGACTAGACATTTGTAAAAAAATAATAAATAAATGCTAAATCAATTTTATGATTTGCAAAGGTTGAGATACCTTAATCCCAACAACCATGTCCCTAGAGAGCTTTCCCAATACTGCATCCTACCTATTGCAGCACATTTGATCAATCCTCGGTGAGGAATTTGAATAGGTCCATATAGTTCTCATCTACTTTTCTACCCTGACTAGTCACCTCCTACTAAAGAAGGCATGGGGTGGTGGCCGACCTATGCATCACCCTCAAGCCAAATTTGGAGATGCTAGCCATCTTATTTTCTAGCTCAATCAATCTTCCATTAGCTATTTTCAGCTGCACCTCCAATTTAGTACATTTCGAACATGTCCCTAACTGGTTATTTTTACAAGTGCTAGGTGAATCTCTTGCAGTCCCCTACACCTCTTTCAACATCATGTCTTGGGTAAGATCAATGGGTCCATCATTACCAAACTTAGACACATGGGTTGAGCTATTGGTAGTCTTCGAATCCTCCCCTCCTTTTTTTCACTTTCTTCTTCGATAGAACCTTTTTAATCTTATTGTCTATCTCCTCACTCTAATACTCTTCCTCCTCCTCAGACTTTGAATCTTCAAAACCTTTTTTCTTCCCCTTCGTAGCAGGCCAAGAAGTAAGCCTGCAAGATCTCCTGGGAGTGTCAGTTTCCTCAGCCACTTCATCTTTAGAACCCACATCATGGATAGTGATTTTAACCCTCTTGATCGTGGTTTTCCCTTTCTTGTTTGGCAGGTGAGTTTTCCACTTACCTTCCACAAAATCCAACTTTGTGGCTTTATGGGTAGAGGTTTTTGGTGAACTTTGGCGAGGTCTGAGTTTTAGTTTCTCAATGCATTTTTTTTGGCTAGGGCTTAGGGAATCAAGTAAGCTAAGAGAGGGGAGCAGGTGAATTGGGGGCTTCCTGAACCATAATAGGTCTCGGTGGGCAAAGGGCCAAATTTAAATGGTAAAGACAAAAAATAAAGCCCCAGTGCAAGGGGATGGGCTTTCTACCCTAGGTTTTGGCTCCTTTCATGGCTTCCAAATAGAACCCTCCAAGTAGCTTAAAAGAAATAACAGAAGGGAAACCAAAGAGTGATTACATAAATGATTGAGATAGGGAAAATGGTAGAAATAAAAAACTTTGAATCTACCCTCAAGCATGAAATATTTCATTACCATGAGGCATACTTGGTCCCAGGGCTTAAGTAGTTTATCCCTGTTGATGCTACCATGAAGTTTTAAAGGGCTTTCATCCTTCCTAAAAAATTGATTGAGGGTTTTGTTGTCTACGACTCTACTCATTTTCTTCCATTTTCTCCTTGTAGTTCATTTAATTGTTCTATGTAGTTCTCTGAAAAATTTAGTTAATTGTTGAAGCAATGTTCTGCCCTCCCTTTTTAAAAATTGAATCTAGTTCATTAGATTTCCCAAGATTGGATGAGGTCTTTATGTTTGAATGCCTTATAGGCCTTAGACCTTCTATTTTTCTTTTTTTTTCTTTTAGAAAAGAGCTAAGAGATGGTCATGCAACCCGCAAAGGGCTAGAATTAAGGATTCCTACACAAACCCCTTCCAACTTTGAGCACCTGTTATCAACTAACACAATTTGGACTCATTTACCCTTTATGAGGAAGGTAGCTCATTTTTTCCTTGAGGAATAGACAATTCATCCTTTTTTTTCCTCCAAGCCTTCTCTTTCCTCTTATGACACAAAGAAATAGCAATCAAGTGGTTAACCATATGACACATTTGGTAAACCTTCACTACCTCTTCCAGCTCAATATTCTACTTCCAAACACCACTCTCAAAAATAAAAGAATATTGTAGTCCAAAGAATCATGTCTATTAGATAATTCAAATAAGCAGAAGACAACTGAGGGGGGGGGGGTTGGATCAGTTGTCACAGATTACCAGAACAATTAGCAATTAAAACTTTAATACAAGAACCCTAAACACTAATACTAGAATGCTTAAACCAAATACCAGAATAGTAGTTAAACCAATTAAGCATAAACAATAATCATAGAATAAATACCATCTACATGACACCAAGATTTATACGTAAAAAGCTCGATAAAGGGAAAAACCACAGTGGGAAGCCTACCCACAGTCAGATAATACTTCTGTAGTAAGTATGTGAATTACAATTGAGGGGCCTGCACTTGTAGGAAGTCCGATAGCCTAGAGCACACTGCTCATCACAAAAGGAGTCTCATTGACTACATAGAAATCCAGACTACAATCTGGAGAAGTGTTGAACTGCAAAAGATAGCATCTCCTATGCCTGAGTACAGTTCTGATTAAGCTCAATACCGGAGGACTAAATCCTCTTATATAAACCCAATTCTATCTCCAATGATCGACCAAATCCTCTTCCTGAATGATATTACATTATTCACACATTACATATCCATTTCCCATAACTATGACCATTATGATCTACAATGAGATCTTACACCATATATACAAACCCTTGACCATAAACAATTAGGCCAGCCACCAGATAATAAACCAATTACATAATTACAAAACATGTCAGCCTTAGACCAAACAAATAATATCCAACACATAAGACATCCTAGAAACATATTGAGAGGTCCAATCCACACACTTCATTAAACTGGTCCATAACTGAGACCAACGGGGACCCAGTATAGGTGCACATGCTACAACAATGATCTCCATCCACCAAGTCTCGAACATGATCACCAACATAATCCAGAAACCATATCGGAAGTTGCACCAACACCACTTATGCAATTCATCAAAGATATTCATCAAAAGCTCTGCTGGTAAAACCCTCGTCGGAACTAGAAGCCAAGCCTCTAAGCAAACAACATAGCATCCGATCACCAGACCAAAACTGATTGACTAAATATAAACATGAGTATCATGAATAAGCCAATTCCATAACCAAACTATACTAGAGCCTACTGGATCACACCGGATCCAAATCAACCAGAAACCACTCAACCTACCGGGACCAGAAGGGTGTTGGTAAAGCAACCAAACAGCTAGTGTTGGCATCACTGACAAAACATTAATGCAATACATAATCCATTCCACCAAATGGCCAACAATCTCCCCCTTTGGCATTGATGGCAACACTAGATGTGAAAAACATCTAAGTACCAAGAAATGCCAAACAAGTCTCCCCCAATGGAAGACAACCAACAATCTCCCACATACATATGTAGCAATGAGGTTCTGAAACAAAGACCAAATTCCCCCTTGTGAATGATATCTCTGTAAATCTCTAAATTGTACATATATCTCTCCCTCTATCAATGTCTCTCCCATTTTCTTTTTCTTATTAATATCTCTCCCTTTTTACTTTTCCTTTTTCATATTAATATCTCTCCCCCTTTGACATCACTGCCAGAAATATGACAAAAATATCAAAGCAAAAACATAAACAACTGAATCACAAAGCTAACTACCCCCCTGACCAGTAGCATCCCCAAATCAGTGCTAAAATGAATAGTATCTCTGATAATGCATACTGGAGGGATGCCAAACCGCATCAATCAGGTCTCTACTAGAGGTGCAGAACTCCCAATCTGTCTCTCAGGTACTCAAATGATTCCTTAGACAAGAGTTTAGTGAAAATATATGCAATCTGTTCTTTATTGTTCATATAAACTAGTCTAACTTCATTTTCTTCCACCTTTTCCTTCAAAAAGTTATACTTGCTAGATATGTGCTTTGTCTTATAATGAAATACCAGATTCTTTGATATATCAATAGCAGCAAAGTTATCACATTGAATAACTACTGATGCATCACAATACTGCTTTATATCCTTCAACATTTGCTTCATCCATAAAACCTATGTACAGTTAGTAGCAACATCAACATACTCAGCTTCAGTAGTAGATAAAGAAGTACATGACTGTTTCTTGCTGATCCATGAAACCAACTTCTTTCCAAGAAAGAAAGCTCCACCGAAAGTACTTTTTTGGTTATCAACATCTCTAGCCCAATCAACATCTGTATATGAACATAAAGTCAAGTCACCATGCTTAGGGTACCACAAACCATATTCTGATGTACCTTGCAAATATCTATAAATCCTTTTCACCGCACTCTCATGATTCTCTCTAGGATCACTCTGAAATCTTGAAACAATACAAAGAACATTCATTATGTCAGGTCTAGTCTGATTCAAATAAAGCAGACCTCCAATCATATATTTGTATCTTGTAGGATTTACCATTGCAGAAACATATTTCCTTGTCCATTTCTCACTTGTAACCATAGGAGTACTTACCGGTTTAGAATCTCCCATACCAAATTTCTTCAACAATTCCTTAGCATACTTAGTTTGACAGATAAAAATACCTTTGTCAGTCTGAGTAATCTGCAAACCTAAGAAAAATTTCATCTCACCAATTATAGACATCTCAAATTCTTTCTCCATATTCTTAAAAAATTCTATGCATAACATATCTTCACCTCCAAAAATAATGTCATAAACAAATAATTCAATAATCAGTATATCATCATCAATGATCTTATAATATAAAATATCCTTGTCCATTTCTCACTTTTAACCATAGCAGTACTTACCGGTTTAGAATCTCCCATACCAAATTTCTTCAACAATTCCTTAGCATACTTAGTTTGACAGATAAAAATACCTTTGTCAGTTTGAGTAATCTGCAAACCTAAGAAAAAATTCATCTCACCAATCATAGACATCTCAAATTCTTTCTCCATATTCTTAAAAAATTCCATGCATAACATATCTTCACCTCCAAAAATAATGTCATAAACAAATAATTCAATAAATAGTATATCATCATCAATGGTCTCATAATATAAATTACTGTCAGCAATGCCCTTAGTAAAACCAAGCTTCAAAAGATATTTATCCAACCTTGCATACCAAGTGATGAATAATGATGAACAACAAATACCCTAATTGGTACTGAGAGGGGGGGGGGGGGGGGGGTGAATCAGTACATACAAAAACTTCTCCACAACTTATCAAGTTAAAATAATGCTAACCGGTTGTCTTCATCACCGAACTTAACCATGACAATACTGGTTAAACACAGTAAGACTGCAGACAACTAAACTAGTAAAACTGAATACTTCAAATAACATTCAACACTTGATAACTACTTCACCAATATACTCATGCATGTGTTGTATCAGTAATACCATAACCATTAGCTTTGCATGCATAATCACTTAAACAAAGACTGTACAATCATCACATGAAAAATGCACAACTCATGACATAGATTTTTCACGTGGAAACCCAAATGGGAAAAACCACGGTGGGGAAGAATACCCACAAGCTTGTTTTTGAACTCTTTTGAAGCTCGCTCTGTAAGGAGCCTAGTCTGGTTAAAGACTTTACAATAAGGTTCTGTTAGGAACCGATCCTGTTAAAGATCACCTAGTTAAGGGATGGCTATATACCCTGTTAAAGGTTGAAACCCTATTAAAGGTTACCTTGCTAGAGGATTTGAAGAACTCAATGATCTTGAGTCACCTGGTTAGAGGATTTGCAATAAGCCTATTAAAGCTACCCAGTAAAGGGATTTTCCTACTATTGAAATGGTTAGAAGACAACAAGTAGAGCTCTGATCTAATAACAACACTACATGCTAAGGCAGATCCTTTTTAGCTCCTCTACTCTGCAATCACACTCTACAATTTTCCACTCATTGGTCTGGCAAGTAACTCATCACTCAAATACAAACACAACATTTCCCAACACTTACAATATCAAAACTCATCGACCTTATAGACAACAACTAGGTTGGTAGCATAAACCCTAAACCCTAAACATTTTAGGTTTACAATTACAAGCGGTCCAATCCTGACCATTCACACACTTTGCATAGAATAAAACAATCGCAAACAGAGAACAAGTCATTCTGCATCATCCATTCTTCACCGCATATGGAGATCAGTAACCCATCACACTCTCTTCACATATTGTTAATAAGAATGTTCATTCCTGAGGTAGACATTTGATACAATTGATCTTCACATGCAAAATCCTCAAGGAAATCCTTCACATGCACAAAACTGATGTGGCATCTCAATCTCATCCTTATCTCTTAGCTAACTCATCACATAATGTCACCAGTTGCATCACACAAGCTAGATTGCCAAACCGGAAACCCTAGAGCTGAGACTACCAACCGGTAGTCACACTTAGTGAAACCCTGACACCGATCCACTTCATCTCTTCATACCAGTTCTCCTACTTGAAAATCAATAACAACTTCTTCCAATCTTCATACCGATTCACCTATACTTATTGACATCAATGACAACATACATTATCATCATATCATCATATGCCAATAATCTCCCCCTTTGGCATTGATGGCAATACTCAGTGTAGCATTGCAACTATAAACATCATAGACCAATGAAACTATAACATATATCTTCATCATTAGATATCTTCTCCCATATCATACATCATCAGATGTCTTCTCCCATTTGACAACAATGCCAAAGTGGAGGCACAAGCTTCCATTCTCCACTATGCTGCTCCCCCTATGGAGTAGCATCCTTCAACACATCAATCCTGAAAGATTTGTCACTATAGTACCTGAATGATGTGGAGCACAAAACTTTAGTTTACTTCATGAAGGGGTAGAACCCCTAATTCACCTCTCAAATAGGTAAATGTAGTCTTCAGTAAGGACTTAGTGAATATGTCTGCTAGCTGCTCCTTACTGGAAACATGTTCTAATACAACCTCTTTGTTTTGAATCTTCTCTCTCAAGAAGTGATACTTGATCTCAATGTGCTTAGTTCTAGCATGCAATACCAAATTCTTGGAAATATTGATTGCACTTGTGTTGTCACAAAATATACTCACCGGTTCAGATATAGGTACTTTGAAACCATCTAATACATGTTTCATCCAGATTGCTTGAGTGCAGTTCGTAAATGTTGTCACATACTCTGCTTCAGCTGTAGACTAGGAAGTACAACTCTACTTCTTACTCGTCCATGAGACTAGTCTTCCACTAAGAAAGAATGCTCCACTGGTTGTTCTCTTCCGATCATCCACATTACCTGCCCAATATGCATCGGTAAATACTTTGAGATTAAAATCACCATTGTATGGATACCACAATCCATAATCAACTGTCCCTTTTAGGTATCTAAAAATCATCTTGACTACTACCAAGTGGGATTCTCTTGGACTTTTTTGAAAACGGGCCACAATGCCCACTGCAAGAGCAATATCTGGTCTGTTGTGTACCACATAGTGTTGCTTACCGATCATTGATCGGTACTCCTCCTCATTCACCAACGTTGAATCATCTTCCTTAGTCAATTGGCAGTCGGTCACCATCTCTGTAACAACCAGTTTGCTTTCCTCCATGCCAAAGGTCTTCAATACCTCTTTGACATACTTGGATTGGATAATAAAGATACCCTCTTTCATTTGATAAATTTGTAGACCAATGAAGAACTTTATCTCTCCAATCAGAGACATCTCAAACTCTTTCTTCATTTAATCTACAAATGCATGACTCATTTCATCATCTCCTCCAAAGATTATGTCATCTAGAAACACTTCACAGATCATAATCTAATCACCTTCAGATTTCAGGTAGATGTTGCTATCCTCACTTGTTCTCTGAAATCCTATCTTCACAAGATGAGAGTGTAACCATTCATACCATGCCCTTGGTGCTTGTTTCAATCCATACATGGCCTTGTGTAATCTAAACACCATGTTACTATCTTCTGATAAGGCAAACCCATCCGATTGCTCAATATACACTTCCTCTTCTAGGATTCCATTCAAGAATGTAGACTTCACATCCATCTGGTATACCTTGAATCCCTTAAATGTTGCAAATGCAAGTAGCATTCAAACACCTTCCAGTCTAGCCATTGGGGCAAAGGTTTCTCCATAGTCTTCTCCCTCTTCCTGAGCATATCCCTTGCATACAAGTCTTGCCTTGTTCCTTACAACTGTGCCTTCTTCATTTAGCTTATTCCTGAAGACCCATTTGGTACCTATGACATTCTTGTGTTCCGATCTAGGTACCAAAGACCATGTTGCATTCTTTTCTATCTGGTCCAGCTCCTCTTCCATTGCCTTAATCCAGTCTTCATCTGTAAATGCCTCTCTAGTGGTCTTAGGCTCAAATTAAGAAATCATGCAAGAGTTTTCTTTCACCTTTCTTCTTGTGAGTATCCCTGCATCTTTATCTCCTATGATCTACTTCGGATCATGATGTAGTTTCACATATCTAGGAATGACTCTAGTTGGTTCTTCTTGCTTTTCCTCTTCTTCTTCTTCTTCTTCTTCTCCATCATCTCCTTCACCTGCTGCAGCTTCTACCGGTACAGGAACACTGAGGCCTTTGCTTGTTTCTTTCTTAACCAGTTCCCAGAAGGCTACACTCGATTCATCTTCCACTTGCTCACTGCAGGTTTCTTCAGGGTCCTTAGGGTATTCATCAACCCTAACATTGATACTCTCAACAATTTTCTGAGTCCTATTTTTGTAGCACTTGAGAGCTTTTCTCTTAGTGGAATATCCCAAAAATATTCCTTCATCACATTTAGCATCAAACTTGCTTAGATGCTCACCTCTCTTGATATAACACTTACTGCCAAATACTTTAAACTAACTCATAGTGGGAGTCTTCCCGGTCTAGTACTCATAAGGGGGTTTATCTTTACCTTTCTTGATGAGTACTTGGTTCATAGTATAGACTACAGTGCTCACCGCTTCTCTCCAAAAAGTGTGAGCAACCTTTCCTTGAATCAACATTGTTTTGGCTACTTCAACTATAGTCATGTTATTCCTTTCTGCTATGCCATTCTGTTGTGGTGTCATTGGGGTAGACAACTGCCTCTTGATATTGTTCTCTTCACAGTACTTGTTGAATTCATTAGAAGTGAATTCACCTCCTTGATCAGTTCTTAGGTATTTTATCCTTTGACCACTTTCCTTCTCTACTAATTCTCTAAAGGCTTTGAACTTTCCAAATGCCTTAGACTTGTCTTTCAAGAATGTGACCCACGTCATTCTTGAGCAATCATCAGTAAGAATCATGAAATACCTATCTCCTTGAATACTTCTTGTTTTGATTGGACCACATAGATTGGTGTGCACAAGATCAAGTTCTCTTCTGAAAAAGACTTACCTTTGAAAGTTGAGGAAGACATCTTCCCAAGTTGACATTCTTTGCACAAAGAATTCTCTGGTTTGTTTAGCAAAGGCAATCCTTTTACTGCCTTGATCTTACTAGCTTTTACAATATTGTCAAAGTTTATATGACAAAGTCTCCTATGCCATAGCCAACTATCATCAAACTTCGCCATCAGACACTGACTATTCTTGGCATTCAAATGAAACAAGTTACCTCTGGTCTGCTTACCAGTGGCAATAAGTTCACCACTCTTTCCAATTATACTGCAGACTCCACCTTTGAACTCCAAAACTTCCATGACTTGCCCATTTTCTTGAATCTCTCTTTTTTGATCATCGGTTATAGTGCCAATGGAGATTACATAGGCATTATCAACATAGCTCCAGTGTTGAGAACCCAAACTCTTGATATAAATCTTCATTTTGTCCTTCCATATTTTGAAGTTATCTCTATTGAACTTAGGACCTTCCCTCTTCATCATTAAAGCAAGATCTTTTACCTCAAGCGGTTAAGCTTATATCACTGAGGACCTGGAGTTGCTTTGATACCAATTGATGAATAATGATGAACAACAAATACCCTAATCGATACTAAGAGGAGGGGGTGAATTAGTACATACAAAACTTCTCCACAACTTATCAAGTTAAAACAATGCTAACCAGTTGTCTTCATCACTAAACTTAACCATGGCAATATCGGTTAAAAACAGTAAGACTTCAGATAGCTAAACCAGTAAAATTGAATACTTTAAATAACATTCAACACTTGATAACTACTTCACCAATATACTCATGCATGTGTTGTATCAGTAATACCATAACCATTAGCTTTGCATGCATAATCACTTAAACAAAGACTGCACAATCATCACATGAAAAATGCACAACTCATGACATACAAATTTTTCACGTGGAAACCCAAATGGGAAAAACCACAGTGGGGATGAATACCCACAAGCTTGTTTTTGAACTCTTTTGAAGCTCGCTCTGTAAGGAGCCTAGTCTGGTTAAAGACTTTACAATAAGGTTCTGTTAGGAACCGATCCTGTTAAAGATCACCTAGTTAAGGGATGGCTATATACCCTATTAAAGGTTGAAACCCTGTTAAAGGTTACCTTGCTAGAGGACTTGAAGAACTCAATGATCTTGAGTCACCTGGTTAGAGGATTTGAAATAATACTATTAAAGCTACCCGGTAAAGGGATTTTCCTATTGTTGAAATGGTTAGAAGACAACAGGTAAAGCTCTAATCTAATAACAACACTACATGCTAAGGCAAATCCTTTTCAGCTCCTCTACTCTGCAATCACACTCTGCAGTTTTCCACTCACTTGTCTGGCAAGTATCTCATCACTCAGATAAAAACAAAACATTTTCCAACACTTACAATATCAAAACTCATCAACCTTATAGACAACAATTAGGTCGGTAGCATAAACCCTAAACCCTAAACATTTTAGGTTTACAATTACAAGCGGTCCAATCCTGACCATTCACACACTTTGCATAGAATAAATAATCTCAAACAGATCACAAGTCATTTTGCATCGTCCATTCTTCACCGCATATGGAAATTAGTAACCCATCATGCTCTCTTCACACACCACTAATAAGAATCTTCATTCCTGAGGTAGACATTTAATGCAATCAATCTTCACATGCAAAATCCTCAAGGAAATCTTTCATGTGCACAAAAATGACATGGCATCTCGATCTCATCCTTATCTCTTAGCTAACTCATCACAAAATGTCACTGGTTGCATCATACAAGCTAGATTGCCAAACCGGAAACCCTAGAGCTGAGACTACCAACCGGTAGTTACACTTAGTGAAACCCTGACATCGGTCAACTTCATTTCTTCATACTATTTCTCCTACTTGAACATCAATAACAACTTCTTCCAATCTTCATACCAGTTCACCTATACTTATTGACATCAATGACAACACACATTATCATAATATCATCATATGCCAATAGTAAGCTCTAGGTGCTTGTTTCAATCCATATAAAGATTACCTTAACCTGCAAACCATATTTGTATCATCTGATAGTGAAAAACCATCAGGTTGCTCAATATAGACTTCCTCATCAAGATCCCCATTCAAAAATGCACACTTAACATCTATCTGATAAACCTTGTAGTTTTTATAAGCAACATAGGCAAGAAATAATCTTACAGCTTCAATCCTAGCTACAGGTGCAAAAGTCTATATAATCAATTCCTTCCTTATGAAAATATCCTTTACAAACCAATCTAGCCTTATTCCTTATAACTTGACCATCCTCATTTAATTTGTTCCTAAGAACCCATTTAGTTCCAATAACATTCTAATTTTTAGGCTGGGGAACCAAAGTCCATGTGTTATTTTTCTCAATCTGATCTAATTCTTCTTCCATAGCTTTCAACCAATATTCATCTTTACATTCCTCAATTACTGATACCGGTTCAACTTGTGAAATTAAACATACCTCATTAGTTGTCAGTCTTCTTCTTGTCATCACTCTATTATTCTTATCTCCAATGATCTGATCTTTTGAATGATTCAATCTCACATACCTAGGAGTCCTCTGACTCTCTGCTCCTCTTCCCTGATCTTCAGTTACTGTAGAATTTGTAATACCCTAAAAATGGTCATCTAAACCATGGGCCCCTAATCTCGACAATGTCACCAAGGTCCTAACCAAAGGCAATTAAATAAATCTTGAGCACACAATTAATTCTTTAGTCATCAATGTCACATGGCAAAATTAATCAACCAATATTAATTAAATATTTATTTTATTAAATATCCTAGCATATTTAATTAAATAAATCAATTTGCCATTAAATAATCAAGAAAGAGGAATTAATTTTAATTAAAAAAATTAATTGAGCACAAATCTTCAAAAAATGGAAACAAATAAAAAAAGGAATTAATTGACCAAAAAAAGAATTAAAAATTTGGGAAAAGAAATCAATTGGAGACAATCTTGAAAAAAACAAATTAAAAATTGATGGATGATCTCAAAAAAAGCAATTAAAACAATTAAATCTTAAAATTGAATGAAATAGAGAATAAATCAGTTTTTTCTGATTTAATCTTATTTTTAGTTCAATTTCCTTTAAAACTGAGAAAAGCATCCAATCACATCAATTCACTTGGATTGTGCTTCCTCTTAGAAAACCTTGACCGCTCATCATTTGATCTCAGTTGTTGGTTTCTTTCTGAATTTTTTATAAATTCAGGCTCATCTCTCATTCAAAAAAGGTCGGAGAATATATTGTTATTATACTGTTTTTGCTCTAGACTCATTGAGATATATTGCATATTTATTATTTCATATTGATTAAATCATTTAGTTCATTTACTGTTTAAATCTTGTTAGATTAATATTGCATCCATCTAGCATTCATCATGTTCATATAGATAAAATCCTTCATCTTGATGTTGTCTAGTCACTAGTATTGCTTATAATCTAAGAGCAATCATATACTCGCATCTTTTAGAAGGCAATGGGTCGATTTGTTATGGTTTATTATTCATTGATTATATCTGATTAACCATGTATGTAATGACTTGATTGAAGTGTTGTGTCTTGCAGATACAGATTCTTAGTCCACTTTTCACACACACATTTCTGGCGCCCACCGTGGGGCAGAAAACTACTTTTTCAACCTCAAAATCACCATTTTTTTTATCTTGCAAGTTTTGTATATACAACCTCTGCGAAATATCGTACGAGTAGTTTCACTGCATCATATGACATTATATTGACACCTACAGTTTATCATACGAAACAAGATCATATCCTTTAAATTGTCGTATGAATCAGGATTGTCATTCGTATGATATACTGATTCTTTTATACTCTGTCATTCTGTGCTAATTCCTAACTCGTATGACATACTTCTCGTTTTATCTTTTGTTGTTCTGTGCTGATTTATAACTCGTACGATAAAATATTTTTGTCGTTCTGCTTTATGAAGATTTTCGTATGATTTTTCTGATAGATTAAAAACAGACTACCTTTCAGGATTTTTTGGATTAAATTTTGATTATGGTAATGCTAACCCTAAACTATTTTCTGTCTGCTTGATATTTTCATAGCCTAACCAGTTTCTTGCAGGACGTTTGCCAAAGAATTTATCAACCAAACATATGCCTGTCAAAGAAAAAAAGAAAAAAAAATCAACAACATGACTACTGATGCGTTGTTTTTGTAGGTTGCCTAAGGAGAAATCAATCAAACATTGTGTATTTCTTAATTTTTCTAGGCACTTAACTTGCTATCTGGATAAATGAACAAATCTATCTTTTGTGTCTTTTTGGAAAATTCCGAGAGGTAGGAGAGTATGCTCTTGTCTTTCTAAGACAATTAGAAATCTAGACCCTTGAGGCTTTTTCTTTGTTTGAGATTTGTACATATTTAGCAGACCTGCCCTCTCGAGGAGCTAATAACTCTATAGCCTTTATGGCTGGTGAGAGGGGAATGACCTAAGTGGGAATGACTAAATGCCAAGTACTCCAACCCACTATAAAATAAACGTGATTTGATGAAAATCAAGTCAACGACAATGCTCGGGAATAGCTCTTCTCAGTACCTTTGAGTATATTAAACCTTGGTTTCAAGGCTGGGAGACCTCTTTATTGAGTTTATACCTCGACGCACCGAATGAAACCCTTACTAGATTCGATAAAAATTATAAGCTACCCGATTCACCCTCGAAAGGTTGATAATCTTTGTGCAAGAGAGATAGTAATTCTCCCAAGACACTTGCCATATCGTGCCCCCATTAGCATTTAGAGTTGGCTAATACGGCGTTGAGAATCCATTGCGTGAGACTCAACGACTGTATTCTGATTAGCTACTAGGTGTGTACCTAAGTCAGCAATCAAAGGTTTCTTCTCTAAGCCAACTTCCATAGGGTTTGCATGTTGTGATTGGAGTTACTATTCATATTGCGTGTTTTTTGTGTTTTCATCCCCCAAACTGAAACTGGAATACTAAAACTGGAGAACACAAATCAACAAACTCAATGATCAAAACTCTATTCGTGTCACAAACTAGTCTATCCTGGTCAGAAATCAGTCCACCTTAGAATTGGTCATGTTTAGTTGCCTTATCCAGTCATTGAAAACCCTAGATTTTTTAGTCTCTAATCTGTGAACAGTCATATGAGTCTATTGAATTGTCGTCCTGCACCAAATCCTTTCATACGAGTATACTATATTGTCATCTTGAGCCCAATCCTCTGTCGTATGAGACCTAGTAGTCTGTCGTCCGAAGCCATATCCTGTGTTGTACGAGACATAACTGAACAGAATCATTTTTCATCCGGGACCTACCCATTTGTCGTACGATACTAGGCAACAACTTGTACGAAACAAAACTATTGTCATCCTAAACCTGTTATACTGTCGTATGGTTCCAGAAATACAGTCATACAAGTCTCTGATTCTGTCAGTCGAGAACAGTCAAAACTTGTCCAAAACAATTTTTTTTACAGCGAGCCCAAAACTGGTTATCATCTTCTCAAGCATAAAACAACCTTGATAGTGTACCTCTGCAGTTGCGTTGCACGATTTTGTCGATCATTTCTCAGCTAGTTCAAATGAATATTTTACCAAACCTAAGTCAACTTGGATAATGTCTTACACAAGATAGATCATTCCTAAAACCATACTAGATCTTAAGTTACTTCTCTTAATTACTATGTTAAATGAAATACTAGCTACAATTTGATCTTGACTTCTGCAACACATCTCGCTCTCGGACCTGTCGGTTAGAAATGCCCGTTCAAACTAGAAGTTCTCGCAACAAAAAGGACAAAGAAAAAGAAACACCCTTTGTGGAAAACCCCTTTTACAATAAACCATCCTTGTCATAGATACCAGTTTATGACATACCAATCTCTGGTCAGCCCCTATCTCCCACCATGACTGGGGAAAGATAAGAAAGAGAAGCTAATAAACAAAATACTCACGATGACTTCAGCAATCATGCCACTGACAACAATTCATCAACTAAATCTGAGCTTCCTGAACCTCCTGAAGATGAAGTACATAGATGTCAGAATAATAAAGAATTCTGGAAAATGATGAAGGTCATCATGGCTAGGGAAAAAGAAGACCATTTCCTAGAATTAGTAAAACAGGGTGCCAAACTCCCTACTGGTTATAATGTGGAGGCCCTCATTGCTAAAGAGGAAGAGACACCATGGGGAAAAATGAGCAAACAAATGCAAGCATTACAAACTACAATCACAAGAATAGAAAACAAAGACAAAGCACCAAAACAATATTCTCTGGACACAATATGCCCATTCCCATTTGACAAAAACCTTTACGTGTCTCCATTTCCTTCACACGTCGAGATCCCAAAATTTGACAAATATGATGGTACCTTAGACCCTCAAGATCATGTCAGAGAGTTTTGTGCTACCTGTATGGAGTTCATGCACGATCAAACGTATCTCATGCATCTTTTCCCAAGAAGTTTAGGGGGTCAAGCAATGGAATGGTTCACAAGCCTACACAAAGGAATAAAAATGTTTGAACAACTAATCCAACTATTTTTGCAACAATACTCGTACAACATTTATCACCCAGTCACTATGATAGAGCTTTGCAATACCAGACAAAAGACAGGAGAACCCTTTCTCACTTTCCTCCAACAATGGAGAAAGATGTTCTCTAGATATTCACGGACTATCCCAGATCTTGAGAAAATGGATATCTTTGTCAACAACTTAGTCCCTGATTTGAAGTACAGTGTCCAAATGTAAGTACACCCCTCATTCAACAAAATGGTAGATAACGCCCTTAGAATGTAAGACATGCTTATCAAAAAGGGAGATATCTCACTTTGGAAAGAAACACAACAAGGTTCTATCTCTAAAGAAAAGAACAAATACTGGAAATATGGCAAAGATAGCAACAAAAACATCGTTAGTGATGGAGTGGTAGATACTGTCCAAGCAAAAACAAAATCCACAATATTTAACTTGGCTAGTGGCACACAAGCACTCAAGGTAGCTGAAACTACAACAGAGAATCTCCCAATGAAAACAAGAGAGTGGTTTAAAGACAAACCTTGGGTCTCAAAGCCCAAGCGTGAGTTTACTCCTCTAGATGAGTCATATTAATCAACTTTCAAAACCTTATTGGCAAATAATTTGATAACATTACCAGACAATTCTAGACCATATGACCCATAAATTAGACCCAAATGGTGGAGAGAAAATGAATATTGTGACTACCATCGGAACAAGGGACATAACATAAACCACTGCATGAAACTCCATCATGAAATCCAAGATCTCATTGAAACAAGAAAGATTGTTGTTGGAAATCACGTGATAAATGCTGATCATAAGGCCTTTAAAGATCTCTTACCAACGTATGAACAAGGAGATTCCTCAAAATCCAAAGGAGGAGCCAGAGTCAATTATACCTACAGTAGCAACGATAACGTGATCAACATGGTTGAATCTATTCACACTGAATATTGCAATGTGATCATAGTCCCAGATCACCAAAATCAAGCACAAACTACTAATGCTATGACTCGCGCTCAAAGGAAAATTACACTCCCCAGAGCTAATTCCTCAACGTTAGATCAAACAACATCAAATCTACCAAATAGACAAACAGACACAATCATGGCCAAATCAAAACAACTGGCTTCATTATCTTCTCCTAGTTAAAGTATTGTCGAATAATTGAAGAGAACCAATGCTCAAATCTCTATTTTAGAATTGCTTAAGATCTCTTCTACTCATAAAGAGGTCCTGGACAAGGCTCTATTTACCACCAGTGTCCTCATAGATTTAGACGTAGATCAGTTTCAATATATGGTGGGTCACCTGACCTCACCCCATTATCTCACATTCTATGAAGAAGATGATAACTCACTGAGTCATCCACATAACCAGTCATTACACATTGAAGCCATGTTCCATAAGCACCACGTTAAATGTGTTTTGATAGATGGAGGTGTTGGGTTGAATATTTGTACCTACAATCTATTGACACAACTGAGATTCTCTAAAAATGTTATTGATCCAACAAAGAAGATAACAATCAAGGCTTATGATGAAGAAGAAAGAACTTCTAAGGGTCTGGTACTATTACCAATCAGAGTAGGACCTGTGGAAAGAGATGTCATTTTTCAGGTCTTGGATCTTCCTCTTTCATACAACATCTTACTAGGTAGGCCATGGATTCATGACATGAAATCAGTACCATCTACGTATCATCAATGCTTGAAATTTCCTCATAATGAAGTTGAAGTCAGTATTCCGACCGATGCAAGCTATACCTGTAATGCGTTAACACAGGGTGCTGATGCTTTTGTTCTTAACAATAGAGCAACTTTTGCAACTGAAAGTTCAGAATATTTGTTGAGATATTTAGAAAAGAAGTTAAAAATCACAAACACTAGCATGGATGGCTACAAGATAGAGCCTATACTCTCACTAACGTCTCTTCCTCCATCACCAAGATAGTCGAGAAAACCATCAGAGGTTATGAAGCCACAAAGTTCAGCTCCAAAAGTCATTTATGATGGCACCTTTATATAGTCCTCTACTTCTCTTGTAGGTGAAATAGAAGAGGATGATGTTCTCAAATCTCTCTTCAAAAAAGACAGTGCAAGCAAAGAAATAGGACATTGTGAGATTTCTCCGACACAATATGGTCTAGGATACAAGATGCTTCAATGCATGGCATATTCAGGTACTGGTCTGTTACTATTTACTAAGTTATCATTAGTTTTATGTCCAAAGTCATTCTGTATACTCTAGTCGGTTATTACTACCGAAATATTAAGTCAGTAAGCATAGAGTAGTCGGTTATAGAAGAAAGGAGTCACAAAGTTTAGTATACATCGAGTTGTCTACTGAGTAACATTCTATAACTACTGAGCAACAAAGATGGTATACCGAGTTCATACACACCGAGTAAAACATGTTACCGGATTCATTGAACCTAGACACATATGGGAAACATGTTACAAAGATCGAGGAATAAGAAACTGTTAACACATTGGAAATTGCACCTTAAGATTTTGTATGATTTTGAGAACATCTATCCAATGAAATAATTTTGTATGGTTATTCATTTAATGATCATGTTTGTAAGATCAAAGCATGAACAAGATCACCATTACAAGAGATCTATTTATACAACATGAATTAAGGATCAAACATGCGTGTGAAGCAAGACATATGTGAAAAGAAAAATCATGGGAAAGCACTGAGTGTTATGATTGTTACGATTGACAAAGATACACAGAGGTCATCGAGAAGGATTTAAGAGAACAGTCAAGGAACAAAGTAAACAGAAAGGTTTACTAAGTAAATTTATGGGTTACCAAGGTATGCTATAAGCAAGGTAATTTCATTTTGAGCACATAGAATTTTCTATAACATTTCAGATGTGAAGTTGCAGATATTTTGTAAGATTTTGATTGTAATATTTTGAGTTGTAAGAAAAACCTTTAATAGGGTAAAAGACTCTAACAAAGTCTATAAATTGTAAAGCCTTTAACCAGGTGCAACATTTTAGAATAAGTGTTGTAAAATCCTTTAGCAAGGTAGATCTAAAGATCTTGATACTCCTAATAGGGTAAGCTATCAGAAATAGCTAAACATGTAGCTCTAACCGAGCAACCTTTATTATTGCAGTAGTGAAGTTGTGGGTGTCATCCCCACCGCAATTTTTCTCTCTAACCAAGAGTTTTTGCATAACCAAAATATATATGTTATGGAGTGAATCATGTATGATTGTTATTTATTTGTTTTAGCATTATATTATGTTACAACAGTTTTGATTTATGCTTAACAGTAAAGTTATTGTTGAAGAAAAGATTTGAAGTACTGATTCACCCCTCCCCTCTTAGTACATTAGCTTTCCATATTGGGCCTAACAATTGGTATCAGAGCTTTAATCTTGGAAAAGGGTTTAACTGCCTAAAGAGAAAGATCTTATCAATGGAAGGCTACAAACAATCTCGGAGAATTGTGAATCTTCAAAATGAATTGGATCATGCTAATCAAGTGATTGCAGACATGCATAAACAAATGCAAAGATCACTGAAAGTTAGAAGAAGATTGTATGATTATTTGCAGGACTCTCAAGAGTTGGTGGAACAAATTGAAACATCATCTGAGAACAACATATCTGAAGAAACTGAAGAAATGATTGGAGCATTGAAAGAAAAGAACAAAGCACTGACTGATCAGCTAAAAGCAATGAAAAGAGAACATGAACATTTCAACACACAGATGACTGAAAATATTGATGCATTGAGGACAACCGAGGATAACATAAGAGATCTAGAAAGAGAAAAACAACAGCTTGAAGCATTAGTATCTGAAAAGAATGATGAAATCACAAGAATGACTGGAATTCAAAGTAATTTGTTTGATCAATTGGGCTATACACATCATGAAGAAAATCTAAAGGAAAATGAGAATCAAGCATTGAAACTTGAACTATCAAGATTGACCGATGAACTTAAAGTAGAAAAGAAGTCAAAAGAAACACTAAAGAAAAGTTATGAAGCATTAAGGATGCTAGATGAGCAACTAACTACAAGAAGACCCAACAAAGATGCAAGACTTGGTTACAAAGGAAAAGACTCTACCGAGAAGGGAATCCACACTGTCGAGAGAGGAGAATCATCAAAACAAGTTGGAAACAAGAAGAACATCAAAGGAAAAAAGCCTATTTGCAACTACTATGGAAAAGAAGGACATACTGCCAACATGTGCCAAATTAGAAAAGGTAAGCAACCGAATGTCACTAGGTCTAATGGTTATTGTAATAATTGCAATAAGTATGGTCATACATCTAATCAATGTAGGACTAAGTCTATTAGCAATTATCAGAAGGCAAAATTCAAAGGGTTTTGTAAAAATTGCAATAGATATGGACACAGTACCGAGAAGTGTTGGTTTAAGAAGAAGAACTATATGTGGTCTGCACACCGAGCAAATACTAGAGGCTACCAAACTTACACAGAACCTAACCAACAGTATACTGCAGTACCATGGGATTATAATACAAGGATATGGTGTGAATGCTGTGGAAGATATGGACATATAAGTGCCAATGGCTTTATAAGGTTTGGAATGAACAACCAAAGATCATGGAGAAATCCTAGTATGACATGTTTTCATTGTCACAAGGTTGGACACTTGGCTAGAGATTGCAGAGATCAACCTAGAGAAGATATTGAAGAAATAAAAAGAAAATTCCAGATGATTTGGAAAAAGAAGGAAATTGTGTCAAATGAAGAAAGCACCTTATCTACCAAGTTAGGTGCATCTATTCCAAATTAATCAATAAAGGTATGAAGGGACTGCATTCTCTCAAGGTTAAATCTTAAACAGTTCCTATTTTATCATATACTTAATTCAAAATCTGCATAGCTAAGATGCATTAGCAAGTTTGAAATTTTATCAAGTCTTTTGGAAGCCTGTCAAGTCGGTAAATGCAGGAAGCTTGTCAAGTCAGTAAATGCAGGAAGTTTGGCTACTCGGTAAATCAGTTTAGTGGAACCGAGTGCATTTAATGTTTTTTGACCTAACTGCACGGAGCCTGATAATGTAAAATGTGTACTTAAAGCTTTTTGCACAGTCATTTTACACTTACCAAGTTTTCAAAAAGTAGAGCAAAGCGATTCAAAGGCGATCAAATCTCTTCCGAAGCGAAATTCAAGGTATTTATATCAATCACAACGCATTGTCAAGAAAGTTAACCGATCATATCAATTGTGAATATCTATTTTATATTTACTAAGTAGAAAGCGTCTGCTAGTTAAAAGTTTTCAAACCCTAAGGCTCTTTCATTAGTGATTATCCAAAGTTTGAAATGGTGCCTAAGATTCAGAAACCCGTTGTTGTTGAGAACATTGAGAAGCCCTCACTGAAATACTCACTACCTCCCAAAGTAGCATCTGAACCGGATGATAAGATTGCATTTTCACTCATTCTGGATAGGGTTTAATTAGTTGAGGATGTCAGATTCTTCACTAAGTGTCATGTTGAGGAACTAGGTCACAAAAAGATTAAGGACACATATGATGAATTGTGTACCGATGGAAAACTAGATAGCAAGTTTGAACATATTAAAATCAAGGGATTGATTGAAGCCCTAACCTACCTGTGAGTCTTCAAACCCCAATGGGTTAAATTTTTTTTGAGTAGAGTTCATGATGACTTTATGTGGTTAGAGGAGCAACCATTCAAGATCACCAAGGAAATCATCCACTTGATCACCAGTTACCTTATTTTTGACCATGCCCGAGCTCAGAAAATGATTTCACAAAAAGAATTGATCACTTTAACCCGAGTTGAATCTGATTGCAGAGGTCTGAAACTGAACAATGTCACAGATGCAGAGCTGAAGTTTGCAATTAGAGTCATAGGTTATTGTTTCTTTCAATCAACAAGGGAAAACAGTGTACCCTATGCTGCTATTGACTTAGCCTATAAAATTGTGAAGAAAGGTATGAAGATTGATCTATGTGAAGTGTTGTTGAAAAATCTGTTTGAAAATCTCAACACCATAAGGAAGCCAAAGAAGAACAACTTGGCAAACACACTGAAGTTTGGATCACTTTTGGTATGCATGTTTTTCTATTTTGAGAAATTCTTTCCATCAGTCGGTAATGTAGTTTGGGAGCTACACTGACCAATCACCCATCAAATCAATGACTTCATCAAACAACTAGGTGATAACTTCAATGAGATTATGGATGATTATTTTAGCAAGTTTCAGGAAAAGATACATAGCAGGTATAGGATACCACCCCAGTTAGTTGAGAAATACAAGGATAGTATATGTTTTGAAGTGGACACCGACTACTGCTATGTCAATGCCATAGAACTGAGAACTCAATCTTTGCTGCCTGGGTTATGAGATTGATTTTGACATTACACAACAATAGATATATGCTTTTCTTGCACTGCTAAGGCATGCTACCGAGATCAGATATGGTACATATGAAGAAGTTAAAGAAAACGTCAAAATGAGCATTGTAGTACCAAAGGCTACTAGGAAAGCAACAAAAATGATTAAAGCATTGACAGAGAAATTTGGAGAAGGTTCTTCCTCCACTCCTGCCAAGAGCATTTAAGTCATTATTGAGGAGGAATCTGAAGCCCAAGAACTAGCCATTACATTGAGCACCGAGTTGCCAAAAGGCAAAATTTTGAAAAGGAAGAAACAGGATACATCACAGGTATCACCGACTCCTCTAGTAAAATGCCCAAACACTAGATCATCTGCAGTGTCACCGAGCAAGAAATAGAAAAATGTTGCAGTTCCAAAGGTAACAAAAACTTATAAGAAGTCTACTCAGAGACTCATTTTGAATAAAGAGTAAAGTGACACCGAATCTGAAGACAAAAACAAATTTTAGATTATCAAAAGCAAAAAGGAAGATGTACATAGTGTTGATAATTTTTGTGCCAATCTGAAGCAATATTGTGGATTTGGAGCATTCAGATATGTAAAATATGACTCTCGGATCGAAGAAGAAAAGAGGCAAATAGAAGAGTCAGTTGTGTGCACACTTCTTAAATTCTGATTGGTCCCATTGGAAGTAACTAATTCTCTTCCAAAATCATTGTACTTACACATTGATAATAGGTGGAAATATGCTATGGACTTGGAAAAGAAGATGAGAGAAAGAAGTCTGGTGCATCTCTTTCCAGACATGTCGGTAGATGAGATAAGTGAACATCTAAAAAACTACCACACAAACTTCCTGGTCAAGCAAAGAGCCTTGAAATTGATGAATGGCCTTTACCTTGAAGTAGAGAAAGACACAAAAGAAAAATGGCAAGAAATTTTTTGAATCAAGAGTGCTGATGAGCAAGGTGAAGTTGAAATAGTAGATATCATCGAGCAAGATCTTGCTGAAACTATACAACCTTATGAGGATGTCATGGATACCGAGGAACAGGAACAGGAAATGATAGAAGGGAATGCTTATGCCAAATTGGTATCAAGTGAGTCAGTTTTGGAACAAGTCAAGTCCTATCGTCTAGTAATTCAACATGTTTCAACCGAGACACCTCAGGATACTGAACAAGGAAAAGAGGGTCACCAATCTACGAAAGGAGAAGCTACTTCTCAAGCCATCGGGGAACATACTTCTCAAGCCCCTTCAAGTACTAACAATGTTACAACTGAGACCCCGAGCAAGGATTCATTGAAGGCTACATTTGAGGCTAAAGAAATTGACAAAAGTGTTGCCTCTATCGAGCAACCTACCGAGGGTGCACAAGCCTCCCAAGCCATTGTATTAGTTCAACCGGTGAAAACCTCCTCCTCTAAAGAAAAGAAAATGAAAAAGCATAGTTTCAAGTTAGATTTGTCAAAACCAATTGTGTTGGCAAATGTAGACATATCCAAATTAAAGGGGCAAGTACTTATTGAATTCGGTGAACTATGCAAAGCCAAAGCCGAACAAGAAAAACAAATGGCTATTCAAAAGAAAAATAGAGTACTTCAGAAGGTCAAAGTACTCTTAACAGAAATGCTACCTGAAGCTATAGTAACAAAAGATGCAGCCATCCATATTCAACTGGATGAACTCCTCACTAAAATAGAAGCATCTGGAGTAGATGCATCTGAATACCTGAGCAAATTGAAGGACAAAGAGCTCACTGCAAAAATGATTGTAGAGGTGCAGAAAGCCATTGCTATCGGTAAAGTAAAACTTGTCAAATTTATTGTTGAGTTGTCCCCTCAACTCAAGCACATTATTTTTTTATTTCAGAAACTTTGTACATTCTCTTTATTCATTAAAGATATCAAGAATAAAACAGAAGTGATTGAGAAAGAGATCACTGATCTTTCCAATAAATTGACCATTGAGCCAAATTCTATTCAGAATTTCTATACCAAGTTACAAATGCTCATGGCTCAACAATTGGAACTTAGGAATGAAGAGCACAAAAAAAGGATGGACATTATGACTCTTCAAACCTTATTCATTCCACACTTGTCCTCCATCCAAGAACAGATCAATAAGGCTACCTCCTTATCCACTCAGCTAGAGTGAAGCACTTTAGATGGTCTAATTTCACTATTAGCTGATATTACAGCTCAAAATTCACTCATGGATAGTGTCAAGGATGCCCTCTCTGCCGCTCTCACCAATGCAAGAACAAAGTATAAATCCATTTTTGACCAGTTGCCTCTATCGAATGGTAACTAGTTTTGATGTTTGTCAAAAAGGAGGAGTATAGTGTATACAAGAGGAGTATACCGAGTAGATCAACATATTCATATATACAGATAATTTTGATAGGGGGAGCAGTGAACCGAGCAGTGATCATCGAGCAGTGAATATAAAATATTGATCACAACACATGCATAATCAGAGTTATGTACAGTATATTGATAAGGGGAGTATATCTGAGTATACTATTTTATTGACAATTGTATATACTGTCAATATAGTCAAATTTTGTAAGTATATAGATTTTTTTTTGAGTTCTGACTTTGAAAGAAGTTTTGTCAAACATTTCAAAACTAATGTCAAAAGGGGAGATTGTTACTATTTACTAAGTTGTCATTAGTTTTATGTCCATAGTCATTCTATATACTCTAGTCGGTTATTACTACCAAAATATTAAGTCAGTAAGCACAAAGCAGTCGGTTATAGAAGAAAGGAGTCATAATGTTTAGTACACACCGAGCTGTCTCCGAGTAACATTCTATGACTACTGAGCAGCAAAGATGGTATACTGAGTTCATACACATCGAGTAAAACATGTTACCAGATTCATTGAACCTAGACACATATGGGAAATGTGTTACAAAGATCGAGGAACAAGAAACCATTAACACATTGGAAATTGCACCTTAAGATTTTGTATGATTTTGAGAACATCTATCCAATGAAATAATTTTGTATGGTTATTCATTTAATGAATCATGTTTGTAAGATCGAAGCATGAACATGATCACCGTTACAAGAGATCTATTTATACAACATGAATTAAGGATCAAATATGTGTGTCAAGCAAGACATATGTGAAAAGCAAAATCATGGGAAAGCACTGAGTGTTATGACTGTTATGATTGACAAAGATACACAGAGGTCACTAAGAAGGATTTAAGAGAACAGTCAAGGAACAGAGTAAACAAAAAGGTTTACTGAGTAAATTTATGGGTTACTGAGGTATGCTATAAGCAAGGTAATTTCATTTTGAGCACATAGAATCTGCTATAACATTTCAGATGTGAAGTTGCAGATATTTTGTAAGATTTTGATTGTAATATTTTGAGTTGTAAGAAAAACCTTTAACAGGGTAAAAGACTCTAACAAAGTCTATAAATTGTAAAGCCTTTAATTAGGTACAACATTTTAGAATAAGTGTTATAAAATCCTTTAGCAAGGTAGATCTAAAGATCTTGATACTCCTAACAGGGTAAGCTATCAGAAATAGCTAAACATGTAGCTCTAATCGAGCAACCATTATTATTGCAGTAGTGAAGTTGTGGGTGTCATCCCCATCACAATTTTTCTCTCTAACCAAGAGTTTTTGCGTAATCAAAATATATGTGTTATGGAGTGAATCATGTATGATTGTTATTTATTTGTTTTAGCATTATATTATGTTACAACAGTTTTGTTTTATCCTTAACAGTAAAGTTATTGTTGAAGAAAAGATTTGAAGTACTAATTCACCCCTCCCCTATCAGTACATTAGCTTTCCATATTGGGCCTAACATGGTCCTCTAGGCAAGCGTCAACAAGGTATTGTTGAACCCATTTAGTTACAAACTAAGTCTGTCAATGATAAAGCTGGACTGGGATATGATCCAAGAAGGCAATCAGATCAGAAGCACACGTCTCACCATCAGCGTAAGTGGAAGAAAAAGGTACTACCTTTAACAATACAAGAGATTAATACTCAACAAACTCAGGAATAGTGTGACGATGAACAAAGAGGATTGCCCACCCAGAAAGAGGAAATAAATGATAGTCAAGATCTAGTTGTATCGGCTGTAATACCAGAAGAAGTAGAAATCCCAGAGGATATGAGAGACGAAGTATATAGGATCAGAGATTTGTTTGCACCACTAAAAGTTCTAGTCACATATACTGGTAGACAACTAACAAAGGATTCATAAACTGATTCAAATGAGTATGAGTGGGGTCCAGATCATATTTAAGATACATATACTACATAAACCCTTAAAGAATCTAATGATATCACAGATAACGCACAAGAGCTGATACACCTAAGAATGCAAAAGGAGATAGAAGAAATCAGACTAAGGAGACAAGAGGACTATGAACGATAGCTGGAGAAAGATCAGACACAAGCAATTCCTTCACCTACCCACCTTTCTAATGAAATAAGACAAGTCAGGTACAAAACTACACAAGAAGAACTAGAGGCTACAACAATAGAACTGGTCATCAGTCCAGAAGAAGTTGAATGGAACAGATGATAGGGATTAACAAAACCATCAAAGCTATGTTCACAAGTGTGACAAATACAAGCAATCAATGAACCAAATCATGAAGGGAATTGCAGCATCAAAGATATGGGTGTTGATACTATATATACCTTTACTAAGCCAATTGAAGATGAGTCAGCAACTTCATCCTATGACTCTAATGACTCAGACAGGAGCTCTATTTATAACAACTATTCAACAACGCATTATGACTACTCTGTCATGAATGATGAGATACTGTCTACTATCACACCACGGTATGCAGTCCAGTCTGAAGTAGATGACGATGCTAGAAGTAGGTCGATTGGATTAGGTCCAACGAATACTAACATGAATTTTGATAATCATGTCGTAACTCTTCCTAGTCTCAAGACACATATGCAAGGTAGTCTTCTAGAACTCGACTGGTCGATCCGAAGTCATGATGATAGTACTGTGCACTCCCTTGAGCTTGTTCCAACCTTATCTTTAATACATCTGGAACTGATTGATTGTACTCTTTATAACCAACCCTTGAATGTCCCTACCTTTTCCAATGACTATACATTAGCCTACTATCTCAATGCAGTTGAACCCATGTGCTCTTCCACCAACGAACATAATGAGAACATGACTAAAGCAGATATCAAGTATCTTAGTCGCAAAAACAAGAAAAATAAGAATAAAAGATCTGATTGCAAAAAACACATTGTGGTGGTGTCAGACTCTAAAAAAGAGAAAATAAAGGATGTACCTAAAGGTGAAAACCTCTCTGAGGCACTTGAAGGTGAGATACTTGATATACTGCCGAGTCATTTCTTGGAGAGATCTTCCATATTGCCTGAACCAACTCACCCAGTGAACATTGGGAGTCAAGAGACACCACATATCATTCATTTAGCCCAATCACTCTCAGCAGAAGAGTTAAAAGATTTCAGCAACCTTTTTTTAGAAAAGAAGATCAACTTCGCATGGACATACTCAGATATGCTAGGACTTGATCTTGATCTCATCATGCATCATCTCTCTATCACACCAGGAGTTAAACCAGTCAAGCAAAAACTCCGAAAGATGCATCCCCATGTGGCACTGCTAGTCAAGGCTGAACTAGAGAAATTGCTAAAAGCTGGATTTATCAGAGCTATAGACTACGCAGAATGGATATCCAACATAGTACCTGTATCAAAAGTAGACAAATCTATTAGAGTTTGGATAGATTTCAGGGACCTCAACAAGGCATGTTCGAAAGATAATTTTCAATTGCCCAACATTGACATGATAGTAGATATGACTGCTGGATATAAGATGTATTCATTAATGGATGGATTCTCTAGTTACAATTAGATCAAGATAGCACCTGAAGATCAAGAGAAGACAACTTTCACATGTGCATGGGGAACCTTCTGCTAGAATGTTATGCTGTTTGGTCTAAAGAACGTGGGAGCAACTTACCAAAGAGTAGTAACCACTATGTTCCATGATATGATGCATAAAAACATGGAAGATTATGTTGATGACACCCTGGTAAAAACTATGAAGAGATATACACACATTCAAGAGCTAGGCCTCATATTAGATCGAATGGAAAGATTCAAGCTCCGCTTAATTGCTTGGGTACATAATATCCATAAAAGGAATTAAGGTTGACTCTAAAAAGGTCCAAGCTATAATGGACATGCCTCCACCCAAGAATATCAGCCAGATGAGAAGTCTACAAGGTCGTCTTCAGTCTATAAGACATTTTATATCTCAGCTAGCTGACAAGGCTCAACCATTCACAAAGGTATTAAGGAAAGGGATTCAATATAATTGGGATGAAGATTGTGAATGACATTTACAACAAATCAAAGAATATCTTTCTAATCCACCCATATTAATGCCACTGATTCAAGGTAAGCCACTGATCCTGTACATATCAGCTATAGATACTTCACTGGGGGAACTTCTGACACAACATGATGACAATAAAAAGGAATGAGCTATCTATTACATCAACAGAACATTGGTGTCATATGAAATGAATTATACTATAATAGAGAAAGCATTCTTAGCTTTGGTCTTTGCATCACAAAAATTAAGACATTATATGTTGGCACACTCTATTAAGCTGGTAGCCAAGATTGATCCACTCAAGTATCTTCTCAGTAAAGCAACACTTACAGCAAGACTGGCCAAATGGGTCATGGTCCTTAAAGAATTTGACATTGAATATGTGGAACGTGCAACCATCAAAGGACAGGTTATTGAAGACCAACTTGCTGAAGCTCCACTTGAAGATGATCAACCTCTGCATATAGAATTTCCAGATGAATCAATCATGCACCCTACTGAACAATCATGAAAGATGTTCTTTGATGGGTCCTTCACTCAAGATGGTTCTAGTGTCAAGATACTATTTATTACTCCCTAGAAATACTTAATTCCAAAAGCTTACAAACTTCTCTTCCCTTGCACAAACAACATTGCAGAATATGAAGCTTTGGTAAATGGGATCAAGCTGACCATCGAGTGGAAGATCATGGAATTACACATCTATGGAGATTCTCAACTCATTATCAACTAGATTAATGACCTATATTAGACGAAAGATGAGAAACCGATGCCTTACAAAGAGGATGGCGGATGATCTCAAGAAATACTTTACTTTTGTATCATTTCAGCAGATCCCCAGAACAACAAATAGAGTAGCGGATGCAATGGCCACTTTGGCATCTATACCACAGCTACAGAAGTCTAACTTTCATTTTGAATTCCTAGTGGAAGAGTTACATTACCCTGCTTATGATTCTCCCGAGTCCTAGGTAGTCTATTCTATTGTTGGACATGACTCATCTCGTTATAGCCACATTTTCTCTTACCTGCGTGACCAGTCGTCCCTACTAATCTTTCCCGAAATGAAAAAAGGAACCTAATCTGAAATGTGTCATGATACATCATCATTGCTAACGACCGATTTAGGTGAGGTTTAGATAATACTTTGCTTAGATGTCTAGAAGTTGAGGATTCTCAATGCGCATTATCCAAAGTTCATGAAGGTGTTTGTGGATCTCATTCGAATGGTCTGAATTTAGCATGCAAACTAATAAGGGCTGGCTACTACTGGCCAGACATGGAGAAGGAAGCTATAAAATTTGCTAAAACCTGTGAAAAGTGCCAACTACATGGGCACCTTATTCATGCTCCAACAAACGATCTCATACCCTTTGTGACATATTGGCCCTTCCAACAGTGGGCATTTGATCTGATAGGCCAAATATATCTTGCATCATCTAATGGACATAAATTTATTATCACTACCACTGAGTACTTCACCAAGTGGGTAGAAGCGGTTCCACTCATCAAGGCAACCAAAAAACAAGTAGCTCTATTTATTCTTAACTATATCATCTGCAGGTATGGTATACCTTCATCAATAATAACAGACAATAGAGGATAGTTTAAAAACAAAGATCTAGATGAACTCTGTGAGAAGTTTAAAATCAAACAACACTGGTCGTCAGTATATTACCCTCAAGGCAATGGACAAGCAGAGGCATCTAACAAAAACCTACTGACTATCTTGCACAGAACAGTGAACAAATCTGGGAAGGATTGGCATCTGCAACTCAATCCTGCATTGTGGGCTTATAGAACAAGTATCAGAACACCTACTAGGGCTACACCTTTTTCTTTAGTGTATGGGTCTGAAGCAGTATTACCCATTGAAGTAGAAATACCATCTCTAAGAGTTTCCTTGCAAGGTCTTGTTACTGATGAAGACTATAGAATATCTAGTTTGCAAGAGCTCAAATTGCTGGATGAGCGTCGGCAAGTGGTGTTTGATCATCTTAGAGTGTATCAAAAGAGAATGTTTAGAGGATATAACAAGAAAGTTTGACACCAAAAATTTCAGGTTGGTGACTTAGTTCTAAGAGAGAATCCTAAAAATCAATAGTTTTGAGATAACAAAGGGAAGTTTGAACCCAACTGGCTGGGTCCCTATATCGTTACTGCAACTTTTGGCTTAGGTGCCTATCAACTCTCAACATCAGAAGGAGAACAACTCTGCGAGCCGATCAACACCATCCATCTGAAGAAATTCTTTACTTAAATATTCTCTACTCCAACATCATATATGGCAAAAAAGTCCTGAAGAAATTTTTTTTTTTTAAATCAGAAAAAGTCCTGAAAAAAAAATCCTAAAAATCAGAAAAAGTCCTAAAAAAATCCTAAAAATCGGAAAAAGTCCTGAAGAAATCATAAAAATTAGAAAAAGTCCTGAAGAAAAACAAAAAAAAAAAAAAGGGAAAAAGAGAGAAAATGCCTTGGTGAAAACCTGGTAAACAGGCACCTCGGTAAAAAAAAATAAAAATGAATATCTGCCAAGCAGGTGAAAACCTGGTAAACAGGTGCCTCTTGTACTCAAGCGCTCCATCTATCAACGCAATGTTGCCATTCCCGCTTTCATGCATCTTTGCTTTCGCTTGTACATATTTCGGTCACTTTTATGACATCCTAGTTTGTTGGAACCCTCATGGCTTGAAACCGATCAATGTCCTAGTCTTAGGTAATCAACAAGAACACATTACATGTCCTAAGTAGTATCAACTAAGTCAACCTCAGGTCAGTGAAACCTGGTCATCCATTCCAAGTCAGTTACCTATCTCTTGACTACTGAAGAGTTGTTGACATTTCAATAAAGATATTGAGAAGGTTGTTGATGATTATGGATATAACTGATTAAGGATGTTTACTATCTTAATATTATTATTTTGTCATTGCTGTCAAGAAATTGATTTTCTGATTCAGTATGATGTTGCCATATCTTAAGAAGTATGATTTGGTGAGTATAAAGATGTTGGTAAAAGACACAGAAAGAATGTGATGAATAAGGGGAGGAATAAGTTATTCAATGGACAACTATTACCGAGTTAGACAATGACGAGATCATGATGTTTAGATTGTTTTTTGATATCCTACATATGCTATTATTTGTAAGGTTAATACTATACTATGTTACCGAGCAAAGAACCTAGTCGGTAAACCCTAAGGAACCTAGTCGGTAAATCCTAAGGTTATCACTATCGGTTAGTGAAGGCAGAATGTCTACCGAGTGAAGTTTAGTATTTACTGAGTTGCAACCGAGTAATAACAGAATGCATTGAATGAATAAAAGCATTATTTAATGAAGGAAGCTGATGAGCTGGAACTGATTAAATGATTGGTATGTTGTGCATGAAGTTTGTTAAAGAATCTATGGCAATGAAGGATTGGTAAGAAGATCTACAACTTAGATTGAACCGCAATACCCTAGTACAAGTTCCAAGAAATGTATGCAAGTTCTAAGGTAGGGTAAAATGTTTTTAGATCGAAGGATACATTGAACTTGGTCAGGTTTGAAGATCTGATGGCTATGATTGATCATGGGAAAAGTGATCAAGAAGATTAAGCGGTTGACAAATTGTTTATAAATAAGGAACTGTTGATAAACAGTGAATGCGAGCAAGTGTAATCACAGGGATGCTACATAGTGATTACCGAGCACTGAAGATTGAAGACCTATTTTGATAACAGAGTATAGAGCCTAGTAGAAGGACAAGATAAGTCCTATGACTAGATTGTATTGAGCAAATAAGAATCTGCTTTAACATTTTAGATGTGAAGTTGTAGATAGATTTTTATTACTGTTATTTTGTGAAGTGATAGAAAATCTCTTAACCGAGTGGACTTAACAGTCTTATTTGTAAAACCCTCTAGCAAGGTGACATTCTTATTGAGTGTTTGAAATCCTTTAACAAGGTCACTTCTAACAAGGCGAAGATCCTAACAGATCTGAGGGAAATCCCTTAACCAGGTCACATCTAGCAATGTGTTTGTAATCTTTAACAGGATTTGCTTTTAACTGAGCATACTCTAGAAGATTATATTTCTTAGTGGGTCTGAAATCCCACAATGATTTTTCCCTATTTGGGTTTCCACATTAAATCTGGTGTTATATGTTTTGTGATCTTATCTATTTATGAGTTTGCATGCTTTATAGTTTTTTTGATAAGGTTACCGAGGTTGAATCTGTTGATTTTATGGAAGATTAAGTTTGTATGATTCACCGTCACCCCCTCTCATCTTGTTAGCTTGGCATCTGTACTAAACATTTAGTATCAGAACTATCAATTGGTATTAGAGATTTGGACTTCGGAAGAAAATTTTAAAGGTACTTGAGGCAAAGATCCAAAGATGTATAAGAGGGATGCACCGAAGCTGAACAAGTCAAGTTTCTCTACATGGCAAAAAAGGATGAAGCTGCACCTATCAAGAGTTGGAGAATATGTTGTATATTATCTAGAGAATGATTTCATTACACCGAGCACCTATCCATTAACAATGGAAGAGATAAAGGCAAAGCAAGAACATATTCAAGCAATGATTGAAATAACATCTGCATTGATCTAGAAGGCTGCAATGATGCAAAGGCAATGTGGGATAAGCTCATATCTGTATATGGTGGAGATGAACATGTTCAAAGAGAAAAAGTGGATAGTCTAAGAGGACAACTTGAATCTATGAGGATGAATGAAGGTGAGAACATAACCCAGTACAGTACAAGATTAAAGGAGATTGTCAATCAAATCAAAGGAGCAGGTGGAACTATTGAAGAAAAGGATATAACTAGTAAGTTGTTAAGAACCCTTCTACCAACTTATGCAATCCAAGTCTCTGCAATCAATGAATTGAGGTCTGTACCTAATATGCCTGTTTCTTTATATGCAACTATCGGTAAGCTACATGCATTTGAGCTAAGTAACTTTGATAATAGTGGGTCATCGGTAAATAAAGTTGAATCTGCATTTAGTTCTTTTCATATTGATGAATTTGATGATTACAATGATAGAATGAGTAAGTACACTGAAGGGGATCGCAGTGGAGAAAGTAAGAGATTTTGTAAGAACATGGAAAAAGTTCACAAACTATATGAGGAAATCAATAAGAAAGAAGAGTTTGAAGCACTATTAGCCAGAAGGTTACCGAGAGACAAAAGTAAGTATAAAGAAAAACTACCTTTGAAATGTTTCAATTGTGATAAGATAAGATATATGGCCTCAAATTGTCCTGACAGAGAATCAAGTGAAAAGAGAGATTACCGAGATGACAGATAGAAAGATAATCATTACAGAGGACGCCGAGACTTCAGAAGAAGAGAAAAAAAAGACATGCCTAATAGCTGATGAGGAATCTAATGATGATAAATCAGACGAAATTGATACAATGGAAGTTGTTTATGTGGCTATCAAAGATGGATCAGATGAAGAAAGGTATGAAGAAAAAGCTTTAATATCTCATATAAATACTAATGATTCTTGGATCATAGATAGTGGATGCTCACATCACATGATAGGTGATAAACACAAGTTTGTTATATTAGAAGATTATGATGGAGGCTATGTAAGATTTAGTAATGATGCACCATGTCCAGTAAGAGGTAAAGGATCTACAACACTTCTTGATAATGCAAAATGCAATGATGTTTATTGGGTTGAAGGTTTGAAATACAATTTATTGAGTGTAGCACAACTAAACAACATAGGTTACCGAATAGAATTTCAGAAAGGAATTGTCAAAGTTCATGACAAGCATGGAAAGTTAGCCGCTACTGAGACACAAACAAAAGGTAACACATTTCACCTTGACTCAACTCGGAATAATTGTTTATATGCAAAGATAGATGATACCTGGTTATGACATAAAAGGTTTTGTCATGTAAATTTTGATAATCTGATCAAAATAAGCAAGAAGCATTGAGTAAGAGGTCTACCGAGTCTTGAGAAACTTGAGAATGCTATGTGCTGAGGATGCTAGATGGGTAAGATGACAAGATCAAGCTTTACAAGTAAGTCCTACACTTCTAAGGGAATTTTAGATCTTGGGCATACTGATCTTTGTGGTCCTATGAAAGTTCAGAGTTATTATGGTGATAAATATTTCATATTATTTGTGGATGATTACTCAAGGATGATGTCAGTAATGTTTTTAAAAGAAAAATCAAAAGCTTTTCAAATGTTTAAATGGTACAAGGCAAGAGTTGAAAATGAAACAGGAAGACAAATGAAATGTCTTAGATCAGATAGAGGAGGAGAGTTCACATCTGATGAGTTCAACTTATTCTGCAATGATCATGGTATTAAAAGACAAGTCTCTGCACCAAGAACTCCACAACAAAATGGAATTTCTAAGAGAAGAAACAGATCTATTATGGATTGTGCCAGAACCCTGATGATTGAAAAGAAAGTACCACAAACATTTTGGAGAGAAGTAATAAGCACAACAGTTTACACCCTGAACCGAGTACAACTGAAGAAAGGAACTTTGAAGACACCATATGAAATCTGGTATGACAAGAAACCTAATGTAAGTTATTTTAAAATCTTTGGAAGTAGATGCTATGTTCACAAAGATGACAGAAATGGTAAGTTTGATCATAAAAGTGAAGAAGGAACATTTCTAGGTTATTCTTCTAGAAGTAAAGAATTTAAATTTCTGATCAAATCATCTAACAAAATAGTAGAAAGTGCAAATGTGAAAATTGATGAATTTGCAGAAAGAAATGATGAAGGAAATTCCAAGGAACCAAAAGATTATGATGAATTTGTCTATGTTCAATCGACAAGTCTTACCGAGAGGACTGCTGAAGGAAATGAAGAGAATATCCAGTTACCGAGTGATGAAGAAGATCATACAGAGCCTACCGAGCCTGTATTAGCCAAGTATGTCAGAAGGAATCATGCATCAATTCAGATTATAGGAGATAAGAATGATCCAGTAATGACAAGGAACAAACTAAGATAGAACACATGTCTGATATCTGAATTTGAACTGAGGATAGTGAAAGAGGCATTTAACAGTGAAGATTGGATAAATGCTATGATAGAAGAGATTGATCAAATTAAGAAGAATGACACATGGACACTGGTCCCAAGACCGAAGGACAAAAATGTAATCGATACAAAGTGGATTTTCAGAAACAAGCTGAATGAAAAAGGTGAGGTCATTAGAAATAAAGCAAGACTAGTTTGCAAAGGTTATGCCCAAGAAGAAGGAATTGATTATGGTGAGACTTTTGCACCTGTGGCAAGACTTGAAGGAGTAAGAACATTGTTGGCATATGCTGCTTACAAGAATTTCAAGGTATATTAAATGGATGTCAAATCTACATTTATGAATGGTATATTAGAAGAAGAAGTTTTTATTGAACAACCTGAAGGATTTGTTGAAGGAAAGAATAATGATCAGGTATGTAAATTGAACAAAACATTATATGGTTTGAAACAAGCACCTAGAGCATGGTATGAGAGATTGCACTCTTATTTGAACAAGATTGGTTTTATAAGAACAAGTGAAAACAACAATATGTACATGAAGAATGATGACAATGGAATACTGATCTCAACCATATTTGTTGATGACATTATATTTTGTGGGAATAATTCTTTATGCAAGAACTTTGGAAATGAAATGAGTAAAAAATTTGAGATGTCACTAATCGGTGAGATAAAGTATTTTATAGGTTTATAGATACTACAAATGAAAAATGAGATTTTCATTACTCAATCCAAGTACATAAAGGAAATCTTGAAGAAATTTGGAATGGAGGATTCAAAACAAGTAAGTACTCCTATGACTACCAGCTGCAAATTATCAAAGAATGATGAATCTACATCTGTTGATGAGACACTTTACCGATCTATGATTGGAAAGTTGCAATATGTTGTTCACAACAGACCAGATATAGCTCATGCAATAGGTATAGTTGCAAGATTTTCTGCAGATCCCAAGGAAACACACATGACAACAATCAACATAATTTTCAGATACTTGAAAGGCACTGAAGATTATGGTTTAATATATAACAAGAGAAATGTTTTTGATTTAAAACTTTATATTGATGCTGATTGGGCAGACAATGTTGATGAAAGAAAAAGCACAAGTGGAGGAGCTTTCTTTTTAGGAGAAACACTAGTGAGTTGGCTTAGCAAGAAACAAGGATGTGTTTCACAGTCAACAATAGAAGCTGAGCATGTTGTTGCAGCATTGAATTGTACCAATATAGCATGGATCAAACAACTATTGGAAGGTATAAATGAGAAAGTTATCGAGCCAATAACTATATTCTGTGACAATACTAGTGCCATTAACATTTCAAAGAATCTTGTTATGCACTCTAAGACAAAGCACATCTCTATCAAGTATCATTATCTTAGAGAAGAAGTTCAAGAGAAGAAAGTGGTGTTGGAGTATGTTAGCACAAAGGAACAAATAGCAGATATCTTCACCAAGCCACTGCCAAGGGAGACTTTTGAGTATCTCAGAAGTCAGTTAGGGGTCCTACCCCTATCTTCCATTCACTGACCAAGTTCGGTGAAAGCATCAATTCGATGACTCTACAGAATATCTTTTAGGAGTTGATGATGATTTACACACTTTAGGAGATTTTCTAAAGGTGTGTAGGAAACAATAACAGGGAACAGGAATTGAAGACAAAATGCTCTGACCGAGACTAAGTTGAGACTGAACAACAAAGGAAATCACTTCATACAGGAAGAAATTATGTTTTAGTTTTTCTTTTTGGCATTGTTGTCAAAGGGGGAGAAGACTAATGTATGGGGGAGAAGACTAATGATGGGGGAGAACATTTTAGCATTTTAGCAATCTGAATCCAAATCATTTAGGTCAAATCAATTGGTTTTGCCATCAATGCCAAAGGGGGAGATTGTTGGAATTCCAATTACAATGAGAGATTGTTGGCATTTCAATAAGGATATTGAGAAGGTTGTTGATGATTATGGATATAACTGATTAAGGATGTTTACTGTCTTAATATTATTATTTTTACCATTGATGTCAAGAAATTGATTTTCTGATTCAGTATGATGTTGCCATATCTTAAGAAGTATGATTTGGTGAGTATAAAGATGTCGGTAAAAGACATAGAAAGAATGTGATGAATAAGGGGAGGAATAAGTTATTCAATGGACAACTATTACCGAGTTAGACAATGATGAGATCATGATGTTTAGATTGTTTTTTGATATCCTACATATGCTATTGTTTGTAAGGTTAATATTATAATATGTTACCAAGCAAAGAACCTAGTTGGTAAACCCTAAGTAACCTAGTCGGTAAATCCTAAGGTTATCACTATCGGTTAATGAAGGCAGAATGTCTACCGAGTGAAGTTTAATATTTATTGAGTTGCAACCGAGTAATAACAAAATGCATTGAATGAATAAAAGCATTATTTAATGAAGGAAGTTGATGAGCTGGAACTGATTAAATGATTGGTATGCCATGCATGAACTTTGTTAAAGAATCTATGGCAATGAAAGATCGACAGGAAGATCTACAACTTAGATTGAACCACAATACCCTAGCACAAGTTCCAAGAAATGTATGCAAGTTCCAAGGTGGGGTAAAACATTTTTAGATTGAAGGATACATTGAACATGGTCAAGTTTGAAGATCTGATGGCTATGATTGATCATGGGAAAAGTGATCAAGAAGATTAAGCGATTGACAAATTGTTTATAAATAAGGAACTGTTGATAAACAATGAATGCAGGCAAGTGTAAGCACAGGGATACTACATAGTGATTACCGAGCACTGAAGCTTGAAGACATATTTTGATAATAGAGTATAAAGCCTAGTAGAAGAACAAGATAAGTCCTATGACTAGATTGTATTGAGCAAATAAGAATCTGCTTTAGCATTTTAGATGTGAAGTTGCAGATAGATTTTATTACTGTTATTTTGTGAAGTGATAGAAAATCTCTTAACCGAGTGGACTTAACAGTCTTATTTGTAAAACCCTCTAGCAAGGTGACATTCATATTAAGTGTTTGAAATCCTTTAACAAGGTCACTTCTAACAAGGTGAAGATCCTAACAAATCTGAGGGAAATCCCTTAGCCAGGTCACATCTAGCAATGTGTTTGTAATCTTTAACAGGATTTGCTTTTAACCGAGCATACTCTAGAAGAGTATATTTCTTAGTGGGTCCGAAATCTCATAGTGGTTTTTCCCTATTTGGGTTTCCACGTTAAATCTGGTGTTATATGTTTTGTGATCTTATCTGTTTATGAGTTTGCAATAGTTTTTTTGATAAGGTTACTGAGGTTGAATCTGTTGATTTTATGGAAGATTAAGTTTGTATGATTCACCCTCCCCTCTCATCTTGTTAGCTTGGCATCTATACTAAACATTTAGTATCAAAACTATCAGAAAAAGTCCTGAAGAAAAAAAAAATCCTAAAAATCAGAAAAAGTCCTGAAAAAATCCTAAAAATCAGAAAAAGTCCTGAAGAAATCATAAAAATCAAAAAAAGTCTTGAAGAAAAACAAAAAAAAAAAGGGAAAAAGAGAGAAAATGCCTTGGTGAAAACCTGAAACAGGCACATCGGTAAAAAACAATAAAAATGAATCTCTGCCAAGCAGGTGAAAACTTGGTAAATAGGCGCCTCTTGTACTCAAGCGCTCCATCTATCAACGCAACATTGACATTCCTGCTTTCATGCATCTTTGTTTTCGCTTGTACATATTTCGGTCACTTTTGTGACATCCTAGTTTGTTGGAACCCTCATGGCTTGGAACCAATCAATGTCCTAATCTTAGGTAATCAACGAGAACACATTACATGTCCTAAGCAGTATCAACTAAGTCAACCTCAGGTCAGTGAAACCTGGTCGTCCATTTCGAGTCAGTTACCTGTCTCCTGACTACTGAAGAGTTTTATCACCAAGTTAACAAGCAAAACAACATACCAGAAAAACAATCACTAAACAATTTGAGCTATGAATGAAAATTTTCTTTGTGTGCTGTCTTTTATATTGGTTTTCAATTATTATCCCTCTGAGTAACTCGAGGAAGTCTATTGTGACCAAGAGGAGCAAGGATTGGGGGCATAATATTTTCATTGTTTTCTGCTTATAGGAATGATTCCAATGATCTAGAAACATCTAAATTAGCTAGGTATCTATGATAAGAGCCTTCACATCAAGGTGAAATAACCTCACATACCTCGACTCTGCTTATTTGAATGCTACAGGGAGGTCCATATCATTTCTTTGTCTATTTTGAGAAAATTTCTTTATTGTGCAATTCAGGTCCATGTGTAATTTGTCCAAGGATATGAACGAAAAAGGGGTCATTGCGGGCAAGATAATTAATATTGCACATGAAAAGAAATGAACTCTATTCTGCCTGCTATAATTGTAAAGCGTTCAATGATAAAAATTAAGTTGTTCAAATCCAGTGACTAGGTTTAGGTTGCATCTCATTTTGCATTTTCATTCTGCATTTTGTGAATTTGGAGTGATTTCGGTATAGTAACAATGCTTTCTCTTTATCTTTTGAATGAGAGTTGGAGCATCATCATTTCTTCGCTAAGTGGTCTCTATTCATCATTTCTCCGATCGAGTACTTGTGTTTTGAGATGTTAGCTGCATACATAAACATTTAATATAGATTCATAAATTCACTATCATTCATTTGCATTCATATTATTGCATAGAAAAATGAAGAAAAATTGCATTGTTCATTCTAATTACTCATTTACATCATCATTTATTTGCATATGAAAAGAAAGAAAAATAGACATTCATATTTCATTTGCATTCATACATTCATGCTGAAAAGAAATGCATACATATAGAATAAAGCATATAAAGGACATCTCATAAGCGAATCAACACAAGTATGATGAAGTCAAACTGGATCTCGTATATATATCATGTCAAGTATAAGAGTACAAATTGATGTCAAATGACATATACAAACTCCCATCAGAGAAAGAATCATATAGGCTACAAAGAATGGGTGTGTCTACAAAAAAAAATATCCGAGCTACACAAAAAGGAATAATCTAGCTCGCACCCTCTCCCTCATCACCTGGTGGAGGAGGAGGAGCCTGATGCCTGAGATCCTGATGAGGTGCCCGCGCTCCCTCTGACCATGCCATGTACTGTGAGTAGGGTATCACCTGCTACGCAATAGGAACTGCAACACTATATGCTGCCACATAGTAAGATGCCCTACTAGACTGGTGAAGGACCTCCTATCACAGGGGATCTATCTCTGCTCTCATCTCCGCTCTCAGTGCTACAATCTGATGAACACGCTCCATCCTCACCTTGGCGATCTAGTGATCACGCTCAGTCCTCATCTCGGCTAGCTACCGGTCTCGCTTCGCTAGCTGAGTCTGAGCCACTAGCAACTGTGATTGTAGCTCTGCAAGATGTGCCCTCATCGACCGTCTAGCGTCTATCCCCTGCTCTTTCGCAAGCTCTCCACCTCCACCGCCACCTTCACCCTGCTCCTCTCTCCGCTGTCGCACCTGTCTAGGAGCTGCTTGCTCCTCCTCCATCCCACCCACTCACCCTAAGGATCCACCCTCACCCCTTTGCTATCCTCCCTCAGCTGGCACCCTACTACTACTAGCACCTGGATCACCACTAACTCATCACAGAGCCTCAACTCTCTGTCCCTGACCCTGCCTCTGGCCCTGTCTCTGGCTTTGTCCCTGTGCTGGTGCGGGGGCATCATCCTCAACATCCTAAATATGAGGAGCTTGCTCACCTGGATTTGTAAAATGTGGGAACGGATTCTACTAAAAATGATCTCTATACTGGGGCAATACCCTTGCATCCGCTATGTCATCCATGCAATCCCACCTCAGGTGGTGTAACCCTACCAACTCTACATCGTTGGTGCGTATGATAACTATGGAGACCATCCCTATCTCTCCTCATCTGCATATCGAGCATACGCTGTATACTCCTACGAGATCCCTTGGGGTCGACCATACTGCCTCATCACTCACGAAATGATGAATCACTCCACAATAGTCTGTGAGCTCCCAATCAGTGTGGGTGTAACAAATAGGTCCCTGCGAACTAGCCATCAGTCATCCCATGACTCCAACGCTCTGTATGGTCTCCATACGATGGCTATCAAGTCATCGAGCTGTCATCTCCAGAAGTCTGTCTTGCCCAGATGGGGCTGTGTGATATATCTGACATACCTATAAATGATCGGTTGCCCAAGCTCTCTGATGTCTGCTATTATGGGCCAACAAATAGGAAGGTGCTCCCAAGCCCACACCCATGGCCATGCTCCACCCATCTCTGTATATGATCTCATGCATCTCCCGATACATGTGGGCCAATAAACACGAGCCCTAGCCAAGCCTCTGAGGGGTCTCTGTCAACCTCTCTAGCATCCGGCCCCATCCACTTTGGAAACCCTACTGCCCCCTATCCGGCATCAAAAAGAACCCGATGAACCTTGCTAGAACACATGCCAAGGGATACTCCTCACTGTATATGCTCATAAGTATGTCCCAACTCATGGAATGAGTCAAAATGTCAGGATCACTGAAGACATGCCTCAATGCCTGTAGTCTAGGTAATAACACGGTATTATAATCCACCTTATCCCCAACAAAAGGGATACGAAGGATCCTGTACACATCTTCGGGAGTGATAGTCAACTCCCCAACTGGCAAATGAAATGTATTATGCTCTGAATGAAATCTCTCTACCAACGCCATGAGCATCCCATGGTTCACACGGATATTAGGTAACCTTAGCAGATGAGTCAAGCCACACATATCAACATAAGCCTGCTCAACCTCAGATAAATCTTGAACTAATGCCATAGTGGGAGGATACACTCATCTAAAGAGCACAAGAGGTAAGCGCACCTGCAAAAATCCAACAATGAAGCATTAGAAAACATTCCAAATGAGCCTACACGAGAAGCAAAACATCACGCAAATCCAACTAAGTCAAATGCCAAATCAAATTTTCACATTTACACCCTAAAAAATGCTCACTATCTTTCGTACGACAAAACACAGAGAAGCAACATCTCGTACGAGTCAAGAATAGGTGTCGTACGACAAAAGAACCCCAAACAACAAAATTTTAGACCACACATGACAAAATGGTCTTGTTACAGACCTGTCATACGACACCTGGGTGACCCTAGAATGACAAAACTAATGGGCTCAAATGACAAAAGACTTTTTACCAGTTTCTCGTACGAGACATGACCCTGTCTCGCACGACAAACTAAGATACCTAACCCAAAACACATGGAAAACTTGAAAAATGCATAAATAAATTCAAAATTGGAAACACAAACAGGCTTAAGATCGATCACTTACCGCCGGCCCATAGTTTTGGGGTCGATTATGTCTCCTCTGGTGCTCGAATCGATGTTGACGAGTAGGGACCACCGTTTTCTTCACAGAAGGCTTGTTGAATTTTCAAACTTGGAGGGTCAAAATGAATTGAAAATGACACTTTTGTCCCATATATAGCCAAAAACCTAATTTTTCAACTTGCTCCAATGGACACGAAAATTGTACCCTTAGCTAATTTGACTGTTTTGATTCCATTTTCGGGATCAAAATTGAAATTCGAGATCATTTTGCTAGTCAATTTTAGAATTTGGACCACTAAGCGCTCTTTTCATCACCTGTTCTTTCTTCTAATTGCGCTCAATTTCTCACTAAATTTTCAAAAATTCCTTTGAATTAATTTGTGCTCAAACAACTTATCATTGCTAAAAATTGCCTATAATTGTCATGTACCCTCGCTTTCTTTCGATTTCGCTCCCGAGGGGGCATAGTTGTGACCTTATAACCTCACATTCTTCAATGTCGAGAAAATTTTCAAATCTTCATTGAAAGTCGAGCAAAAAAATCTTTTTCAACTAAAATCAATCAAACAAGACCTCATCGCTAGGGGCATCTCAACTTCATCGCTTTATATCAAGTTGAGATTTTTGAATCGAATCAATCACTAGGGGCATATCAGTTTCATCACTTCATATCAAACTGATATTTGTCTTTTATCTGAATCAATCTCTTAATGATAAGGAGTTTCTTTAATCACACTAAATCTAAGCAGGTGTTCAGTATTTGTTTCTTGATCAAGCTGAACAGTTTATCTTTATCGTACCTTGATCAATCAAGATCAAGATCGATTTTTATCATCACTTGCTGTATCTAAGTTCAATCAAGTTCTAGATCAGTAAGTTCCACTTCTTGATCAATCAAGTTCAAGTTTGGTATCTTTTGTTTTCTATCGTTCCTAGTTCAATCAAGTTCAGGATTCGTATCACTTTAATCAGACTTCATTCAGCTTTATCGCTTCGAATCAAGCTAAACACCTCGCTTTTCATCTAGTTCGTGATCAATCAAGTTCAGAATTGGTATCTCCTAGACATCAAATTTTCTTTGAACCAACGCATTGCTCGCACATTAATTCAAAGAGGGGCAAATGTAATACCCTAAAAATGGTCATCTAAACCATGGGCCCCTAATCTCGACAATGTCACCAAGGTCCTAACCAAAGGCAATTAAATAAATCTTGAGCACACAATTAATTCTTTAGTCATCAATGTCACATGGCAAATTTAATCAACCAATATTAATTAAATATTTATTTTAAATAATTATCTTATTTATTTTATTAAATATCCTAGCATATTTAATTAAATAAATCAATTTGCCATTAAATCATCAAGAAAGAGAAATTAATTTTAATTAAAAAAATTAATTGAGCACAAATCTTCAAAAAATGGAAACAAATCAAAAAAGGAATTAATTGACCAAAAAAAGAATTAAAAATTTGAGAAAATAAATCAGTTGGAGACAATCTTGAAAAAAACAAATTAAAAATTGATGGATGATCTCAAAAAAAACAATTAAAACAATTAAATCTTAAAATTGAATGAAATAGAGAATAAATCAGTTTTTTCTAATTTAATCTTATTTTTAGTTCAATTTCCTTTAAAACTGAGAAAAGCATCCAATCACATCAATTCACTTGGATTGTGCTTCCTCTTGGAAAATCTTGACCGCTCATCATTTGATCTCAACCGTTGGTTTCTTTTTGAATTTTCTATAAATTCAGGCTCATCTCTCATTCAAAAAGGCTGGAGAATATATTGTTATTATACTGTTTTTTCTCTATACTCATTGAGATATATTGGATATTTATTATTTCATATTGATTAAATCATTTAGTTCATTTATTGTTTAAATCTTGTTAGATTAATATTGCATCCATCTAGCATTCATCATGTTCATATAGATAAAATCCTTTGTCTTGATGTTGTCTAGTCACTGGTATTACTTATAATCTGAGAGCAATCATATAGTCGCATCTTTTAGAAGGCAATGGGTCGATTTGTTATGGTTTATTATTCATTGATTATATCTGATTAACCATGTATGTAATGACTTGATTGAAGTGTTGTGTCTTGCAGATATAGATTCTTAGTCCACTTTTCACACACATAAAATTCTCTAATACTATCGGAGTTACTAGTTCAACACTCTATTCTAGTAAAGGTGCTACCGGTTCAGATATAATCATTTCCACTATCGGTTCCTTCTCATAAACTCTGATTTGACTTCTATTTAGCTCATCTACTTTGACATTAGCACTCTCCACAATTCTCTACAATCTCTTGTTATAACATCTATATGTCGTGCTTTCATTAGAAGAATCAAGAAATATGCCTTCATCACATCTAGGATCAAATTTGCCACTAGTATCATCTCTCTTGAAAACATTTACTACCAAATATTCTGAAGTACTTAACTATAGGTGTATTGCCAAACCATAATTCATAAGGTGTCTTCCCAGTTTCTCCTTTGATATGTACTCCATTGAATGTATAAACTGCTGTGCTCACTGCTTCTCTCCAGTAGATATGATTTAGACTAGCTTCTATCATCATTGTTCTAGCAACATCCAAGATAGTTTTTTTCTTCGTTTCCACAACTCCATTCTGTTGAGCTGTCTGGGGAGCAGAAAATTGTCTTCTTATACCATGCTTCTCACAAAATTTATTAAACTTACCGGATGTGAATTCTCCACCATGATCTGACCTCAAACATTTAATCTTCAATCTTGTCTCAGTTTCCACTTTAGCCTTAAAGATTTTAAAGTTTTCAAATGCCTCATATTTCCCCTTTAGAAAAGTAACCCACATCATTCTAGAATAATCATCAATGAAATATCTATCACCTTGAAAACTTTTAACTCTACTAGGGCCACACAAATCAGTATGAATAAGATCAAGAAAATCATTTGATTTATCTTGTATACTCCTAAAAGAGGTTCTGACATGTTTCCCCATTTGACATTATTTACATACCGGATTATAGGGCTTCATAATCTTAGGTATATCCCTGACTGCCTTAGTTGAACTAATTTTCACAATGCAAGCAAAATTCACTTGACACGACCTTTTATGCCATAGCCAACTCTCATCAATCTGTGTAATCAAACAAGTTTTCTCACTAGAGTTCAAACGAAATATGTTACCTTTAGTCTATGAACTAGTTGCAATCTCCAATCCAGATCTGTTAATGATTTTGCATTTTCCTCCTTGAATTGTAATTGGAATCCCTTATCCACTAATTTTCCTACACTCAAAAGACTATGCCTTAAACCTTCAACATAATAAACATTGTCTTCTTGTTCTTACCATCCAATGATATAGTTCCTTTTCCTTTGATCATACATGCTTTGTCATCTCCAAATCTAACTAGACTGCCATCAAATTCTTGCAAGGACAGAAACTTCCCTTTATCTCTAGTCATATGATGTGAACAACCACTATCAATTATCCATTCATCCTTGTCTTCAATTTTAGCAGCAAGTGCCTTTTCTTCAGGTACATTCTCTTCCAGTGTTAGATCATCTTCCTTGATAGCTAGGAATACCCATTCCTTCCCATTATCAGAACCACTAGCAAAGTCTTCTGTCGATTCATCATCAGAATTAGTAATGCCTTCCTCATCCGCTATATAGCATGAGTTATCTCTTTTTTTTTCTTGTACTTATACTTGTTCTGATATCCAGGGTTAGGCTAAAAGATCTTCTAACTCTTTCTTCAAATCTTGAATTCCTTTCAGGACATCTAGATGCAAAATGACCAATCTTAATACATGCAAAATGTTTAAAAGGTGCTTTTCCTTCATATTTACTTCCTATCGGTCCTTTAGGTACTTTTCTAGCAAATAGTGCTTCCAGTTGCTCAAACTCATCATATTCTCTCTTCATATCTTCCAATTCCTTTGCATATAAAGCTTTCCAATCTTTCTTACCGGTTGCAGATGTAGATGCATGAAAAATAGGTTCAGTCTTCACAAGTCCAGAAGGTCCAAATTCTTCAAGCTCAAAAGAAGATAGTTTTCCAACCAAGGTATCTCTGTTTACAAATGTATTAGCCATTATTCTCAACTCATTAATATCACTAGCCTTCATTTTGTAAGCCGATGGTAGGGCTCTCAGAACTTTAGAAACAATTTCATCTTCACTTAGAGTTCCACCACAACATTGAATTCCCATAACAATCTCATTTACCCTTTGTATGAATGCAATAATCCTTTCATCTTCTTCCTTCTTCAGGTTTTCATATCTCACCCGGTAACCATCAAGTTTAGAAATCTTCACTATAGGGTCACCTTCATTAAGAGTCTCCAACTTATCCCATATAGCCTTTGCACATGATTTTCTAGTTAATCCCATTATTTGCTGATCAGAAAGTGCACATAAGAGGGCTTCTCTTGCTCTACAATCATTCTCAATCTCCTTATCTAGGTTTTCTAGATGTTGGATTATGAGGTCTGACACCATTCTGTGTGATCTCCCAAATCTCCTTGCCAAGACATCTCAGATGAGTCTCCATCCGAATCTTCCATACTGTGTAATTTGTTCCATCAAGCCTCAGAATATTTCTCAGAAAGATAGCTCCAAAAGAACTAGATGAACTTGAACTATTAGTCATCATAGGATCTTCCTCAAGAGGTTAAGCTTTCTGTAGAGAGGACCAAAGATCTGATACCAATTGTTAGATAGTTCAAATAACCGGAAGACAAATGAGAGAGGGGGGGGGGGGTGAATTAGTTGTCATAGATTACCGGAACCATTAGCAATTAAAACTTTAATACTAGAACCCTAAACATTAATACCAAAATTCTTAAACCAAATACCGAAATAGCAGTTAAACCAATTAAGCATAAACAATAATCACATAATAAATACCATCCACATGACACCAAGATTTATACGTGGAAAACCCGATAAAGGGAAAAACCATGGTGGGAAGCCTACCCATAGTCAGATAATACTTCTGCAGTATGTGTATGCGGGAAAAGCGGGTCGATAGAACTCAATATATGAAAATCGGAGCTCTATGGAGCCTTACTCACACACACATAGGACTTCTTGGTGCAAGCTATGGAGTAATGAAGTATTACTCAGCTTCCCAAGGTGGGTCCCATGGTTCTCTATCTTACAATGTCCCTCAAACCAATGTTTTTGCTCTCAGATCACTAAGCAAAATGGTTTAGGGATGGCAAATGCAAGAACGAGGGATGCTTTGATGGATTTTAGTATGAGATGCACCCTAAGCTATGCATGATTCTAGAAATGCAATAAACTAGCTATAAGATGACAAGATTAGTATGAATACTATCTTAACATGATATATTTAGTCTATGATTGAGTTAAATGATAATAGAAAGTATTCTAAACATGCATATTTAGACTAATTTCTATTTAAAAGAGAGGCTAAATGATGAGCATAAAAATGATATGAAAGCTTGAATGTATTTGAGCATAAGTGTGATACTACAAATTTGAAGGATGTTTTAAAATGGAGGAATGAGAGCTCTATTTATGGCAAAAACAGGGCAATGGATGGCCAGGATTGAAAGATTCAATCAAGGGTTGAGTTTGAAAGTTGGGGATCCATGTTTGCAATTTGCACCAATGAAATGGTGACAAGTGTCAACATAGGGTTGGGTTGAGAGAAGGGGTTGGAGGCATTAAATGCCTGAGAAGACCTTATGGTTATCTAGAGGGTAAGGGTCAAGTCTAAATTGGGCTTACCCATTGGATTAAGAGTTAATCCAAGGATAAACCTTTGTGCAAATGATTAAGAGATAATCATGGTCAAAGCATTAAAGTCCTGATGAGACCCTTGGGTTGGATGAAGGTTGAGTTAAAAGAAATATTTTAACCATGTAAGAGGGTTTGAGTTAGCCATTAATGGTTATTGAATACTTTAGGGAATTAAGTGGTTGAAGACTTGAAGCCTTTAATGGTTATCAAAGACTTTGAGGTTTTTGAGAAGTGACCTCCCTTTGCTTAGGGATGTGACAAAGTTTAGAAGATGGGTTAGGCTAATTAGAAGTGATTAGAAGAGTCTAGAAGAATTTAGGAAGGGGTTTAGGAAGGCAAGTGGGAGATGTAGGATTTTGCAAGTGGATGGAGGGATAATAGGATTTAATTGAATTAAATGATTTATTCAATTTGGTTGTAATTTTGGGGAAATTAAATAAATTAGATTTATTCAATTTTAGGATAACTATTTAATTAAGTTTGAATTTAATTAAAAGTGGATAGGGGGAATTTAATTGAATAAAATGATTTATTCATTTAAATGGATATAGTGAATTTAATCGAGTAATTTACTTAATTAAATAGAGGAATACGGGTAATTTAATTAAATTGGATTTAATTAAATAGAGAAATGAACATAAAATATTCATTTAGGAATATGGTCATTTTTATACGTCTATAGTAAGTATGTGAATTACAATTGAGGGGCATGCACTTGTAGGAAGGCCAACAACCTAGAGCGCACTGCTCATCACAAAAGGAGTCTCACTGACTACATAGAAATCCAAAGTACAATCTAGAGAAGTGTTGAACTGTAAAAGATAGAATCTCCTATGCCTGAGTACAATTTTGATTAAGCTCAATATCGGAGGACCAAATCCTCTTATATAAACCCAATTCGATCTCCAATGATCAACCAAATCCTCTACCTGAATGATATTACATTATTCATGCATTACATATCCATTTCCCATAACCACGACCGTTATGATCTACAATGAGATCTTACATCATACATACAAACCCTCGACCATAAACAATCAGGTCGGCCACTAGACAATAAACCAATTAAATAATTACAAAACATGTCGGCCTTAGACCAAAAAACTAATATCCAACACATAAGACATCCTGGAAACATATCGAGAGGTCCAATCCACACGCTTCATTAAACCGGTCCATACCTTAGACCAACCAGGACCCAGTATAGGTCCACATGGTACAACAATGATCTCTATCCACCAAGTCTCGAACATGATAACCAACATCATCCAAAATCCATACCAGAAGTTGCACCAACACCACTTATGTAATTCATCAAAAGTTCTATCGGTGAAACCTTCATTAGAACCAGAAGCCAAGCCTCTAAGCAAATAGGATAACATCCAATCACCAGACCAAAACCTACTGACTGAATATAAACATGATTATCATGAATAAGCCAATTCGATAACCAAACTCTATCAAAGCCTACTGGATCATGTCAGATCCAAATCAACCAGAAACCACTCAACCTACCGGGACCAGAAGGGTGTCGGTAAAGCATCCAAACAACTAGTGTTGGCATCAATGACAAAACATTAATGCAACACATAATCAATTCCACCAAATGGCCAATAGTGTCAACCCTAGTAGTCACAAAAAATCTCATGATGAGAATATCATTAAATAGAGATCAAAAATTATATTTTAAAAGGGTGATTGTCAATATTTCTTATAACCAAATAAAGAATTGTGTCTATAAACTCAAAAAATCTCTTTAAACAAGCTTTTTAGGCTTGGTACTGCAAAATAATTTTTCTTTTAAAATCTTGGGTTCTCTAATTGCAAAGCTAACAATGACTTCTTGGCCAAATTTAAAATAATTAGATTATTTTCATTGTCCTTTATGTGGATGACCTACTCATCAAAAGGAGTCTTAATTCTTTAATTCATAAATACAAACGTAAATTGATTGTTACTTTTGAATTAATTGATTTAGGTCATCTTCATCATTTTTAGTCATGATTATCAATCCATTGTTATAATATAGGTAAAATTGTTGAATATAGTGTTGCCATTGATGTCAAGGAAGTTGATAAGATGGATTCTATTGGACAGATACTCCAGTAGAATGTTAATGTTATAGTTATGTGTTAGGATGTATTATTTCTGAATGTCTAGTGTATTTGTTGAAGCCTAGAAGTGTTTACATTGATTTACTATGGTTCGTTGCTCAAAGACTATATGTGTATCAAGTTGCTTTGTCATATCACATTCTACCATAATAGAGTATTTTGGCTTGTATTTTCGATATTAAGTAAGACTACACATGCAAATATATTAGCTCAAGTTTAGAGGTTTTGTATCAAATAACAAAAAGTTGGAGATGTTAGAGTGCACATTATGTTGGTTCATCGACTATGTGGAAGTCTCTGTTGGATGCACCAGAGAAAGGGAATGTGCACTAGCCAAAGGAAGCATGTGAAGAAAGTTTGGGACTAGTTGAGTTCATGTTGGGAAATGCATAGCGTGTTATTACTCTTGGGATAATGTGTTGGGCTTAGGATTGAGATGACTACACATTTCATGATATTTGGATTAAGGAAGTTACCTTTGGCCAACTTGTGGACATTGTAAATGAGCTCTAGGCTGACATGAAGATGTAAATAACATATTGCAATGCATTTATATTTCCAATCAATTCTATTCCAATTGAGGTATGAGAGAGTAAAAATTATGCAGTGAGGAGAAGAAGGTGGTGAATGTATATATGTGGTAAAGTATGCAAACTCAAATGTAATATCATGTACACACTAGGAGAGTGTAATGAAGTAGATAAGATTAGTCAAGTGATGTAGTTTGAGTTGGAAAGGTCCACATGATATATCTTCGAATTTCCTATTTTTTCCTTGTAATTGAGGTTGGTGCTCAATGGTTGACTTGGTGCTCAGTTCTTTGGATTAGGGGAAAGGTGTCTCCTATAGGTTGGTGCGGAAAATTAAGTTAGGGATTCATGTCTCCATCTTGGGTTGTAATTCATGTGGCTTGGTGCCTACAAAATCATTGTAATTTTATTATTATTTTTATAAGGTTGGATTTGGACCATAGATCAAAGCATCTATTCTCATTGTGGTTTCCCATTCTAGATTTCTATGTAAATTTAGTGTTCTCTTGTGTTAATACGTGCATGTGCTTATCTCATGCATAGTTGGTTTGATGATATAGTAATGCGGTTATGGTATAAATGTTGCATTATGTTTTCAAATAAAAATTGGTATATATTGATTCACCCCTCCATCTCAGGAAAATATATGTGCATAACAAAAATATGCTCAATTTTTTTTTATTTTTTTTGGTCGGTAATAAGGTATAAATTTTAGTAATTCAAATTTTTGGCTTGGCGCAAACTAGGTGGGAATACAAACGAGGAGTCACCTCCCCATTCAAACAATTCTAAAGAAAAAAGACCCATTTATAGGTCAAAGCTAAACAAATATATCTAACCATATCTTTAGAGTGAGACCAAAGAAGCATACAACATGATCCATCTTGCTTTAATCTTCTCTCTTGCTTCCCTTTCACCACATTCTATCCCTCTTCCACATCCTCTCCATCATGTAAACCTTTCCCTTCAGTATTTTGGGCTCCCTTCCCCTTATCTCATGAAGACACATTCCCTTTAGTCTCCAAACACTCAAATGCCAATTAGTTTATTGGCATTGCATGAAGATTGCATTAATGAAGTATAGTGTTGTCATTGATGTCAATAGTATCTGGTAATGGATTTGTATTGTAACCAGTAGTTGAGCAGTGATGGAAACCGGTATTGGTATTTGAAGTAGAGTGATCAACCGGGAACCCTAACCTGTTGATATGCCAAACCTTAACTGATGGAGTTTGGTGAATCAGTTATGTTGATCTATGATCAAATGATGACCGGAGATGGAGATGCCACGTAAGGGGTTCACTCACTCCTCCCCCTCGGCCTCCTCTCTCTCCTCCCCCTCCTCTTGATAGTTTTGATATGTGAAGTTCCTAGTTCTAGGTCATGACACATGTGATGAGTTTCAAAGTGGTTTTGGCATGTAGAGATAACTGTTTAACTTAGGAATGAACAAATGCATAGCATGAAGTGAATAACATGTGATGAGTTACAGGATCCAATGTGTGGTGATCCAAGAGTGGTCCAAGTTATCTTTAACAATGTGAAGCTGATTGCTATGTAATCCAATAGTCATGTAAAAGAGATTGTCTCATTGTAGTGGATGGAAGAATTACAGATGAGGAATCCAAGGAAGATGCAAATGAGGACATTGTCTTTGTTTCTATTAAAGAAGAGTCATCAGATTAGAAGGCATTAGTCTCTCGCATGGATAGTTTCGATGATTGGTTTATAGATAGTGATTGTTCACACCACATGCCAGTGACCGGAGTAAGTTTCTTACTTTGAAGGAATTTGATGGAGGTGTTGTGAGATTTGGGAATGATTCTTCTTGCATGGTAAAAGGAAAGGGAACCATTTACTTGAATGGAAAGAGCAGTGCAAATGATGTCTACTGGGTTGAAGGACTGAAACACAACCTTGAGTGTTGCTCAACTCAATGACAAAGGTTATCCACTATAATTCAAGAATGGGATGTGCAAAATCTATGGAAGCAAAAGTGAAATAATTGCAACTGGCAGGAAGACAAAAGGTAACTTGTTTCATTTAAGTTATAAAGTCAACAATTGTTTAATTGTAAAAGTTGAAGATATTTGACTTTGGCATCAAAGATTATGTCATGTAAATTTTGACAACATTGTAAAAGTCAATAAGTCCAAATCAGTAAGAGGTTTGCCTCAGTTGGACAAACCATTGAATGCTCTGTGTAAGGAATATCTATTAGGAAAGATGACATCCTCAACCTTTAAGAGCAAATATTTCTCAGCAGAACATTTGCTAGACTTAGTTCATACTGACCTTTGTGGACCAATAAGGACTAGGAGCATTCAAGGTGATCGATATTTAATGATCTTTACTAATGATTGCTCAAGAATGATGTAGGTCACATTCTTGAAAGACAAAACAAAATCCTTTATAAATTTTAAGGCATTTAGAGCCTTAGTTGAAAAAGAAAGTGGAAGAAAGCTTAAGTGCTTAAGAACTGATCAAGGTGGTGAATTTACTTAAGAGGAATTCACTAGATACTGTGAAGACAATGGAATTAAGAGGCAACTTTCTCTACCTAAGACACCACAACAAAATGGTATTGTAGAGAGGAACAATCGATCCGTTTTTGAAGCTGCAAGGACTATGCTAATACAAGGAGGTGTAGCTAAGACATTTTGGAGAGAAGTTGTCAGCACAACTGTCTACACAATGATCTAGATATTGGTTAAAAGAGGTAAGGATAAAAATCCTTATGAATACTGGTATGGTAGATCACCTAATGTCAGTTACTTTAAGATTTTTGGTAGCATATGTTTTATCAAGAGAGGTGACTATGTTGGTAAGTTTGATGCTAAGAATGATGAAGGCATATTTTTTGGTTACTCCACCAAGAGAAAAGCTGACAAATGTTACAACAACTAGACAAAGAAGATAATTGAAAATGCTAATGTCTGAGTGGATGAGTTTCCTGAAGATTCAGGAGAAATCAATAAGGAGAAGGAGGAAGATGAACCTTACATTCTAATTTTGGAACCAATATCGGTGAAGCCAGAAGTTGGTGAAATGAATACTGCAACACTAGTTCAACCTGAACAGGTAGATTTTGCAGAAGATGAAGAAAGTGAAGAAGAAGAAGAACCTGAAGACCATGATCATGTTATTCCAAGGTATGTTATACTCAATCATAATCCTGATTAGATTATTGGAGATAAAGATGTTGGTGTGTTAACCGGAATAAGAATAAGAGAGAATTCTTGCATGATCTCCACTATTGAGCCTAGAACAATAAAGGAAGCTTTTGGAGATGATCACTGGATCAAGGCGATGGAAGAAGAACTTGACCAGATTGAGAAGAACAATACATGGACACTTGCACCCAGACCACTAAACAAAAATGTAATAGGTACTAAATGGGTATTCAGGAATAAACTGAATGAAGATGGAGTAGTAGTAAAAAATAAAGCCAGACTAGTATGCAAAGGTTATACACAAGAAGAAGGTGAAGGCTATGGTGAGACATTTGCACTAGTTGCAAGTTTGGAAGGTGTTAGGACTCTACTTGCATTTGCAGCATATAGAGGATTCAAGGTATTTCAGATGGATGTGAAGTCAACATTTCTAAATGGAATATTGGAAGAGGAAGTCTACATTGAACAACCAAATGGTTATGCTTTGACTGAAGCAAAGGATATGGTGTGCAAACTACACAAGGCACTCTATGGTTTGAAGAAAGCACCCAGGGAATGGTATGAAAGATTACATTCTCACTTGGTCAAGATTGGTTTTCAGAGAACCAATGAAGACATCAATATATATCTCAAGAATGAAGGAGATAAGATACTAGTTGGTGAGGTATTTGTGGATGATATTATTTTTGGAGGCAATGATGACATGAGTAATGACTTTGCTAATGAGATGAAAAGTGAATTTGAGATGTCTTTGGTAGGAGAGATAAATTTCTTTATAGGTTTGCAGATTCAACAGATGAAGAATGGTATCTTCATCACACAGTCCAAGTATGTGAAAGAAGTATTGAAGACATTTGGAATGGGAGACTATAAACCAGTTGGAACACCAATGGTTATAGGTTGTAAACTATCTAAGGAGGATGATTCCGCATTAGTGGATGAAAAGGAGTATAGGTCAGTGATAGGTAAACTATATTATGCTGTCCACAATAGACTGAATATTGCTCATGCAGTTGGATTAGTTGCTAGATTTTAGAAAAGTCCTAAGGAGACACACATGGTAGCAACTAAAAGAATTTTTAGATATTTGAAAGGTACAATTGATTATGGATTATGGTATCCATATAGAGGTAAATTTGACTTGAAAGTCTATACAGATGCAGGCTGGGTAGGTAATGTTGATGATAGGAAGAGTACAATCGAAGGTGCATTCTTTCTTGGAGGAAGGCTTGTATCTTGGAGTAGCAAGAAGAAGAGTTGTATATCAAAGTCAACTACAGAAGCTAAATATGTTACAACATATATGAATTGTACCCAAGCAATCTGGATGAAGCATATTTTGGAAGGTTTCAAGTTGAAAATCTCAGAACCGATAAGGATTTTCTATGATAACACCAATGCAATAAAAATTTCAAAGAACCTGGTGTTGCATGCTAGAACCAAGAATATTGAGCTGAAGTATCATTTCTTGAGAGAGAAAGTGCAGAGTAAAGATGTGTCACTGGAGAATGTATCTACTAAGGAACAAGTAGCGGATATCTCTACTAAACCTCTTCCTAAGGCTACTTTTGAGTATCTTAGAGGTCAGTTAGGGGTTGTGCCCCTACATGAGGTCAATTAAGTAGATGTGGAAGACATCAATCCCAAAGCTTACTAAAAATATTGAAGAAGGATTGGTGTAGAGTGGGGCTATTCCATAGGGGGAGCAACAAGTTGTAGATTATTGTTGAAGATCAATAAAGCATAGAATAATTTACCAGTTGTTATTGGTATTCACTTTGGCATTGCTGTCAAAAAGGTATAAGAAGTGTATATGATTGATAACCAGTTACTAGCTAAAGACATGGAGACACAGTTGAAGGAGAGTATGTGATTGCAAAATGTAAACCAAGATTCCTATACCTGTGTATGTGCATTAATCTCAATAATCACAATCAAAGGGTATTGATATTTGTATTGTTATCAATGCCAAAGGGGGAGATTATTGGCATTGCATGAAGATTTCATTAATGAAGTATAGTGTTGTCATTGATGTCAATAGTAACCAAAATGGAGATGTATTGCAACTGATAGTTGAGCAGTGATGGAAACCGGTATTGGTATTTGAAGTAGAGTGATCAACTAGTAACCCTAACTGATGGAGTTTGGTGAATAGGTTATGTTGATCTATGATCAAATGGTGATTGGAGATGGAGATTTCACGTATACATGACGCACGTGATGAGTTTCAAAGTGGTTTTGGTGTATAGAGACAACTATTTTATCTTGGGATTAACAAATGCATAGGATGAAGTGAATAATGCGTGATGAGTTATAAGATCCAATGTGCGGTGATCCAGGAGTGGTCGAAGTTGTCTTGAACAATGTGCAGCTGATTGCTATGTAATCCAATGGTCATGTTTGAACTGATATGTTTGTAATCTCTATGAGATCTTAGGTTTTGTTATGTGTTACCAACCTATTGTATTTATTTTTAAGTTTGATGAGTTGTTTGTAATTGTGCTAGCAATTTGGTTAAGTGTGGTAGTGTGATTGATTGCCGAACTAGAAGGAGTATCTACAAAATGTTTTGAAGGCAAAAAGGAGCATAAAAGGATCTGATTAAGAAGAGTACTGCTATTACTAGATCAATAAAGACCCAGTTGTTCTCTAACCATTACAACAATTAAATCCCTTAACCGGGTAAGATTTAATAGGATTGATGCTTTCTAAATCCTCTAACCAGGTGATCCATTAGCTTAGATTTGAAAATCCTCTATCGAGGTTACTCCTAATAGGGTATTGCCTTTAACAACGTATTGTAGTCAATCCCTTAACTGGGTGGTCCTTAACTGGATCTATTCTTAACAAGACATTTTTGTAAAGCTTCTAACAAGGCTTGTCTCCTAATAGGGAAAACTTTAGAATAGTTGTGGGTATTCATCCCCACCGTGGTTTTTCCCATTTGGGTTTCCATGTTAAAAATCATTGTGTCAAGTGGTGAATGATTTTGTGGTTATGTTTTGATATGGTTAATATGATTAACCGGTAAAGCCACTTAGATATGATTAGATGACTAGAAGTGATCTAAAATGAGCTCTTACTAATGTTAGTAAAGTGGTTTGATGTTTTGGTTAAATGGTATGTGATTTTTAGATGTGTTACACTGTTATAATGGTATTCTAGTCAATCGGTAATCGACATTGCAATTGCAATTTTTTGGTATAGTATTTAAACTGGTTAGTTCAGTGATTGATTTATGAGTTGGGTTTAAGTTTGGTGAAAGTTTAGTTTGTTTTATATCTACCAATTCACCCCCCCTCTCAGTAGTTGACCGAATCCTTATTGATTCATCATATAATCATAGTTGCCCCATGCTTCGTCTCGATATCATGACTAGCATTAACATTGTTCAATGCAAGATTCACCATCCCAACAGAGATCCCAAACGGAAGGGGATCCTTAATCGGTTTGCTAGAGAAAAGATCCTTTCACTTAGGGCCTATGAGCTATTCTTATAATGTTTAATTTATTTTTCCACTGAGTAATGGAAAGGGGAAATATCTTTCCACCAAGTGGTACATCTTCTCCACTTTTCATTTGACACATTGAGAAATAATGTGTCAAGTCTTGAAACATCTTTTACATCCAAATGGGAACCACTCATAGTCCAAAGAATGCACCCAAAAACCCTTCGATGATTTAATAGAAATATCTTTTAAGAGCACCTCAATGACATCCATCTCCACCAGAATCCGAGCATAACTAGAATGTAGAAGATTAGACAAATCCCCATCCACCATTAAGAAGTCGCAGAAATAGTTCCCCAACATTTCAAAGTAGGAATCAAATGAATAATTGGTGTATGAGAACCTCATCAAAAATCTATTCATGACCCTGAGGATGAATACTAGGATCATTAGGATGTGTTAGTGTGTCTTGTGTTTCATGTATGCAAATAAACCCCACCATGTAAGCCCATGTCACCAATTAGGCAATTTGAGAAGCCAATTGGGACAATGTGGTTAAAAGGGGTAATAGATGGTTTAGATTTATTTTTAATAGGTTTTAGACATTTTTTATGTGTTTTTGGCTGGTCCACATGTGTGGATCCCAACCTTAGGAAGTATGACAACTTTTTGAGCAAAATTGCAAAAATGCAACTTTTGAGTGCAAAAGTGCAACTTTTTGTAATTCAGTTGGGGAAGCCTTTCAATGGCTCCAACCAACTCCAAATTTGGTGGGAAACAATTGGGGAGTTGTATAAGCCTTTTGGTCTCAATTCCCAAGGTTTTTTTTGTTGTTGGAGTTGGAGTTTATGAAGCAATAATACTCAAAACAATTTAGTTGTTCCCAGAAATTTTGAGTTTGCAGGTGTTGTATGTGACTGTATAGATTTATTGGAACCCCACAATCCATGGAGTAGATAGGGTGATGAATTAGTTTTCTTTTTGTGGTGTTTTGAGTCCTTAACTATTTGGGAGTAGAGAGAACCCTTCATTTTACTAACTGTGACCCGAAAATTGAGGGTTTGGAGAGGGTTTTGAACCAAAATGGCTTTATCTTTCACTCCAGTCCATTAGAAGACTCTTCCTTTGGAGGGATGAAGGATAAGCCTTTTTATTTTAGTTTTTTCATGTTTTTTTTACAGGGGAGACCTTGTTGTGTGGAGAAAAGAATAGATTTAGGTAGGCATCTCTATGTGATTACCTAGGACAAGTTTTAGGACAATCATCATAATTTGTCTTAGCGATGGATTCTAGGCATGCAATCTTGTATTTAGAAGATTATCACTACCCCCCACATGCCCAGTAAGTTTATTTTTGCCCCTATTAGGTCTCTTAGCCTCCAAAGGGAGTAGACCTTATATTTGCATAGCTAATCAAACCATTTTGGTAATCAATATAACTTCCAAAAGGGTATCTGAAATGCTGAGTTGTTTGTATGGGTGTGTGGGATGTTTTTGTGTTAAGGCCAAAACATCGGTATAAAAGGGCTACTAGCTGAAGGGGTAGGTTTACAAAGGAGGTATAAGGATTTGATGCCCAAGATCAAAACCAGTGCTTGAAAGAGGTCTTAGATGTTATGTGTTGGCCAACTAAAAAATCTTAAGGAGTAGGGATCACTGGTAAGATATTGTTGAAGACTTGAAGCCTTTTACTCATCTTTAGTAGGCCCATGACTAGTGAGTGTGTGAGTAGTTTCATCCAAGGTGTAGAGTCTGTCCTTGCAGGACCCTTGTGAGTAGTTGAAGGGTCACTAGCCTAACCTTATTTGGGCTTGCTATTAGGAGTTTGGGTAGGCCTTTGCATCAAGTGGTATCAGAGCAAAGGAGTGTCCTTTGGAAGAGAAGGAAAAGACAAGATGTCAAAAGAAGAAGGATCCCATGAGGCACCTTCAAGAATGACCAATGCAGAGTTGAATGTCCTAGTGAAGAAGCAGATGTCAGAGAGTAGAGAAGTCAGGGCTGAGAATCAGGCCTTGAGAAATGAGATGGACTGATTGAAGGACATAGTGGAGAGGGGAGAGAGAGACTCTAGAGAAGAAGGGAATGAAGAGGAGACCCCTATGCAGGAAGAGCTAGAGGTACCTACAGAATAGAGACCCCTGATGAGTGTCCTCAAGTCCATGGAGAGAAGAAAAATGGATACAAAGATGGACCTACCCATATTTGTAGGCAAGATGGAGCCTGACACCGTGATGGAGTGGATAGACTCCTTGGACATTTTTTTTGAAAGTGAAGACATACCAGACCACCTGAGGACGAAGATGGCTCAATCCAAAATAAAAGGGGCTGCATTTACTTGGTGGACTTTCATCCAAGATGAGAGGGTGAAAGAGGGAAAGAGAAGAATAGCTACATGGAAGAAGATGATTTCTTTGGTGAAAGAAGCATATGTCCCAATGGATTACAATATCCAATTGCATAGGAGGAGGCAAAATTTGAAACAAAAGGAGATGGATGTGAGTTCCTATACCGAGGATTACATGAAGTTGTGTTTGAGGACTAAGGTGAAAGAGAGTGAAGATGAGAAGGTGGCAAGGTATCTCAATGGGTTGAGATTTACAATCCAAGAAGACTTGAATCTCCACACCCCAGAGATAGTCCAAAAGTGCTTTCAATTGGCACTCAAAGTGGAGAAGAAGTTGAAGATAAGGCAAGATAAAAATGGCAGCGGTAAAGGGAGACAACAAAGAGGAGGAAGAGGCCCTTTCAGAGGTAGAGGAAATGGTTTTGGTTACCAGGGATACTCTAATCAAGAAGGAAATAGAGGAGAGAGTAGTTACAACCATGGATGAGGCTACAATCCAACAGGGAGCTTTAGGGGTAGAAGATTGCCCTCTAGGGGGAGATCCCAAGGTAGAGGACCTCCTAGGTGCTACAACTATAATCAAGAAGAGCATATGGCCAATAGGTGTCCAGAGAAGGCTTCTAGCTCCATGGGAGAAAGGAGAAGCACTTTGGTGCAAGAATTTGATTGTCAAAGTGTGGCAAGTGCAAGCACTTATCAAAGTGTAAATGTCCTTGATAGTTATGGATATCCTGAAAGAGGAGAGGCCCTGATGATGAGGAGAGTAGTAACCACCATGAAGGTACTTGACAAGGAGCCTACACAAAGGAAACCTTTTTTCAAAACCACTTGCAAGGCAAGAGGAATGGTATGCAAGGTTCTGATAGACTCCAGATCCACTGAAAAATTTGTATCACTTGAAATAGTAGAAAAGCTTAAGCTTAGGAAGCTACCTCACCCATATCCCTATAAGGTTTCATGGCTCACCCAAGGTCAACAAGCAGTCGTGGAAGAGCAGGATTGGGTGGAGTTTCAGATTGGATCTTATAAGGATAGATTGCTTTTTGACATAGCCAAGATGGATGCATGCCATCTCTTGTTTGGGAGACCATGGCAGTATGACTTGAAAGCTCATCATGATGGGTTGAGAAACACCTACTCAATCACCAAAGATGGGAAGGTGATAGAACTCTTACCTCTGATAGAGGAAGAGATGGAATCAAATGGGAAGGATTGAAGAGTGCTGATTGTAGAAGGTAAACAGTTCATGAAGGAGATTGCAGAGAAAGGTGCAGTTTGCTATGCCCTCATACCTAGCCCAAAGGTGACAAGGAAAGAGTAGTTTGCAGAAGAGAAAGGAGGACCAAAGCACATATACCCAATAGTTAGACAGTTTCTTGATAAGCATCAAGGCATCATCTCAGATGGAATGCCAAGGTCCCTACCACCAGTAAGGGACACCAGTTATTGCATAGATATGATCCCTGGATCTACATTGCCAAACAAAGTAGCCTATAAGCTCACCCTAGACTAGAATGCATAAATGACAAGGTAGATTGAAGAGTTGCTTGAATCAAGACTAATCGACAAAAGTCTAAGCCCATGTACAGTATTGATAGTCCTTGCACCCAAGAAAGAAGGAACTTGGAGACTTTGTACAGACTCAAGAACCATCAACAAGATAACCATAAGGTACAAGTTCCCAATCCCTAGAATAGAGGATTTGCTTGATTTCTTAGGGAGTGCTAAATATTTTACAAAAATGGATCTAAAAAGTGGATACCATCAGATTAGAATAAGGCCAAGGGATGAATGGAAAACAACTTTTAAAACTAATGAGGGGTTATATGAATGGAAATTCATGCCATTTGGGTTATTCAACACACCTAGTACCTTTATGAGGTTAATGAATGAAGTCTTGGTGGAATTCATAGGAAAATTTGTCATAGTAGACTTAGATGATATCTTGATATTCAGTCACACAAGGGAAGAAAATCTCAACCTTATAGATATGGTCTCAAGAGGTTACATTAAGAGAAACTAATGATCAGCTTGGAGAAGTGTTTGTTCACGTAGGAAGAGATCATCTACTTGGGTTTTGTAATCTCATAAGGTGAGTTGAAAATGGATCAAGAGAAGGTGAGTGCTATATTGTCTTGGCCTAAACCTAGAACTATGAATGATGTCCAGAGCTTCTATGGTCTAGCAACTTTTATAGGAAAATCATAAGAGGATTTAGTCATATTTGTGCACCCATGCTTGATACCATAAAGGGAGGAAAAAGGTGCAGGTTCAGTTGGACCAAAGAGGCAGATGATTCATTTGAGACATTGAAGAAGAACGTTGTAGAACAACCAGTCCTTGCCTTACTAGACTTCAACAAGATATTTCAGGTGGAATGTCATGCAATCCACATGGCCATTGGATTAGTACTCAGTCAGGAAGGAAGGCCTATTGCTCTTTTTAGTGAAAAGCTAAATGATGCTAAGAAAAGATACTCATCTTATGACTTGGAGATGTATGTTCTAGTATAGTCCTTGAGGAAATGCAGACACTATTTATTGCCTAAGGAGTTCATAGTGTTTACTAATAATCAGGCACTCAGTTTCATAAATAGTCAAGAGAAGCTTAATCATCGACATATGAAGTGGGTAGAGACTCTGCAAGCCTCCACATTTACCCTCAAACACAAGAAGGGAGTCAAGAAAAAAGTTGCTAATGCTTTGAGCAGAAGAGTCTTGACTATAAACCAAATCAAGATGGAGAGTGTTGGTATTGATTCCTTGAAGAGTATGTATGTTGCTGATGAAGATTTTGGAGAAATATACAAGGTGTGTGAAACTTTGAGTGACCGGTATCATATTGAGTTTTCTGAGTTTTTGATACAAGATGGATTGTTGTTCAAGGGAGTGCAGTTGTGTATTTCTAAATGTTTCATGAGGTTGAATATTATTAGGGAGAAGAATTGTGGAGCTATGGCAGGTCATTTTGGCCTTGACAAGACCCTAGACCTTATGAAGAGACATTATTTTTGGCCTAAATTGCAGGCAGATGTGAGGAAGTTTGTGGAAACATGTGTCATATGTCAGAAAGCCAAGGGGAAGTCTACAAATGCAAGTTTATACCAGCCTTTACCCATTCCTTCTAGGCCATGGGAGAGCATAAGTATGGACTTTGTGTTGGGTTTTCCTAGAATAAGGAGAGGATTTGACAATGTCTTTGTAGTAGTGGAGAGGTTTAGTAAAATGGCTCATTTCCTGCCATGTAAGACTTCTTGTGATGCATCATATGTTGTAGACTTATTCTTCAAAGAGATAGTCCAGATACATGGATTGCCCCTTAACATTGTTTCAGATAGAGATGTGAAGTTCATAGGTCACATTTGGAGGACTCTTTGGAAAAAGTTGGGAACTATCTTATCTTTCTCATCAGCCTACCATTCTCAAACAGATGGGCAAACTGAAGTTGTCAATAGGTCATTGGAAAACCTATTAAGGTGTTTAACAAGGCAACACGGAGAGAAGTGGGACAACATTTTGTCACAGGTAGAATTCTCATACAATGACACCATAAATATGAGTACTGGTAAATCTCCTTTTCAGATTGTTTATGGCATACACCCAAGGGAGTGTTGGAGTTAAGAGATTTACCCAAAGAAGAAGCCATTAGTGCAGATGATGAAGCCTTTGCATCAGCCATTAAAGAGGTGCATGACCAAGTCAAGTCTCATCTCCAACAATCTACAGTGAAGTATAAGGCTCATGCTGATAAGAAGAAGAGAGATGTACAACTTAGTGTTGGGAATTTGGTATGGGTACATTTGAAGAAGGAGAGACTACTGAAAGGAAAATACACCAAACTCATGCAGAGGAAGATTGGACCATGTTAGATATTGAAGAAGTGTGTGTAAAGCGGAAAATCGCGATCGAACCCTAGTTGCTCTCCCCTCTTCCAACTCCAAGGAGAGAGAAGGGAGATTCACTAGGGTTGATGGTTTTCACTTAGAGGAGAAACTTTACATTCAAAAGAGGGGTTGAAACCCACAAGATCCAATCCCACACAAGGCAAGATTGGATGCTAAATGCGTTTCAAGGGTTATGACAGCAAGGCTACCCTCTTTTGTAAAGAATGTTGATAGAAGAATTAAGCTAGGAATGCATAGAAAGTGATAAAGATTCGCTTATAAACTGAGTTAGGGATATAGGATGAAGCTGCGGACCTGGAATTATTAGTAAAATGTCGATACGGCGCTGTCCTGCAAATTTGAGCAAAAGTTGTCGGGACGATGGCACCCGAGCGCCACGGTCCTCCGAAAAATCCGCGAAACGAAGGGGGATCTGTTCGTCTCTGCACAAGGATTCCAGATCTTCAATTTCAGCCGTGTACTTGCAACCTACACACAGAAAAGCGAAGACGATTGGGGGGTTAGGGATTAGGGGTTTGCCTTTAGGTCAAACCCCGGTTTTGGAATTAACCAAGAAATGAGCAAGTGCTGTAAATGTAAATGTCTGTAATGTAAAACAAGTACTAATACCTTGTTGTAAGGATGTTTGTATCCTTATGTGCGAAGGTATAGATGTTGTTGTTTGTTGTATGTTGTATGTTGTATGTAGCATGTAGTAAGTGATCTCCTCTTCAATGGTTGAATCCTTGTCTTGAATGCAACACTTAGCCTTGAATGGAGACTTGAAATGATCAATTGATTGAAGGAATGCTTGAATGCTTGAATGCTTGAGTATAATTTCCATTCTTTTTTCATCATCTCGAATGAAAGAGGAAAATGCCATTTATATACTTGTCAATTAGGGCTGATAGACTGATTTTCCCGACCTTAGGCCAACCAGGAAAGATAATTTTCCAATTTGCAAACATAAAGACCCGAGACCCCTTAGGAGACCGGGCCCAAAATAGGCCCAGGGACTAGGGCGCTGGGTGCCATGGTCCTGAAGGACCAGGGTGCTGGGCGCTCTGGTCCCACCTCCCGGGACAGCAGGGTGCAAGGAGGTTTAGGCCAGGGTGCTTGAAAAATGCAGTTTTCAGTGTCATAATCAGGTTTCGGGGTCTCCATTCAGGTTGCGTGTTGCGTCACCATCGTGAAGACCTAAATGCAGTCGAAATTGCAAGTGTCACAATTTTAGGACGCTACATTTAGCCCCCACTTTAGCGGGAGTGTGTATGCTCATACTTCCGGTAAAGTACAAGGAAACAATATTGAAATACTTTCACCACGTCAAGGAGGCAAGACACACCAAGCCCCCAGTGGACTAAGGATCTTATGACTTCGATTGACAAAGTAAAAGGGAAGATCACAAGGGAGAACCATGACTATCAGCAGTAAGGTTCCCTCACTATGAGTCATGCAAGAGAAATACCGAAAATTTTCAAGACAAAGCTGAGTTCGCCAAGAAATTTTCAAGTATCTAGAAAGGATAGACGGGGTGTATGCCCCCCTACATTAAAGCGATCGCACATGCCTCACCGGGGGTGATTTCCTTAAGGTAGTGATACACATAAGAAATGAGAAAGGAAAGGAGCACGTTATCGCAAGGATTTAGCCCCCAAGTGTGAGATAAACCCAAGGATAATAGATACAAAACACAAAGCACAAGGTGACTTCACTTTCCTTGGGGTCAGTATGCTGTATGATAATTCATGTATATGTATCATATGTATGTATGCATAATTGTTCTTCATTCCCCAATCAAGGAAGGTCACCTAGAAGAAGGGAACACATGTGTCTTTTGAGTCAACATGAGAGAGACCAAAAGAGATCTCAATGCTTTGCATCGTCCTCAAGTAGACAACACTAAGGACAACAAATAGAAGAATGAGAGTAACATATAGAAGAAGTAACAAAAGAGAGGGGGAAAGAATCTGCTATGCTAATGAAACTAGTCTAGCACGTCATCTACCCCCTGATCTTGCTGATCAATGTTTCGGGAAGGCAGGGAACACGCTAGAGGAGGAACATCCAACACAGCAGATGGAGCTATCACAAGATCCAAACAAGGGCTATGTTCATGTTCCGAGCCACGTTGTTCTTGTCTAGGAGCTAGGATAAGTGCTTTAGAAAATTCATTAGATAAATGGTTATCAATATCAACAAGTTCATATTCACTATCAGAAGCAAGAGGAGTAACATTTTCATCATGAATAACATTTTCATCTATATCATCATCAAGATTTATAAAAATAGGATCTTTAACTCACACAGGATCAAGACCATCATGCATCTTATGTTTAGGAGATTTAGGCTCAATGTCCGGCTGAGGAGAAAATGGAATAATGCTTGTTGAAGGTGTTTTTGGAGATGGGGAAGTTTGGGAAGTAGCTGCTTGAGCCCTAAGATGACACTTTCGTCGGCGTTCACGTGCAGAACGATTACGTCTAGTCTTAGTAGGAAGTGGAGAAGATTGAGGAGGAGGAATGTTCTCATCCTTAGCACTTGGGTGTTTAGGTTGTGGTCTCTTAGGCTGGATAATAGGAGAAGAAGAAGGTCTCTTCTCTCTATAGAAGGAAGGAGGAGGAACTGCTCCATATAAAGGAGGAATATTTGGTTTAGGAAGGAGACCCAGTCCATCATGACGAGGAGGTATAGGTCTACTTTTAGAAGGTTTATTCGGTATAGACATAGTCACATCCATAGGAATGGGTTGGGAATCTTCTTGAGGAAAGACATTAGTTTTATCTTTCAAAGGAAGAACTTCCTTCTCAAGAACGATAGGAATATCAAGTTTGGGTGTTCTAGGTTCACTTAAAGATAGGATCATATCTGTTTTCCACTTTTGATAAGATTTGAAAAGATGATCACTTCGCGGAGGAAGAGATTGGAATTGTTTAGGCCAAAAGTAATCAATAGGAACGCTAGAAGTTCTTTCAGCTGGTTTAAAGAGACTATGATTGATAGTAACAACTTCACCATTATGGGGAAATTTCAAACACTTGTGAATAGGAGAAGCAATAGCTTTCATGGAAGACAGCCAAGGATAGCCAAGCTTCACACAAAATTGTTCGGAAGATGGAATAATAGCAAAGTTCACATCAAGGGATTTGTTATGGACCTCAATAGGCAATGTAATAGAACCAATTGCAGGAGAAGAAAATGCATCAAATAATTTCACAATCACATCTGTTTTGTCATAAATCACTTGATTCAATTGCAAAGTAAAAAGAAATTCTTCAGTAATAACATTAACCATGCATGAAGGATCAATAAGCACTCCACGGCAAGGTGTATTCTTGACTTTTGCAACTATGTATAAAGGACCATCAGGTGCTCTAATGGTTTCACTAGAATCAAATGTGATGGAAGGTTCTTTAGGGATTTCTTGCTGCTCTACAAAGTTAATCACATTCGGAGTCATAGACACAAGACCATTAGATGAAAGAGAGGAATCATTAGTCTCAATTGCATTAGAGGTATGAGAAGGTAATGGATCAGTGAAAATTTGAAGGTTTTGATTAGGAGGAGCTACAGATGTATTGCCTTTATCATTCACTCTAGAAATAGAAATAGTATTATTATCAATCAAATCTTGAATTTTACCCTTTAAAGAAAAACATTTTTCAGTATCATGCCCAGGCTGATGATGAAATTGACAAAAAGCTTTGTTATCAAAATAAGGTGAAGTAATCTTTGCAGGATCAATTTGTCTTATAGGAGGAAGAGTAAGCACATTTTGTTCCAATAACTTATTCATAATACTATGCAATGATTCATTCAAAGGAGTATACTTTCTTTCTTTCTTGAAAAATTTAGAAATAGGAGGCACACCTGATGCTGCATTCACATTGTTGTTGATGATGTTTCAATTGAATTTGATGGAATCTCTGTTCGGTTTAAACTTCCCAAATGGTTGTTGATTGCTATCACCCTTATCACTCGGAGCCATAGGATGTGATTGTTCCATTTGACTCACAGTCAGTTGATAATTGTGAAGAGTTGCACACAACTGTTGGAAAGAAGTAAACTCATAAAACAGAAGTTTGTCTCGAATATCTTTTTGTAAATTAGAAATAAAGATTCTTTGAATATCATTGTCAGGCACTGGAAAAGAAATTTGAGCATACAAATGCTTATATCTACCAATGAAATCAGTCACTTTTTCTTTAACACCTTGTTTACAATGCATTAAATCAATCAAAGTAACTTTAGGACTTATATTGTTTTGAAATTGTTGAATGAAAGCATTTGCAAGTTGTTCGAAAGAAGTAATAGAATAAGAAGGCAACGAGCAATACCATTGTAGGGCTCTATCTCTTAATGTTCTAGTGAACAGTTTTGCAAGCAACCTTTGGTCATAAGCAAAATCAGTACATATTGTTTGAAAAGTCTTAACATGTGATAGAGGATCACCTTTACCATTATATAGTTCCAAATGTGGGATTTCAACATGTTTAGGAGGGATAGCTCGAACAATGTCAAGAGAAAGTGGGCTCGCAACATCAAATGTGGGCACACTAAACTTAGATTGATTCATAGAGGCAATTTGTTGCTGTAAAGAGGAGACAGTTTGTGCAAGATTGTTAATGGTCGCTTCAGTCGAAGAATTCATATTGGATGTGTTAGATTGAGATGGAGGTATTATGTTATTGAAAGAAGGTAAAGAGTAAGGTGGTGGGACTCTATGATAATTAGTCATAGGAGATGATTGGATAGGAGGAACACTACAAGGAGGAATAGAATGGTTAAATGAATTGCCCCCTTGCGTCATGTTCATTTGTGGAGATATAATAGGGACACTCATTGAAGGAATGAATGAAGAAGTCGGATTAAATGAAGGAAGAGGATTAATTGAAGAAGAAGGGTTGCCCCCATGACTGGTGATCATAGGAGGAATGTCTTGTGTAGAAGTAGCCATTATGTTTGATGTAAAGGTAGGTATGCTAGCAATAGGAGTTGTCAAAGGAATAGAATGATTGACTTGAGTAGGAGGTTGTGTATAACCCAAATTTTCAGCACAACTCTTCATAGGCATCACATTCGAATCCACAATGTGTGCAATACCATGCAAAATATCAATTCCATTCTTATCACTTTGAAGCATATGTTTTAGACCCTCAATTAAAGGAAGAGCTTGACTATCAGGGTATTCATGAGACATCCATTGGTGAAAATCATCAAATTGGTTATCCAATTTCGAAAGTTGTTCTTCAGAAACCTCATGGAGAGCTTCTTCATCATTAAGAGGATTAGAGGAATTACCCATGTCCTCGTTAAAAAGGCTATTCAAATTAGGTTCCATCTCCTCAGTAGTTAAACCTCGGAAAGACTTAATTCTACGGCTTCGTCTAACGGGAATAGTGTAAGTAGGGCTTATTGTTGTAAAACTCATGCACTAGAAAGAGAGAGAAGATTTTGAATTTAGAGGTAGCAATTTTCAGTAAAATCAGCCAATCTTCTGGATTTAAGCTGTTAAATGCAATCACAACAGTCTCCCAAAATTTCGGAAAAAATGTCCGGGACCGTGGCGCTCGGAGTGCAACACGGTCCTTGCAACTTTTTTCGAAATTTGCAGGGATGAAAGGTATGATGATTTTAGAGCTGATCTGAAAAAATTGAGTGATTTTACGATCTGTAGATAGGCCAAATTAAAGTTGCAAATTCAAAATCGAACCCTATCAAGATTGTCGAAAAATGCAAAATTTGAATTTTGGAAAAGAGAGGGAAACTGAAATTTTGAATTTTATGATTTTAGAGGGAATGCCAAAAGCAATGCAAATTTTGAAATTTAAAAATTGACTCAATTTCACGCAAAATTCAATTTTGAAAGCGGAAATTAAAGTTGTTGTAATTAAGCATTTAATTTCAAAGGTCACAAATTGTAAGAATTTGAATAAAGCACTGAAATTTCGAATGAATGCAAACACACTTTTCAGATTTAGGACAGTAAGAACACAATTTTGACACAAAATTTCAATTTCGATGATTTTTGAATGTTTAGAAGCCTTAATCCAAGCAATCACAAGACCAACTTTGACTGTAATTTTGAAGGTGTTAAAATTGATAAAATCAGTCAAAATTCTGGATTTTAGCAGGAAAATACAGTAAGATCTAGCTCCCGAAATTTCGGAAAAAATGTCGGGGACGATGGCGCTCGGAGTGCACACGGTCCTCGCAACTTTTTTCCAAATTTTCAGGGATGAAAGATATTGTGATTTTATTGCGGAATCCAAAGTTACAGCTGATTTGGAGATGTTTTGATCAGTGAAATTGTCGGACAAAGGTTCAATCAAGAGGGTTTCAAAAATTAGGGTTTTGACACTTAACCACTTAATTTTCAAAATTAAAGCACAAATATGAATTGATAATTTGTAATAGAAGGGCAGATCTGAAACAAGCATCAACAATTAAACATTTCACAAGTTTAATTACTTAAAAAGAAAATTTAGGGTTTTTATGCAATTAACCTCTAAAATTTTGCAAAAGATCAAACATGGAAATGTAATCAAGGAATCCAATTTTCAGATCTAACTATGAATAATCAGAAAGGATGTTCACGTCGGGTTCACCAAAATGTAAAGCAGAAAATCGCGATCGAACCCTAGTTGCTCTCCCCTCTTCCAACTCCAAGGAGAGAGAAGGGAGATTCACTAGGGTTGATGGTTTTCACTTAGAGGAGAAACTTTACATTCAAAAGAGGGGTTGAAACCCACAAGATCCAATCCCACACAAGGCAAGATTGGATGCTAAATGCGTTTCAAGGGTTATGACAGCAAGGCTACCCTCTTTTGTAAAGAATGTTGATAGAAGAATTAAGCTAGGAATGCATAGAAAGTGATAAAGACTCGCTTATAAATTGAGTTAGGGATATAGGATGAAGCTGCGGACTTGGAATTAGCAGTAAAATGTCGATACGGCGCTGTCCTGCAAATTTGAGCAAAAGTTGTCAGGACGATGGCGCCCGAGCGCCACGGTCCTCCGAAAAATCCGCGAAACAAAGGGGGATCTATTCGTCTCTAGACAAGGATTCCAGATCTTCAATTTCAGCCGCGTACCTGCAACCTACACACAGAAAAGCGAAGACGATTGGGGGGTTAGGGATTAGGGGTTTGCCTTTAGGTCAAACCCCGGTTTTGGAATTAACCAAGAAATGAGCAAGTGCTGTAAATGTAAATATCTGTAATGGAAAACAAGTACTAATACCTTGTTGTAAGGATGTTTGTATCCTTATGTGCGAAGGTATAGATGTTGTTGTTTGTTGTATGTTGTATGTTGTATGTAGCATGTAGTAAGTGATCTCCTCTTCAATGGTTGAATCCTTGTCTTGAATGCAACACTTAGCCTTGAATGGAGACTTGAAATGATCAATTGCTTGAAGGAATGCTTGAATGCTTGAATGCTTGAGTATAATTTCCACGCTTTTTTCATCATCTCGAATGAAAGAGGAAAATGCCGTTTATATACTTGTCAATTAGGGCTGATAGACTGATTTTCCCGACCTTAGGCCGACCAGGAAAGATAATTTTCCAATTTGCAAACATAAAGACCCGAGACCCCTTAGGAGACCGGACCCAAAATAGGCCCAGGGACCAGGGCGCTGGGCGCTCTGGTCCCACCTCCCGGGATAGCAGGGTGCAAGGAGGTTCAGGCCAGGGTGCTTGAAAAATGCAGTTTTCAGTGTCATAATCAGGTTTCGGGGTCTCCATTCAGGTTGCGTGTTGCATCGCCATCGTGAAGACCGAAATGCAGTCAAAATTGCAAGTGTCGCAATTTTAGGATGCTACAGTGTGGAGAAAATGCCTATGAGATCCAACTTCCTCCTGATCTTGGATTATCACCTATTTTTAATGTGTGTGATCTTACACTTTTCAAAGGTACTGAAAAAGAAGAAGAGGAACCAATACAAGTTACAGTAGACAATGACATTACAAGGCAGGAATCACCTAAGTTGAGAAAAGTGATTGACACTAGAGTAAAAAAGAAGACAAGGAACAAGGAGTACATTGAGCACTTGGTGGCTTGACAAGATAAACTAGATTCTGAGGTGGTTTGGATGACAAGTGAGCAAATATCCAATCATGGTGTAGATTTACAAACTCTGATCTCAAGTGGGCTTGAGACATCTTCTCCTGGGGAGTATGGTGTAGAAGCACCTCATCAAAAAGTTATTCATGACCCCGAGGATGAATACTAGGATCATTAGGATGTGTTAGTGTGTCTTGTGTTTCATGTATGCAAATAAACCCCACCATGTAAGCCCATGTCACCAATTAGGCAATTTGAGAAGCCAGTTGGGAAAAAATGGTAAAAAGGGGTAATAGATGGTTTAGATTTATTTTTAATAGGTTTTAGACATGTTTTATGTGTGTTTGGCTGGTCTACATGTGTGGATCCCAACCTTAGGAAGTATGACAACTTTTTGAGCAAAATTGCAAAAATGTAACTTTTTGTAATTCAGTTAGGGAAGCCTTTCAATGGCTCCAACCTACTCCAAATTTGGTAAGAAACCATTGGGGAGTTGTATAAGCCTTGTGGGATCAATTCCCAAGGTTTTTGTTGTTGGAGTTGGAGTTTATGAAGCAATAATACTCAAAGCAATTCAGTTGTTCCTAGAAATTCTGAGTTTTTAGGTGTTGTACATGACTGTACAGATTGATTGGAGCCCCACCATCCATGGAGTAGATAGGGTGATGAATTAGTTTTCTTTTGGTGGTGGTCTAAGTCCTTAACTATTTGGGAGTAGAGAGAAACCTTCACTTTACCAACTGTGACCCAAAAATTAAGGATTTGGAGAGGGTTCTGAACCAAAATGGCTTTATCTTGCACTCGAGTCCATTAGAAGACTCTTCCTTTGGAGGGATGTAGGGTAAGCCTTTTTATTTTAGTGTTTTCATGTTTTTTTATAGGGGAGACCTTGTTGTGTGGAGGAAATAATAGATTTAGGTAGGCATCTCTATATGACTACCTAGGACAAGTTTTAGGACAATCATCATAATTTGTCTTAGCGATGGATTCCAGGTGTGAAATCCTATCATTAGAAGTTTCTCACTACCCCTCACATGCCTAGTAAGTTTATTTTTCATTTGGTCTACCGGTAAAGGTAGTTGCTTTGGAAAATAGAGCTAATTGCCCCTATTAGGTCTCTTAGCCTCCAAAGGGAGGAGACCTTATATTTATAGATCCAATCAAACCATTTTGGGGATCAATATAACTTCCAAAAGGGTGTCTGAAATGATATTTTGTTTTTATGGGTGTGTGGGATGTTTTTGTGTTAAGGTCAAAACACCAGTATAAAAGGGCTACTAGCCGAAGGGGTAGGTTTACAAAGGAGGTATAAGGATTTGATGCCCAAGATGAAAAATAGTGCTTGAAAGATGTCTTAGATGTTATGTGTTGGCCAAATACAAAATCTAAAGGAGTAGGGATCAACAGTAAGATACTTTTGAAGAGTTGAAGCCTTTTACTCATCTTTAGTAGGCCCATGACTAGTGAGTGTGTGAGTAGTTTCATCCAAGGTGTAGAGTCCTTCCTTGTAGGACCCTTGTGAGTAGTTGAAGGGTCACTAACCTAAACTTATTTTGGCTTGTTATTAGGAGTTTGGGTAGGCCTCTGCATCAATAACGAAGAGGTAGATTTGGAAGTCTTACCCAAAGAGGAATCCGATCAAAAGATTTAGATATGTGATTGAAATATGGGTGCCATGATTTCAACATAAGCATATGTTTACCCTCCCAACACCATTGATGGTCACAAAGCACCTTATTCCTATCTTTCACATTTTAAAAAACTACAATAAAAAAGCCATGGCACTTGGATAGATTTGGACACATCCATCCAAAATGGGTTCCTATTTCTTTGTAATCCATTTGTGGAGTTCTTTTAAACTCTTCCATACACCTCTGAAATCCCTAATCGAACCCAACCCATAAAAAAATCTCACTTTATGCTCCATCTCTTCAATCGCATTGGTGCTCTATCATAATTGATTTCATAGAGGGGAGCTTTACATTTTTAAAACACTCCTCACCTCTCCTCCCCTCAACCTACCTAGAAGACCTTTGTGCAACACTAGAAAATGAAGGAAAACCAAACAAAAAACCATTTGGAAAACAAGATCTATCATCAAAGGGATAAACCCTCTTGAACCCATCATCAAACCCATTCCTCACCAAATAAGTGGTAACTTGTCCCAACCGTGCCTAAATTGGAAGCCTTAGCTACAGACCCCCTTGAATCCCCTTCCAAGCACTATTCCCCTCTAAGAACTCACTTAATCTGAGGTCTTATCCTTCCAGAATGGTCTTTTATGGGCCACAAAGACCTAGTCTTCATGCCACTCACCCTTCACCATGTCTACATGATCATTCTTTATCCAAACCCTAGCTCTTGTAGGCACCCAAAACAACTCCATCATGACATGCTCAAAATATTCTTACTAAATTTAATTTCATAACCATAAATTTGTTAATAAATTATATATTATATGGGGTTGTTGAATTTGCTTCATTTGATGACCAAAATTTAGTATTGGAAAAACCTTGGGCCTGGGGAGAGGATTCACTTTTCATGAAACCCCAGACTCCCTCTTTTAATACCCTCACATTTGGTTTGGGTCAAAATTCCTAAGCTTCCTCTTCAATTTTGGGGGGATTCCTATTATGAGGCCATTGACAACTCTATTGCTCATTTTTTAAGGTTGATGATTCCACTTCCTATTTGGGACTCTCCACCTTTTCTTGCATTCTTGTTGATATCAACATCTCCAAATATCTCATGGGGAGGTGGTTTTTATGGTTGGGGACAAGCCTTAGATGTAACTGTTTTATTATGAGGGTCTCCCATTTCATTGTTATTGTTGCTTCACTGCCGCTCATTTGGCTTCGTATTGCTTTCTATTACATCAAAAAGGTACTTCTACATGGTGGAAGGATGCCAAGGAAGAACACTTAACTATTGATGATTCATCTATAGGTGAACTTCAACCATGTTTATACTGAGTATCATGTTTTGATTAATGACCCATTTGAGCCCTATCATTCCTTTGACGACTCCGTATGTTCCTAGTCTATTTTTTTGTCATAAAAACTGCTCCCTCACAACTACTGACTTTTTTGGTGGTCATTGATCTTCCTTGTATTCATGTTTCCCCCCCTCTAGTTGTTGATCCTCTAATCGGGGAATCACTTCTTTTATCCCCCACTATTGGGGGAATTGATGATAGTATTGCTTGGATGGTTGTTTTTCAAAGGAAGAAAGGTGCTTTCCCTTCTCTCCTTACTCTTTGAGGGTGGATGAAAGAGAATTTTGTAGTACAGGGTCAAGACCCTTGTCTCATGTCGGTTCCTAGCTTCAATCAAAAGCCTATTCTCTCTACATCTTCTTTTTCTCAATCTTACCTCTTGTGAGATGTTCTCTTTTTGCCTTGATGGTTATTTTTAAGGGGTTCAAGCCTTTCCCAGTTCTTATCTAATCAAAACATGTATATGGGGAGGTCGATTTTTGGTTAGTAAATTTCCATGTGTCATGCATTTGAAAAATCCGTATTCTTTGTCAACAAATCTATTTGAAAGATTCCATTTGGGCATAGGTAGAAATTATTTTTGCTCCTATTTTGTAATTGTTTTCTTTGTCAACAAATCTATTTGAAAGATTCCATTTGGACATCGGTAGGAATTATTTTGTGCACATCTTGCTATCATGAATCATTCTTTCAAATACTCCACATGCCTTGACTATGCTTCCACACTTTTCATACATAGGTGCATTTCCAACTATAGTATCTAACAAAAATATATGCCTTGTAGGATATCTATACCCTGTTCCAAGCCTCATGTAGTTATATCAAACAAACAAAGGGAGAATAGACATGCCTTTTTTTGCCATCCCATCATTGCTTGAGGCATTTTCTTAATATTTTGAATTTCTTATTTGGGGGCAACAGTGATAATTTTAAGTTTGGTTAAAGTAAAGTGAAATTTTTTTCTAGTAGAAATAAAAATGCATAAAGTATCATGTAGTTATAATTTTTGCATGAAAAGAATTATGCATTTTCATTCAATATTGTATGAAAACATAGGATATTTGAAATGCATAAAATGTCATTTAGGTGTTTATCATTTTTCTTGAAAGAATAGGAGTTATGTTCATGAATTGGCATATGCATGTTATGTTTTCCTTCTATGTGTGTGTATTGGTTTACCTTCTAGGATGGGTGTCAAATATGCGTTAATGAAGGGAAATGGATCTTATTTTCTAGATCTACATACCATTTTATGATTTATATGCTTGGCCAAGCTACATGTATCATTGAAATAGATGGATGTTATTTTATATTTGTTCTCATTTCCATAACTTGATATTAAGCCATTGCATATTCTTGTATGAAATGCACATAGATATATCAGACATGCACTAGATTTAGCTTGCTTTTTGTTTCTAGGTTGCTATGAGTAGGAAGAACTCTGAGGAAGCATAATCTTTGTGATTGGGTGGAAAAGAACTTGAGCCATGTTGTTGTCTCTTTCTTTGTAGATTATCATTGGGTTGATGGCAGTTGAAGACTCCAACGATTGTATTTTTTATTTATATTATCTTGACAAGATAGGCAAGAGAGCCTAGGTCACATTCTTATAAACATATGTATCATGTACTTTATGATCCTTGATTATTGACTTTATATCATGTGAAGATGTAACATGTATGCAACTATTGCTCATATATTGAAACAAATTATATTTATTTACATGCTAATGTTGGATTGATTTGGTGAGATAGTTCTCGATTTCATACGTTACATTTAACATGATTGACTACAAATAGATAATCATTTCTATTAAAATTGGTATTAAACTATATTTCCATACTCCCTAAAAAATTATCTCTACTCTTTATTATAAATTAATTTGGAGCTTAATTTATCACAATATATCATTTTAACATGGCCTAGGTAGTAGGTGTAGTGGCATAGTTCATGCAAAAAGCTTATATATTCAACATTAAGAAAAAAGACAAAAACATACCTTAAGGTATACTACTGTAGCATAGGAAATAGGAAATCATCACAAACAATATAAACATACTAATCATTGTTAGCTCAATCACAAAAAGCATTCATTGCAATGAATCTATCCTAAACAACACTCAATAGAGACATAAAATAAAAACATTCAAAAGCAAAGATTATGCAAACCAAAGATGTGATTTGAATGCTCCTTCATGCGGCTCCATTGTTCTTCTTTCCTCTTCAAATGGTTTGGTTGTGGATCTCACCTACAAGTGCACATACATGATTGAAAGCAAGCAGACAAGATTTTTGATCAAGAGTACTAGAAATTCGATAGTCTGATTAAGGATTAAGAATCAAGGGGTTTGATTGAAGAAATTCATCCAATTTATAGAAGAATTGGAGAGATGACAAGATTAGCATGATTCAATTCAAATGGAAATTGCAAATCAATTATGTCAATTATGACAAATTATGACAAATTATGCACTTTCTATGCAAAATTTGTTGATTGATAATTTATGACAAATTATGACAACTTCTATGTCAAAATTGATTGATTGTCAATTATGACAAATTTATGACAAATTGATATGTCATTTCCATGAATTTAGGAGGGAAATAGAAGGAAAATGAAATTAAGAATTAAGAAATTAGAAAAATTAGAAAAAGAGGAATTAAGAAATTAGGAAATTAACAAATGATGAAATTAGGAATTAGGTAAATTAATTAATAATCTTTCATTTATTAATTAATTCACAAAGAGGAATAATTATCCAATTAAATGAACATTTAATTGTGACACAAAGACTTAGGATAAATAATTAATTATTTAATCCTAGAGGAAGAAATGACAAACAAGGTTAAATGATTAAATCATGAAACCCTAGAAGATGAATTAGCAATGAGAATGACAATTAGGTCTTGATTGAAGATAATTGATTCGATCATGATTCTAATTAAATGATTTGATTGATAAATATGCCAATTGACGAGGAACAATGACAAATTGATCCAAATTGACACAATTGAGACAGACAACAATTGATAGCGAAATGATCGCAAAATGACAAAATTGACAAGCGGACAAGGATCGATGACATAAATAGATTGCAAGATGACAAGATTAAAAATGACCATGATCAATGACAAATCGATCGCAAAAATGACAAGATCGAACATGACAATGACTGATGACAAATCGATCGTTAAACGACAAGATTGAAGGATTGATGATAAATCGACAAGATTGATAAGAATACAACGATCGATGACAAATCGATCGCAAGATTGACAGGAGGACAAAACCCTAATTAGGATTGATGATGTCCAAAATGATGACAAATTAGCACGCACATTGATGCGACAGGATAAAATTGATCAAAATCATGACTGGATAGTGTTGTCGACAAGACCAAATTTGAGAGCAAGACGAATGAAGAATGTAGAAGAATGACTCGATGCTCGCAAATGATAAAGACCAAGTGCGTAACATAGGAGAAATGTTAATGCTACGCAAAAACCTAAAATAAGGCAATGCGCAAATGTTAAAGTATGATTCCACAAGCATTGACCATTTTTAGGTGTCTACAACTACAACCACTTATAACTTTATATTTATTATACTCATAATAAATGCTCAATTATATGAATATTGCAATGCTAACATTGTAGAGGAACCTATTGACTAAAAAATAATTTTAAGGTATGTGTTTAAGTTTGGTATAGGTATAATTACATTTAAATATAAAAATAAACCAATTGTGATCCCCTATTCTACATAACTAAAATATAGAAATTCCACTAAAGGAGATAAAGAAGTTATTTAGCTAAATCATCTTCTAAATAAAATTCAAATGAATCTAAATTCAGTAAAAATTGTATATTGTGCTTGCCAAAAATCCTATTCATCTAAAAGGATGAAACATATTGAAATTTAAACTCACTTTATTCATGAGAAAGTTCTAAATGGAAGCATTTTTCTTATTTTGTTTCAAAATATTTTTGCCAAAACTCAATGTAATACCAAATTCTTCAAATTTAGGTCAATGTTAGGCCTCAAACATTTGTCATTAAGGGAGTGTGTATGACAATGACACCTCCTAATGGTTGTCCCATTATTGTATAAATCCTTTTGAAATATTATAATTCTTTCACTTGTAAATCATTGAATTATATAAGACCTACAAACACTATATAATGAAGTTAGGGAGGCTAGTTTGAGGATAGTTATGTTCTAATAAAATTTTGTAAGTATTCATTAAAAGCATCAGTATTTAAAATATTAGGATAATAAATTATAGCAAGATGACTTTCATATAATTTGGAATGCATATCTTTATTTTGACATATATTCATGTCCTTATTTATCTCTATAAAAAAGACCTATATTATAGTGTTACCCCCTATTCTTGCATTCATTGATTTTACTTTGTATTGGAATATTCATGCCATGATTGTGTGGGTGCTAATTTTAGCATAGTTTTTGTGTCTCAACCGAGACATATTTGTGTCTCTGAACCTTTTTGTTTGAACCTTCCTTGGTTCATTGGTTTGATGATTCATTGGTTCAATGAGTCTTATGTATATACCATGTCTTGGTTTTATCAAGTTTAACATGTGCAGAAAGCTCAAGTGAGAAGTGAACTTGAACCGTCGAACCTTCCTTGGTTCGTGAGTTTATTGGTTCAATGGTTCATTCATTCTATAGTTAAAGCAGACACTTTGCAAGGAAGAGGCTGAGAAAGAGAAAAGACCGATGTCATTTAAGGAATATTTGAAGAATCCCAGTGATTTATTTGAAAAGATTTTTCACAAGGTGGTAATCATTTTTCTGATGAGAGATCACACAGAGTGTTATGTAATAAAAGTGGTTGTCAGAAGTGTCATCTTCTTTGTCAGTCAACACGAGTGAATGAGTTGTGGTAATCATGAAACCGGATTTTTATCCATTTATGTCATTTTTGTACAAAAAGATTTGTATCTTCATGAAAAACTTTATTAAGAAAGACAGAGGTTCGGCGCTGGAGGTAATCTTCTCAAAATTAGCAGACACAGTTATATGAAAGGTGAGTTGAAAATATTCACCATCTCTGTCATTTTCGTCCTGCAAGGAAGAAATTGTTAATTTTGTTATAGTAACTATAGTGGGTGCTATTGCTGCTTGTTTTGGTTTTGAAAATGAGACCCGTACCACCAAAACCAAGGCCATAATTTGGTCTAGGTTGTTCTCTTCCAAAATTTGGGGATACGTCCCTAGCTCATGCAAACTTAGATGAATTTATGGAAAGAGCTAAAAATCCCTCTAGTTCACCTATGATTGGAAGAATTGTAGACAATGGGTTAATAGAAGCTTTAGTTTTCCCTTATGCCATACAATGCCCTAAATTAGTGCTTGTTTTTATGAAAAAGTATGGCTTTGTACATAGGTGCATCATAAATGCAAATGGGGGCATTTTGTTGAATGTGAATAGGGAAACCATTATGACAGTCTTTAAAATTCCCGCTAAAGAACCTTATGAAGACTGGACAATAACCACCTCGTATAAGTTTTTCACAGAAAAGAAAGCCCAATACAGAAGTGTTATAGTTAGGAATTGGATCCTAAAGTTCCAGAAGGGTGGTTCCAGATTGCCTAAACCATCGACCAGGGAGCATTTGATTAAGGACGTAAGAGATATCATCATTTTGTTGCATAAAGTTAAAGGGAATCAACAAGCATTTGATTGGGAAGACTGGATGTATTTTAACATCCAAGTCATATTGGATGAGAAGAGATATATTGATTGGGCTGAATTAATTGTCGAGAGATTGCATGAAGGGCCAAGTAATTATATTGGGAACAAGAATTTCTACATGTCCTCATACTTGTTCTACTTCTTAGCATGTGTTAGACCTTGGCCAGGACTACATCATGTCGAATGGTTTGATGGAATGAAAATCTATGATTACCACCCACACCTTCAGTTACATAAATGCCATGAGGATTTTAGAAGAGTTCATGATGTATTTGTAGGGAGGCTAGTTTATGAACTGCAAGGTGATGTGAATAAGAGATTATCTAATGAGGCAATGTAGATAGTGAGAACCTATGGGAGTTATTTCATTCAGTATCCTCGGTTCACCTATATCAGGGTTGGAGGGTTTGAAGGAGAACCATTTAAATTGTCGAGGTTTGCCCTTGATCGCTTTGTGCTAATTGAATTGTGGAGGCAGCTTGCTCATATTGACAAGAAAACTCTAGCAAGGCAAGATTCAAGTATCTCTTTCCTGATTGAGTTGGGTTACTATATTTGTCATGCTGTCTTGGATGCATTGAACCTAGAGGTTGATTTCAAGAATTTGAATCTTCAACAATATGATGCTTGATCAAATTTCAACAACAAAGGTTATGCTCAGGCACATTTAGCTCTTAAAGAGAATTTCTCACATGTTTCACAACTTGAAGATTTTTGGGATGATTGTGGAGATGAGTTTGAAGTCAGACGAAGAACATTCTCTAGGTTCATAGTAGAACATATTATTTCTTTCCAACTTAGAATGAATAGAATAGGAATTGTGGATGACGAAGAAGATTTGATTGACCTGCAATATACAGAAAAAGTACAGGGCATCCCAATTCTTGAGATAGAGTGGCATAAGAAAGAGGAAGATTAGATTCAAATGAGGACTTTCCCTCTTATCCGTAGGACCGAGCAGTGGCTACGAAAATCGAGACTGAGAAATCTTGTTATCAAAGATTCTCCTATCCAAAAGGTTTCATCTAATAAGTTTGTTAAAACTTGTGATGCAGGTGGTACCAAGATTAAACTTGAAGCAAATACTATCAAAGGTTCAAAGAAGTTCCTTGTCAGCCATCTTCCAACTCGCGTTACTAGATCGAGAACCAAGAGTAAAGACAGAAAGTTGCCAGAGAATTAAGTGGTGGTCAATTTGGAGGGGTCCCCAGAAGCTGAGGACATAATAGTAGAATTGAACACTAAAGTACCCACTTTAGAGGTTGGGGATGTTGAAGAACCTAAGAAAGAAGAGGAAGGCACTGAAGGTGCATTGATTTTAGCTAATGTTGACCAATCTCAAGCAAAGAAAGATGCAAGTCCCCATACTCTCCATTGGTTGGATGCCGCTCTTAGCAACAAGAAAAGGAATGTGGTTTATGTGTCGGTTCCAATTGAGGACACGGTTAGCAAGTGCCTAGGAAAAAACTCTGAAATCTAAAAGGCTAAAAACAATTTCCAAAATTGAATTTGATCAGGATACAAGAAGTTGGACTACTGAAATAACATGTCATGTTTCAGAAAAAGAAATAGAGATCTATTCGTAAAGGATTTTAATGTTGAAAAGGTTAACTTAGGTGTTGGATCCCATGTGGTAGATGTGCACCCCATTTGGAAGCCTCCACTAAAAGAATAATTAATAGGATGTGGAAAGATGAGAAGGATAAGAAGAACCTCAAAGAAATGCCGAAGCATATGATAGAGTATATAGATGTCATTCATAATCCAAATGCTCAGCCAATTTTTGAGCTGCCTATGTCGTTTGATCCTAAGTCTCCTATTAATCAAAATCTTCTGGGAAAAATCCACAAGAGCAAGATGGTGATTGATATTTTCCTAGAATGATTAGATGGGATTGCACAATCTAGCACAAAATATGAGAATGACATCACTGTAATGAAAGAACTTGAGACAAAAATTACCAATTGGAAGAAAGAGGAAACCAAATGGAAAGTTGTGGTAGTTTAGATGGCTGATGTACATAAATATGGCATCATGAAATTTCTGTTGGAAAAACCAGTACAAGGCCTAGATGACAATGTTCTTTATGTGTGCAAGAGAAATATTGAAGGGCAAAATTTTGTAGTGGAAAATGGATGCGGTGAATCTACTAAGCTGCGAGACAAGTTATCTCAACTAATTTTATCAATGCAAAATGATTTGAAATGTATAGGGATCAAATGCTTGAAGGAATATGGAAAAACCATAGAGAGCTTAGAAGTCATGACTCAATCATTTGAGGGAAAAATTAACTATGTCAGAGAAACACAGGCTCTAACAACAAACAACTTCCCAATGGTGGCAAAGATTGAATCCCTCCTTTTCTCGTGCATAGGACATTTGGGGAATCATGTAGATATCGTGGCCTAGGTTTGGTGAGATAAGGAAATGTGGCACCAAAGGTTGCACATATCAAAATCCCGTACTTTGTCATTATACAAAGCTTTTTAGCTGATCATGTGGAGTGGAAACATGTCTCCAGCATAGCGCAAAAACAACCTGAAGATCCCGCCTCGTAGCTGCAATCTTGACCATGCAGGCCATTGAAAATGTTTAGTGATGAACTATAGGACAATTTTCTTCTAGTTAGTTTTCTGGTTACATTTTCAGAACTAAATCTTGACCTAGGGGTAGAGTTATGTAAACTCTATGTTTCCCTAAATTTTGGTTAGCTGATGTGTGGTTATTTATATGTTTTTAAAAGACTTTGTGAAGGTCTGAGTTTTGGCTAGCTTTCAGACTTGATATATTTTGTCTTGCACTATCTAATATTATGAAAACTGAAATATGCATTTATCTATGAATGAATGGAAATGATTATTTTGGGAGATTCAAATCTATGTGTTTGATGAAGGATTTGGACTTCTGTTGGAGTTCATATCAATTGAAATAGTCTTTTATTTATGATGGAATAAATTATGTGCTTGCGAAGGAATTAAGTTTGAAAGTTTTGTTGAATGAAAAGTGCAAAATACAACAAAGTCTATGAGATTTGTCATTTCAGAAATTAATTTATTAAAAAAAAGATTTGTATTTACAACATAGTGATGTGTAGATGTGAAAATGCCTTTCGTACTTTCTGGTTAAAAGTATATGTGAAATTATTTTCTTTCTTTCACTCATTGAAAATCTGAAGAGGGAGTTGTACCTCAGGAAAATTTAGAGGGAAACTTTCACAAGTTTACCCAACAGCTGGTTAATATTTTGGGCAATAGAGTGACGTTATTTTAATTATTACAAGGGATAAATTTGTTAACCAACATATAGAATACTTAATTTTCTCTTATACAAATTGATAGATTATTCCCCTATTAACATTAAGGGGAATAATCTTATATAAATTGACAGATTATTCCCCTATATAAATTGACTGAGGAGACCAGAACCCCTATCCATAAAAAAAGGAAGGTTGATATTGTGCAGGAAGAAAAGGATGTGCTTTGTGAGGAAGAAGAGGGAAAGAATAATGAAGAAATTTCTAAAAAGGAGACCAATAAGGAGGAGAAGTATGGGGAAGGAGAGGAAGGGGGAAATTCTGAGAATCGTCAACATAATGTTGAAGGCTCAGAAACTGAGAAAGAGGCTCTGAAGCCTAAGGAAAGTGAAAACCCTAATGCGGAGGAGACAGAACAAAGCAAGGATTTTGTGGAAACCATTCTAGATACCGCCCACAATTGCACCCTTGAATTCTTCAATTTTCAGAAGTGGGTGGTGGAAAACATTACCAGCATGCAGGGTAACTAGAGGGAGTTGGAAGTTAAGATCAACAAGTTGATCAACATGTCTGATTCTAGGAAGCAGCACGAGGAGATGGAGAATATTGAAGCGGAGAAAGAAATGGAAATGGAAGACTGGCTAGAGAAAGACTTGATTAAAGGTGACCTGAAACACTTGGAGGACGTAATCAAAATTCTGAAGGAATAGGTGGAGGAGGATAAGGACAATGTTAATGCCCGGATGGCTAGAAATGAGAAAGCCCTGAAAAGCCTTATGGATCATAGCCTCCAGGTTCTAAAAGTCTCCTCCCAAAACATGAACGCGCTGGTGAATCACCTAGAAAAGAAAAACCAAGAGAAGAACCTGGTGATTATTGAAGAGGCTTCTACTTCTAGCGTAAGCCACCAGACCTCTAGGTGCAGAACCAGGCAGACTACGACGAAGAAGCAAATGAAGAAAGGCAGACAACTACCCTTTCAAATATTTTTCCACCCACTCTCCCATATTTAATAGAACTCTCACATATGTAACTATATTGATATTTGGAGATTAAATATTATAGTGAATATTATCACTATGCACTTAAACAAGTATTGGTCATGTTAATGAGACGTGAATTCCTTAAGTTTAGTTTATTAATTTGTAGGCATAAATTTAAGTGTTTTTAATAAAGTGATTCTTTGTGGGGATTTTTACTATTTATGGTTTTTATATGTTAATTCTATGTATCATAATTTATTTAGGGGGAAAACATGACTATCAAATTCACCAAAATTTAAGCCTTACAACATGACCAATCACTACTTTAGTGTTGTAAATTGTACTTTAATTATGAGTCCAATTTCACTCTCCTAGCACTCATTTTTGTATTTCCCATTCCTCTATGCATTATAGGATCTTTTATTACATTAAATTAATATTTAATTTAATAAGATGAGTCCTATTTTACTTTAATATATCAACACTTTATTATTTGGGCCCTTATTTTAAGTGTGCCCTTTATCTTATTTTGTTTTAAGCTTATATGGGTCCTATGTCATTTTCAAGTTCAATAAAATTTTTTCCACACTTAATATTGTCATTTTTAATATAAATTATATTTCTAGTGTCAGGGCCCTATTATCTCACACCCTAAAAATTTGGGCCTATTTTGTTGGGACAATGTCACCTAGCCCCATTGTCTGACACTTTTTAGCTCAAATTTTGAGAGGATAATATGATGGCCTTGCCATTTACAAATCTATCCTTGATATGTGAAAATGATTATTTTAATTAAGTCAAAAGGTGATTTTACTTTGAGATCCCTATATAAGACATCATCTCTAATTCATTTCATCAACTCATTCTTATATCATTCCTTCACTTCAAGATAAATTATTCCAATTCAAGAGTAGTTTTGAGTCTAAGGAGAAGCAAGATACAGAAAGGCATCTTCAATTATGTTTTCATGGTGATTTAATGATGGATTTTGTTATGACTTGTCATGTTATTCCATCAACACATGGAGGACTTATCCTAAGAGCATCACACCATCGAGTGGAGGTATAATCATTTTGATTGAGCATTTTTGTTCAAGAATTTCAAGTCAAAATTCTATATCATATTCATCATTGTTTTAGGGTTGAGTCTCAACTCAAGGTTTGACTAAGGAAATCCCCCATATAACCCAAAAACTATTTTCTCCTCTTCTGTGCAAATATAGGCTCATAAACAAGTTACAAGCTCAGACAAAGTACACATGAACAAAATACACATACAGACATGACTAGTGAGACCTAGTTCATCAGAAAAAAAAGGACTAGGTAACCTAACACCCCTATCCTCCAACACTACGATGCCTAGCGTCATAGTCTAGACATTTTGACATAAAATTTGACCAGACAAAAGGTTAGGAGCTCTTGAGACTATTTTGATACTTGTTATGCATTTGGACACTTGTCTGGACAAGGGCGCCTAGCACTAGTATCCACCCAATTTCATATCATATTTATGTGATAGGTTCCTCTCTGCATCCCCTTTCCAAATATAGGTTTGTTCTCTGATTATCAATCCTAGATTTGTCTTTTTTGTTGTTCATTGTCAATTTTGCATTTAGCCCTAGTTCTTTACATTCATCTCATTAAATCAATTCAAATCAATAGGAGAACAACCAAAACCATGAAATTTCTTATCTCTCATCAATAGGTGTGAAGTTGAGGCCTAATTGGTTATTCTCCAATGTAATTGATGGGATTTTATTTGATTCCTAGTTTTCATGTTATAATAGTGAATCCCACATTTATTTTCATTACAACTACATACCAACAGTTATAAGCATCTAAAACAACATCAAAAGTTTCCAAAACAAACTCATGGGGAGTTGGGCATCCAAAATAGCCTTAACCTTCAAGATTCTCTTTTGGTCAATGGTAAATTCATGCTAGTAAAAATTAATTGTTGACTACAATGAAAATTAATTACTATACTGATAAGTCCTAATGGTAAAAAAATATTTACAGCTTATGGTGAATTTTCCATCCCTTATGAATGATTTATAAACAATATTAGGAGTAATTAAATACATAGGATTTACAAGGTCAATGGTGCCTTAAGCTTAACATTCTCCACTTGACATCATCAATTATAAATACATCCATAAGAAAAATGTAAATCAAATAAGTACAACGAATAAGGCCTGTAGCCTCCTTCTACCATATAAAATATTATGTTCTCATAGATTCAATAAGTGAATCTGCAACATTCTCTAAAGCGTCAACCTTGTTTAGCTCTATTTGTCTATTAATAGTCATGTCATAAATAAAATAATATTAAACATCCATATGCTTAGTTTGTGCATGATACATATGATTCTTGGCTAAATAAATTGTACTATGGCTATGGCATGCAATATGAATAGTCAAGCACTCAAAACCAATACTTGTACATTATTCTTTGATGTAGGAGCATTTGGATAAATGCACAATTTACATCACTATATATATACCCTACTATGGAGCATCTTGTACCTGTACCTATGCCTGGCTGGCTGGTACCTGTCCCTGTCCATGTCCTTATACATGGGCTGGAACCTGCAACACTAGTCCTCCTCTACCCCTGTGTGGCCTTGATGGTCTCCCTCCATACCCCACCTCTCCACCTCCCTCAGCACCCTCTACTCTCCCTCCATCCCTGGGTCAACCTTTGCCACTCACCATCCTCCTAGCTCCCCCTCTCCTCTATCTCCTCCATCAACCTCCACCTCCATCCTCATCATTATCCTCCCCCTCTGCTATAAGAATGGGCTTTGCTGGGTCTGTCAGTCTTAGAAATGGATGAGCTGCAAAATATGTTGTGTACTCATCATCCATGCCCACATCAATTATATCTGCCAACATTTCCTAGGGCATCGACACCAACTGCTCAAACTATGAAACCGCTGCATCATATGACAAAATAGGTCCCCAATGACTCCGCTCTCTAACTGTCCAGTTAAACTCACTCAAACCCCATGACATCCTCTGCTATCAACCAAATTGCCTACATACCCTGTCAATCAAGTGTATCCAAAATGTATGGAGTCTGCCCAATCAGATATCTGCTCCTGAAACAAAATGGAATCTTTGTCGCATCCTCCCACCAAGCCTCACAGTCTAAATATGACCTCCATATAACGCTATCAATATCATCTATAAATCACTGCCAATAATCTATCTTCTCAATCAGTGTCTGGAAAGTAATCATGCTATATAAATGTGCATAGGACTACCTATGTCCTCTAAATTTGAAATCAATTTTTCTAGCTACAACAATATACTCGTAAGCCCACACCTATAGTAGTGTAACCCCATGCCCCAACCTGCAAACACTGAGGTAAACAAACTGGTGCAAATCATGGTATAGATGTGCCAAAATTCATGGTCCCCATGCAAATCTCCTATGCTCTGTGATGAGGATATCCAAATTCCTCCCCCATCTGATAGCTAACCCCTGTGTAGCTTTGTTGTGACATAAGAACCCGTTGATCATCCCTCCCACAACAATAGATAACCTCTTTCTTTTGGAATACATGATATCCCGGCTCAGGTGTCATGGTCTCAACTCTAGTTCTGGGTCTATGAAGACTCATTAGAGTGCATCCTTGTATCCCTCTCAGTCATACACTATGAGATCCCCATGGATCAGAACTTGTAGTGTCTTGTATGCATCCTCTAAGGTGACTGACATCTCTCCAGTCGACAAATAAAATGTGCACATCTCTGAGTGCCATCTCTCTACAAGTGCAATCAACAATCCAGTGTTCATCCTAATATTTAGCATGTATAACATGTGTCTCAATCCCATAGCCTCAATAGCAGTACGCTCCTCAAAAGTCAACTCTGTTCATAACCACTGAGTCACGAGAAATATCTTTCTAGACTCTATCTAGGGCAAGTAATCCTACATCCAGTCAAACTAATCATGTCAATCCTAGTGGTACTCATGTTCATCACATAGTGCTACTTCTATCCTACTACTTATGTTTATCACATGGCACTGCATCCTATTAGTGTATATGTTTATCACATTGCACTCGATCCTATTTTGCTAGAGCACTCACCGGATTTGATCAATTCGATGACTTATCCTATATTCATCTTAGCAAACCTACCTATTTAGTGCACCTATTGAGTGAATCCTCTCAGAAGCTTATACAATTGGCAAAGCATGTTTATCACAAAATTGTCAATTCTAGCCTATCCTTTAGTTTGTCTTCCCTAGGGCACCTATTGAGTGAATCCTCTTAGCAGTTTATCCAATTGACAACATATGTACATCACATAACTGCCAATTTTGTTGATCCTAGACACAAATGTGTTTCTGCTATCAAGACATTCTTTTACCCTACCTATACGCGTTTTGACAATAAAAACTTGCTTTCTTAGCTCACACATGACACTGCTAAACATATATGCACCTTTACCTCACATACACACTTGTTTATCATAGACGTGGCTCTGTTATGCCTCAACACAACTTTTATCATAGATGCACTTGTACTCATGTATAGACATGATTACAAGTATGGAAAGCCCTAAACATGCTTGTGTTTTTCTCAAAGGCAAACATAAAATGCAATTCAAGAGGTTATTCATGGGAAATATCATGCATATAACTGATAGTGAACAATGGAGATCTTAATAAAAGTGAAGTTTCATTGAAATACGATTGTGTTTCATTGTAAAATAACATGCTTCAATGGTATCAAGAGATTCATTTTGAGAAAACTCATGCACACCATAGGTTAGTCCTTTATCTCATGCTTATTTTGATTTGTGGAGTTAATTTGAGTATTGTAATTCCTCTTAAGTATACAAGTTTTGAAAGAAATGAAATACTTTTGTCAAGAAATGGTGGCCTGATTATCTTTTTTAAACCTTTCTTCAAAAGTCTTAGGGTTTTTCTTGAAAGTAAGATCATTGTCAAATAGTAGTATAAAACCTTTATATGCAAAGGTCATGCCATAATTTGAGAAGGATAAAATGCATGGTAGCAGATTTAGTTATTGATAGGGCAGTCATAGCTTATTAGCACTATACATAGATTGAACCTCAAGACCCAATAGTCTCTGAGAAAAAGCCATTAAAGAGAAGCATAAGAGGTTTGGGCACAAATGGATCAGTCAATAATGAATATCATGAACACCTTAGACAATTATACACACATCATTCTCAGTGACTCATATGTCAAATACAGGGATACTTTTATTTACAAGGGTGTAAAGTGTACAATCCATAATAGTTATGGGGAAAATTCAATATGATTAGAAATGGTTAACAGTAAAGGATTTGGGGATAGGACCCTTCACATATAGGAACAACCCTATGATTTTTTATAAATGAGCAGTCATCTTATTTGGGTTAAGTATTCTTGAGAAATATTGAATCTCCACCAAGTTTTTTTGTTATGTGTGAACCATTTAGGAGCTTCAAGGATTGTGTTGCATCTAGAAAGGCACAGATAAAACCAATCCATAGTAGACTACTATCTACAACACACAAATAGAACTGCAAAGTGCATGCAATGACGACTATATATTCTAGTCAATGATGTGAATGGATTGCAAATCATGAAATGTGACACTTCAAACATAGTAACAAATCACTGTCACTGTTCCTGACAGAGTTTGTAGCCTAAATCCTATCATAAAAGGAATGTTTCAAAGTAGTTTTGAGGTCAAAGAGATTATCAAGTTACACAAAGAGAGTAAAGATAGTCTCAAGCCAAGATGCAGTCACAAGTAACACTATGATAGTATTTCTTCACAAAGCAGTCCATGGTAGTGTGCCAGGGAATGGGGGTAGAAGGATGCACTTGAAATAGTATTTTTAATAGTGAAGACAGTATCACAACCCATTGAAGGTAATAAAGATAGTTTGGTACTATGATCAAACCAAAGAAAAGTGAAATGAAGATAAAACATTAGTATGGTTTGCAAATGAAAAGTCTTAGAGTAGGGGGTTTATACAAAATACAATGATAATAAAGCATCAAGCACAAAGGATCATGATCAGTCCATCTAGCCCATACAAAGTAGTCAATAATAACTTCTATCTTCATGATAGGAATAGTGTTAGAAGACACCAAGGTATGCAATGCAAGACATAGTGAGTCAGTAAAAAGAATGTAAAGGGTGCACAATCACAACTCCAAATAGTGGTAGATGTTTTGTTCCTCAACATGTAGGTGCAATGAGACAAAGATATGACCTTCATTGTAGTCCTCTAAACAAGTTTCTCCAAGTATCTCCATATACAATGACAAGTATTCTAGAAAAGAACACAAGGAGTCTTTGAAAGTGGAAACAATATAGTGTAGTCACAAGAAAGGCTCCAATACCCAACACAATCAACAATCTAGGGTAATAAAGTTTGAAATGATAGTAATAATGTTGAAATCAATGAACATTGAGAGGGGGGGGGGTGAATCAATGTTCCGACATTTATAAATTTGTTAATATGATTCTTAATCAACTGAATGTACAAATAAGAAACTGAAATACAAAAACACAAAGCAAACAAGCACATAACCATAACACCAATATTTTTACGTGAAAACCCAAAAAGGGAAAAACCACAGTGGGATTTGAACCCACAATATTATTTCACTATGGCCAATAGTAAAACAATATTACAAAAGGGGAATTCACTTGCATTCAAGAACACTACCTAGAGCTCACTACCTAGTTACAAAAAAAGGGCTACAACCCCGGAAGAAGGCTCACTACCTTACAAGATAATAAAGAATGATTACAATGAGTAATTAATTGAATAAAATAATTTGACCATGCCAATTAATAGTTCCGGTTAGGCACAAAGTGATTTGTTGCACTGTTTCGCTCCATTCTGCTATGCTTTTCTTACCAGATCAACACAATTTAGGATGCGTACGTGAAACTATGCTCAATATCTCCTTAAACCATTGCACATACCACCACATATCCTAAAAATACTATTCAAGTTGATCTTATATACCAGCACAAACAAAATTGATCTCTCATAAGTTTGCTTCACAAAATATCAAAATATGAAACGTGTAATTCTGCAAGTCAACTCATATACTTTCCAAAACATATTCAGGACCCAAAATACATGTTCACACGCTTCCTATAGGTCTCATCAATTATCTCAAACACATCACAAATCACCAGAATCTATCCAAGAAATTTGGACCACACATTACATCAATAAGAAAGCAGATAACACTGTTTTACTGCTCTATCGAATATCAAATCTTCAAAAAGGATTAGGAAGCAATACCAGAGGGCGGATTTGCATGATAATCTACTTATGATACTCGACCAACTAACCATGATCACCAAAACTAAAATCTACTTTATCAAAAATGAGGCATGCCCACAAAATTATACATTGAGCTTCACTGGGAAGACTTGATACCAAAAAACTTACTCAAGACATCCACTTAACCAAAACGTGATACCAAATAAGATCAAAAAGCTGAGTTGCCATCAATGACAACTCCTAAGGATCTACATACATCAAATATCACCAATCTTCACCAGAGCATCACCGAAACAACATCAAATGCCAACAAATAAGGTATCTTTTTTATTATTTCTATGGTACAAACCTTTAACAGATACATGAAAACCCTCATAGCACTACCAAAACTTAAAAGAATCAAATAACAATGAAAGGAAGGACTGTATCATATTTAAGACATATATCACTTATTACTGTGGGACAACAATCACGACAAAATTGGTAAATGACAGTCCTAACTGTCATACAAGGAAAGCTTAGAGCTAATTTTTTAAAGTCATTTTAAAACAAGGATATTCATTGAAATCATTGTTATATAGACAATGAATAAGGCGTTAAAAGACAAAATAGCTTTCAAAATACAGTTACAATGAAATATGGATTCAAGATCTAAACATTTTGAGCAATCCATGTTGGCATGACAAAGGGCATTGATGTTGACAGTGAGACAAGACCTAGAAGAGAGTTGGAAACATAAATCAAAGACACTCAACTCAAGTGTTGATAGTGATAGCAGCCATGATCACAGTGAAAAGAATAAAGCATGTCTTGAATGCAAAGGGGACAAGATAGTACTAGCAGGGTTTGAATGACAACCTAGAGAACAGTAAAAAGTAGTCCTTAATAAGAATAAGGGCGATGAATAGATTAGAGGTCAAAGATGCCATGGATGCACTCGTGAGATCACTATCATATTAGATCAATCAAGAAGTGTAAGGTCTTTGTGTCTTAGTCATAGGGGTTTGTGAACCAATGGGTAGCAATCATATTCTTATGACTGACACAAGACAAAGAATATCAAAACAATGAAGAAACCTATTCATTGTTAAAAGCAGAATCAGAAGACCATCACAAAGACAATAGTATCAAGAGAAATCCTCTACCCTTGGAGATGAAACAATGGACACTGTCTATCATATAAATGCACCTGGCACAAGAAGATGGAGGTACATTCTTAGTAAGCAAGGTTACAATCATGTATTCTAAATCCACAAGAAGGAACATTAAAAGAAAAAATTTAATTTCAATTTCAAACTCATAATTAATGCATCTAAGTTCAAATTTCAAGTTGAATCAAAAGGGGGTTGACCAAAACAAAATCCCATAATTTTAGGGGGTTGTTGAGGACAAATCAGCAGTCTAACCCCTATTTTGAAGGGCCCTAGGGGTTATTCATCATCCAAGGGGAGTTTAGAGACTATTAGCAACTTCTGAACCTCAGTTCCAGCCCTACTTTTGAGGGATTTTCAAGTGAGTTCACCTATCACAACTAATTTTTAAATTCATAATCAGTTAGTCATTTGATTTCCCGGAAAGTAGTTGTATGCTAGATTAGTGGGTCAGTCAATCAATTAGAAAAGCAAGAAACTAACATACCAATGGAACATTAGATATAAACACTAACTTGGTAAACTAATTAAATAAGCCAATCCTTCAAAAGAGTCCCATTGTCCTCTATCTTCAAGGATTCTTCAAGTCATGATTGCTCTGAGATGATTAAGCAATTAACCTTTAGAATGACAACTCAAAGAACAAGTTATATGTGATGAAATGATCTATATGTTTATGCAACTAAGATCTATAATCATATTAATAAAGATATGCTATGATGAAGATTTTATACAATGATTAATGAAACTAACATATTATGATAATGAAACTAAGATGCTAACATGGATAATTGCTATGATAATGATACTACTATGATTCTAAAATGCTTGTGTATGAGGGAGATTTGTCTAGCACAATATGTAGCTTGATAATGAAATAATCTTGATCATGTGTAGCCTTGATATTGAGGGGATGAGTCCTATTTATAGAAGAAATGGGCAATTGGATGGTTGAGTTAGAGAGAAAGTCTCTAACCAAGGGTCAAAGGTGGGTTAGTTAGATTTAAGCCTTTAATGGTTTATGAAGACTTTGCATGTTTTTGAGAAGTGGCCCCTTCTTAAGGAATGTGCAAATGATTAGGAGGGGATTAGGCTAATTAGAAAGGATTAGAAGAATCTAGAAGGTGGGTTAGTGCGCAAGTGGATTTTGTAGGAAAATGCAAGTGGGAGGGATTTTAGGATTTTTAATTGGATTAAAATTAATTTATTTCAATTTATTGGTTGCAACTTGCATTGGATAGATTTAAATAAATATTGATTTATTTAAATGTTAAAAGGGTATTTAATTAAATGTGGAAATGGGGATTTAATTAAATAAATATGATTTATTTAATTTAAAGATAGAATTTGGCTAAATGAATTAAATCAAATAAATTCAATAAATTATTTAATTAAAAGATGAAGGATGAAAAGGATTAATTAATTAATTATTGAATTTAATTAATAGCTGGGGAATGGATGAATTAATTAAATATTGAATTTAATTAATAGTTAGATTGATTAAATATAAAATCTATTTAGTCAAGTGGACAGAAATAGGTGTCTACAGTTTGCCCCTCTTTGAAGTGATGTGTGGCCACAAGTTGATTCAAAGAAAAATTTGCTTGATGATAGTGATAAAATTTTCAGCTTGCCCCAAATGCTGATTGTTGATTAATGATGCGAGTATGCCCCCTCGAGAGATGAATTGAATAGATTTTGGAATTTTTAGGATTTTTGGTAGCTTTTTTGAAATTTTTAGGATTTTTTTATTTTTGTAAATTTTGAGAATTTTATGATTTTTTGATTGATTCATCTCCTAAAAAAAATGATTTACACAGTCGATTAATTAGATTGAGCAAGTGAGAAAATGCACTCCCACTTAAATAACCCTTTTCACCCCCTTTTAAAAAGTAAAAAGTGAAAAAGATAGGTCATTTGATTTCATTGGTGCATTTGGATGTGAAGAAGAGAGATTGGAGCAAAATGTTGATCCTGTACCACACCCACCAATTTGAGCAAGTTAGGCAATACCAGTGACCTGTCACATATGGACCTGCGGTAAGTGCTTGAAAAATGCACTTCTGTGATTTTTTTGAAAAAAAATCGCATGTTTTTCATGGTTTTGTTTTTCTGTTTAAGCGCATTATTCCATTTTAGTGCTTATGCAATAGGATTTAGTGCTTTGTTTCCTTCTTTAGCCCATATAGGGATAGGGTTCCTTTTTAGCGCAAATGATGAATTTGGTAGCACAATTGGAGCATAGATTATCCCATGTGCTGAAAATAGTGCATAGGAGTTAGGTTTTACCAATAGATGTAGCATTGTAGTGCATAGTATAGGTTAGCACATTGGTTAGCTATAATAGTACATTTATAGACTGTGTTAGTGCATGTACTGAAATAGTGTGTAGGGTTGATTTTCTAGCATATACATAGAATTATTTAGCGCTTTGATGTGATTTAGTGCATAAGGATGTTGCCTTAGAGCATAAGGACTGAAAGATAAGAAATTTGATTTGTTTCCTTGGTTTAGATATGGGTTGACTTCGATATGGGTTGTTTGGATTGATTGATTTCGATATGGTTCAATTTGGTTTTATTTTGATTGATTGTGATATGGTTCAATTTGATTTGATTGATTGGTTTCAATTTGATTTCTCGATAATCGTGACCAATTTCTATATTGGTTCGATTGACTTGATTGATGTCAATTGGTCGATTGAATGATTTGATTTGATAGATTTGATTCAATTAATCATTGTGAATGATTTAATTTGATATATGTGATAAGATAATTGATTGATTTGATTTAATATGATAGGAGAAGTTAGGAGTTCTTCCAGCTTGAGAGAAATTCCTGAAGATGTGGAGACTGATCCCCCACATGTCACAAGCTGATAGAGATACCATCGAGAGGTGAAGATTATCCTCTTTTCTTGACATACCTTGGTATACGATTAACTGGAGTTTATTGACAGCCTTGGAAGAGTAGTGGCATAGTGACACCAACACCTTCCATTTAGTGACTAGTGAGATGATGATGATACAAGAGGATGTTTAATGTATTTCAATGATCCATGTAGTTGGAGATCTTATTCCCTATGAGAATACTGAGGAGGGAGGCACAAAGGCACTTAGACATGTTTTTCAGGATGAGCACATCAATGGCTATGAGATCTTGTGGTCAGAGGTGGCTGACTTATATGTGCCACTACAAGTAGTACTGGATTGTTTTGTTGGAGGTTTCCTATGTCCTGACCATAGGTCGAAGGGACTCTTTGTCAACTAGGGATTAGTATTGGAGCACATGATGACTGAGGGCTAGAGATATGCCTAGGGTTCGTGCATGCTTACACATTTATATCAGGAGTTGTATGAGGTGGTGTATCGGGGATACACAATTTATTTACGGGGGTCACATTATTACACGTGTGGACCTAGGAGCACATAGTGATCACTCAACACTTGGAAGACAGAGACAAACCAATAAGTCAACCATATGTATATGGTTACACAGGTATAGTTGTTCAACATAATCTAGGAAAATTAGAGTATTGGTGTCGAGTTTTGGATGATTTAGACACAGTTATATGGAGGCCATACCTAGATTATGATTAGTGGCTCAAGGATGTGATAGAGATGTTGTATGTTTTTAGCTCGAGGTATTTGATCAGATGAACACCTTTTATTATTGAGAGGTTTCTACACAACCAGGTATATAGGCCATTGTTGAACATAATGTGGCACTGAGAGGAGGGGTGAATCAGTGGTTCCTAAAATCGTTACCTTTTAAACCAAGATTTGAGTACCGGTTAACAACCTAAGCACTAAGAAATCAAACCAGTAATATATGAGAGGATATCAAAAAAGGAAAACACACAAATGCACAACTCACAACACCAGATATACGAGGAAAAAACCTAGTATGGGAAAAACCTCGGTGACAAATGCTACTAGATTTTATTGCTCCAATCCAGCCTCATAATGAAACAATAGGTTACAATGATTTAGGAAACCAACCCAAGGAGCACCAAATCCTATTGATTTAGGGCACCAACCCAATGAGCACCAACCCTTGCACCAAGCACCAACTCAGTGTGATACAATGAAATACAACTTAATGCAATGATAGCACCTTGTTGCAAATGAGTTTTACAACACCTGATCAACTGATGTCTGTTGGTTACCAACCTCCTCTATTTCACTGGTTCTTCCACTACCGATTATCAGATTGCTCTCTCTAATCACTTACCAGTTACTCTCTACCTTTCTTCTCTTCTCCTAATCTTCACCCTGCACCATATCACTCGTTAATGCCTTCCTAATTGTTCAATCCCTACCGGTACACTTGACTATGAAGACTATAATAGTTCACTGATTACTCTGTCACTACTAGTAAAGATCTCTTATGGGTTATGTCTGCTAACTCCACACTTTGAATCTTTGTAAAAGAACTCTCAAACAGATTGTTTCTCTTCTTGATCAAGCTCTCTTTTCTCTCACAACTTGCATCCAACATCAATTCCTTCAATCTTCAGTCAATATATTTATATCTGAAGGTTCCCACCATAAGAAACATTCAAATGGTGGCGTGCTAGGGTTTTTCACCATGCACTGACTCCACATCAAATCTGACCAGATATCATCTCCTTGAATGAAGATCTACATCACATCAATCAACACCACCATCTCCTTGCCTTCCAATGTGCGTTTTCTATTTTTAGATGTCTGCAACATGCTTTTTGGCATTTCTCTATCAACCACCATTAATGGCTTAGCTGTTTCCTTCAGCCAACAAGCTCAAGGATTAGATCATCCTAGAAGATTAGTTCAATCACCTTGCCAATCTATCTCCCTCGAGTCACAACATCCTACCACCATCCAATTACTTGTGGGTTCTCCATTAATGTTGACCTACTCTACAACTACCATGTCCATGAACACTTCACCGACCTCTGTGTGCTCGCCACCTGGTGTCCACCTATCATACTTGTCGACATCCACCTTTGTTTGGTCTGGTAGGCCGGTTTGGCATCATCTTCATACTACTATGTCAGTTTGGCATCATTTACCAACCAAGACACACTACCTATTCAACTCACCTTTCCTGTTATAACCTATCCTTACTGGTGGACCTTCATACCTGCTAACCTCTTCTCTATCAGTGGATCAAGTTGATCTTCCATCAAACACACTAGTCCATCCACTAAGTCCATTTATCGGTTGCATTATACTTCTCTTTGTATACCAATGATCACATCCCTATTGTCCTTTTCTTGCTTACCGGTTGTCCTAATTATTGGTAGATGATGCACTTCATGTGTATTAGTAACATACATTTTATGTCTACTTGCACACTCCATCCTTCATACCAATTGACATCAATGACAACCTATTAACAACAATCTCTCCCTTTGGCATTGATGGCAACTCACCTACAAGTCTCCACACTGGTAGATTTCTCCCTCTTTGATAAAAATGACAAAGGGTCAGGGTATTTCATTATCCGGTTTATACTCCCCCATTGACACAATCCGCATTCTATCATAACTGGTCTATTCTCCCCTTTTAGTTCATACTCCACTGATTAGACTGTGTATACTCCCCCTTTATCAAATCTCCTCTGTGTGATTACAACCAATATAGAGGCGTAAATTTCTAAACTCCCCCTATGGCTAGCATGAGGTAGGTGACACAACTCCCAACTTATGTCTCTAATACTCAAAAGGGCTTACCGGTAATGGTTTGGTGAAGATATTTTCCACTTGTTCACTAGTGGGAACATATTCCATCGTGACCTCCCATCCTTCAACTTTCTCTTTGAGAAAATGATACTTGATGGCTATATGCTTTGTCCTTGAATGCATCACCGGGTTCTTTGATATGTTGATGGCACTTGAGTTATCACACCAGATGGGAATAGGATCAAAAATGTCCACCTATATGTCCTTGAGGGTTTGCTTCATCCAAAACACCTCAGAGCAGCATGTGGCAACAACAATGTATTCTGCTTCAGCAGTTGATAGAGAGATTGAATCCAACTTCTTGCTATGCCATGAGACCAACCAGACACCTAGGAAGAATGCACCACCACTTATGCTCTTCTGGTCATCAATACAGCCTGACCAATCAACATCTATGTATGCTTCCAAGGTAAATTCCCCTTTATTAGGGTACCATAATCCATAATTGAGTGTCCCCTGCAGGTACCTAAAAATTCCACTGACTGCATTCATATGTGATTTCTTAGGTGCTACTTGAAATATAGCCGCTATACACACTGCCCGCACTATATCCGATCTAGAAGCAGTAAGATACAATAAACTACCAATCATGGATCTATACAAGGTCTAATCCACTACTGGTGACTCCTCATTCTTGCTTAGTTTGCATCTCGTCACCATGGGGGTACTCACCGGTTTGCAGTCCTCCATTTGAAACTTATTTAGCATGCCATTTTCATACTTGGTTTGTGAGATGAAGATTCCCTTATCTAGCTGTGATATCTGCAAACCAAGAAAGTATGTCAACTCTCCAAGCATTAACATCTCAAATTCTTACTACATCTGATTAGGAAAATCTCTACAAAGAGTGTCCTCATTGCCTCCAAAAATAATGTCATCTACATACACAACCACAATGATCGTGTGGTTCCCATATGCTTTGATGTATACATTGCTGTCAGTACTCCCCTTTTTGAATCCTTGCTCCTTCAGGTACTTATCCACTCTTGAATACCAAGCTCTGGGATCCTGATTCAACCCATACAAGGCCTTCTTCAACCGACACATAAAGGTTTAATCATCATGTAACAAAAACCCTTCTGGTTGCTCCATATAGACTTCTTCTTCCAAACTTCCATCGAGGAAGGCAGATTTTACATCCATTTGATATACCTTATAACCCTTGTAGGCTGAAAAATCTAGAAACATCCTAATTACTTCTAGTCTAGCTACTGATACAAATGTTTCTTCAAAATCAATGCCATCTACTTGAGAGTAACCCTTGCACACAAGTCTAGCTTTATGCCTAACAATTTTACCTTCTTCATTCATCTTGTTTTGGTAGACCCATTTTCTGCCAATGATGTTCTTGTATGTCAGTCTAGGGACTAATTCCCAAGTCTTGTTCTTCTCAATCTGCTTCAACTCTTCTTCCATTATATCCATCCATTTCTAACTTTGGCTGGCCTTATTGAATGTCTTAGTTTCCATATCAGTCATGGAGCAAAAATTGACTTGTTCATCATTCCGGGCAAGTCTTCTTCTAGTTTGCACACCATCACTCTTATTACCTAAAATCTGCTCTTCCAAGTGGTTTTTTTGCACATACTAGTTAGGGACCTTATTGGATACTTCTTCTGATTCATTTTCTGACTGAGATTCTTCACCTTCATCACCAAAATCATCATACTGATTCACTTGTGCTTGTCTTCCTTTATGAATATCCTCATCAAATCTTACATGCACACTCTCAATGACTCTTCTTAGTCTTTTTCTGTAGCATTTGTAGGCCTTATTGTGAGTTGAGTAACCAAGGAAGATCCCTTCATCACTCCTGGAATCAAAACTACCTAAACCATCCATGTTTGTCTTGATAATGCATTTACTTCCAAATACTTTGAAGTACTTGATAGATGGTTTCTGGTCATACTATAGTTCATAAGGTGTCATATTGTTGTTTGTTCTCAACTGAACCCGGTTCAAAGTATATGTTGTAGTATGAACCACTTCCTTCCAATATAAATCCAGTAAACTTGCCTCATTCAACATGGTTCTTGCCATCTCCTTGACTTTTCTATTCTTTCTTTCTACCATACCATTTTGTTGTGGTGTCCTGGGGGCTGAATACTATCTTATGATTCCATATCTTTCACACTAGTCCTCAAACCCATTTGATGTGATCCTGCAAAACATTTGTCTCACCAGGGGTCTTCCTTTCAAGTTGTTGACTCTAGTGAATCCTTCATGATCAACCATTGTTTTGTTCCTAGGATCTATATTCCGGTACATTGAATGTGGTCTTTGGTACATTGATCAAGCATACTGGTTTCCACGGCAGTTTCTTGCAGCTTCTGCATAAGTCTTCTTACCGACATCCTTGCTTACTATGAAATTTTTCTTCTCTTCACCTTCACTTGAAGAAGTGAACTATATATTCTTACCAGATGTGTCTTTGTTGTTTGAAATTTGTCCTTCTTCAAATCCTAAGCCACTGGTATCTTTAGATTGCCCCTGTTTGCTCAAGATCTTGTCCAAGGCTTATGTGCTACCCTCATATTTGCTCCTCACTTTTAGTTCATCCTTACTCTTTTTAAGCTCCTTTATGAGCTCCACAATTTCTTCTTCCAGATTTTGATGCACCTTCTCATTCTTCATCAAATCAAAGGATGTAACTTCACATATCTTCTTGGCTTCTTCCAACTAGAGTTTCAAGTCAGAAATAACTTGATTGGACTCATCCAGGGATTTCTTCAAGAGATCTTGTTCTTCTGCTGCAACAAGCTTGACCTTCTTGAGTTCTCTTATTGTCTTACATAACTCCTTTAGAGCACTTATGAGCTCACCTTCTAGATCGACTTCAGCTTCAATGTCTTCTTCTTCCTCATCTTCAACAACTGGTTCATCTAGTGCCATAAATGATAGTTCAGATACTTAATGTTAAGTATAGATGCCAAGCTAACAAGATGAGAGGGGGGGGGGTGAATCATACAAACTTAATCTTCCATAAAAACAATAGATTCAACCTCGGTAACATATACTTCAACAATATAACCAAAACTGCTAAACATGCAAACTCATAAGCATATAAACATCATAACACTCATAACACCAGATTTAACGTGGAAACCCAAATAGGGAAAAACCACTGGGGGATTTTGGACCCACTAAGAAATATACTCTTCTAGAGTATGCTCGGTTAAAAGAAAATCCTATTAAAGATTACAAACACATTGCTAGATGTGACCTGGTTAAGGGATTTCCCTCAGATCTGTTAGGATCTTCACCTTGTTAGAAGTGACCTTGTTAAAGGATTTCAAACACTCAATCAGAATGTCACCTTGCTAGAGGGTTTTACAAATAAGACTATTAAGTCCACTCGGTTAAGAGATTTTCTGTCACTTCACAAAATAACAGTAATAAAAATCTATCTGCAACATCACATCTAAAAATCTAAAGCAGATTCTTATTTGCTCAATAAATTCTAGTCATAGGACTTATCTTGTCCATTCGCTGGGCTCTATACTCTATTATTCAAACAGGTCTTCAAGCTTCTGTACTCGGTAATCACTATGTAGCATCCCTATGCATACACTTTCTTGCATACATGGTTTATCAACAGTTCCTTATTTATAAACAATTTGCTAACCGCTTAATCTCCTTGATCACATATTCCATGATCAATCATAGCTATCAGATCTTCAAACTTGACTAGGTTCAATGTATCCTTTGATCTGAAAATGTTTTTCCTCGCCTTGGAACTTGCATACATTTCTTGGAACTTGTGCTAAGGTATTGCGGTTCAATCTGTGTTGTAGATCTTTTTGCCAATTCTCCTTTGCCATAGATTCTTAACAAACTTCATACATGACATACCAATCATTTAATCAATCCCAGCTCATCAGCTTCCTTCATTAAATAATGCTTTTAATCATTTAATGCATTTTATTACAACTCAGTAAATACTAAACTTCACTCGGTAGACATTCCACCTTCATTAACCGATAGCGATAACCTTAGGGTTTACCGACTAGGTTCCTTAGGGTTTACTGACTAGGTTCTTTGGTTGGTAACATAGTATAGTATTAACCTTACAGTCAACAACATATGTAGGATATTAAAACAATCTAAACATCATGATCTCATCATTGTCTAACTCTGTAATAGTTGCCCATTGAATAACTTATTCCTCCTCTTATTCATCACATTCTTTCTGTGTCTTTTACCGACATCTTTATACTCATCAAATCATACTTCTTAAGATATGGCAACATCATACTGAATTAGAAAATCAATTTCTTGACATCAATGACAAAATAATAATATTAAGACAATAAACATCCTTAATCAGTTATATCCGTAATCATCAACAACCTTCTCAAAATCCTTATTGAAATGCCAACAATCTCTTATTGTCTGTTATAATGCCAACAATCTCCCCCTTTGACATTGACGGCAAAACCAATTGATTTGACCTAATTGATTTGGCTTGCTGTGAGATTCTGAAATGCTCTCCCCCTGTCATCAGACTTCTCCCCCATACAATGGTCTTCTCCCCCTTTGAAAACAATGCCAAAAAGTAAAGAACTAAAACATGATTTCTTCCGCTGAGAAGTGAATTCCTTACTATTATGTGTCAACTTAGTCTCGGTCAAAGCATTATGTCTTCAATTCCTGTTCCCTATATTTTTTTTCTTGCACACCTTTAGAAAACATCCTAAAGTGTGTAAATAAGCATTGATCTACACATAATATTCTATAGATTCATCAAATTGATGCTTTCACCGAACTTGGTCAATGAGTAGAAGATAGGGGTAGGACCCCTAACTTGCTTTTGAGATACTCAAAAGTGTCCCTTGGTAGTGGCTTGGTGAAGATATATGCTATTTGTACCTTTATGCTAACATACTCCAACACCACTTTCTTCTCTTGAGCTTCTTCTCTAAGATAATGATATTTGATAGAGATGTGCTTTGTCTTAGAATGCATAATAGGATTCTTTGAAATGTTAATGGCACTAGTATTGTCATAGAATATGGTTACTGGCTCGATAACTTTCTACTTTATACCTTCCAACAGTTGTTTGATCCATGCTATATTGGTACAATTCAATGCTACAACAACATATTCAGCTTCTGTTGTTGATTGTGAAACACATCCTTGTTTCTTGCTAAGCCAACTCACTAGTCTTTCTCCTAAAAAGAAAGCTCCTCTACTTGTGCTTTTTCTGTCTGATAACTTAATGATGAATGAATAGTACCAAACCGGTACTGAGAGGGGGGGTGAATTAGTACAGGTAAAAACTCAACCTTGAACCGGTTTGTCAACTAACACTTATGCACTGACAGACAAACAGCAGCACCAGTCCTTCAACAGAGTTCAACTAGCAAAACCCCGTGTAACTAAGATGAGCAAAGACCGGTTGACACTTATCTTCTCATATAATCTAACTCTTCATTCCCATTTCACTCTAATGCATGAACAGGCAATCTACCATCAAAGATGTACATATTACAACAAGATCAATATGCATCACCACTTAATCAGAAAACAATCATAACATCACACATGACACACATATTTTTCACGTGGAAAACCAACTGGGAAAAACCACGGTGGGGATGAATACCCACAAGCTTGTTTTTGAACTCTTTGGAAGTCCGCTCTGTTAGGAGCCTTGTCTAGTTAAAGATAGATACAATAGGTTCTGTTAGGAACTGATCCTGTTAGGGATCACCTGGTTAAGGGATGGCTACAATACCTGGTTAGGGGTTAAACCCTGTTAAGGGTACCTTGTTAGAGGATTTTAAGAACTCAATAGCTAAAGGATATCATTGACTCAGTAGCTTCGAGTTACCCTATTAGAGGATTTTCAACAAGCTGATTAAGGCTACCTTGTTAGGGGATTTCACAACTATTGAAGTAGTTAAAGATCAACAGGTATATTAATGACCTAATAATAGCACTCAATACCAATGCAGATCCACTTAAGCTCCTCTTCACCTTCTGCACTTACACTCTGCAGATATGACTTCTGTCCTCTGGTCTAGCAAGAATCATGTATCTCTTCTCTTAGATACACAGACACAACTTTTGCCAACAACCTCTGAAAGAATCACAACATTGACCTTATAGGACAACAGACAGGTCAATAGTATAAACCCTAAACCCTAGACCTGTTAGGTTAAGGAATTCAAATGGTTCAATCCTAACCGTTGATCATACTGTATTGAATGCAATAGTCTTGATCCAATCTCAAGACATTCTCCATCATTTGTTTTCCACCGATTTCATGGCGGTTGATAACCCATCACACGTTATCACCGTTTACAGACTTTGCATATTACCGAGGTAGATAGGAACTCTTCTTTATGCAAGATCCTTCACGTGCACAGGGCTTATGTGGCAACACTATTTGTTCTTCGTTATCATGCTAACTTCATCACATAAAGATCACTGACTGAGTCACACAAACTTAAGATACTCCAACCAGAAATCCTAAAGTGAAAACTACCTACCAACCGGTAGTCATACAATGCTTCCATGTGCTGGTTCCCTTGACTACATGTCAGTTCACCTTGACATGCCGGTTCACCTTGAACAAATATACCACTTTACTTTGGCATATATACTAGTTCTGACATATGCCAGTTCTCTCTTCATATCACATATTGACATCAATGACAACATACAATATCATTATGTCCTCATATCGGTTCACATAATGCCAACACTGTCATCAATGTTGCCTGCCCAATCAACATCAGTATAAACTTTTAAATCAAAATCATTTCTCTTGTTATATACTAAGCCATAATCTTCAGTTCCTTTCAAGTATCTGAAAATTCTCTTGATTGTTGTCATGTGTGTTTCCTTGGGATCTGCAGAAAATCTTACAACTATACCTAATGCATGTGCTATGTCTGGTCTGCTGTGAACAACATATTGCAATTTTCCAATCATAGATCGGTAGAGTGTCTCATTAATAGACACAGATTCATCATTCTTTGATAATTTATAGTTGGTAGTCATAGGAGTGTTGGCATTATGTGAACCGGTATGTGGACATAATGACATTGTATGTTGTAGTTGATGTCAATATGTTGAAGAGGTATGCACCAAAATATGTGAGAACCGGTATAACACCATGAACCGGCATTTGTGCCAAAGTAAAAGTAGTATATTTGTTCAAGGTGAATTGGCATGTCAAGGTGAACTGACACATAGTCATGGGAACCAGCACATGGAAGCATTGTATGACTACCGGTTGGTAGGCAGTGTCCACTTCAGGATTTCCAGTTGGAGTACCTCAAACCTATGTGACTCAATCGGTGATCTTTGTGTGATGAGTTAGCAGTATAACAAAGAACAAATTGTGTTGCCACGTCAGCCTTGTGCACGTGAAGGATCTTGCATGAAGAAGACTATCTCTATCTACTTCGGGAATGTGCGAAGTCTGTAAATGGTGAAAACACATGATGGATTATCAGCCGCCATGCAATCGGTGGATAATGAATGATGGAGAATGTCTTGAGATTTATTCAAGATCTGTTGCATTCAATACAGTATGATCAATGGTCAGGATCGAACCATTTGAATTCCTTAACCTAACAGGTCTAGGGTTTAGGGTTTATGCTACCAACCTGTCTATTGTCCTATAAGGTCGATGTTGTGATTCTTTCAGAGGTTGTTGGCAAAAGTTGTGTGTGAGTATCCAAGAGAAGGGATACGTGATTCTTGCCAAACCAGAGGAGAAAAGTGATACCTATAGAGTGTAAGTGCAGAAGGTGAAGAGGAGCTTAAACGGATCTGCATTGGCATTGAGTGCTATTACCAGATCATTGTAATACATGTTGATCTCTTACCACCTCAATAGTTGGAAAATCCCCTAATAGGGTAGCCTTAACCAGCTTGCTATAAATCCCTTAATAGGGTAACTCCAAGTTATTGAGATATGGAAAGCTAGAGAGCTTTGGAAATCCTTATTAGTAGTCTATCTAACATTGAGTTTATTGATGTTCAGGACAAGGTAAATCCCAAAGAGGTATGGGATGCTCTTGAAAATATCTATGGTGGTGATGAACATGTAAAACATGCTTAGGAAGAAAGCCTGAGAGGGAAGTTTGAAGATATACGGATGGTTGAAGGTGAGACCATTCAGTAGTATGGAATAAGAATCAAAACAGTTGTTGGAGATATCAATAGTGCAGGTGGTAAAATAGAAGATTCCACTATGGTAAGCAAAGTCCTGAGATCCCTATTGTCGGTCTATGCAATAAGGGTTGCTGCTATTCAGGAGTTGAGATCAATAGACAAGACTAAGGTATCCTTGGACTCCATCATAGCCAAGTTGATAGCCTATGAGCTAAATAGTTTTGATGGCAGTGTTCAAAAGACTAAATCAGCTTTTAAAGCCTCTGCTATACCATCCAGAAAAGGAAAAGAAGCTAGCACTAGTGGTGAACCTAGACAGAGTAGAGAAATGGATGATGAGGAGATTTTGATGGCATTTGAAGCTCTCCTTGCCAGGAAGTTTCCTAAAGGAACTAGTAAATACAAAGGTAAGCTACCTTTGAAATGCTTTTCTTGTAACTAGATAGGACATATTGCTATAAACTGTCCTAATGGCGATAACAAGGACAAACTAGAAAGGTTCAGGAAATTCAAAGGAGGAAACTGGAGAAACTGTTTTGTGGCAGTTGATGAAGGTGTCACGGATGAAGAACCAGAGGATGAAGAAAATGAAGATATTGTGTTTGTTGCTGCCAAAGAAGATGTGTCAGACAAGAAGGTTCTTGTCTCCTAGTTTGATAATTCCAATGAGTGGATCATTGACAGTGGTTGTTCTCACCATATGGCTGGTGACCGGAGCAAGTTTCTATCCTTGGAGGAGTATGATGGTGGTGTGGTTCGCTTTGGAAATGATGCACCATGCATGGTCAAAGGCAGAGGGTCCATCTCTCTGAATGGAAAGAGTAGTGCTGACAATGTGTACTGGGTTGATGGTCTTAGACACAACCTTCTGAGTGTTGCCCAGTTGAATGACAATAGCCTCACTCTAGAATTCAAGAATGGAGTTTGCAGAATCAAAGGAAAAGATGGTGAATTGGTGGCCACCGACATGCAGACCAAAGGTAGCCTATTTCATCTGAATGCAAATATAAGTACATGTCTTATGGCTAAATTTGATGATAGCTGGATATGGCATAGGAGACTCTGCCATGTAAACTTTGATAACATTGTAAAGGCCAGTAAGATCAAGGTAGTTAGAGGGTTGCCGGTGCTAAGCAAACTAGATAATACATTGTGCAAAGAGTGTCAATTGGGGAAAATATCTTCCTCAACCTTTAAAGGTAAATCTTTCACTACTGACAACTTGCTTGATCTTGTGCATATTGATTTGTGTGGTCCTATGAAAACTAGAAGTGTGCAGGGTGATAGGTACTTCATGATTCTCACTGATGACTGCTCAAGAATAATGTAGGTCACATTCTTGAAAGACAAGTCTGAAGCTTTTGTGAAGTTCAAAGCTTTCAGAGCATTAGTGGAGAAGGAAAGTGGTAAAAGGATGAAGTGTCTCAGAATTGATCAAGGAAAGGAATTCACTTCCGATGAATTCAACAAGTATTGTGAAGAATTTGGCATCAAGAGGCAATTATCTGCCCCCCCGGACTCCACAACAGAATGGCCTAGTAGAGAGGAATAACCGGACTGTGGTTGAAGCAACTAAAACCATGTTGATTCAAGGAAAGGTAGCTCACACCTTTTGGAGAGATGCAGTGAGCATTGCAGTCTACACAATTAACTGGGTACTCATTAAGAAAGGTAAGGATAAAACTCCTTATGAGTATTGGACCGGTAAGACACCTGTGGTTAGCTACTTTAGGGTATTTGGTAGCAAATTTTACATCAAGAGGAGTGAACATCAGGGCAAGTTTGAAGCTAAATGTGATGAGGGAATATTCCTAGGATATTCCATCAAGAGTAAAGCTCTCAAGTGTTTCAACAATAGGACTCAGAGAATTATGGAAAGTATCAGTGTAAGAGTTGATGAAACCTCTGAGAAACTAGAGGAAACAGGCAGTGAGCAAGCTGTAAATGAGTTGGTTGCAACCTTCTGGGAACCAGTTGTTAGTCAACCAAGTACCAGTAATAGTGTTCCTAAACCACTGAATGTTGATACTGATGAAGATGAGGATGAAGAGGAAAAGAAAGAAGAACCAGTCAAGACTATTCCTCGGTATGTCAAGCTGAATCATGATCCTAAGCAAATCATAGGAGATAAGGATGCAGGAATCCTTACAAGAAGAAAAATCAGAGAAAACTCATGTATGATCTTTGAATTTGAGCCTAAATCATTCAAAGAGGCTCATAAAGATGAAGACTGGATCAAGGCAATGGAAGAGGAACTTGACTAGATAGAAAAAAATGGTACATGGTCCTTGGTACCCAGACTGGAGCATAAAAATGTCATTGGCACCAAATGGGTGTTCAAAAACAAGCTGAATGAGGATGGAACAGTGATCAGGAACAAAGCCAGATTGGTGTGCAAAGGATATGCTCAAGAAGAAGGAGAAGACTATGGAGAAACCTTTTCTCCTGTAGCCAGATTGGAAGGAGTTCGTATGCTTCTTGCATATGCAGCTTTTAAAGGATTTAAAGTATATCAAATGGATGTAAAATCTACATTTCTAAATAGTGTACTTGAAGAGGAGGTGTATATTGAGCAACTAGATGGGTTTGCCCTATCTGAAGATAGTGACATGGTATGTAGGCTACATAAAGCCTTATATGGTCTAAAGTAAACACCTAGGGCATGGTATGAGTGCCTACATTCCCATCTTGTGAAGATTGGATTTGAGAGAATAAGTGAAGATAGCAATATCTACTTGAAGTCTGAAAGAGATTAGATCCTGATCTGTGAAGTATTTGTTGATGACATTATCTTTGGTGGAGATGACAAGATGAGTCATGAGTTTGAGATGTCACTCATAGGGGAGATTAAGTTCTTCATTGGACTACAGATCCAACAGATGAAGGATGGAATCTTTATCACTCAGTCCAAGTATGTCAAGAGGTGTTGAAGACCTTTGGCATGGAAGATAGAAAACTGGTTGGTACATCGATGGTGACTAGTTGTAAACTATCCAAAGAGGATGACTCAGCATTGGTTGATGAGAAGGAATACCGATCAATGATTGGTAAGTTGCATTATGTAGTGCATAGAAGACTGGATATTGCACATGCAGTTGGCATTACTGCAAGGTTCCAGAAAATTCCAAGAGAATCCCACTTGGTTGCAATCAAGTGGATTCTTAAGTATTTGAAGGGAACTGTTGATTATGGATTGTGGTATCCATATAGAAAGGACTTCAACTTGAAAGTGTTCACAGATGCTGATTGGGTTGGTAATGTAGATGACTAGAAGAGCACAACCGGTGGTGCATTCTTCCTTGGTGGTAGACTAGTCTCATGGATGAGTAAGAAGCAGAGCTGTATCTCTCAGTCTACAGCAGAAGTGGAGTATGTTGTAGCTTTCATGAACTGCACTCAGACAATTTGGATGAAGCATGTATTAGATGGCTTCAAAATCCTTGTATCTGAACTGGTAAGTATATTCTGTGATAACACAAGTGCTATCAATATTTCAAAGAATCCGGTTTTACATTCTAGAACCAAGCACTTTGAGCTTAAGTATCATTTCTTGAGGGAAAAGGCTCAGAACAAAGAGATTGCACTGGAGCATGTGTCTAGTAAGGAGCAGTTAGTAGACATATTCACCAAGCCTCTCCAAAAGCCTACATTTACACACTTAAGAGGTGAATTAGGGGTACTTCCCCTTCAGGAGGTGAACTAAAGGTATATGCTCCACATCAGTCATGTATTGCATAGTCAAATCTTTCTTCAGGATTGATGTGTTGAATGATGCTACTCCTCAGGGGGAGCAACATAATGGAACAAGGAAGCTTGTGCCTCCACTTTGGCATTGTTGTCAAAGGGGGAGAAGATGTAAAGTGGAGAAGATATCTGCAGAAATTGGGGGAGAAGATGTGAAGTGGAGAGATATCTTTGTATATTTCCATCAATGCCAAAGGGGGAGCTTGTTGGCATTATGTGAACCGGTATGTGGATATAATGAAATTGTATGTTGTCATTGATGTCAATATGTTGAAGAGGTATGAACTGGCATATGTGAGAACTGGTATAACATCATGAACTAACTTTTGTACCAAAGTAAAAGCGGTATATTTGTTCAAGGTGAACCAACATGTTAAGGTGAACCGACATATAGTCATGGGAACTGGTACATGGAAGCATCGTATGACTACCAATTGGTAGGTAGTTTCCACTTCATGATTTTTGGTTGGAGTACCTCAAACCTGTGTGACTCAATCGGTGATCTTTGTGTGATGAGTTAGTAGTATAACAAAGAATAGATCGTGTTGCCACATCAGCCTTGTGCGCGTGAAGGATCTTGCATGAAGAAGACTATCTCTATCTACCTTAGGAATGTGCAAAGTTTGTAAATGGTGAAAACGCGTGATGGATTATCTGCCGCCATGAAATTGGTGGATAATGAATGATGGATAATGTCTTGAGATTTATTCAAGATCTGTTGCATTCAATACAGTGTGATCAACAGTTAGGATTGAACTGTTTGAATTCCTTAACCCAATAGGTCTAGGGTTTAGGGTTTATACTACCAACCTGTCTGTTTTCCTATAAGGTTGATGTTGTGATTCTTTCAGAGGTTGTTGGAAAAAGTTGTGTGTGAGTATCCAAGAGAAGGGATACGTGATTCTTGCCAGACCAGAGGAGAAAAGTGATACCTATAGAGTGTAAGTGCAAAAGGTGAAGAGGAGCTTAAACGGATCTGCATTAGCATTGAGTGCTATTACCAGATCATTGTAATACCTGTTGATCTCTTACCACCTCAACTGTTGGAAAATCCCCTAACAGGGTAGCCTTAACTAGCTTGCTGTAAATCCCTTAATAGGGTAACTCCAAGTTATTGAGATATGGAAAGCTAGAGAGCTCTGGAAATCCTTTAGCTATTGAGTTCTTGATATCCTCTAACAAGGTACCCTTAACAGGGTTTAACCCTTAACTGAGTATTGTAGCCATCCCTTAATCAGGTGATCTCTAATAGGATCGGTTCCTAGCAAAACCTTTTGTAATGTCTTTAACCAGACAAGGATCCTAATAGAGCGGACTTCCAAAGAGTTCAAAAATAGCTTGTGGGTATTCATCCCCACCATGGTTTTTCCCAGTTGGGTTTCCACATGAAAAATATGTGTGTCATGTGTGATGCTTTGTTATTGCCTATTAAGCATATGATGGTTCTGTGTTTTATGCCTGTCAATAAAACATGTTGAACTAGCTATTGTGAAGATATGATGATAGATTACCTGTTCATGCATGAGGGTGAAATGGTAGTGTAGTTTTGAAGTTGAGTGGAAAGCTAAGTGAGTAACCAGTTTATGATTGTTTTAGTTGTTTTGGGTTTTACCGGTTGCACTCTGTCTCAAACCGGTGTCACTGTTTGCCTGTCATTTGGAGTAATTGCCATTGAACAGGCTTAGGATTGTATTTTGTCTGTACTGATTCACCCCCCTCTTAGTACCATGTTGGTACTATTCATTCATCATTGAGTTATCAAGGAGTACTTACTAGTTTTGAATCCTCCATTCCAAATTTCTTCAAGATTTCCTTTACGTAGTTGGATTGAGTAATAAAAATCTGATTTTTCATTTGTAGTATTTGTAAACTTATAAAATACTTTATCTCATCGATTAATGACATCTCAAATTCTTTGCTCATTTCATTTCCAAAGTTCTTGCATAAAGAGTCATTTCCACAAAAGATAATATCATCAACAAATATGGCTGAGATCAGTATCCCATTTTCATCATTCTTCATGTACATATTGTTGTTTTCACTTGTCCTTATAAAACCAATCTTGATTAAATAAGAGTGAAATCTTTCATACCATGCTCTAGGTGCTTGTTTCAAACCATATGAAGCTTTGTTCAATTTACATACCTGATGTTTATTCTTGTCTTCAACAAATCCTTCAGGTTGTTCAATAAAAACTTCTTCTTCTAATATACCATTCAGAAATGTAGATTTGACATCCATTTGATATACCTTGAAATTTTTGAAAGCAGCATATGCCAACAATGTTCTTACTCCTTCAAGTCTTTCCACAGGTGCAAAATTCTCACCATAATCAATTCCCTCTTCTTGAGCATAACCTTTGCAAACTAGTCTTGCTTTATTTCAAATGACCTCACCTTTTTCATTCAGCTTGTTTTTGAAAATCCACTTTGTACTGATTACATTTTTGTCCTTCGGTATTGGGACCAGTTTCCATGTGTCATTCTTCTTGATTTGATCAATCTCTTCTGTTATAGCATTTATCCAATCTTCACTGTTAAATTCTTCTTTCACTATTCTCGGTTCAAATTCAGATATCAGACATGCGTTCTATCTCAGTTTGTTCCTTGTCATCACTGGATCATCTTTATCTCCTATAATTTGACTTGATGCATGATTCCTTCTAAAATACTTGGCTAATACAGTCTCGATAGGCTCTGTATGATCTTCTTCGTCACTCGATAACTGGATATTATCTTCATTTTCTTAAGTAACTCTCTCGGTAGGACTTGTCGGTTGAACATAGACAAATTCTTCATAATCTTCTAGTTCTTTGGAGTTTCCTTCATCATTTCTTTCTGCAAATTCATCAATTTTCACATTTGCACTTTCTACTATTTTGTTAGATGATTTGATCAGACATTTAAATGCTTTACTTCTAGAAGAATAACCAAGAAATGTTCCTTCTTCAGTTTTCTGATCAAACTTTCCATTTCTATCATCTTTGTGTACATAGCATCTACTTCCAAATATTTTGAAGTAACTTAAATTAGGTTTCTTGTCATACCAGATTTCATATGGTGTCTTCAAAGTTCCTTTCTTCAGTTGTACTCAGTTCAGGGTGTAAACTGTTGTGCTTATTGCTTCTCTCCAAAATATTAGTGGCACTTTCTTTTCAATCATCAGGGTTCTGGCACAATCCACAATAGATATGTTTCTTCTCTTAGCTATCCCATTTTGTTGTGGAGTTCTTGATGTAGAGACTTGTCTTTTTAAACAATGATCATTGCAGAATAAGTTAAATTCATCATAAATGAATTCTCCTCTATTAGATCTAAGATATTTCAGTTGTCTTCCTATTTCATTTTCAGCTCTTGCCTTGTACCATTTAAACATTTGAAAAGCTTCTGATTTTTCTTTTAAAAATACAACTGACATCATCCTTGAATAATCATCCACAAATAATATGAAATATTTATCACCATAATAACTTTGAGCTTTCATAGGACCAAAAAGATCAGTGTGCACAAGATCTAAAATTCCCTTAGAAGTGTAGGACTTACTTGTAAAGCTTGATCTTGTCATCTTACCCATCTAGCATCCTCGACACATAGCATTCTTAGGTTTTTCCAAACTTGGCAGACCTCTTACTTGGTGCTTCTTGCTTATTTTGATCAAATTATCAAAATTTAAATGACAAAACCTTTTATGCCATAACTAGGTATCATCTATCTTTGCATAAAGACACTTGTTCCGAGTTGATTCAAGGTGAAATGTGTTACCTTTTGTTTGTGTACCGGTAGTAGCTAACTTTCCATGCTTGTCATGAACTTTGACAATTCCTTTCTGAAATTCTATTCGGTAACCTGTGTTGTTTAGTTGTGCTACACTCAACAAATTATATTTCAAACCTTCAACCCAATAAATATCATTACATTTAACATTGTCAATAAGTGTTATGGATCCTTTACCTTTTACCGGACATGGTGCATCATTACCAAATCTTACATAACCTCCATCATAATCTTCTAATATAACAAACTTGTGTTTATCACCTGTCATGTGATGTGCGCATCCACTATCTATGATCCAAGAATCATTAGTATTTATGTGAGATATTAGGGCTTTTTCTTCATACCTTTCTTCATCTGATCCATCTTTGATAGCCACATAAACTACTTCCTTTGTATCAGTTTCATCTGATTTATCATCATTTTATTCCTCATCAGCTATTAGGCATGACTTTCTATCTTTTCTTCTGAAGTCTTGGTATCCTCTGTATTGATTATTTTTCTATCTATCATCTCGGTAATCTCTCTTTTCAGTAGAATCTTTGTCAGGAAAGTTAGAAGCCATATGTCCTATCTTATCACAATTGAAACATTTCAAAGGTAGTTTTCCTTTGTACTTACCTTTTTCTCTCGGTAACCTTCTGGCTAATAGTTCTTCAAACTCTTCTTGCTTTCTGATTTCCTCATACAGTTTGTGTACTTCTTCCATGTTCTTACAAAATCTTTCACTTGCTCCATTGTGATCCCCTTCAGAATACTTACTCATTCTATCATTGTAATCATTAGATTCACCAAGATGAAAAGAGCTGAATGCAGATTCAACTTTATTCACCGAAGACCCACTATTATCAAAATTACTTAATTCAAATGCATGTAGCTTACCAATAGTAGCATCCAAAGAAACTAACATATTGGGTACAAAACTCAATTCATTTATTGCAGAGACTCAGATTGCATAAGCAGGTAGAAGGGTTCTCAATAACTTACTTGTGACATCCTTTTCTTCAATGGTTCCTCCTACTCCTTTGATTTGATTGATAATCTCCTTTAGTCTTGTACTGTACTGGGTTATGTTCTCACCTTCATTCATCCTCATAGATTCAAGTTGTCCTCTTAGACTCTCCACTTTTGCTCTTTGAACATGTTCATCACCTCCATACACAAATATGAGCTTGTCCCACATTGCCTTGGCATCATTGCAACCTTCTAGATCATTAAACTAAGTCGGTCAATGCAGATGTTATTGTATATGGTGAAAATGGATAACAATAATAACAATATTGAAAGGCTAAATGAATTCAACCACAAAACCCTAGCCTAACAACAACAAAGATCCACCATAACATATGAAGATTACCTAAGACAATGCAAATCAAATGAAATCACAAAGATTATACCATCACATGTCCAATAGGGTTTTGATCTCCATTCTTCCTATCTCCATTGATCTTGCTTGATATATTTACTCTCAGATTTTATATGCACAAGAGCTCAACAAAGAACGGAATGTGGTTGCAAGTAGGATCGTAGTGTAGTCAAGTGTATAAGATTCATTAGAATGTCTCATTAGGATCATTAGGGTTTGATAATGAAGGAAGCATCTCCTTATATAGAAGACACTATATGAAATGGAGGGATAAGATTGAGAGGTGTAAAAAGAGGTCGACTATGATTAGAGGGTAGGTAAAAGAAATAATAAAATAATGAAAGGGGTAGGTAGTGTATGAATTAAGAGATGAATGACATGTGTCATGGGTAGAAAAGGCTAATGAATTAATTAAATAAATAAAGATTTATTTAATTAATAGAAGAAGTGGGATAATTAAATAAATAAAAATATTTATTTAATTTAAGAAAAAGATAATTTAAATAAATAAATGTATTTATTTAAATGAGAAATAAGGCTAGAAGAGGATAAATGAATTAATTAAATAAATAAAGATTTATTTAATTAATAGGATAATTAAGCTTAGATAATTAAATAAATAATATTTATTTAATTAGACATGACAATTTTGGGTGTCTACATTTTGCCCCTCTTTGAGACAATGCAGCTTGTCGCGTTGTTTCAAAGAAAATAATGTGAACTGATACAGAGTTGCCCCAAGATGGGAATGATATGCCCCCTCGAGAGATTGGATGAAAATTTCTGAAAAGACTGCAGACAATCTCTCGATAAGAAAGACGAGATAGAATGGACTGACCGGATAAAGTGACAGAGTCACAGAATAATGAAGACTGACTCGGGAAATGAGGGCTAGGGCTAGGGTAGTCTATAAGATAGACCACGAAGGAAAAAAATCCTCATTGTCATCCACACATCTAAGAGATCAGAGTGCAGAGAGAGAATAGAGTAGCAGTAGTTAGCAGCGATGGCAATGGCTCATAGATTTGATTGCGTTCGTCGATTCCAAAGGCCAGCAGAGGCAAGAGAGCCAGTAAGTACCACCAAACCTCCTCATACTTTGATGCATTTAATATTGTCATTAATGCATACTAGATAGGGTAATAAATGCGCATTTATGTCAGGAAAGTGCGTTTGTGTTAAGTTTTGTCTTCTAGGTCAAATCGGCAGTTCTGTGATGAACATATGTTGTCGATTGGATAAGCTGCTGAGAGGATACATTCAAGTAGGTCCTCTAGGGAAGACTAGGATAGATCAAGACACTTTGTGATGAACAGTGAGTACCAAAATAGAGTACTTTGTGATGAACAGTGAGTGTGAATGTGAGCAACACTTTGTGATGAACAGTGAGTGTCACACACGTAGTACTTTGTGATGAATAGGGAGTACTACTAGGATAAATAGCAACACTTTGTGATGAACAGTGAGTGTCACTAGGATAGAATGCCATATGCATTTAGATAAAAAGTAGCATTTTGTGATGAACAGGGAATGCCACTATGACTGACATGAGTGATTTGCTTGACTGCAGGAGTATTTGCCGATGCTAGAGTCACAGGAGAGATTCCCATTGACTCAGAGGTTGCGACCTGAGTTGTCATTTGAGGATAGAGCTGCCATTGAGGGCATGGGTTTGAGACATGTTTTGTATGTGCCTGAGTTTCAGGTGAACATGGGACTATTGACTGCTCTGGCGGAGAGATGGCACTCCGAGACCTGCACTTTTCATTTGCTGATGGGTGAGATGACAGTCACCCTTGAGGATGTATATAGGATACTGAGGATACCGATCGATAGGGAGTTGATCCCATATGATCGAGATGGAGATAGGGAGGCCCTGAGATGAGTATTCCAGGACCCAGGACTGGAGACGAGGGCAGGACATGGCATGGGATACGATGACAACCATAGGGCTAGCATTGCTGGCAGTAGTAGGAGGAGTGATCAGTGGGTTCCTATGTCTGGATAGGGCAACACGGGGGTTGGTTGTGGGTTGGGGAGGAGCACTGGAGACACTGGTGACACAACACACCAGATATGCTTGGGGACCGTGCATGCTGGCACACCTCTATTATGAGCTGCATCAGTTCGTATATCATGGATCAGTGGGATTGGGCTGCAGGGTGATATTGCTGCAGGTATGGGCTTATGAGCATCTGCCAGTGACGAGGCCGATACACTTCAGAGGCAGGGGACATGGACGTAGTTTTGTGCACCTATATGATATGATCACGTTGCAGCCACGAATTGGTAGGTTGGAGCACTGGCGGCGGGTGATAGATGATATTGATGTGGTCATATGGAGACCATACCTGGGATGTGAGTAGTGGGAGGATGATGTAGTTGAGCTTCCCTACACTTTCCGAAGCAGGTACCTGATTGGGTGGATGCCCTATGTGCTGGAGAGGTAGCTAGTGGATAGGGTTGGCCGACAGTTTGGCAGGATCTAGAGGATGCCACGGGGCTTAGGCATGTATGCACGGACGGTCAGAGATTACACATAGTTTGGGCCCTTGCTATCATATGATCAGGCAGTTACACAACTAGTAGATATGATGCCTCTACCCTGGGACATGTGGCCAGAGATTGAGGATGCCGGCATGGATGCTGAGTACACAACATACTGGGTAGAGCATCCCTTCCCACGCTTGACGGATCCGGGAGAGCCATTGGATGGAGATGAGGGTGGTGATGATGATGATGGTGGAGGTGATGGGGGTAGAGGCTGATGGAGGAGGAGGGGAGTAGTTGGAGAGAGGAGGGTTGCACCTCAGAGGGAGGGTGGTGAGGAGAGGCAGGCTTAGGTAGTGAGGGGCCGCGGTGGGTTGCCACTACAGGTGCTAGCAGCACAGGGTCCTAGACAGGTACAGGTATAGAGACAGAGACAAAGACAGGTACCAGTATAGGCACCAATATAGGTACAGGCACAGGCACAGGGGTAGGCACCCGTACAGGGGGAGCCACAGATAGAGGTAGAGGGGGTTGACTCAAAGGAGGATGAGCTGATAGAGCTGAGGGAGATCTACCAGGGCTAGGCAGATGAGATCCAAGAGTTGGAGAAGGAGAGGGATCAACTCAGGATGAGGCTTAGAGATACTAAGCGGGAGCGAGATCAGGCTATTCAGCGCTATACAAAGGTTGAGACAACACTGAGGGCCGGGAGACAGGCAGCGGAGGACACAGGGGTAGGATATGCTTATGTCCTGTGGGTAGGGGAGGAGATTGCCTACTGGTGAGATCTCTATTATGGTGTAGTGCCAGCAGATCAGCGGGCGAGGAGCTTCCATAGACCATCGCGTACAATGACAGCTACGGGAGGGAGCCAGAGGAGACAGGCATCGAGTGGTGGGGTTATGGGTTCTCCACCACCACCAGATAGAGGGGATAGGAGGGATGATCCTGGGGCGGGTCCTTCAGGGGCTTACATTCCATCGAGGCCAGGCAGCTCCGAGGGAGGGAGTTCATCATAGCCATAGAGGGCTCCCTATGTATCAGTATTGTACCAGTTTTGTATGATGATGTAGACACCTGTGGGTGCTTTTGTAGCCATATGATTTGGACCTCATTGTATGATGACACATTATATATATATGAGATGATTCATCTTGGTGGAAGCTATATGTATGTGTACCTATGTGATGAGATGTTCTTATGTGATGTATGTTTTATGCTATGGATGCAAATATGTATATGATGTAATGCAATATTTTTGTTCTTTTATGTTTTTAAATGTGTATGCATGATGCAAATGTGAATGTGAATGTATGAAATACAGAGGAATATGATAATGCAAATGTAAATTGTGCTAACATGTATTGTGTGCAGGATGTGATGCAGTTGTGATATCTATATGTATGTATGAAATGCTTATATGTGGTAATGCAGGTGCAACTACATGAAATGTAAATGTTTTTGGTGTGTCATTATACTCAGTCATGTGATAGAAAGATACGCGGACTTAAGAAGGACAATGGAAGTCAATCAAGAAAGAGGGATGAAAGACAGAAGATATGAAAGTGAAAGAGCTTCTTGTGCTTTATCATCATTGAGCTTTATTATGGCAAGTAGGTTATGACAATCGAGGCATATGTTCGACCCAGAAAGTCATTGTACCCATTTGCATGGAGATAAGACAGTCACAAACAAGGAATGCCCCAGTTCACACTAGACTCACAGTGTCCTCATATCCTTGGACAAGTCATAGCATTACTAAAAGACAATCCACAGACAACAAGAAAAAAATAGGTGACGATACCCCATCCTCGCCTTTCTAGTCAAAGACATCCTAGAGATAGAATCTCTAGTCAGAGACATCCCGGAAAAGCTAAAAGACATGTCACCAAAAAAGATGAAATCAAAAGAAAACCAAGACTCGACACCAACATCCATTGTAGTCCTCAAGTTTAGTGTCTCTTGTCACTTGTAGAAGTCTTATTTGATTGTGGTCACAATGTTTACTTTCACAAAATGGACAGATAGCACTGAACCATATATTGTCTAAGTTTGTTGAAAGATTTGATTTTGTTGAAGCCCATTGTTGCTGCTGTCTCATCTGAAACTGACTGAATCCATGAAACTGATACTTTATTGTGGAGAAGATGAAACTTTATTGTGGATCTGTGATGCAAATGTTGCTTTATTGTGGATTGTGCACGAATAGACTGAAGGAAGTTGGAAGAAACTATACTCCTCGAAACATGTGATGTTCTCAGTTCCACACCCATTACTAGATGTAGTATTTTGCCTTAGCCACATATAGGATCTGATTTATTATGGATGGAAAGGGATGAAAAGGGAGGTTTATTATGAATGGCTAACCAATCTTAGGGATAGATCAATAACAAGCCATGATGGGAATGGGTAAGTTTATTATGTATGGATAGGTTGTGAGTGTGTGCAAAGTGAAGGATGAAAGAGAATCCTGAGGGAGGGAGGAGCAATGTCTCTATGCATGGCGCTGGTGACCCAGTTTTCACCATGGTACTTGCCCAGGGCACCACCAAAGTGGTTTTCACCATTGGACAAAATTATTTCTCTTTACTTTTTTGATTTTTCAATGTTTTTTGTGTCACAAGGCGCCTGTTTGCCAGGTTTTCACCAAGTAATGATTTTTATTTTTGTGATTTTTTTGTATTTTTGAATTTTTTTGATTTTTTTGTATTTTCGATATTAGGATACTCTGAAGAGCTATGTGTAAAACCTACGAAGGTGCATGCTATTGATAGGATCCTCCAAAGGTTCGCCTTCTGTAGTTGAGAGCTGATATGCACCAGATCTATATGCTACTGTAATAATGTAGGGACCAAGCCAGTTTGGTTCAAACTTGCCCTTCTTCTCTCTATCTTGTTGATTTTTAGGATTTTCTTTGAGAACTAAGTCCCCTACCTCAAATGTGCAAGGCTTGACCTTGTGATTGTAGCTGTGACTCATTCATTGTTGATAAGCCTTGAGATGATTAAAAGCAGTTTATCTTCGTTCATCCAGTAGTTCTAGCTCTTGTAAGCGAGAGACCCTATAGTCTTCATCACTGATGATGTTTTGCAAAGAGACCCATAAAGAGGGTAACTCAACCTCAATAGGCAAGATAGCTTCAGTGCCATAGACAAGTGAATAGGGTGTAGCTCCTATAGGTGTGCGGACTCTTGTGTGGTAGGCCCAAAGTGTAGGATTAAGTTAGATATGCCAATTACGACCAGCATCATCGACTGTCTTCTTTAGGATTTTAAGGATTGTTTTATTAGACGCCTCAACTTGGCCATTACCTTGGGGGTAATATGGTGTGGAGAAATGATGGAAAATATGGAAGTGGTCATAGAGTTCATGAACATCCTGATTTTTGAAGGGACGCCCGTTATCAGTGATAATAGAAACAGGAATACTGTATCAGCAAATGATATAGTTGAGGATGAATGTGGCAATTTGTTTTCCTGTGACTTGTGTGAGAGGCACAGTTTCAATCCATTTTGTAAAATACTCTGTGGCAGTGATAATGAATTTATGACCATTGGAAGAAGGGGGGTGAATCTTGCCTATGAGATCGAGTCCCCATTGACAAAAGGGCCAAGGAGACGCAAGTGGTTGAAGTTCTTGTGCTGGCGCATGTATGAGGTCTCCATGAATTTGGCATTGCTTACATTTCTTGACAAACTGATATGAATCTTTTTCCATATTGGGCCAGTAATATCCAGTCCTGATGAGTTTCTTGGCCAAGGTAGGACCACTAGCATGTGAACCACATATCCCTTCATGCACTTCCTGTAACGCAATCTGAGCTTCGTCACTTTCTAAACATCTAAGAAGAGTGCCATCTAGACCTCGCAGGTATAGGATATCAACTAAAATGACATATCAAGAGGATTGGCGAATGAAAGTGCGACGTTGGTTATTTGATAGATCAGGAGGTAAAGTATTGTCACGTAGGTATGTGAAAATGGAACCATATAACTGGGACTCAGGACTGACAACACATATAGTCTCAGTAGGCATGATCTCATATGAAGGAACCAAAAGGTTATCCACCAAGAACTCATAGCGGGTCTCATTTGGAGGTAAATTAATCAGGGAAGCAATTGTAGCCATGGCATCTGCGGCGTGATTCTGCTCTCTTGGTATCTGGTCAAAGTCTATCTTTGTAAAGTGTTGTTTTAGGTCATCCACCATTTGTTTATAAGGCATTAATTTTTCATCTTTTGTTTGGTAATCATTAGTTGCTTGACGGATGACAAGTTGGGAGTCCCCAAAAACATGAAGTTCCTGGATCTTCCATTGAACTGCAATTCGTAATCCTGTTGTTAATGCCTCATATTCTGCTATATTGTTAGTGCAAGGAAATGATAAGTGGTATGATTTTGGTATAGAATCCCCTTGAGGAGTTATAAAGAGGATGCCAGCTCCTGCCCCATGCTGTGTGTATGAGCCATCGAAGTACAGTTGCCATGGCTTTGTATGTGACATTGTCAAAATGGATTCATCTGGAAATTTTGAACTTAGAGGAACATCATCTATCATGGGAGCATCTGCTAATTGATTTGCGATGGCTTGTCCTTTTATTACTTTTCTATCCACATACTCAATGTTGAATTCACTTAGGATCATTACCCATTTGGCCAGTCACCCAGTAAGTGTTGCTTTATTGAGAAGGTATTTCAATGGGTCTATCCTTGCAACTAACTTAGTCTTATGAGTGAGCATGTAATGGTGCAATTTCTGCAAAGCAAAGACCACGGCGAGACATGCACGCTCAATTGGTGTGTAGTTTAGCTCATATCCTACCAATGTGTGACTGATATAATATACTACTTTTTCCTTGCCCTTAGGAATTTGTTGTGCTAAGAGTTCCCCCAGTGCTATTTGAGTAGCTGATATGTATAGTAACAGAGGCTGATCTGGAATTGGTGGCATCAGAACTGGCAGATTTAGAAGATAATCTTTGAGCGTCTGGAAAGCCTGTTGACAGTTATCATCCCAGTTCAATTTGATGTTTTTATGTAGTAGGTGCTGAAAAGGATTACACTTATCTACCAATTGTGCTATGAATCTTCGAATGAACTAGAGTCTGCCTTGTAGGGATCAAAGTTGACTGATATTTCTTGGTGGTTGCATTTCCAAGATGGCCTTGACTTTTGCTGGATCAGCTTCAATTCCTCTTTTGGATACAATGAATCCTAGGAGCTTCCCGGAGGTTACTCCAAAGACACATTTCTTGGGGTTTAATCTTACTTTGTATTTTTCCAACAGATCAAAGATGACTGAAAGTATGTCCAAATGTGTATTTCTGTCTATTGATTTGCCCAAAAGGTCATCAACATAATCTTCCACGGTTACGTGCATGAGATCATGAAAGATAGTAGTCATGGCTCTTTGATATGTAGCACCTGCATTCTTTAACCTGAAAGGCATGACATTCCAGTAGAAAGTTTCCCACGGACAAGTAAATGATGTTTTGTGTTGATCCTCGGGCACGATCCTTATTTGATTATAACCAGAGAATCCATCCATCAATGATAACATTTCATGACTTGCTGTGAGATCAACAATCAAGTCAATATTTGGTAATGGGAAGTCATCCTTTGGACAAGCTTTGTTGATGTCTCTGAAATCTGTACATATTCTAATACTGTGATCTAGTTTACTAACAGGTACCAAGTTGGAGATCCATTCGGGATAATCGATTGGGCGTATGAATCTGACATCCAATAACTTCTCAAGTTCTGCTTTGACTAGTAATGCCACTTGTGGATGCATTTTTCTTAATTTCTATTTTATTGGTTTTGCCCTCGGTTTAACTGTCAGATGATGCATTACCAAATCCGGATCTAATCCAGGCATATTAGCATATGACCAGGCGAAGTTGATTTGTCGTTCTTTGAAGAAACTTATGAATTTTGACCTTTCAGACTCTGTCAATGATTGAGCCAAGAATATGTTGTGTGGAACCTTTGCTGTACCAATGTTTGTTTTGATAGTCTCCTCTACCAACGTGGATGACTTTTCCTCATATGATGCTGGGAGAATGTCGAGCCTTCCATCTTTGGGTGCCTCAGAGAGGTTTTTGCCCTCAGATACGTCCTTTCTTTTTACTTTTTTGGGGTCAGACAGCGCCACAATGTGGTTTTTGCCATAAGACCCTTGATTTGTTCTTATTTTCACATTTTTGCAACTGGAAGGTCCGACACCCTCACCAAAATATGCCACACTATTGATTTCTATAGTGTATCTCGCTTTATGGTCTCTAGGGGGAAGATCATCCCGTATCCCCAAATAGTCAATAAAAGCTTCATCATTTTGGAATGTGTCAAACTGTTCAGGTCCTTCATGATCCTAGTCAATGAGTTGGTGGTGAACAAGGGGAAGGCCGTTAATGTCTGTGAAGTTAGGGGAGCTAAGAGTGAAGATGTAGTTATATTCGGGTATATCAAGGTAATTATCAAGGTCATCGATGGCACTCTCCTCATCAGTCTCGATCACAAGCGAATCCAAATTATCATCACTAGTGGTGCATTCGGGGATAGGTGTTCTCATCCTATGTGATTTCAACCTAGAACCTTAAGACAAGGACTGTGTGGAATCCTCATGAGTTGTTTCTTGACTAACTCTGAACTTGTTATAAAATTCCTCTTCTTCTGTGGGTTCATCTGGCTCTCTAAATATCTCGCTGAGCTCGTAGTCATTGGAAGACTTGTCTGAACCGCATTCCCATTCGTTAGAATATGTGGAATAGCTATCCTCTTGTTGAATTTTAGCAGCTTTGATTTGTAAAGCTTCTTCTGTCCTTTGGGTGTGGACCTTGGAAGTTAAGAAACCAAGTCCTTTTGAGCATTCCTTTTTGAAGGTCAATTCAGGTTGTAAAGGTTCAATGATGCCTTCCTTTCGTAACCCCAGAGGGCTTTTTCCATCATACCCAAATTTTTGTAGAATTTTGAAGCCTTTGGCATATTTCTCACATGGTAGATTGATGCGATCTTGTGTTTCCTCTTCATTGTCTTTGAAAAACATTTTGTATAGATCTTCCTCTTCTAGTTCACCCCATCTTTGAAAGGTAGTAGGGTCCCATTTGAGCATCGTGATGGATACTTGCTTGTTAGGATGTGGTCTTCCATATTCTTTTGGGGAACTCATGACTTGTCATAAGTGCATGGTTTGATTTAAAGTATATTCCCCCATGCCTTTGTCCTGAAACTTGCCTTTAAGCTCACCCTATTTTGAGGTCAAAGGCTTTAATGACTCAGGATCAATGTATGCCGATGAAGGAACAGCTTCACGATTACTGGGAATGATGGTCTTAGTCTTTGATTTTAGATTATTGCAGTATATGAATGGATTAGGCTCACCGTTAACTGTTACTTCCACTCCATTATGAGGAAACTTAATGCATTGGTGATATGTGGATGGGACTACCCTCATTTCATGAATCCAAGTACATCCTAGCAATATGTTATAAGTGAGATTTAAATCCAGGACTTGACAAACCACATCCTTTGTAACTGGCCCAACTCTGAGAGGTAAAGTGATTGTGCCCTTGGATGAACGCTCTTCATCATCATATGCCTTGATAGTAATTTTGTTTGTAGAATTCACAGCTTTATCAAAATATCCCAATTGTGTAATAGTGCTTAATGTGCAAATGTTTAGACCTACTCCTCCATCTATCAGGACTCTTTTTATTCGATGTTTGTGTATGAAGGCTTCAATGTGTAATGGTGCATTATGTGGCTGACTTACAGAGGCGTCATCAGCTTCTATGAAAGTAAGGGAGTGTGGAACGGAAAGGTATCCCACCATGGCTTGAAACTAGTCCATGTTCAGATCAATAGGAATGGCAGTATCTCTCAAGATTTTGTCAAGAATGGCTTTATGTGAGGGAGATATGCGTAATAGCTCAAGGATTGAAATGAGCGCAGGTGTCTTCCCTAACTATTCTACAAGGTCATACTTAGGTTTGGTTGATGAAGAAGTGGTGTTTTTAGTTGGAGCACCTTGCAAAGTGATTTTACCTCAGTGGGTTGTAACATGACATTCAGAGGTAGGTTCAGAAGAAGATCGAACACCTTTTAGGACAATCCTGGGTCTCTGGGTAGAATTCTCAGGGTTTTTGTCCTTGATGATAATGGTAGAGACATAATTGTCCATCAAGATGTGATTGATAGTTGAATCATAGTTATAAGATGCTCTGGTATAGTTGGTTTGATCCTCTATGGCTTTAGCTTTTCCCTTGTCATGTTTTGGGAATGGTTCCTTAAACATCTCATGTTCTTGATTAGATGAATGTCCCTCAATCTCAATGTCACCTCTATCAATGAGATCTTGTATGATGTTCTTCAGTCGATGACAATTTCTTGTCTTATGACCCTTGCTCTTATGAAATTCACAATACTCATCATCATCCCACCAATTTGGTTTAACCTTTGGTTCATATGGAGGAAAATCTGGAATAGTGATTACCTTGTTTGCCACTAGCTTCTTGAAGACTAACTCAAGTGGTTCTCCTAATGGAGTGTACTTCCTTCGTGATCTGGAAGTTGTTTGAGTATTCACTTGATTATTTGTAGAACTTGGTCCCAAAAAGATGAATTTGGGTCGCACTGTGTTGGCATCAACAACACCATCATTGACTGTGTTCTTGTTTCTATTCCAAAATCTTGGCTTGTCTTTTCCTTTAAAGTCATCTTTGTTTTCCTTGAATATCTTGATGACTCCTTGTTCAATTAGGACCTTTTCTGTTGCTAAGCCTTTTTCAATAACGTCCTTGAAGGTGGACAAACAAGCTTTTCTTAGATCATAGCCAATGTCTTTGTTAACATTCTGGGTGAACATTTCTACCATTTGTTTTTGTGGAATTTCACAAGAGCATCTACTGGCTAGATTTCTCCATCTTTGTAAGAATGATGCAAAAGATTCTCCCTCTTTTTGCTTGGTGTTGCACAAAGTAGTGACTGATATGTCTGTCTCTATGTTGTAGGAGAAATGTTGAATAAATGCCTCTGCTAAGTCACCCCATGACTTAATACCAGGTGGGAGTTGGGAGAACCATTCCATAGCTTGATCACCTAGGCTTTGTGGGAATAATCTCATCAAATATGTCTCTTCTGCTACTACCTCAATGCAAGCTGTGAAGAACTGTCTTATGTGTGCCTTAGGATCCCCTTTTCCTCTATACCTATCAAACTTAGGTGTCACAAAGTGTGTAGGAAAAGGAGGCATTGGAATGCTCTTGTCAAATGGATAAGGACATATGTCTCTCATTGTGTATGTTGGCTTTGGTGTATTTATGTCCTCCATTTTCTTTTGTAAGTCCCTGATTTGTTGCTCCAAATTTCTTTTAGGTGGAGATCAACTTCTTGGACCATACCCCATGCTTGAGGCACCAATTGGAAGAGGAGCATGTTGCATATATGGATGATATTGATCATACACATGTTCATATGGAGGAGGTCTATAGTAATGTTGTGTATATGGACCACTTGGTATAGATTCATGTTGAGGAACACCATATCAATTTTGTGCATGTATACCATACTCTACAAGCATGTCATGTTCTAATGTATTGCCCCCAAATTTGACACAGGGTTTTCTTGTGTCCAAATTTTGAGCATGCCTTTGAATATCCAATTGCTTTGGTGGTTGATCCTTAGCATTAGTATGTGATTGAGCATATCTATCTACATAAGACTTCCATAATGGTCTACGAAGGTGAGTATCATATGCTTGACCATGTGTATGTGGGACCTCTAGTTTTTGAAGAAAAGCTAATGGTGATTCAGGTACCATGTGTGGTCCTCTATTTCCTTCACTATTAGGTCTCCTTTGATCCCTATTGGAGTGAGTTTGTTGCAAAGGTCGATTTTCCATTATTTGAGACATGTCAAAATAGTGAGGTATCTTGGCTCCACTTTGTGCCATCATTTGTAAGAAGTATTGTCTATCCCTCCTCATTATTTCCTCAACCAATTGATTGAAATGGGGACTCATAATGGATTCTTCCACATCTACTAAATGTACGGAAAAGTTGTCCACATTGTCATTGTGTGTAGCATTGTTGTTTGTAGTGTTGATGTTCTCAACATTTGGAATGTTTCTATAGGCATCCATGTCAAGTAATGTAGTATGATCGGAATTGAAAAAGATATCATTATCATACTCATAAGAACTCATGTTTGCGGACTCTTGAGCCTCTTTAGTTTCTCTCCTAGATTTTTGAAGACGGGTTTCAACCATGAACTAGGTATTGACCAAGATGTGTGAGACTAGATGAAAATGGAAAAGAGTATGGAAGACCAAGAGTTGGATGGAATGTAAATGTATCTGAAGTGTACTTGCAATGTCCAAAGTGTAAGACCAAGTATGTATGTAGTAGAGTAGGTGTGACTTCCAAAGAGAGGATAGTTTCTCTTGATGAGGTAAGTTGACCTTGACTCTAAGTAAGACCAAATGAGACCCAAAGATAAGAAACCTTGATGAGGGACCACTTAGGAAAGTGTTGTTGTATGTAGTGTGTTGACAAAGTATGATGAGGACAAGCAAGTGACCTTTTGACTCAAGTTTAGACAATTATGAATGTAATGAGAAGTGTAAAGCAATGATGGATTTTGTGAGACCCAAAGACAGGTTGAATGCTAAATGAAACCCTAGAGGAATGACCTAGGAAGCTCAAGAGTTCTGAAACTGATTGTGTTTGTTTGCTGGATTGTAACAGTTTTTTTCAATTCTAGACACAGACGCACCTGTATACTTCACAAACGCGGTTTCCTGACACAAACGTGGCTCTGTTCAACACAAATGCGTTTCTGAGATTTTTTGCAAGGTGTAATGTTGACTCTTGGAACACAGACGCGTTTCTGCCCTTCACAGACGCGGTTATACAACACAGACGCTATTATGTCAGACACAGATGCATTTCTGTAAAATTTGTGCAATTTTTTCCAATCTGTGAAGTCATTTTGTTGTGACCAAATCTGACTGTTTGACTGTTTTTCGTGACAAGAGGACACAGTGTTGATGAAGACCCAATGTTTGCAAGTGTCTAGACTCAAAATGACTCCAAGAAAAGTGTGTTGTTTGATGTAAAATTGTTTTGCATACACTTGAAGACACAAAAGACACAATGTTTTGCTGTTTGATCTTGAATGTTTTGAATGTTTAAAATAAGTCAAGCACAATTCTTATGGCTGGCCAAGACAATAGTTGTTGATCCCACATGGGGTTTTATCCCCGAGGCTATGCTATTTAGAGCGGATACTTAGATGCTTGACCTCACTGGCTCCACCCTCGACACTCACTTCTCGGGTCAGCCAAGCATCAGTCCCCACAAAAACTCCCCGTGGCAAACTTTGTATCTCTACTAAGAATCGTATGTGTGTGGGCCGCTACCAGAGGTCCAACCTCCTGCCCCAACAACTAGAAGGATTTGGGCTTCTAAAACAAAAAGGTGCTAGTAAGGGCATCCGCTCGTGTGGCCATACATGTGGCACTTTCAGCTCTGTAAATACAGAAGGCTCCCAGCCGGTAGGGGTTATGCCCTACAACTGATCAAATAATTTTGATCAAACGGGTTTATGGGGAGACATAGTGTTGGTATGAGCCATCCCGGTCACTCTAAATCACTCAGTGGCATCATCGAGCAACATAGGAACATGATCGAAGCCAAAGATAAATCAATAATAAAATAAGATGCACAAAGTCAAGCAAATCAAACAAACATCTTGATCTTCATTGTCAAAAGTTGAAAGTGCTGATAGGACAATCATGCTGTCTGGTTTCAGAAAATGCGGTACCCCGTCTAAGACAGGACACAGTCTGGTTTCGAGTATACCACACCCTGTATAAGACCCATGATAATAGGAACAAGGACAAATGATTTGGATACTAATATTCGATTGAGATGACAATTGTGATCAGTTTGAATGTTTGGTTTTGATTGAAAAAGTTCATCTAGTTAAAGCATGATTTCATTAAAGCACTGTGTTTGATTGCGAGTCGTTGGATGAATGCTCAGTGATTTGTCTTATGCACAAAATGGATAATTTATTTGCAAAATGTTTGTTTTTGTTTTTGGAGTTTTACAATTTTTTTATTTTTTTTTCAAGACTTTATTTGATTTTTAGAGATTTTTTTCAGGACATTATTCGATTTTTTTATGGATTTTTTCAGGACATTTTCAATTTTTTTTTGTTTTTTGGATTATTTCAGGACATTTTTCAATTTTTTTGGATTATTTCAGGACATTTTTCAATTTTTAAGACTGTTTTCAGGATTATTTCAGGACATTTTTCAATTTTTATGAATTTTTTCAGGACAATTTTCAATTTTTATGAATTTTTTCAGGACATTTATTTGATTTTTTTATGATTTTTTTCCCCCAGTGTCTAGCAAGGCAAGGAATATGACAGGTGAATAAATAGGCTTTCTGAAATGATGGTGGATAGAGGGAAGACAAAGGCCTTTTATTATGGAGACAATATGGATGCAATTTTCAAGGGCTATTGCGTGATGGGATGATAGACTGGATATGACAATGTAAAGCAGTGAGATTGCATGAGGGACATGTCAAGAGGTTTTTGAAACCATGTTTAAATGTTGTGTCCTTATGTCAGATCAAGATCAAGGAATGAAAAAGAATGTATGGATAGGATAAGCAAGACCAAGAATGGATAAGGGAAATGGATTGAAGGTCGGGATAGGATACGGGATAGTGGCAAAAAGTCACAATAAGCTAGGGAATATAGATGAAAGGTTATAATAAGCAAATGGATAAATGACCAAAAGCTATGATGGACTGAAAGCTGTAAGCATGATGCTCATGAAGATCCTCAGCCTTGTCAAGATCGAAGGTGGAAAGAGGAAATGGACCTGAGGGACAATAGGATATGAAGGGTAATGACAGGGGTTCGATAAGATAATGAAGGGCAATATAATATGAAGGAGGAAACCTGCCCCCAAGTGTGGTGTGCAAGATGTTCATAGATTACGCATGACGCCTGTTTGCCAGGTTTTCATCACGGTACTTGCCCAAAGCGCCTGTTTGCTAGGTTTTCACCAGTGGACGAATTATTTTTGCTTTACATTTTTTTTCTTTTGTTTTTTTTCTTTTTTTCACTTTTTGTTTTTTTTTGGATTTTGACATTTTCAATAGAAGATGGACACATGATAGGGGATGGAAGAAGGACTCAAGCGTCTTTTTGTTTTTTTTGGATAGTAGCCATGAAAAAAAAATAAACCATGACCTTTAAAAGTATGCTCAAAGACGTTGGTAGGATAAGGACATGGAAAAAGAGATGAAACTAAGGCGAGGATTTATGCAAAGGATGGGATCAAAGAGATCGAAGGATGGAAAATATGCATTGGATAATGGATAGGGTATTGGAAGAATTGAGCTTCAGTGGATGGAAATGAAGGCAAGATCGACATTGGCACACACCTTGAGGGGTGATGGACTGATGGAGGAAAGACGTATTTTGGATATTGAGATTTTGACAAAGGAAAGGCTATGGATTTTGAGACATAAGGGCCCAAAATGGATGAAGGTGATGGAGAAATAGACTTGGAAGGTTTGGATGGAGGAATAGCAATTTTGGATGCCAAGTTTGATATTTCTCTTTGTGCTTCAAGGAGCTTCTTGGGAATCCACATGGTTTTTGATGTTTCATGCTTTTGTGGTTCCTTGGAGTGCATTACTTGCACAAGGGATTTACGAACCCATATATATTTTGAATTTGCTTTATTTTGCTCAATGGGCCTTTGTGGCCTTTTGGATATTTCCTTTTCTTTATAGATCATATTGTTCTTTGTTTTGACATGTCGATTATATTGGACATGTTGATCCTTGAATACATGTGGATTTCTAGACTTACGACTTTTATGCTTGGCATCCAAATTGCTTGGAAGAGGGAATGAATGTCGGTGTGGATGGGAATGATATGGAGGCCTGTGGGATTGATGGAAAGTTCTCCAAGATGTGTGCCTTTGCTGACCTTGCATAGGAGATGGAGGGATATAGGGACCTAGAATGGATGGAAGCGATGATGGGGAAGGTGGACATTTGAATTTTGACTTTGAAGGGATACCAACGCCTTGAGTGTGAGCTCTGTAGCCATGACCATTAGTATATTCTTTGATATGGAGGGGTTCTTGCTTGTGAAGGTCTACCCCTTTGCCTTTATGAATATCTTGACTTGTAGGATACTCTTTTCTTTGGGAAGAAGACGCGAGTTCATTATGAGGTGGATGTGATATGAGAGAAATAATGAGATCTTGAAGTGGATTGGATTGCACCAAAGTGGAAGAACCCATTATGCATGTCGAGGGTTCATGAACATCTTGCACTGACACATTAGAATCATGAGGGGTATCAGGATCATGAGGGGGACTAGGATTGTGTGGTGGACATGTTTCAATGATAGGCTCTTCAAGAGATGGAATGGGAGAAATAATGGGATCGTCAAAAGAAATACGATCTTGGAGTGGATATGCGGGATTAGGACGTGGAGATGGAGGGACAAGTGGATCTTGTGGAGGATCTGAAGGACTGATTTGATCTTGACAAGGAGGAAGATCATTGGAATCCTCTTTAAAGGTGCTTTGCTTTGGACTTTTAATGGGATCATCAGAAAGAATGGAAGGGATATCTTGATCTTTCTTAGGAAGTGGAATGTCAATGGGATTTGAAAGGATATTTTTTTCATGAAATGGAAGGGGATCATTTGGGATTGGATGGACTGGGATATCTTGATCTTGCTGAGGGAATGGAGTGTCAATAAGACTTTGGATAGGATGGACAAGAATAGGGGAATCATCATGAGTGTCTAGGAAGATGGGGTCCTACTCAACAATTGGATGGGATGATAAGGTTTCAGGATCTTGATCTTGATTTGCTTTAGGACTCATTTCTTCATGCTCTAAATTATCCTCTTGACATGGGGTTGGACTTTGAATATGCATGGAGGATTCTAACAAGGAATCAATGCTTTGGCATGAAGGAAATGCACTTTGAACATTTGTGATGGATTCTGGCAAGGAATCAATGCTTGAACATGAGGAAGAGGGACTTGGAATGGGGTCCTCTAAAACAGATAATGGCAATAAAGTGCATGGTGGCATTGGGTCTTGTATTTCTGAAACATGACAAGGATGTGCATCATGAATTGGATTATCTTGGCAATCAATTATGGATAGCTCTTGGATAATTGCATCCTTGGTTGTTTTGTTTAATGAGGACAATATAGAAGATTCTTGTGAAACTTCTAAAGGTGTAGGGATAGATGCCACTAGAGAGTCAATTTGTTTGTGGGGGGATGAGGCATTGCTAGACATAAATGTATTATCTTGATCTTCCTCAATAAACTCACTTGGTAGTTTCCTTAAGAGCCTTGCAATAAAGCCACCTTTCTTTTGAGGTTTTGACATGATTGGACCTGGAATTTGAACTTGTTTTTGATTTGATGTCATTTTTTGATATTGGACTTGGTTTAATTGTTCTGACATGTTTGAAACTTGGCTTGGTGTGGGCTGCAACCTTTGTTTTTGAATGTTTGGTTGCGGTTGTTGACATTGATATTCCACCATTGGTTGAACTATTTGTTGACATTGTATAGTTGGTTGGACATATTATTGATATTGAACCTTTGGTTGTATTGGTTGAAAATCTGATTGATAGTAAACACCTTCTTGTTCTTGTTGTGGAGGCACATAATGTTGAATTTGATGTTGTCTCTTTTCTTGAAATTGTTTCATCATCTCTATTTGTGAGAGGAGAGCTGGTATGTTTGATCGTTCAAGAAGAGATCTTACATCAATTGGCTCAATATTTGGATTTTGACCTTGAAATTTTCAAAACATTTTGGACGTTTGTGATTTATTCTTCTAAATGTTTTTCACTCTTTGTTCCAATATCTCATTTTCTTGAGCTAGTTTCTCCTCTAGTTTTTGTATTTGGACATTTACATCATCATGATAAGTTTGATCAAAGTTCTGAGACATGTAGAGATTGGATTGACATGATTGATTGCTCAATTGTGATGACATGGCTTCGTAAGAAGGTTGAGACCTCATTTCAACAAACATGTCACTATGCAAATGCAATATTATTTTTTTTTGGAATTTTTCAAGGATGATATATGATATGCAACTAAATGCAAACTAAATTGATGAAAATGAAACCTATGGCAAGAATGCAATCTATGTTTTTGGTTGTTTTCAAAGATTTTGACAAACTTTTGAATGCAAATCTAAAAGAGAGACCCTTAGGAAATTGAAATGATGTCTAGACCTCAAAAGACAAAAGGACCAAGTGACAAAAGGACAAATGACAAAGTCTCCCCTATATGCTTGGATACTAAGCTAGGTTTGACCAAATGACAATAATGACATAAAAAGAAAAGGTTTGATAAGATCTAGACTTCTTAACAATGACTTAGGGTTTATCAAAGATTTGGATTACTCAAGTATGACAAAACCTAGTTTTTGAGACTATATGCAAAAGGACAACTAATATGCAAATGACTAATATGATATGATAATGACCCTAACTTAATGAAGAGACTTAAGGTATGCAAATATGAATGTATTATAATGGTATGACTTTAATGTCAGAGGACACATGCAAATAGATGACCCCTATTGAAAGGAGTATGACTTAGGTGAAATCTAACCTTGGTACTTGACAATGAACTTTGCAAAATGCAACCTAGGATGAACCTAAATGTAAGTGACATGAATGTTGAGACAAGATTTTGACCAATATTTGGCAACCATGTTTGAAGATGTTTTTGAATTTTGCTGGATGAAATGTTCTTGTATTAAACCTTGTTTGGAATCAATTTGTCTTGTTTTTGAAATGAGATGCAATTCAACTTTTGACAAGCAAAGAATACAAGATATTACAACTTAGACTCAAGACAATCATGCTCATTTCCACATTTCTTATGGTAGGCAAAGACATTAGGTACTTGAGAGGTAGACTCATTATGAGATTCAAGGAGAATACATAGATGCTTGACCCCACAGGCTCCCCTCCATGGCACTCACTTCTCAGGGCAGCCAAGCATCAATCCCCATGGAAATCTCCACATGGTGAACTTAGTATCTCTTCCAAGTATCCGAATTTGTCCTTCTCAAGCAACTAGAAGGGTTTTTGGCCTCTAAAAACAAGGTATGTAGTAAGGATTTCTGTTAAGTGTTACTCCTTGATGTCACGCAAGCGTGATTGAGACATTAAGCCCATCAAGATACCAAACAAATGTAGTCGCGCAAGCATGATTTAGACCAAGAGGCCCTACTTAGATGTTGATATGAGAAAGAGTTCAAGGGTCATCACTTCCCAAGTAACTACAATTCCCACGTAACACTTCCTTCAAAGCTTTCGCCCATCAGGTATTTTTTTATAGTGAGTTAGAATGCCAAATAATTCTAGCCATACTCACTTTGGGTCGTTCCCTTCTCATGATTATCACTTGCTTGCAAAAGCAAAGTGGTCGGGAAGGCAGGCCCTCTAAAGGAGACACACAATCAACAACACAAGCATGGTATCGAAGATCTGGATTTCTGATCACCCTAAGAAGGATGAGAGCATACTCTCCTACTCCAATGTCACACTTAACAATCAAAGAAAAAAAATGTTCATTCCAACCTATTTATAAATCACTAAGTGCCTAATTAAAAAAACACAAACACAAAAGTTTGGTTGTTTCTCCAAGGCAACCTGCAAAACCCAAGTTAGAGGTTTGATTTGTTGTCTTTGACCATCGATTCTGCATAACACATGTTAGTAGTTTAATTTTTACTCTTTGCCATGCGTATGCCAAGATTCTGCATAGATAATTAGTACCAAAATCCAAAGGACATAAAACAGAATGCAAAAACACCACAAATTTCAAGTAAACACTGCATTTTTTTACCTCTGTTCTGGACTTTACACAGGCGCAGAAGTCATGACACAAGCGCAGAATGTCCCCTACACAAGCACAAAATGTCTGACATAGGCGCAAGTTGTCTGACACAGGCGCAAAAGTCTCCAGAATACCCTGCACTACCCTGTTTTTGGGTTTTTGGCTTGCAAAATCAACTTGAAAGCACTCCAAAACACAGTTAAAGGGTTAGATGGTTAGTGTTCACGTTGGGTTCACCAATTAATGTAGCATAGGAATTAGGAATCATCAAAGCAATATATATAAAGACATATTAATCATTATTAGCTCAATCACAAACACACATTGCAATGATCTAATCCTAAGCACACTCAATAGAGACATAAAAACAAAGCATTCAAAAGCAAAGATCATGCAAACCAGATGACAATTTGGATGCTTCTTCCATGCGGCTCCATTGTTCTTCTTTCCTCTTCAAATGGATTTGTGGATCTCACCTACAAGTGCACACATACAATTGAAAGCAAGATGGATGTTGGTTATTGGTCAAGAGTACTAGAAGCATAAGTTCGATAGTTTGATTAGGGATTCGGGGGTTGATTGAAGAAAATCATCCAATTTATAGAAGAATTGGATAAATGACAAGATTAGCATGATGCAATTCAAATGGAAATTGCAAATCAATATGACAAATTATGACAAATTATGCACTTTCTATGCACAATTTGATTGATTGATAATTGATGACAAATTATGACACATTCTATGTCAAAATTGATTGATTGTCAATTATGACAATTTATGACAAATTGAAATGTCATTCCCATAGAATTAGGAGATGAAATAGGAGGGAAAAGAAATTAGAAATTAAGAAAATTAAAATTGATGAAAATTAGAAATTAGTGAATTAATCAATAATTTTTCATTTATTAATTAATTCACTCACAAAGAGGAATAATTAGCCAATTAAATGAATATTTAATTGTAATGAGAAGACTTAGGATAAATAAGTAATTTATTAATCCTAAAGGAAGAAAATGAAAAGCAAGGTTAAATGACTAAATCATGAAACCCTAGAAGGCGAATTAGGTCTTGATGAAAGATAATTGACTCGATTTGATTTGATTTTGGATTGATAAATGACCAGTGTGATAAATGATTTGATTGAGATTGGTTGACAAAAATCAATGAAAAATTGACCAAATTGACATGATTGGAAAGGACAAGGATCGATGACGAATCGATCGCAATATGACAAGATTGACAAGGACAAAGATCGACCAAAATCATGATTAAAGATTGTTGTCAACAAGACCAAATTTGAAAGCGATAAAATGAGGAATGCAGAAGAAGGACTCAATGCTCGCAAATGATAAAAACCAAGTGCGTGACATAGAAGAAATGTTAATGCGATGCAAAAACCTAAAATGAGGCAATGCACAAATGTTAAAGTATGACTCCGCAAGCGTTTGACCATTTTTAGGTGTCTACAATAACAATATTGAAAGGCTAAATGAATTCAACCACAAAACCCTAGCCTAACAACAACAAAGATCCACCATAACATATGAAGATTACCTAAGACAATGCAAATCAAATGAAATCACAAAGATTATACCATCACATGTCCAATAGGGTTTTGATCTCCATTCTTCTTATCTCCATTGATCGTGCTTGATATATTTGCTCTCAGATTTTATATGCACAAGAGCTCAACAAAGAACGGAATGTGGTTGCAAGTAGGATCGTAGTGTAGTCAAGTGTATAAGATTCATTAGAATGTCTCATTAGGATTATTAGGATTTGATAATGAAGGAAGCATCTCCTTATATAGAAGACACTATATGAAATGGAGGGATAAGATTGAGAGGTGTAAAAGGAGGTCGACTATGATTAGAGGGTAGGTAAAAGAAATAATAAAATAATGAAATAAATAAAAATATTTATTTAATTTAGGAAAAGGATAATTTAAATAAATAAATGTATTTATTTAAATGAGAAATAAGGCTAGAAGAGGATAAATGAATGAATTAAATAAATAAAGATTTATTTAATTAATAGAAGAATTAAGCTTAGATAATTAAATAAATAATATTTATTTAATTAGACATGACAATTTTGGGTGTCTACAGTTATTTCAATCATTGCTTGAATATGTTCTTGCTTTGCCTTTATCTCTTCCATTTTCAATGGATAGGTGCTCTATGTAATGAAATCATTCTCCATATAATATACAACATATTCTCCAACTCCTGATAGGTGCAACTTCATCCTTTTCTACCATGTAGAGAAACTTGACTTATTCAGCTTCGGTGCATCCCTCTTATACATCTTTGGATCTTTTCCTCAAGTACCTTTAAACTTTTTCTTCTAGAGTCCAAGGCTCTGATACCAATTGATAGTTCTGATACTTAATGTTAAGTACAGATGCCAAGCTAACAAGATGAGAGGGGGGGGTGAATCATACAAACTTAATCTTCCATAAAAACAACAGATTCAACCTCGGTAGCATATACTTCAACAATATAACCAAAAATGCTAAACATGGAAACTCATAAGCATATAAACATCATAACACTCATAACACCATATTTAACATGGAAACCCAAATAGGGAAAAACCATTGTGGGATTTCGGACCCACTAAGAAATATACTTTTCTAGAGTATGCTCGATTAAAAGAAAATCCTGTTAAAGATTACAAACACATTGCTAGATGTGACCCAGTTAAGGGATTTCCCTCAGATCTGTTAGGATCTTCACCTTATTAGAAGTGACCTTGTTAAAGGATTTCAAACACTCAATCAGAATGTCACCTTACTAGAGGGTTTTACAAATAAGACTATTAAGTCCACTCGATTAAGAGATTTTCTGTCACTTCACAAAATAACAGTAATAAAAATCTATCTGCAACTTCACATCTAAAACGCTAAAGAAGATTCTTATTTGCTCAATACATTCTAGTCTTAGGACTTATCTTGTCCATCTGCTGGGCTCTATACTCTGTTATTCAAACAGGTCTTCAAGCTTTTGTGCTCAGTACTCACTATGTAGCATCCCTGTGCATACACTTGCCCACATACATTGTTTATCAGTAGTTCCTTATGTATAAACAATTTGCTAACAGCTTAATCTCCTTGATCACATATCCCATAATCAATCATAGCCATTAGATCTTCAAACTTAACTAGGTTCAATGTATCCTTCGATCTGAAAATGTTTTACCTTGCCTTGGAACTTGCATACATTTCTTGGAACTTGTGCTAAGGTATTGTGGTTCAATCTGCATTGTAGATCTTTCTGTCGATTTTCCTTTGCAATAGATTCTTAACAAACTTCATACATGACATACCAATCATTTAATCAATTCCAGCTCATCAGCTTTCTTCATTAAATAACGCTTTTAATCATTTAATGCATTCTATTATAGCTCAGTTGCAACTCGGTAAATACTAAACTTCACTTGGTAGACATTCCACCTTCATTAACTGATAGTGACAACCTTAGGGTTTATAGACTAGGTTCTTTAGGGTTTACCGACTAGGTTATTTGATCGATAACATAGTATAGTATTAACCTTACAATCAACAACATATGTAGGATATCAAAACAATCTAAACATCATGATCTCATCATTGTCTAACTCGGTAGTAGTTGCCCATTGAATAACTTATTCCTCCCCTTATTCATCACATTCTTTCTGTGTCTTTTACCGACATCTTTATACTCATCAAATCATACTTCTTAAGATATGGCAACATCATATTGAATTAGAAAATCAATTTCTTGACATCAATGACAAAATAATAATATTAAGACAATAAACATCCTTAATCAGTTATATCCATAATTATCAACAACCTTCTCAATATCCTTATTGAAATGCTAACAATCTCTTATTGTTTGTTATAATGCCAACAATAAAGAGATTAGCTTCTTTTTCATCCTCATTGCAATCATCTTTTGATGCACTCTCTTCATCTGTGGCATCATCCTCAATGGTATATAAGCTATTCTACTTCCAGTAGTTTCTTCTTCCTTGTCGGTAAAAATTCTTCTCTTTGTCTTTACTGAAAGGTCTGCCAGAGCTCCTTTGCTCATCTCCACCGGTTTCACTGTAGGGACATTTTGCAGCAAAGTGTCCTATTTTACCATAGTTGAAACATTTGAGTGGCAACTTTCCTTTATACTTATCGGATCCTCTCTTAAGATTTCTAACAAAGTTTTCTACCTCTGCATCCAAGTCTCCACTAGATCCTTTATGAGCAACCTCTTCCTTGCCCCTTTTGGTGGAATTGAAAGCAACCTCTTTCGTTGATGACCCTTCTCCATTTGTCCTCATCTCATAAGCAATTAAGGAGCCAAATAATTCATCCATTGTGAAGGTTTTTAGATCCTTAGCTTCCTCTATAGTAGAAACCTTAGTATCATACTTAGATGTGAGTGATCTAAGTACCTTTTTGATAATAATTTCATCAGTAATTTCCTCTCCAAGTCCTCTGATGGTGTTCACAGTTTCATCTACTCTACAAAGGTAGTCTGCAATATTTTCTTCATCTTTCATCTTCAAGCCTTCAAGTTGACCTCTTAGTGATTGCAGCTTGGCCTCTTTGAATTTGGCATCTCCTTGAAATAATCTCTACCATTTATCCTGTCTCCTTGGTGGATGAGCAGTGCATGACCTTGACAAACTCATTATATAAAAACCCAATGAGTATATCATGTTTAGCCTTTGCATTGTTCTCATACTCCTTCTTGGCATCTAGATTTGTGGGAGGAACACTAGGGACAATATACCCATTCTTAACAGACATCCAAATGTCAAAACCTAGGGAGGACATGTATGTTTCCATTCTTCTGCACCAAAAGGCATAGTTAGTTCCATCAAACATGGGGGCTTTTGAGGAGGCCAACTCATTTCTTGCCATTGTGTTCTTTGACCAAAATCTACCCAAGCTAGATAAAGCTTAGATCAACCAAGAACCTAAGGCTTTGATACCAATTGTTGAACACAATGTGCCACTAAGAGGGGGGTGAATCAATGGTTCATAAAAATCTTTACCTTTTAAACCAAGCTTTGAGTACCAGTTAACAACCTAAGCACTAAGCAATAAAACTTGTAAGACATGAGAGGATATCAAGAAAGGAAAATAGACAAATGCACAACTCACAACACCAGATGTACGAGGAAAACCCAGCATGGGAAAAAAATCGTTGAGAAATGTTGTTGGAGTCTACTGCTCCAAACTAGCATCACAATGAAACAACAAGTTACAATGATTTAGGGCACCAACCCCTGCACCAAATACCAACTCAATGTAATACAATGAAATACAACTTAATTCAATGATAGCACCTTGTTGCAAATGAGTTTTGCAACACCTAATCAACTAATGCCTATCAGTTACCAACCTCCTTTGTTTCACCAATTCTTCCACATATCACTCCCGGATGCCTTCCTAACTATTCGATCCCTATTGGTACACTTAACTATTAAGACTATAATAGTTCACCAGTTACTCTGTCACTATTGGTAAAGATCTCTTACCGATTATGTCTGCTAACTCCACACTTTGACTCTCTATAAAAGAACTCTCAAATAGATTGTCTCTCTTCTTTCTCAAGCTCTCTTTTCTCTCACAACTCGCATCCAACATCAATCCCTTCAGTCTTCAGTCCACACATTTATAGCTGAAGGTTCCCACCATAAGCAACATTCAAATGGTGGCACGCTAGGGTTTTTCACCATGCACTAAATCTGCATCAAATCCAATTGGATGTCATCTCCTCGAATGAAGATCTGCATCACACCAATCAACACCGCCATTTCCTCACTTTCCAATATGCATTTTCTATTTTTAGATGCCTGCAATGTGCATTTCGGCATTTCTCTGTCAATCACCATTAATGGCTCAACTATTTCCTTCAGCCAATGAGCACAAGGATCAAATCATCCTACAAGATCAGTTCAATTACCTTGCCACTCTATCTCCCTCAAGCCGCAATAACTTGCCATCGTCCCATGATTTGTGGGTTCTCCATTAATGCCAACCTTCTCGTCAATGACCACGTTAATGAATAGTTCATCGACCTCTGCATGCTCGCCACCTGTTGTCCACCTATCATCCTTGTTGACATCCACCTCTATTGGGTCTTCTATGTTGGTTTGGCATCATCTTCAGACTACTATGTTGGTTTGGCATGAGTTACCGACCAAGACACACTACCGGTTCAACTCACCTTCCCTATTGTAACCTATCCTCACCGGTGGACCTTTATACCTACTAACCTCTTCTTTGTCGGTGGATCAAGTTGATCTTCCATCAAAAACACTAGTCCGTCCACTAAGTCCATTTATCAGTTTCATTATACTTCTCTTTGTATATCGATGATCACATCCCTGTTATCCTTTGCTTGCTTACTAGTGGTCCTACTTATTAGTAGATGTTGCACTTCATGTGTACCATTAACATACCTTTTCTGTCTACTTACACACTCCATCCTTCATGCCGATTGACATGAATGACAACCTAGTGCCAACAACAATATGGTCACCAACAGGGAGTACCATAGGGGGTTGCCTTTATGCTTGGAGACAATAGGATGTGTCAGAGTGGGGGGCCATGATTTCATGTGAGGTAGCTTGTGTGGAGTATTTTGGATTAGGTCCACAAACATGGGATTATGTAGTGGGTATTATTTATACAGTGATGACTACACAGTATTCACAGTATTGGATAGCTCATGCAGTGCCTAGGTTGTATGACCTTGCTGATCCAATTCTGACATTGGATGATGATGATGATGAGGACAGGTCACAGGTGTGGAGATCCCATCATCACAAAGATGGCAATGAAGATGATGAGGAGGGTGAGGGTGGAGGAGGTGGATAGGGTTGAGAGTTTAGAGCACCACAAAGGAGGAGTTTTGGGATATCTCCCACATAGGACACAAGTATCGGGGAGGCAGCTAGGTAGAGTACATGGTCAAAGGGTGGTTAGGGCAGAGGGTGAGGTGGAGGTAGGATGGGGAGAGGTGAAAGAGTGAGAGATGTAGGTCAAGGTGGTTGGAGGGATGCAAGTCAAGGTGGACCTTTGCAGATGAGACAAGGTATTAGTGATATCGAGGGCTATGGAGGAGATGATTTTGACTAGAAGGATATAGAGGAGGAGCATTTACTAATTTGGAGGAGGCTAGTAGATATGCCTCCTATATCAGCTCCCTTATAGGATATCCCAATGTAGGCAGTTCAAGATCCCCAACCATCATAGCAACTAATGGTTTAGAGTGTAGTGACATCTCCTCAGTAGCAGGCCTAGATAGTGACATTACAAACTATGGTGTAGGGGCTATATAGGCAGTTAGCTCAAGCACATGCACATATTTCTTAGTTGGTGACTGAGTAGGATTAAGCTATTGTAGAGATAGATGTGGCGAGGGGTAGATACAAGCAAGAAGAGGCCTAGTTGACAGCATCCGCAGGGACTAGATTAGGGGAGGCCATCAAGGCCATTCAACGCTCGGCTTGGTAGGTCAAGTATTATAGGGCATTGTATTTTGCAGTCATTCCTATTGATTAAAGAGCTCCTAGTTATGCATAGGCTAGTAGCATGAGATCAGGACAAAGTCCATCTAATAGTTGAGGAGTGATAGGGCCACTCTGTCGAGATCCACTTAGTGGAGATCCAGGTGTAGGACCCTCCAGTGGTACAAGAGTTGGATCAGGTGTTGTGAGGCCTACAGCCTCTGGAGATAGTCATTCTTAGACCCATGTGCCTTTATTTTTGTATTATCATGATGCACACACTAATTCATTTGATATGATTTTGATAATTTTTTGAGGTATCAATTGCTTGGATATGATATCTGTGTACTCCTATCAGTGATTCCTTTTTGATGAGTATATGAGATGCACCAACAATTTTTCTTTGGATCCATATGTGGTACTCATGTTTGATAATGCGATGCTTTCTTTTTTATGTTTTGCATGTGATGCTACTTATATATGTGATGGATGCATTGGATTTCTATTCCATATGCTATAGATGCCTATATGATTCCTTCTTATGAATGTATGTGATTTCTATGTGGTGAGTGATTTTATGATGATGTGACCTACATGATTTTATTGTGACACATTTATATAATGATTATGTATGTATCATGAGGATGTGTTTATTGATGCTTATGCTTATTTATGATGATGTATAACTAAATGCAATGATGATGATGATGATTCTTTTTGTAAATGATAGATGATGGTGTAGATGCAATAAATTTATGTATGATGATGTTGATGTAGATGGATATACTCATGAAATATCTATGATAATACTCTGATATGAGATGATGTTTACCTATTTTTATGTATGAATGGATGCAAGGAGCTTTTTTACTAATGTTATGAATCGGGATAATGTAATGATGAAATAAAAAATGTACCTAAATGATGTGATAATGATGTAAATGATGATAAATGAATGCCACTAAATGCCATTATGATAATGATGAATACATGTAACCAAATGCAATTATGATAATGATAAGAATGAATGTTGTATACACTTAAAAATGGTCTGAAGATAATTAATTAAATAAGCAATTATTTAATTAATCCCCCTTCTCAATTTAATTGAATTCATTAGGAAATTTGATTAAATTCCCCCTTTTCATCTACTTATTAATAAATCTAAGGATTTATTTAATAGGTTCATTTCAATAATCCCCTTTGATTAGTTAGTTCAAATTAATTAATTCCCCCCATCAAATTCATCATCAAATCTCCTAATTAATTTAAACAAATCAATTTATGTGTTGTTGAGATTAATTAGCCTTTTCCTATTATTTGAATTTAAAAAAAATAAATTCTCCTAACTTCTAACCACCTAACCTAACCCCTTCTAAACATAACTCATTCCATCTAACCCCAGGTTTAATTAACCATCCTAGCTTGCACATCCTAACCACCATGTCCCCTTTCCTTAGACATTTGCTCTCTCATGAGCAAAGCTTCTTGACACTTGTCACCATAGAGATGACAAATGTTCCCTTTCATCCAACCTTTCTAGAAGCTTCTTGACACTTGTCACCATGGAGATGACAATGTTCCCTTTCATCCAACCTCCTCTCCTACCAACCTCCAAATGTTCCCTTTCATTCAACCTCTTTTCCAATTACCTCCTCCAATTTAATCATTGATATCTTCAGACTTAATCTTGACCGTTGATTCTTGCCACCTCACCCCTGGCCTTGGAAATCCTATTAATAGACCCCATTTTGGAGAAATAAGGATCCTATTTCATTTGCATTCAAGCATTGTTACTATAGTCATATAGCTCTTAGCAATATCATTTTAAGAATTGTCATCATGTTCAATTTTAGCTTAAATCTAGCTTATTTTCTAGCATAATCATGGAATCATGTAGCTTAATCATTATCATTTCTAGCTTAAATGCATCATTTATGATTTAAATCCTCCATTTAAGTGTAGTCAAGTCACTCAAATTTGCATGACCAAATCTGAGAGCAAAATTCATACTTGCATTTACTAGGAAGCAATAGATCGATTAGCTATGGTTTATCTTTCTTTTCTTTATTTGCTAACCATGCTTATAATGATCTATTGAGTGTTTTGTGTTGTAGGAATAGGTATACACTTCACATGCATGACATTTTGGCAGTGATGGAAAAGAATCACACTTATGCAGGACAAACGTTAGGAACTAGCCTACTTGAATCAGAATCACATGCGGCTGACATGGACTTAACTGAGGACAATCAAGAGCTACTTGCATGAGGTCATTCTGATGAGAGTATCATTCTAGACATTGAAATACATACTAAAATCTCTAACATATTTATCATGACCCCTAATATCTTTGACATAATTCAACATGAGGATCCTTTATCCTTAATCCCTCCTGAACCTATGGACTGGGAAAATGAAGAACATACCACCATTGATACCTTACCTAATGATCATGCCATATCCTTATATCTTAATAAAATCAAACCCACAACAACTTTCACCAGGGATTCCGCTAACGTATCTTCAAGTCAAATGGGTGTCAAATCTCTTAGTCATAAAAGTAAAAATAAAGAAAAGAATATCAAGTCTAATGCTGAAAACCATTTATTGGCAACATTAGATTGGAAAAAAGTAAAAAGAAAGGATGCATCTAATGGTGAAAACCTTCTTGAGGTGCCAAAAGATGGGAGATTTGACACTTTACTTGAGCAATATCAAGAAAGGTCATCCATTTTGATTGAACCAACAGAGGCAGTTAACATTGGCACAACAGAGCAACCAAAGATTCGTCATCCAACGACTCTTCTGTCCAAAGAAGAAATGCAACAATATATAGAATGATTCAAACAATGGCAAATCAATTTTTCCTGGTCATATACAGACATGCCAGGGTTAGATCCAGAGCTTGTTGTGCATCACTTAAATGTTAGTCCAGGAGCTAAACTAGTCAAACAAAAGTTAAGGAAAATGCATCCTCATATCACTCTCCTAGTCAAAGAAGACTAAAGAAATTATTGGATGTTGGATTCATCAAACCTGTAGCATATCCTCAATGGGTATCCAACATTGTTCCTATTTTAAAACTAGATAAAAGCATCAGAATATGCACAGACTTCAGAGATCTTAATAACACATGTCCAAAGGATGAATTTTCTTTGCCTAACATCAACATCATTGTAGATTTAACTGCTAGACACTCTATGTTCTCTTTAATGGATGGTTTCTCCAGATACAATCAGATTAAAATAGCACCCAAAGATCAAGAAAAGACAACTTTCACATGTCCATGGGGTACTTTCTACTGGAATGTCATGCCTTTTGGATTAAAGAACGCATGTGCTACATATCAAAGAGCTATGACAACTATATTTCATGACATGATGCATACATTCATGGAAGACTATGTGGATGACATCTTGGATAAATCATATAACAAAGAAGAACATATAGAGATACTGGAAAAGATATTTGATAGGTTAGAACAATACAAGCTAAGGCTAAACCCTAAGAACTGTGCCTTTGGTGTTATTTCAGGAAAGCTATTGGGATACATTGTTTCAGCTAGAGGTATCAAAGTGGATCCAACTAAGGTTAAAGCAATCATGGAAATGCCATCTCCCAAGAATATCAGTCAAATAAGATCACTCCAAGGAAGACTCTAGTCAATCAGAAGATTTGTTGCTCAACTAGCAGATAAATGTCAACCATTTACTCATCTATTGCACAAAAATGTTCATTTCAAGTGGGACCACCAATGTGAGGACACATTCAACAAGATCAAGGCTTATCTCATACAACCACCTGTACTAATATCACCAATTCCAAGAAAGCCATTGTTACTTTATGTATCAACCACTGAAGCATCATTAGGAGTTCTACTTGCACAATAGGATAATTAAGGAAAAGAACGAGCCATCTACTACATCAACAAAACACTAGTAGGATATGAGATCAACTATTCACCAACAGAAAAAGCATGCTTGGCAGTAGTTTTTGCTTCTCAAAAATTATGACACTATCTACTATCTCACTCCATCAAGTTAATAGCTAAAATCGATCCTCTAAAATATTTACTCAGCAAAGTAACATTAACAAGACGACTAGCAAAATGGATCATGATTCTGAGTGAGTTTGATATTGAGTATATTGACAGAAAAACTATCAAAGGACAAGTTATTGCAAATCAACTAGAAGAGGCACCCCTTCAAGATGATCATCCTTTACACATTGAGTTTCCTGATGCTGATATCCTAACAGTCACAACAAAAACATGGCAATTATACTTTGATGGTTCATATACACATCACACATCAAGAACATGCATTCTATTCATCACACCACAAGGTCATACAATCCCAAAAGCAAACAAATTAAGCTTTCCATGCACCAATAACACAACATAATATGAGGCTTTGGTAACAGGTATCAAAATGGCTATAGAATGGAACATTACACAACTTCAAGTCTTTGGAGACTCTCAGCTCGTCATCAATCAAATCAATGATGACTATCAAACAAAGGACAAAAAGATAATGCCTTATAAAAAGATGGTTGATGATATCAAGAAATACTTTGTAGAAATAAATTTTTAGCAGATTCCAAGAAATGACAACAAAGTAGCAGATGCCATAGCTACACTTGATTCTCTACTTTAGACACAGAAAAATCAACAACATTATGAATTCCTGGTGGAAGAGTTGTTTTAGCCCACCTATAATTGTCCCGATTCCCAAACTATTTGTCAACTTGTGGGGCACGATTCCTCACGTTACAGCCAAACTTACACATACCTGAAAGATAACACCCTACCTCTTGACTTATTGAAAAACCAAAAGAGAAACTTTATTCGCCAATCCTCCCATTTTACTCTTGTCACAGATACCCTATTTAAACGAGGTATGGACGGTACTCTTTTAAGATGTCTCGAACAAGAAGAATCTGAGAAGGCCTTACATGAAGTCCATATTGGCATTTGTGGCACTCATTCAAGTGGTCTTACCCTTTCAAAAAAACTCATACGTTTGGGCTATTATTGGCCGACCATGGAATGAGATTCTTTTCAGATAGCTAGAACATGCAAACAATGTCAAATCCATGGGAATTTGATTCATGCACCAGCACAAGAACTTCATGCTTTGGCAAAATCTTGGCCTTTTTGTTAATGGGGTCTTGATCTAGTAGGAAAAATAAATCCTTCTTCATCTAATGGTCACAAATTCATCCTTGTAGCTACAAAATATTTCACAAAATGGATTGAGGTAGTACCTCTCATAAATATCACATGAAAACAAATTGCTGTGTTTATCTTGAACTATAATTTGTCACTATGGAATACCAATGACCATTATCAGTGATAATGGGCGACTGTTCAAGAATCAAGATGTACAAGAGCTATGTGAGAAATTCAAGATCCAACACACATTCTCCACACCCTACTATCCGCAAGGGAATGGGCAAGCAAAAGCATCAAATAAAACTATTATGAAAAATCCTCAAAAAGACAATGAATGATGTTGGAAAAGATTGGCATATTCAATTAAACCCTGCTCTATGGGCTTACCATACTAGTATCCGCACACCAAAAGGTGCCACATCTTTCTCTCTTATTTATGGATCAGAAGCAATACTACCAATAGAAGTAGAGATACCTTCTCTATGTGTATCATTAAAAGGTCTCATCCCAAATGAAGAACAACGAGTATCTAGATTACAAGAGCTAGAATTGATCCATGAATGAAGATAAAATGAGTTTGATCATCAAAAGGTATATCAACAAATAATGTGTTGGAGCTATAATCACAGGGTCAAACCATGAATCTTTCAAGTTGGAGAGCTAGTACTAAAAGAAAATCCATGCAACCAGGAAGATTGAGAAAAGAAAGGAAAGTTTGAACCAAACTGGTTAGGTCCATTTGTGATCGCAATAGTATTTGGATCAAGAGCATATCAGCTATCAACACTAGATGAAGATCAGCTTGAGGAACCCATCAATAGCATGAATCTGAAGAAGTTCTATGTCTGAAAAAGAAGAAAAATCCAAAAAAGTGAAAAAACAGAAAAAATCCAAAAAAAAAAAGAAAAAGCAAAGAAAGTAAAAAAAATATCAAATATGAGAAAAAATGCATTAAAAATAGATGGTAAAAACCTGGCAAACAGGCGCTATCTGTTAGCTATCTCTTCCATCTATTAGTTCATGCATCTTTCCGCTTGCATTCATTCATTTTCCATCAGTGTTGTTCATATGCATCATAAAGCTTTTGTTCATACGCAGGCATCCCGAGTGGCTTCTCGCCATGATTTGGATCATTGGGTGTATCATAACGAATTTGTTTCTAGGCTTGGGGCAAAATCCTGCACTTAGCTAGGGGAAAAACCTCTTGATCATCTTGAGCTTAATCAAATAGATAGAACAAACAGTTAGACAACTCTTAACAAGCAAAAACTGAGACATATCCAACATGAAACACGAGATCAAATTATCAACCATCAAACTATCACAAAGTCATTCAAAACGCATGGATGATATCTTTTGGATCATGATTTAACCATGATTGTTCAAATTTTCTATATTGATTTTTGCTATCATGATTTCTGAGTGACTCCAGGATGTCTTTGACTAGAGGAACAAGGAAGAAACATGCTATTTTTCTTGTCTGCTGTCTGAAAATTAATCATTAATATGTGTAAATTTATCTCAGGACATGATCATCAGAGTATCATCGAAGATATTTCCAATTTGCTTATTGAAATGGTTAATACTGTCTGTTTTACGCAAGCAACACTCAGGTCATCTTGGTTCAATTATACCTCGATGTTTGTGCTAACTTGTCATATCAAAAATCAAGAAAATAGTGCTTAGGTCATCATGGTTTAATTATACCATTGATCTTTGCACTCACTTCCCACATTTTAAAAAGCTCGATGATGACAAAAATACAATAATCTAGTGACTGGTCTACTTGTAGCTTTGCATTGCATTTTCATTTTCATTTAGCTTGCATTTCATTCTTGCATGGGATCGCGCATGCTCCTATTATCCAAGGTTCAATCTATCGCAGGAATCATTAAGGTATCATCACAAGGGTATACACAATCAGACTGATGACTCATATCTATCCAGATATTGTCAACCCAATGAAAATCTTATGTTACCCTCTCATCAAAACCAACATCAACATATCTAAATCTTTCTACAACTTGATATCAACGAACTGTCAGTTTTTTATCCAATCAATCTTATCAATTCTATCAATCAATCACATCTAAATCAATTTTCTCATGTATTATACAGGATGTATCTTTCCTAAAACCAGACATTTTGATCATGTCTTATATAGGATATATCATTCCTGAAACTAGATGCTTCAATCATCTTTGTCTTATATAGGAGGTGTCATTCCTGAAACTAGACTAAATCTCAATCTTATTGATCTAATCAATCAAGATTTATCAATCAGCAAGAACCACATCACCACGATCATAGAACTTGCATGTTCATCAACCACAGTTGCAGAAATCAAATCAATAATCTATCAGGATATCAATTTCGCAAAAAAATCCAAAAACTCCAAAGATCAATTATCTCAATTGATCTCCCAAGGGGGCATCATCATATCGCAATTTATCAACCAAGAGATGGGGCATCCTATCGAACCAATATCATCAAAATGAGATTATTCTTTGAATCAACGCGTCATCACACCTCACTTCAAAGAGGGGTAGAATGTATACACCTAAAAATGATTTGAAGATAATTAATTAAATAAGCAATTATTTAATTAATCCCCCTTCCCAATTTAATTGAATTCGTTAGGCAATTTGATTAAATTCCCCCTTTTCATCTACTTATTAATAAATCTAAGGATTTATTTAATAGGTTCATTTGAATAATCCCCTTTGATTAATTAGTTCAAATTAATTAATTCCCCCCATCAAATTCATCATCAAATCTTCTAATTAATTAAAACAAATCAATTTATGAGTTGTTGAGATTAATTAACCTTTTCCTATTATTTGAAATTTTAAAATTCAAATTCTCCTAACTTCTAACCACCTAACCTAACCCCTTCTAAACCTAACTCATTCCATCTAACCCCAAGTTTAATTAACCATCCTAGCTTGCACATCCTAACCACCATGTCTGCTTTCCTAAGACACTTTCTCTCTCATGAGAAAAGCTTCTTGACACTTGTCACCATAGAGATGACACATGTTCCCTTTCATCCAACCTTTCTAGAAGCTTCTTGACACTTGTCACCATGGAGATGACAATGTTCCCTTTCATCCAACCTCTTCTCCTACCAACCTCCAAATGCTCCTTTTCATTCAACCTCTTTTCCAACCTCATCCAATTTAACCATTGATATCTTCAGACTTAATCTTGACCATTGATTCCTGCCACCTCACCCTTGGCCTTTGTGAGTCCCTACCCCAACTCAGTCTAGCATTTCAGTGATTTTTATGTTAAGACTATTATGGATGCTTTATTTTTATGCATTATGGATTTAGAACTTATATGATTCCATGATTTGGATAACATTGCTATATGTTGATGCTTCATTTATATGCTTTATGATATAGAATTCTACATGATTCTAGAATATGATAAATTTGAGATGATATATGTCATTATTGGATTTGTAGGACTTTACTATGATGATAGAAATAGGATGCATGTTTTATTTGTGGATCAAAATTATGAGAATTATGATATTTGCTTATGTGCAGTTGTTTGGATGTAAGATGTATTGATTTGTTTAAATGTATATTGTATGCAGAGTGTTGATGTGTATTCTTATTCATGTGTTTTATATTATATGAGGTTATTTGGAATTACTAATGTGTAATTGAGATGTGCATGAAAATTATCAATGTGACCATGGAAATATTATGGAGAACCAAACCTAGACCTATGTACGTTCATAAAACCAGGGTTTGTCTATTTGGAGAGACAAAACCCCGTTTGTATAGTATTTTATTTGTGAAAGTGGATATTGCATGTGTGTTAGATTGAATTTATGTATTTCTATAAATCCAACAAGAGACAAAATTTCATGTATAATTTCGTAAAAATATTTTTATTGTGTCACTTGACACATGTGTTGATTTATGTTTTGATTTTTGAATTGTCTCTTGGAGGGAGTTGTTTAACCATAGCTTTCTCAATTAATTTAATGTGGTTCTATATTTTTCTAGGGTAGAAAATCTTTGGGGTGGTCAACTTAGGTTTGACCCGAAAATTAACTTCAGATGGGTTTAAAAAGGGTTAAATGAACTCCAAGGGGTTGTTTAAAGGTGTTTTCTAAAGCCCATAAGGTATACCTAAGGGTTAGGAGTAATTTTAGGCATGTGACAACTCCCATGTGGCTATCTAGTTACCCTAAAAAGTGGATTTCCTAAGTTGAGCGAAAATTGAAAATTAGAAGGCATCACCTAAGTTATTAACTTTCCTTTTTGATGCGAGATCCCTTTTGGATCTTTTTCTAACTTTTCCTTTTTCAATTTTAGAAACCTGTGAGGACTCTCACTGAGGTCTACTTAGGCAAGAATGAGAGATTTTGCACATTGAATGTTGGTTAAATTTCTCTTGTATTAATTTGTATATTTCATGTTATGTTGAAAGAAATTGCTGGTATGGAAAAGGCTTGTTTCTTATATTTTCCCCTATGAAAATTTATTTTGTGTTCTACATTCTACTCTTGTGTATTTTTTGTGTTTTAGGAGTAACCAAGACCTCCTACTCTTGGGAGAGAGGATGGTCTTGTGGGTAGTAGAAGTTTGACAACCTAGAGACTCTCGTTAAGAGAGTGATCTCAAGGGATTCCTATGTAACCCTTGCTGCATGGCTTGTTTATGCATTTGGGGGTCATAAGGAGGGAAATAAGGTTATGGGGTTGTTATACTTATGATGTATCATTCTTTGCCATGAGGTGGCCTGGAGTTTTACTATACTTGCAGTCTCCTCAAGGTATTTGGTCCACTACCACCCGTGTAAAGACATCACATTGTGTGGTGCAGTGTAGCCTTGGTTGGGAATAGGTTTGTGATTGTTTCCCCTTCTTTGTTGTGTTGCATGTGTGTTACCTGTCTAGGGCTTGGTTCTCCAAGCTCGGGGGTGTCTACTAGTTAGCCTAGGCTGGGAGGTGAGCTCTCCATGGTCATAGCTTTTGATTTATCGTAGGTTGTTGGAAGAAAAGATTAGGACAAGTAGATGTGGCTGGAATTATTGTTGCAGAAAAATATTTAGAAATGTATTTATTATTTTTCTCATTTATTAGAAATGAGAGACCTATTTGTAAAGTGACAATAATGTCTTGGAAATATGTTTTAAAGAAATGTAATATTTATCTATGCTATACTGCAGAAAAGAAATGAGTATTTCTGGTTTTAGTTTTCTATATTTTTGAAAGATAACATTTGTTGTGTATAGGATATTTTGAAAAGTAAGAAATTTATTCATTTCCTTTATGCAATTAAATCATAATATTAGAAAAGAAATGAAATAGCTTTGCATGAATGTAGTAGGCTAGAAATAAAATCTAAAATTTAGATTTGTGCATGGAGGTGCAAATTTAGTTATTTAAATATATCATTTATTTAATTGCAGAAAATAAAATCTATAAGAATATTATAGTCATCTCTAAGGATTTATTTAATAAAGCATAGATTTAATTAGTTGCTGTTTTAAGTTTATTTAATTCTGTTATTTACTTTTTTTTGTAGAAAGTAAATCTATAGTTAAATAATCTATCTATTTTTTTTAGCAGCTAGGATTTTAATAGAGGAAATAAATACAAGAATTTAAATCTGAAGAAGTTATCTAATCTGTTAAATATGTTTCAGAATAAAAATATCTGCATATATTTTCATAGAAAGCATATGCCTAGTTACAATATATATAGACAAATTTACATGCATATATAAAGGTTTAAATGAATTCATTTCTTAAAGATAAACAAAATAAACTTATTTGTTTTATATATATATATATATCTTTTCGTACCTATTTAATAAACCAAAAAAAAAATATTATTTAAATATTTAAAAAAAAGGTAAAAAAATATAGTGAAGTATGGCTCAGGTCGAACCACTATGCTAAACACAGTGGTCGACAGGGCCTAACCACTATGGTTAGCACAATGGTCGGCGCGGCCGATGCCACTATGGCTTCCCATAGTGGACAGCCTGAGGGCCGCCACTGTGGGCGGCCATAGTGGTCGTAGCCACTGTGGAAACCCATAGTGAGTGGCGCCCCTGGGGACGCTCGCTTGTAATCCAAGCCCTCCCATGGCCGTTGCTCATCAACCATCGCCCCTGCAAAAAAAAAAATTCAAGGCAAAGGAAAAAATAAATATAAAACCCTAGCCCAGTTAGGACTAGGGTAATGTGGGCAATAAAGAATGAAGAAAATAAAAAGGGCATTAATATATTAATAAAATTAGGGTTTCATGGTCATTTTGTTTAAAGTATATATATATATATATATATATATATATATATATATATATATATATATATACTTTAAACAAAATGACCATGAAACCCTAATTTTATTAATATATTAATGCCCTTTTTATTTTCTTCATTCTTTATTGCCCACATTACCCTAGTCCTAACTGGGCTAGGGTAATGTGGGCAATAAAGAATGAAGAAAATAAAAAGGGCATTAATATATTAATAAAATTAGGGTTTCATGGTCATTTTGTTTAAAGTATATATATATATATATATATATATATATATATATATATATATATATATATATATATATATATATATATATATATATATATATATATATATATATATATATATATATATATATATATATATATATATATATATATATATATATATATATATGAGTGGGACACAATGTAAAAAATATTTAGCTCTCTAGGTGTTTTACATTATATATGTTTTGTAAACATATGGGTGATCTATTTTGGCTATGGGAAAATAATTTTAGCTCACCTAGATATAGGTTTATGAGATTAAATCTTATAGAAAAAATTCCATTACGTATTTAATTAACTCCTTAGATGGTTTAGTTTAAACACTTTTTAATTATTGATTTAAATAAATTTTAGACATTATAAACAAAGTGCTAGGACTAATTTAATTAGATCCTTAAAGCAATTAATGCTTATTGAAGATTAATATTTTAGAGAGTTGTGATTTAATTAATCTATTGACAAGTTTTGATGATATAATAAACTATTCATTTAGTATTCCACATTTAATTTTAAATTATTTTCGTTTACTTGAGTTAGTGGTTTAAGTTAACCCAAACATAGTTAAGACAAAACTTGCTAATGCATTTCATATTAGCATTTTAATGTTATTTAGTTGTGATTTACAAAAAAAAATTATCCCGTTCGTGCCCAAAAGTTTGGGCATGATATTTTGGTATCAGAGCAAGGTTTCCAACACTAGGAACCTTTCTCCATTACGTTTCGCTTTAATTATTTAATTAAATTTATTTTATTAATTTTCTAGGATATTTAAATTTAATTAATTAAATATTTTTTTGTCAAAGGAGTTAGCTATTTAATTTAATTTATTTTTATTTTATTTTCTCTTAAGGATGCCTCTGACTATGCGACAAGCTCGCAAGCACGGAAGAGGTCCTAGGCATGTATGCATAGCACGCGAAGAGGTAGATAGGAAGTAATCGGTTCTGGAAGTGAACCCAGAGGCTCCTCCTGAACAACCAGTTGACCCAAACCAAAAAATCTTAGAAGCACTCCAGAACCTAATTGGTATAGTCCAGGATAGGTTTCTAGCCGGGGATCATCATGTGGAAAATCAAAACTTAGGGATTCATAGATCTACAGATAGGGAATGGAGCAGGAGTCCACCTCCTATTCCCGTAGAGAGTCAGGGTGGGAATGAGCCAGAGACTGTGCACCTACCAGGACCACCACGAGTGGTAGAGCTAGTATATTACGAGAGATCACGTCGGGATCCAGGAGATCTTATCAGGGAGGTTATGCGCCTCCAACCACCATCTTTTGGGAAATCTACCGACGGGGTAGAAGCTGAGGCTTGGTTATTGAGCCTTGATACGTGCTTTGCATTGTGCTCTTACGAGAGAAATCTAAAGACACATGTAGTAGTCCACCTATTGAGAGGGATGACCTCCACATGGTGGAGACAGGAGGAATACAAGTGTGGTTTAGTTGTTGATACTCTCACATGGGAGATTTTTATAGAGAGGTTCAGGCATAGGTACTTGTTAGAGCATTACAGACAATGTAGGATAGACGAATTCGATGACCTCTAGTAGAAGGGTCTCTCAGTGACCCAGTACAAGAGCAAATTCTTTGAGCTCTTGCCCTATGTGGACTACCTAAAAGATGAGAAGCTTCTCGTCAACTGTTTCATCAGAGGGCTGAATGTTGGCATAGCAGGACCAGTGAGGATGTCCGCTCCAAGGAGCCTTTAGGTTGCCGTGGAGAAGGCACTGATAGCAGAGGAGATTCAGGTTAGGCCACAGGATACCAGGGATCAGTTCCAGAACCGAAACCCTATACCCCAAACATACGGGTTTCAGAAACCCCATTGGAAGGCAAATAACAGAAACACATAGGGGTTCTCCAAACCCCCTCCTCCGCAACAATCACAACAGAACCAGAGGCAGAGGCCTCCGTAGAATCAGTAGGGCGCAAAGCCCAAGCAATGGCAGTCTTAGAGTCAGAGGTGAGATCAGCGATCTCAGGTTCCTTACACACCTTCAATGAGGACTCAACAGTCCTCTAGGGGTGGGTACAGTGGTTCTAGCAGGACAGGGGGACAGTCTTTTTCTAGGCCTCAGGGCGTCCAGTTTCAGGCACGCAGTGCTTGCTTCACATGTGGAGCCATGGGGCACATGGTGAGGGATTGTCCTCAGGGTCAGATGGCAAGAAATCAGAGGATGGCAGCATGATAGCCTATAGTTGGAGATATGGGCAGGTCCCATAGAGTGTTTGCAGCAGTTGACAACCGCTAGGCAGAGCACCAGGCCACAGTAATTGAGGCTACAGGTATGATCTGAGGTAACAGTGTATCTATATTATTTGATTTAGGAGTTACTGACTCCTTTATATCTCAATTTGTTGTGGAGTGTTGCGAGCTAGTGGCAACTAGATAGGGTGTCAGTTGGGAAGTGGAGTTAGCTTTAGGGGCTAGAGTGTCAGTGGAATCAGAGGTTAGGTCATGTCAGCTTCAGATTGGCAATACCACCACCCTAGTAGACCTTAGATTTACACCACTTGGATTATATGGCATCATAATTGGTATGGATTGGCTTTATGCCCACAAAGCTAAGAAAAATTGTCGCCTGAAAGTGATAGAGTGTGAGGATGATCAGGGTTCGCCCATAGTAATCACAGGGATTCAGAGACTCGTGTCTCTTCGTATGATTCCTGTAATATAGCTTAAGTAGACCATGCGAAAGGGATGTCAGCTATTTTCCATCACTATTAGTGATAGAGGGGAAGAGGACGAAAAGGAAACATTGATTGATGACCATCCTGTCCTTAAGGGATATGCAGATGTGTTTCCTTCAGAGCTATCGAGGATGCCGCCCCGTAGAGAGATTGACTTTCATATTGACCTTGTACCAAGAGCTGAGCCAGTTTCAAGAGAACCTTATAGGATGACCACAAATGAGCTTAATGAGCTCAAGATATAGCTTGAGGAACTCTTAGATAAGGGTCACATTCATCCTAGCGTATCTCCTTGGGGTGCACCAGTCATCTTCATGAAGAAGAAGGACAGATCTCTCTGATTATGCATGGATTATTGTAAGTTGAACAAAGTAACCATCAAGAACCGATATCCTTTGCCTAGAATTGATGATTTATTTGACCAACTTCAGGGTGCCAAAGTATTTTCCAAAATTGATCTGAAGTCAGGATACCATCAGTTGAGAATAGTGGAAAGTGATATCCACAAGACTGCATTCCGCACTAGATATGGCCACTATGAGTTCACCGTGGTTCCATTCAGTCTTACGAATGCTCCAGCTATTTTCATGAGCCTCATGAATGGGGTATTCTGCACATTTCTGGACCACTTTGTGATTGTGTTCCTCAATGATACATTGATATATTCTCAGAATGAGAAAGAGAATGAGGAGCACCTGAGACAGGTTTTGCAGTGTTTGAGGGACAATGAGTTGTTTGGCAGTTTGTCAAAGTGTACTTTCTTTCGATCAGAGGTCAAGTACCTTGGGCACATTATTTCCGATGATGGGATCTTAGTAGACCCATCGAAGAACAAAGCTATTATGGATTGGCCAGCACCAACCAGTGTGACAGAGGCCAGGAGCTTCATGGGCTTAGCAGGTTATTACTAATGCTTTGTAGAGGGATTCTCCAGAGTCGCACATCCTATTACTTCTCTTTAGCATAAAGGGAAGAAATTTGAGTGGACAGAGTGTGAGAGGGCCTTTCAAGAACTCAAAAAGGCACTTATTAGCACACCTATCCTTGCAGTACTAGATCCCTCAGCTAACTTCATGGTTTGCACAGATGCTTCCCTAGAGGGTTTAGGAGCAGTTATTATGCAGTATGATAGGGTTATAGCTTTTGAGTCTAGGAAACTTAAAACTCATGAGCTTAACTACCCTACTCATGACCTTGAGCTTGCAGCAGTAGTGCATGCACTTGTGAGGTGGAGACACTTACTTTTGGGTCATCATTTTGAGCTTCATTCAGACCATCAGAGTCTTTAGTACATATTCACTCAGCTGAACTTTAATGCACGACAGAGGAGATGGATGGAGTTCTTGTGCGAGTATGATTTTGACGTTCACTACATCAAAGGGAAAGAAAACATAGTTGCTAATGCTTTGAGTAGGAGACGTCATGAGGTCTACACCATATCTATGGGCATAGATTTGAGAGACCGTATACTACAGCAGTTGCCAGAGGATGGATGGTATTTAGAGGTTTGTCAGGTGATACGATCTCAGGAAATTTTAGAAGGAAAATATGTGGATTATTCCTTAGAGTCCGATGGACTATTACGCCATAGAGGGCACATCTATGTACCTTCTTTCAGGGGTTTGCGAGAGTTCACTATCACAAAGGCTCATAGAGCTCCTTATGCAGCACATCCCAGAGTTAAGAAGATGCATGCTGACTTGAGACAGTTATATCATTGGCCAGGAATGCGGCAGCTCATTACTGAGTTAGTAGCCCGATGCCTCAAGTGTCAGAGAGTCAAGGCAGAGCACCGCCATCCAGGTGGGTTGCTCTAGTCTTATGCTATACCAAAGTGGAAGTGGGATACTATATCCATGGATTTCATCATTGGTCTTCCTATGTCATCTCGTTGCCATGATGCCATCTTGGTGAGAGTTGACAAGTTGACCAAAGTGGCCCACTTTTCACCAGTTCAGACTACCTTCACAACACCAGCGGTAGCACAGGTGTTCTTGTGAGACATTGTTAGACTTCATGGCATTCCACGTAAGATTATTTTTGATAGGGATTCCCTCTTCACTTCTTCCTTTTGGAAGGCATTACAGGCAGCTATGGGCACTAAGCTCAACTTCAGTACAACATATCATCCAGAAATGGATGGTCAGACAAAGAGGGTTAACCAGGTGTTAGAGGATATGCTTCACATGTATGTCATGGATCATCAGACTAGATGGGAAGAGTACCTTCCCTTAGTGGAGTTTTCCTATAACAATGGGCATCACACTTCGTTGGGGATGCCACCCTATCAGGCATTATACGACAGGCCTTGCAAGACACCGTTGAGTTGGGACCGTATAGAGGACAGAGTTGCTATTGGTCCCGAGATAGTTTGGGATATGGAACAGTAGGTGGATTTTATTAGGCAACATCTTAGAGAGGCACAGGATAGACAAAAGAAATATGAAAATGCAAAGATGATAGATCATAGCTACTTGGTTGGAGATAGAGTTTTCTTGAGAGTGCGACCGCATAAGAGTCCAATCCATTACGGAAATGGTTCTAAGCTTGCACCTTGCTTTGTAGGACCATTTGAGATCCTTGAGAGGATAGGACTAGTTTCCTACCATTTAGCATTGCCACTTAGCCTATCACGCATCCACGATGTGTTTCATGTATCAGTTTTGAGGAAGTATATCTATGATGAGTCTCATATTTTAGATTGGGATGCCTTGCAGGTGAGGTCGGATGGGAAGCTAGCTTTGGAGCCCATTCGCATTTTGGCACGTCGGACATTGGCCCTTCGAGGTCGAGAGCTAGACCAGGTTAGGGTCCAGTGGGATTGCTATGATGAGGTTATGGCTTCATGGGAGGATGCAGCACGTATGAGATCTGAGTACCCCTATCTTTTTTATGAACTCCAGGAGGAAGTTCATGCTTAGAGGGGGAGGGTGTGAGGCCCTACCCCGACTCAGTCTAGTATTTTAGTGATTTTTATGTTGAGACTATTATGGATGCTTTATTTTTATGCATTATGGATTTAGAACTTATATGATTCCATGATTTGGATAACATTGCTATATGTTGATGCTTCATTTATATGCTAAATGATATAGAACTCTACATGATTCTAGAATAGGATAAATTTGAGATGATATATGTCATTATTGGATTTGTAGGACTTTACTATGATGATAGAAATAGGATGCATGTTTTATGTGGATCAAAATTATGAGAATTATGATATTTGCTTATGTGGAGTTGTTTGGATGTAAGATGTATTGATTTGTTTAAATGTATATTATATGCAGAGTGTTGATGTGTATTCTTATTCATGTGTTTTATATTATATGAGGTTATTTGGAATTACTAATGTGTAATTGAGATGTATAGGAAAATTATCCATGTGACCATGGAAATATTATGGAGAACCAAACCTAGATCTCTGTACGTTCGTAAAACCAGGGTTTGTCTATTTGGAGAGACAACACCCCGTTTGTATAGTATTTTATTTATGAAAGTGGATATTGCATTTGTGTTAGATTGAATTTATGTATTTGTATAAATCCAACAAGAGACAAAATTTCATGTATAATTTTGTAAACGTATTTTTATTGTGTCACTTGACACATGTGTTGATTTATGTTTTGATTTTTGAATTGTCTCTTGGAGGGAGTTGTTTAACCATAACTTTCTCGATTAATTTAATGTGGTTCTATATTTTGTTGGTATTTTGGTATGATTTTGTCATTGATTTTAACACCTACTGAAAAACTAGCACTTTGGAGATCCAACAACATTCACCGGCAAGCAAGTAACTATTGCACAGTTATTGGTATATGGTTCACCGGTAGGATTTAATGTTCACTGACACTTGGAATGATATGGCAGACACTTGGTAATGTTGAAGACATCTTGTGGACACTTTGTTTTAAAGAATTAATCATTGGTATATTCATATTTGCATATTTTCTTTTATCGACAAATAGGTCCAGGGTTATCTAGGGTTACATTGGTAGGCTTATCTTTTTCAGATCAGCATGGCACGCTATAGAGATGATTTATTATTGTTGTAAATGCATTAAGCCGACATGTTCAATCGGTTATTGCATCGGATTTTATATTATTTGTAAAATATTTTTATTGTAATATCTTGTAGAGCCGACCTACTAAAATTGGTCTTAGGTTATGGTATAAATGTAAGATCTTATTTGTAAGATCAAATGTGGGAATGCAAAAAAGAATTGTGTGAAGGTATATGCAAGATTAAGAAAAGGTATACACAAAGACATCATTTGAAGGTGAAGCTAGGTTTTTGTAGAAGCCTAACATCATTACACCGGTATTGAATCTAGCATATGAAGATGCTATTTTGTACAATACATTCTTATTGGATTTAACCATCCAGCTGTAGTTAGTGTGACTCCCATTTTGTGATTGAGCAGTAAGCTCTAGGCTGTTGGCCTTTCTGCATGTGCAGACCCCATTTATGTACACTTACTATCTATAGTAGTATCATCTGACTATGGGTAAGGTTTCCCACTGTGGTTTTTCCCCTTACAGGGTTTCCACATACAAATATTGGTGTTATGTGTTGTGGGTGACTTTATGTTTATGTTTCATGCATTAATCTTTATCGGTATAGTAATTTACTGTTAACACTGTCTACCGGCATACTTAACTGGTTTACCGGTATTAAGCATTAAGTTGGTTAAATGGTTTTTGGTTGATTTTATTAGACAACTGATTCACCCCCCCCCTCTCAGTTGTCTCCAGGACCTAACAATTGGTATCAGAGTTTAGTCCTCTTTTGCAAAAGTTTAACAACTTGAGGAGATCCAATGTCTACTAATTATTTCAGGAAGGATAGTTCTAAACTTGATGGAACTAACTATGGGATATGGAAGATCAGGATGGAGACAAATCTGAATTGCATTGGTAAAGATGTCTGAGAAGTTACAAAGAATGGTTATACTGCTGCTATAGTTGATCAGACTGCTCCAACTACCTTAGCTAAAGATGAGGAGAATGATTGCAAAGCAAGAGAAGCACTTTTGAGCGCATTATCAGATCAATAAATCATGGGATTATCAGATAGGTCTACTGCTAAAGCTATTTGGGATCATTCATAAACACTAAATGAAGGAGATTCCATAGTCAAGATTGCAAAAATTGAAAGCTTCCGCGTTAGGTATGAACATCTGAAAATGGAAGAAGATGAAAGAATTTTTGCTTTTATGGAAAGAGTAAATGAAATTGTTTTGGGTATTAAATGTTGTGGAGGAACTCTGAGTGAGGATGAAATTGTTTCAAAAATCTTAAGAGGATTGCCATCGGCATATAAAATGAAGGTTACTGCTATAAATGAGTTGAGAACAATGCCTAATACATCAGTAACTAGGGATACATTGATTGGAAAACTTTCGGCCTTTGAAATTGAGGAATTTGGTCCTGTTGCTACTATAAAGACAGATTTGGCCTTTAAAGCATCAACATCATCTGCTCCATCATTTGACAAATCAGACTGGAAAGCCTTTTATGCAAGAGAACTTGAAGAAACTAGGAAGGAGAATAAAGAGATTGAAGAACTTGAAGCACTATTTGCAAGGAAAATGCCTAAAGGTCTAGTTGGAAGTAAGTATGAAGGTAAAGCACCCTTTAAATGTTTCAACTGCAATAAAATTGGTCATATGGCTTCGAGATGCCTTGATAGACATGCTAGACTAAGAGAAGAAGCTAGAAGAACATACAAGCCTAATCCTGAATATCAAAGATACAGATTTAAGAAGAACAAAGACAAATCTTGTTACATTGTTGATGAAGGTGTAACTGATGATTCTGATGAGGATCCAACAGACAATGGATGGGTTTTTGTTGCTATAATAGAAGATCAACCAACACCTACAGCTCAACCGGTAGAACAAGCCCTTGCAGCTAAAGTTGAAGTAAAGGATGAATGGATAATTGACTCAGGATGCTCACATCATATCACAGGAGACAAAGGTAAATTCTTGAACTTTCAAAAATACAATGGAGGTTTAGTAATATTTGGAGATGACAAAGCCTGTTCAATCAAAGGTAAGGGTTCAATATCTCTTGATAGTAAGAATAACACTGACAATGTTTACTATATTGAAGGATTAAAGCATAATCTTTTAAGTGTTGGTCAATTAGTTGAGAAGGGATTTCAGTTACAATTTAAAAATGGAAAATGCAAAATCATGAATAGAACTGGTTTGGAAATTGTAACTGGTAATCAGACTAGATGTAATATCTTTCATTTGAATAACAGTGAAAAGGCATGCTTGATTGCACATATAGATGAAAGCTTATGGCATAAGAGACTATGTCATGTAAACTTTGATTGCATGGTAAAAATCAGTACTTCTAAGGCAGTTAGAGATCTACCTAAAATTGTAAAACCTCAAAATATAATTTGTAAGGAATGTCAATTTGGTAAACAAGTTATAGCTAGTTTTAAAAGTATTCCAGAAAAATCCAATAATGCTTTTGATTTGATTCACACTGATTTATGTGGTCCAACTACAACTAAAAGCTTACAAGGTGATAGATATTTCATGCTATTTATTGATGATTATTCTAGAATGTGTTGGATTACTTTTCTCAAAGAAAAATCAGAAGCACTTGGAAAGTTCAAACTATTCAAAGCAATGGTTGAGAATGAAACTGGTAAGAAAATCAAATGTTTAAGATCAGATCAAGGAGGAGAATTCACATCTAAGGACTTTAATACATTCTGTGAAGTGAATGGAATCAGAAGACAGTTATCAGCACCTCTGATGTCATGCCCAAAAATTAGGGCAAAAATAGAATGATTTTTTTTAAAAAAATACAAATTAATTAACAAAGTTTCGCTAACCCGACATGCATTAACATGTTTTCCATATCAATATTCGAGCTAACTCTGTTACTAAACCAAGTAACGATATTAATTAAAGTTTATTTTCTCATCAAACATAGTCAATAGTTTAATTAAATCAAATTCATTAAAAGTAGTAGATGAAGATAAAATTAATCTCTAAAAAGATTATATTGTTGGTCGCGGCCTGCACAGGGTCCACGTGCCTTGCTACGGCCACTGGTGCGACCCGCGACCCACATAGGGAGTGCAGGCCCTATGCGTTTTGCGGCCTGCACAGAGGTTGCAGCCTCTATGTTGGTCGTAGCCCGCATAGGGTCCACGTGCCCTGCGCAGCCCTTCTAAAAAAAAACCCTGCTTTCTCTTTTTTATAAATTTTTTTTTTTTAATTATATATATATATATTTTTTCTAATATATTTTACATGCAAATTTTTTAAAAAAATACAAAAGTAATTCAATAAGTTAAATAAATCTATATAGATATTTTTATATATATATATAAATGTGTATATACAGTTTCATATGTATATATTCATATATATATATATAATGGTATATATATTTTTAGGTTTACATCATCATTTGTTTTGCAGATAATTTTTATGATATATTTTATATATAAGTATATATAAATATATACATGAAATCTACATGTATATAATTATATATATTTATAAATAATTTATATTATTGTTTCATTTCTTAAAATAACTCGAAATCATGGAAGATTCTGATTTTTCAATCGTAGGAAAGGAAGTATAGTATTAAATCTATTTAATGTAAGGATATTTTTTTCCAGAAATATATTGTACTATATTCCTTGTTTTTTTTTCTTTTACAGAAAACAGAGTTATAAAATTATTTTTAAATCTACAATATGCATGCAAATCTAGTTAATGCCTCTCCTATTTATTTATTTTATTTTAAGTGCCTAAAAATGGAATAAATTTCCTGCTAAACTATTTATCATAACACATCGGATATATATATATTTTTTGAAACTTAAGAAATACTAATTTAGGAATACATTATTCTTTTCTGCAATAAATACATTTACTGATTCTACAATTATTATAGCAACTAAATAACCATTTTTCTTTTAATTTAAAAGCTAACAACAAATACAACTCATATTCTTCTACAATTAAAATGAAGATAAATTCTCAGATAAAAAGAAAAACATAGAATTAAATAAAACTAATTTTCATATTACAAAGACTATTGCATGCAATTCAAAAGTAATTTTTTTTCAAATAGAAAGAGGAATATATCTAGCTTTTTACAATATTAAAGATATTCTGCAAGTTTACAAGATGTTTCTTTATTTAAATACAATCACTAATCTCATGTCTATATTTCAAATTTACATTTAGCCTCTCATTCCTATTAAAACTAATAACTACAAATGAAATTAGATTTCTTCAACAATAACATTCTGCAACTTTTCATTTGTCCTATTCTTTTCTCCCAACAATCCTGCATAATAATTCACAAATATGACCATGGAGTGCTCACCTCCCAGCCTAGGCTAACTAGTAGCCACCCTCGAGCTCAGAGAACCAAGCCCTAGACAAACATGCAAACACATAGAAGGCAAGAAAAAACACAAATTTCAAACACACTCTGAACTTGGTTACACTGCACCACACTTTGGTGATGACCTTTTCAAGGGTGGTAGTGGACCAATACCCTGAGGAGAACTACAAGTATGGAAAACATGTAGCCACCTCATGACAAAACAAATACATAAAAAATTTCAACCCCTTATTCCTTATGCCCTCCCAAGGCATTCTAACCTTATATCCCTCCTTATGACCGCCATTGCACAAACAGGCCATGGAGCAAGGGTCACATAAAAATCCCTTGTGATTGCTCTCAGAACGAGAGTCTCTCACTCAAGGGTTGTCACTACTACCACCCATAAGATCCTCCTCTCTCCCAAGAGTAATAGGTCTTGAAAAACTCCCAAAAACACATACAAAACAATATGCAAAAATACCAAGTGAAATTTCCAAAAAAAAGACATACAAGAAAACAGATTTCCTACACCAGCATACTTTCAAATACATGTAAAAAAAAGTCATTTTAAAAATAATGAAACCAACCTTAATCTGCCCAAAGGTAGTATAGTATTTGAGGATGAGCTGCCCAAATCCACGGATCTTCTTCTTCTACCCTTAGCCAGATTTTTCTATTCAAATCAATTCTATTTTTTTTTTTAAATTCTCTTGTCTCCAAAAATGGAGAGTGGGTGATTACCCTCAAATTTTCAAATTCTTGCTTAAGAAGCTCATTCTCTCAGTTCTCACAAGTTTCTAAAGACTAAAGAGGAAAGTAAGACAGAATGGGAAAGAGAACTCTCATTCGAATAGGAAAGTTTACAACTAGGTTCAAACTTCTAATTTCAATTTTCGCACAACTCAGAAAAGCCAAATTTTAGAATGTCAAAAAGGTCACTTAGGAGTAGAAACTTGCCTAAAATTACCCCTAACCCTTAGGTATACCTTATGGGCTTTAGGAAACCCTATTAAACTACCCCTAGGTGTTCATTTAACCCATTTTAAACCCCTTTGAAGTTTATTTTTGGGTCAAACATATGTTGACCTCTCCAAAGATTTTTTTCCCAAGGTATTTATGGCATCACGTTACATTAATTGAAAAAGCTATAGTTGAACACTTTCCCACCAAGAGACAAAAATAAAACATTTAAACTTAAATCCACACATGTGTCAAGTGACACAAATAAAACACTTTTACAATTTAAAACATGAAATCGTCTCGTGGATTTTACACAATAAATTTAAATAACACTTAACACACATGCAGCAAATACTATTATGAATAAAATACAACACAAACGGGGTGTTGTTTCTCCAAATAGACAACCCCTGGCTTATGAACATACATAAGTCTAGGTTTGGTTCTCTGTAAATTTCCATGGTCACATGGATAACTTCCTGCGCATCTCAATTTACACATTAGTACTTTTCAAATATCCATATATAATACAATTCAAAGGAATGACAATACACATCATCACTTGCATACAATTTACATCTGAATAGATTAATTACATCTTTTATCAAGCAATTTCATCCTAATTCACATAAACTAAACCTTATATCATAGTTCTATTATCATAGTAAAGTCCTGCAAATCCAATAACGACATCTATCATAGCAATATCATCTTATCTAACAATCAAGTAGTGTTCTATCTCATAAAGAATATAAGTAAATCATCAAAATATAGCAATGTTATCCAAATCCTGAAATCATATAAGTTCTAATATTCCAAAATGCATCAAAATAAAGTATCCATAATAGTTTATATATAAAATCCACTGAAATGTCAGACTGAGTCGAGGTGAGGCCTCACACCCTCCCCCTCTAGGCATGAACTTCCTCCTGGAGTTCACCAAAGAGGTGGGAGTACTTTGATCTCATATGTGTTGTGTCCTCCCATGAAGCTGTAACCTCATCATAGCAATCCCACTGGACCCTAACCTGGTCCAGCTCTCGACCTCGAAGGGTCAGCGTCCGGCATGCCAAAATGTGAATGGGCTCCAAAGCTAGCTGCCTATTCGACTGCACCTGCAAGGTATCCCAATCTAAAATGTGAGACTCATCATAGATATATTTTCTCAAAACTGATACATGAAACACATCATGGATGCGTGATAGGCTAGGTGGCAATGCTAAATGGCAGGCAACTAGGCCTATCCTCTCAAGAATCTCAAAAGGTCCTACAAAGCGAGGTGCGAGCTTGGAACCCTTTCCGTAACGGATTGGAATCTTATGTGGTCGCACTCTCAAGAAGACTCTGTCTCCAACCAAGTAGCTACGATCTATCCTCTTTGCATCAGCATATTTCTTCTGTCTATCTTGAGCCTCTCTAAGATGCTGCCTAATCAAATCCACCTGCTATTCCATATCCTGAACTATCTCAGGACCAATAGCAACTTTGTCCTCTATGCGATCCCAACTCAAGGGCATCCTGCAAGGCTTATTGTATAATGCCTGATAGGGTGGCATCCCCAAAGAAGTGTGATGCCCATTGTTATAGGCAAACTCCACTAAGGGAAGATACTCCTCCCACTGGGTCTGATGATCCATGACATACATGCTAAGCATATCCTCTAACACCTGATTGACCCTCTTTATCTGACCATCTATTTCCAGGTGATAGGCTATACTGAAATTGAGCTTAGTGCCCATAGCTTCTTGTAATGACTTCCAAAAGGAAGAAGTGAAAAGAGAATATCTGTCAGAAATAATCTTGCGGGGCATGCCATGAAGTCTAACAATGTCTCGCAAGAACACCTATGCTACTACTGGAGTTGTGAAAGTAGTACGGACTGGTGAAAAGTGAGCTACTTTGGTCAACTTGTCAACTATCACCAAGATAGCATCATGGCGACAAGAAGACATAGGAAGACCAATGATGAAATCCATGGATATAGTATCCCACTTCCAGTCTGGTATAGCATGAGACTGGAGCAACCCACCTAGATGGAGGTGCTCCACCTTTACTCTCTGACACTCGAGGCATCGAGCTACTATCTCAGCAATGAGCTGCCGCATTCCTGGCCAATGATATAACTGCCTCAAGTCAACATGCAACTTTTTAACCCTAGGATGTGCTGCATAAGGAGCTCTATGAGCCTCCATGACAATGAACTCTCGCAACCCTCCGGAGGAAGGTACATAAATGTGCCCTCTGTGGCGTAACAATCCATCGAACTCCAAAGAATAATCCACATATTTCCCCTCTAGAGTAACCTGAGATCGTATTACCTGACCAACCTCTACATACCATCCATCCTTTGGCAAGTGCTGTAGTATACAGTCTCTCAAATCCGTGCCCATAGATATGGTGTAAAGCTCATGATGTCTCCTACTCAAAGCATTTGCAACTACGTTTTCCTTTCCTTTGATGTAGTGAATGTCAAAATCATATTCGCACAAGAACTCCATCCATCTCCTCTAACGTGCATTAAGGTTCGGTTGAGTGAAGATGTACTGAAGACTCTGATGATCTGAATGCAACTCGAAGTGATGACCTAAAAGGAAGTGTCTCTACCTCACAAGTGCATGCACTACTGCTGCGAGCTCAAGGTCATGAGTGGGATAATTAAGTTCATGATTCTTAAGTTTCCTAGACTCGAAAGCTATGGCCCTACCATCCTACATAAGAACTGCTCCTAAACCCTCTAGTGAAGCATCTATACAAACCATGAAGTCAGCTGTAGGATTTGGTACAACAAGGATAGGAGCACTAGTAAGTGCCTTCTTGAGTTCTTGAAAGGCCTTCTCGCACTTCTCTGTCCACTCAAATTTCTTCCTTTTACGCTGAAGAGAAGTAATAGGGTGTGTGACTTTGGAGAATCCCTCGACAAAACATCGGTAATACCCTGCTAAGCCCATGAAACTCCTGACCTCTATCACACTAGTTGGCGCTGGCCAATCCATAATAGCCCTAATCTTTGATGGATCAACTAAGATCCCATCACTGAAAATAATGTACCCAAGGTACTTGACCTCTGACCAAAAGAAAGCACACTTCGACAAGCTGCCAAACAACTGGTTATCCCGAAAACACTGCAATACCTGTTTTAGGTGCTCCTCATGCTCCTTCTCATTCTGAGAATATATCAGTATGTCATCAAGAAACACAATAACAAAATGGTCCAGAAATGTATGGAACACCCCATTCATGAGGTTCATAAAAACTGTTGGGGCATTCGTAAGTCTGAATGGGACTACGGTGAACTCATAGTGACCATATCTAGTGCGAAATGCGGTCTTGTGGATATCAATCTCCACTATTCTCAGCTGATGGTATCCTGACTTCAGATCTATTTTGGAAAAGACTTTGGCACCCCGAAGCTAGTCAAATAAATCATCAATTCTGAGAAAAGGATATCGGTTCTTGATGGTTACTTTATTTAGCTACTGATAATCCATACATAATCGGAGAGATCCGTCCTTCTTCTTAACGAAGATGACTGGTGCACCCCAAGGGGATACGCTAGGATGAATATGACCCTTCTCAAGGAGTTCCTCAAGCTATATTTTGAGTTCATTTAGCTCATTTGTGGTCATCCTATAAGGTGCTCTGGAAACTGGCTCGACTCCTGGTACTAGGTCTATATGAAAATCAATCTCTCTATGGGGCGGCATTCCCGGTAACTCTGAAGGAAATACATCTGAATATCCCTTAAGGATAGGATGGTCATCGAGCGATGTTTCTTTTTCTTCCTCTTCTCCTCTGTCACTAATAGTGATAGCAAATAGTTGACATCCCTTCCGCATGCTCCGCTTAAGCTGCATTGCGGAGATCATACGAAGAGACACGGGCCTCTGAATCTCGGTGATAACTATGGGTGAACCATGATCATCCTCACACTCGATCTTTTTCAAGCAACAATCCATCTTGGCTCTGTGGGCATAAAGCCAATCCATGCCAAGTATGATTCTGTAAGATCCAAGTGGGGTCACTCTAAGGTCTACTAAAGTGGTGGTCTTGCCAATCTGCAGCTGACATGCCCTAACCTCTGATTCCATTGACACTCTAGCCCCTGAAGCTAATTCCACTTTCCAACTGACACCTTGTCTAGTTGCCACTAGCCCGCAACGCTCCACAACCAATGGAGATATAAAGGAGTCAGTAGCTCCTAAATCAAACAAAATAGATACATTGTTACCTTTGATCATACTTGTAGATTTGATAACCGTGGCCTGATGCTCAGCCTGGCAGTTGTCAACCGCTGCGAATACTCTATGGGACCTGCCCATATCACCAACTGTCGGCTCTGAAGCGGCCATCCACTGATTCCCTACCACCTGACCCTAAGGGCAATCCCTCGCCATATGGCCCATGGCTCCACATGTAAAGAAAGCACCCCATGCCTGAAACTAGGCGCCCTGAGGCCTAGAGAAAGCCTGACCTCCTATCCCACTGGATCTGCTGTACCCAACCCTGGAGGACTGCTGAGTCCTCGCCGACTGTGTGTACTGCCTTTGTGCTCTCTGATCACATCTCTGTCCCTGAGTCTGCCATTGTTTGGGCTTGGAGCCTTGTTGATACTGTGGAGGCTTTTGCCTCTGGTTCTGTGGTGTTTGTTGCGGAGGAGGGGGTTTGGAGAACCCTTGAGAATTTTGGTTGTTTCATTTCCAATGTAGTTTCTGGAATCCATTAGTCTGAGGTGCGGGATTTCGGTTCTGAAACCGATCCCTATTGTCTTGTGGTTTGACCTGAATTTCCTCAGCATTTAGTGCCTTCTCCACAGCAACTCGAAGGCTCTCTAGAGTGGACATCCTAACAAGCCCAGCTATACCAGCATTTAACCCTCTGATGAAGCGGTTTACAAGAAGTTTCTCATCCTTTAAATAATCTACATAAGGCAACAACTCAAAGAATTTGCTTTCATATTGGGTTACTAACAAGCCTTTTTGTTGGAGATCGTGAAATTCGTCTATATGATGCTGTCTGAAGTGTTCTGATAGGTACCTCTCACAGAATCTCTTTGTGAATATCTCCCAAGTGAGAGTATCCGGAACTAATCCGCATTTGTACTCTTCCTGTCTCCACCAAGTGGAGGCCGACCCTCTCAGTAGATGAACTATGAAACGCGCTTTCAGGTTGCTCTCGTAAGAATGCAACACAAAGCACCTCTCAAGACTCAAAAGCCATGCCTCGGCCTCTACCTTGTCAGTAGAACCTCTGAAGGATGGTGGCTGGAGGCGCATGACCTCCCTGATAAGATCCCCTGGATCTCGACGAGCTCTCTCAAAATAAACTGGTTCCACCGCTGGAGGTGGTCCTGGCATATGCACAAACTCTGGCTCATTTCCACCCTGACTCTCTATAGGAATAGGAGCTAGGCTCCTGCTTCGTTCTCTATCAATAGATCTATGACTCTCAGAGTCATGACTTCTAACCTGAGGGTTCTCTGCTGGGATCCTTTCCTGAACTATGCCAATAAGATTCTGTATTGCTGCTAAGAGGTCTCGGTTAGGTTCATTTGGTTGTTCGGGAGGTTCTCCTGAGTTCTCCTCTGGAACCGATGCCTCCCTCACTACCTCTTCGCATGCTATGTGTACACGTCTAGGACCCCGTCCATGCTTGCGAGCTTGTCACGTTGTCGGAGGCATCCTAAGAGGAAAATAAGGCAAAATAATTAATTAATTTCTTTTAGAATAATATTAATTCAATTAAATTTAAAAGTCTGATAAAATCAATTTAACAAAATAATTTAAATAATCTAAGGTGAAACATAGGTGGAGTAAGGTTCCTAGTGTGGAAACCTTGCTCTGATACCAAAATGTCATGCCCAAAAATTAGGGCAAAAACAGAATGATTTTTTTTTAAAAAATACAAATTAATTAACAAAGTTTCGCTAACCCGACATGCATTAACATGTTTGCCATATCAATATTCGAGCTAACTCTGTTACTAAACCAAGTAACAATATTAATTAAAATTTATTTTGTGGAAAACTAAATGTTTTAATTTATTTTCTCATCAAACATAGTCAATAGTTTAATTAAATCAAATTCATTAAAAGTAGTAGATGAAGATAAAATTAATCTCTAAAAAGACTATATTGTCTAAAATTCAATAATTAAAATAATTGACTAAAGTGTCAATTAATTTACACGGGCAAGATTTATTATGGGTAGCTATTAATCAATTTTTTTAGAAAGCTAATGCAAAGTTATTTTTCTAGCACCCATTCTAACCTCAAAAGAAAGGTGCTTAATTTATTCCCTTTTAAATCCCAACTTAAAAGTAAATACTCTAATTGAATTAACTAAGACAAAATTAAGTATCTACCACACTAAATAAATTTTTAAATATAAGGTTAGGCTTTAGTCAATAAATTCTTCCCAAACTTCCTATTGAATATCACAAATGGGAATTTAATTATTTGTATCTACATTTAAATACTACCCAAATATAAACACACACACACACACACACACACACACATATTAGCCTTTTAAAAAGTTTCCCAACTTAATAGCAAATAAGCCCTTCAAACCCTAATTAGGGATTTTTTTATTATAAAATGGCTCTAAGTTACCCCTTTTTATTTTATTATTTTATTACCCTAGCCCTACCCTGGGCTAGGGTTTAATATATAAATATATATATTACACTTGATGCAAGCCTGAGTTACCATGGTGGTGTGGTGGCCATTTTTGAAGTTCAGCAGATTGGGGATGAGCAGCCGAAAAGGTGGAGGCGGGGGATAGTAAGCGGCGCCACCAGTGGGACGACCCACTGTGTGGGTCACGGCCCACACAGCGACCTTGGCCGCTGTGTGTGTCACGGCCTGCATAGTGGCTGCTGCCACTGGTGCGACCCGCGGCCCACACAGGGAGCGCAGGGCTTGTGCATTCCACAGCCCGCATAGAGGCTGCGGCCTCTATGTTGGTCGCGGCCCGCATAGGGTCCACGTGCCCTGCGCGGCCCTTCTAAAAAAAAAACCGCTTTCTCTTTTTTTAAATTTTTTTTTTTTTAATAATATATATATATATTTTCTAATATATTTTACATGCAAATTTTTTTTAAAAATACAAAGGTAATTCAATAAGTTAAATAAATCTATATAGATATTTTTATATATATATAAATGTGTATATACATTTTCATATGTATATATTCATTTATATATATATAATGGTATATATATTCTTAGGTTTACATCATCATTTGTTTTCCAGGTAATTTTTATGATATATTTTACATATAAGTATATATAAAGATATACATGAAATCTACATGTATATAATTATATATATTTATAAATAATTTATATTATTGTTTCATTTCTTAAAATAACCCGAAATCATGGAAGATTCTGATTTTTCAATCTTAGGAAAGGAAGTATAGTATTAAATCTATTTAATGTAAGGATATTTTTTTCCAGAAATATATTGTACTATATTCCTTGTTTTTTTTTTCTTTTACAGAAAACAGAATTATAAAATTAATTTTAAATCTACAATATGCATGCAAATCTAGTTAATGCCTCTCCTATTTATTTATTTTATTTTAAGTGCCTAAAAATGGAATAAATTTCCTGCTAAACTATTTATCATAACACATCGGATATATATATTTTTTTGAAACTTAAGAAATACTAATTTAGGAATACATTATTCTTTTCTGCAATAAATACATTTACTGATTCTACAATTATTACAGCAACTAAATAACCATTTTTTTTTAATTTAAAAGCTAACAACAAATACAACTCATATTCTTCTACAATTAAAATGAAGATAAATTCTCAGATAAAAAGAAAAACATAGAATTAAATAAAACTAATTTTCATATTACAAAGACTATTGCATGCACTTCAAAAGTAATTTTTTTTCAAATAGAAATAGGAATATATCTAGCTTTTTACAATATTAAAGATATTCTGCAAGTTTACAAGATGTTTCTTTATTTAAATACAATCACTAATCTCATGTCTATATTTCAAATTTACATTTAGCCTCTTATTCCTATTAAAACTAATAACTACAAATGAAATTAGATTTCTTCAACAATAATCTTCTGCAACTTTTCATTTGTCCTATTCTTTTGTCCCGACAATCCTGCATAATAATTCACAAATATGACCATGGAGTGCTCACCTCCCAGCCTAGGCTAACTGGTAGCCACCCCCAAGCTCGGAGAACCAAGCCCTAGACGAGTAACAAACATGCAAACACATAGAAGACAGGAAAACACACAAATTTCAAACACACTCCCAACTTGGCTACACTGCACCACACTTTGGTGATGACCTTTTCAAGGGTGGTAGTGGACCAATACCCTGAGGAGAATTGCAAGTATGGAAAACATGTAACCACCTCATGGCACAACAAATACATCAAAAATTTCAACCCCTTATTCCTTATGCCCCTCCAAGACATTCTAGCCTTATATCCCTCCTTATGACCCCCATTGCACAAACAGGCCATGCAACAAGGGTCACACAAAAATCCCTTGTGATCGCTCTCATAACGAGAGTCTCTCACTCGAGGGTTGTCACTACTACCACCCACAAGATCCTCCACTCTCCCAAGAGTAATAGGTCTTGAAAAACTCCCAAAAACACATACAAAACAATATACAAAAATACCAAGTGAAATTTCCAAAAAAAAGACATACAAGAAAACAGATTTCCTACACCAGCATACTTTCAAATACATGCAAAAGGAAGTCATTTCAAGAATAATGAAACCAACCTTAATCTGCCCAAAGGTAGGATAGTATTTGAGGATGAGCTGCCCAAATCCACGGATCTTCTTCTTCTACCCTTAGCCAAATTTTTCTACTCAAATCAATTCTATTTTTTTTTTCAAAAATTCTCTTGTCTCCAAAAATGGAGAGTGGGTGATTACCCTCAAATTTTCAAATTCTTGCTTAAGAAGCTCATTCTCTCAATTCTCACAAGTTTCTAAAAACTAAAAAGGAAAGTAAGACATAATCGGAAAGAGAACTCTCATTCGAATAGGAAAGTTTACAATTAGGTTCAAACTTCTAATTTCAATTTTCGCACAACTCAGAAAAGCCAAATTTTAGAATGTCAAAAAGGTCACTTAGGAGTAGAAACTTGCCTAAAATTACCCCTAACCCTTAGGTATACCTTATGGTCTTTAGGAAACCCTATTAAACTACCCCTAGGTGTTCATTTAACCCATTTTAAACCCCTCTGAAGTTTATTTTTAGGTCAAACATATGTTGACCTCTCCAAAGATTCTTTTTCTAAGGTATTTATGACATCACATTACATTAATTGAAAAAGCTATAGTTGAACACTTTCCCACCAAGAGACAAAAATAAAACATTTAAACTTAAATCCACACGTGTCAAGTGACACAAATAAAATACTTTTACAATTTAAAACATGAAATCGTGTCTTGTGGATTTTACACAATAAATTTAAATAACACTTAACACACATGCAACAAATATTGTTATGAATAAAATACAACACAAACGGGGTGTTGTCTCTCCAAATAGACAACCCTTGGCTTATGAACATACATAAGTCTAGGTTTGGTTCTCTGTAAATTTCCATGGTCACATGGATAACTTCTTGCACATCTCAATTTACACATTAGTACTTTTCAAATATCCACATATAATATAATTCAAAGGAATGACAATACACATCATCACTTGCATACAATTTACATCTGAATAGATTAATTACATATTTTATCAAGCAATTTCACATAAGCAATTTCATCCTAATTCACATAAACTAAACCATATATCATAGTTCTATTATCATAGTAAAGTCCTGCAAATCCAATAACGACATCTATCATCACAATATCATCTTATCTAACAATCAAGTAGTGTTCTATCTCATAAAGAATATAAGTAAATCATCAAAATATAGCAATGTTATCCAAATCCTGAAATCATATAAGTTCTAATATTCCAAAATGCATCAAAATAAAGTATCCATAATAGTTAATATATAAAATCCACTGAAATGTCAGACTGAGTCGAGGTGAGGCCTCACATCTAACACCACAGTAGAATGGAGTTGTTGAAAGAAGAAACAAAACTATCTTGGATGTAACAAGAAGTATGTTATCTGAAGCAAATCTACCACATGTGTATTGGAGAGAAGCAGTTAGCACTACTGTCTATACATTCAACAAAGTTCACATCAAAGGTGAAACCGGTAAGACCCCTCATGAACTATGATTTGGTAATACTCCTACTCTTAAGTATTTCAGAATTTTTGGAAGTAAATGTTATATTAGAAGAGATGAGTATATTGGTAAATTTGATCCTAGAAGTGATGAAGGAATATTTCTTGGTTATTCATGTAAGAGCAAGGCATATAGATGTTTTAATAAGAGATTACAGAAAATTATTGAGAGTACAAATGTAAAGATTGATGAACAATTCAGAGGAACTTCAAGGTATATAGACTCTGAACCAGCAACAAAAATTGTGACAAATGAACCTACACTAAATCCACCGGTACAGAATGAAGATCCAGTTACCTCGGTACCATTAGAGGATTCCACAGTAATTGAAGAACAACAACAAACTAAGACACCTCGGTATGGAAGATTGAATCATTCTGAAGATCAGATAATTGGAAACAAATTTAAAGGAGTTATGACAAGAGGAAGATTGGCAAATGAAGAGGTATATCTTATTTCTCAAATTGAACCATCATCTATCAATGACGCATGTGAAGATAAATTTTGGATTAAAGCTATGGAAGAAGAATTAGGACAAATTGAGAAAAATAATACTTGGACATTAGTTCCCCGACCTAAAGATAAAAAGGTAATTGGAACCAAATGGGTATTTAGAAACAAACTTAATGAAGATTGTAAAGTTGTCAGAAATAAAGCAAGACTAGTGTGTAAGGGATATTCTCAGAAAGGAGGAGTTGATTACAATGAAACCTTTGCACTAGTAGCTAGAATTGAGGCAGTCAGATTATTCTTTGCTTTTGCAGCTCACAAGGACTACAAAGTTTATCAAATGGATATTAAATGTGCATTTTTGAATGGAGATCTTGAAGAGGAAGTATATATTGAACAACCTAATGGGTTTTATTTGACAGATGACAATGATATGGTTTGCAGGTTAAGAAAAACTCTGTATGGATTGAAACAAGCCCCAAGAGCTTGGTATGCAAGGTTGGATAAGTATCTTTTAAAGATTGGTTTTACTAAAAGAAATGCAGACAACAATTTATATTACAAAATAACTAATGATGACATCTTGATTATAGAAGTATTTGTTGATGACATAATCTTTGGAGGAGAAGATGGATTATGTAAGGATTTTTCTATTAAAATGCAGCAAGAATTTGAAATGTCTATGATTGGAGAAATAAAATTCTTTTTAGGATTGCAGATTTCACAGACTGATAAAGGTATATTTTTTAGTCAATCCAAGTACTTGAAAGAATTACTAAAGAAATTTGGGATGGAGAACTCTAAACCGGTAAGCACACCTATGACTACAAATGACAAATTATCTCAAAGGGGTGAATCTACACTTGTTAATCCAACTAGATACAAATCTATGATAGGAGGTTTATTCTATTTGACACAAACTAGGCCTGATATTATGAATGCAGTATGTATTGTTTCTAGATTTCAAAGTAATCCTAGGGAAAATCATGAATCAACAGTAAAAAGGATTTTCTGGTACTTACAAGGCACTGCAAATCTTGGATTATGGTATCGTAGAGCTGGAAATTTTGATCTATGTGCATACACAGATGCAAATTGGGCATGAGATGTGGATGATAGAAAAAGCACCACTAGAGGAGCATTCTTTCTTGGAAAGAGATTAGTTTCTTGGTTGAGTAAGAAACAAAGTTGTACATCTTTATCAATAGCAAAATCAGAATATGTTGCAGTAGCAACTAACTGTACACAAGTACTATGACTTAAGCAAATGTTGAAAGACATAAAGGTAAAATGCAAAGAACCTATTACTATATATTGTGATAACACTGCAACAATTGATATATCTAAGAATCCGGTATTACATTCCAAAACAAAACATGTTTCTATCAAACTGAATTTTCTAAGAGAAAAAGTTGAAGAAAAGGAGATAAAACTAGTTTATGTGAATACTAAAGAACAACTTGCATATATTTTCACAAAACCTTTGCCTAAGGAGACTTTTGAATATCTCAGAGTTCAGCTTGGAGTCATACCACCACTGGTAGAGACTTAGACAGTTGAATTGTCATCAACCAGCAAAATTGAAAGACAAATCTTTTTACTCCGGTCTTTGATGAGGAAGCTACTTCTCAGGGGGAATAGTTGGTATATTGAATTGATTGGTATTTTGTATATAAACTTGATTTTTGTAACTTTGTCATTTGATGTCAAAGGGGGAGAGATATCTATGGAAAAACACATTATCTTTTGAGGAGAGATTGGTATTAAATAAAATATTTGGATAAACACATGTTGTTCCTAGGGGGAGAGATTGTTGTTTAGGAGAGATTGTTGGTTTTTGGTATTTGGCATTTCTGTTTTGACACTTTGATGGTTTTTCCATTTTGTGTTGCCATCAATGCCAAAGGGGGAGATTGTTGGTATTTTGGTATGGTTTTGTCATTGATGTCAACACTTACTGAAACACCAGCAACATTCATTGGCAAGTAAGTAACTATTGCACAGTTACTAGTATATGGTTCATCGGTAGGATATAATGTTCATCGGCACTTGGAATGATATGGAAGACACTTGGTAATGTCGAAGACATTGTGTGGACACTTTGTTTTGATGAATTAATCATTGGTATATTCATATTTGCATATTTGCTTTTACCGACAAATAGGTCCAAGGTTATTTAGGGTTACACCGGTAGGCTTATCTTTTTCAGATCAGCATGGCATGCTATAGAGATGATTTATTATTGTTGTAAATGCATTAAGCTGACATGTTCAATCGGTTATTGCATCGGATATTATATTATTTGTAAAATGTTTTTATTGTAATATCTTGTAGAGCCGACCTACTAAAATTGGTCTTAGGTTATGGCATAAATGTAAGATCTTATTTGTAAGATCAAATGTGGGAATGCAAAAAAGAATTGTGTGAAGGTATATGTGAGATTAAGAAAAGGTATACACGAAGACATCATTTGAAGGTGAAGCTAGGTTTTTGTAGAAGCATATCAGTATTACACCAATACTGAATCTAGCATATGAAGATGCTATTTTGTACAATACATTCTTATTGGATTTAACCATCCAACTGTAGTCAGTGTGACTCCCATTTTGTGATTGAGTAGTGAGCTCTAGGCTGTTGGCCTTTCTGCATGTGCAGACCCCATTTATGTACACTTACTATATGCAGTAGTATCATCTGATTGTGGGTAAGGTTTCCCACCGTGGTTTTTCCTTTTACAGGGTTTCCACGTACAAATATTGGTGTTATGTGTTGTGGATGACTTTATGTTTATGTTTCATGCATTAATCTTTACCGGTATAGCAATTTACTGTTAACACTGTCTACCGCCATACTTAACTGGTTTACCAGTATTAAGCATTAAGTTGGTTAAATGGTTTTTGGTTGAATTTATTAGACAACTGATTCCCCCCCTCCTCTCAGTGGTCTTCGGGACCTAACATATTTTTCTAGGGTAGAAAATCTTTGGGGTGGTCAACTTAGGTTTGACCCGAAAATTAACTTCAGATGGGTTTAAAAAGGGTTAAATGAACTCCAAGGGGTAGTTTAAAGGTGTTTTCTAAAGCCCATAAGGTATACCTAAGGGTTAGGAGTAATTTTAGGCATGTGACAACTCCCATGTGGCTGTTTAGTCACCCTAAAAAGTGGATTTGCTAAGTTGAGCGAAAATTGAAAATTAGAAGGCATCACCTAAGTTGTTAACTTTCCTTTTTGATGAGAGATCCCTTTTGGATCTTTTTCTGACTTTTCCTTTTTCAATTTTAGAAACCTGTGAGGACTCTCACTGAGGTCTTATTAGGAAAGAATGAGAGATTTTGTGGGCAATCACCTATTCTCCATATTTGGAGACAATGCAATTTTGAAAATGATAGATTTGGTATAGGATTTTGGCCAAGGGTAGAGAAGCAAGGAATTGTGGAATGGGCCGCTCATCCTCAACTAATGTAGCATTCCTTTGGGCAGTTGAAGGTTGGTTAAATTTCTCTTGTATTGTTTTGTATATTGCATGTTATGTTGAAAGGAATTGCTTGTATGGAAAAGGCTTGTTTCTTGTATTTCCCCTATGAAAATTTATTTTGTGTTCTACATTTTACTCTTGTGTATTTTCTGTGTTTTGGGAGTAACCAAGACCTCCTACTCTTGGGAGAGAGGATGGTCTTGTGGGTGGTAGAAGTTTGACAGCCCTCGAGTGAGAGACTCTCGTTAAGAGAGTGATCTCAAGGGATTCCTATGTAACCCTTGTTGCATGGCTTGTTTATGCATTTGGGGGTCATAAGGAGGGAAATAAGACATGAATGCCTTGGGGGGCATAAGGTTGTGGGGTTGTTATACTTATGATGTATCATTGTTTTCCATGAGGTGGCCTGGAGTTTTACTATACTTGCAGTCTCCTCAGGGTATTTGGTCCACTACCACCTGTGTAAAGACATCACATTGTGTGGTGCAGTGTAGCCTTGGTTGGGAATATGTTTGTGATTGTTTCCTCTTCTTTGTTGTGTTGCATGTGTGTTACCTGTCTAGGGCTTGGTTCTCCAAGCTTGGGGGTGGCTACTAGTTAGCCTAGGCTAGGAGGTGAGCACTCCATGGTCATAGCTTTTGATTTATTGCAGGTTGTTGGAAGAAAGGATTGGGACAAGTAGAAGTGGCTGGAGTTATTGTTACAGAAAAATATTTGAAAATGTATTTATTATTGTCCTCATTTATTAGAAATGAGAGACCTATTTGTAAAGTGATGATAATGTCTTGGAAATATGTTTTAAAGAAATGTAATATTTATCTATGCTATACTGCAGAAAAGAAATGAGTATTTCTGGTTTTAGTTTTCTATATTTCTGAAAGATAACATTTGTTGTGTATAGGATATTTTGAAAAGTAAGAAATTTATTCATTTCCTTTATGCATTTAAAACATAATATTAGAAAAGAAATGAAATAGCTTTGCATGGATGTAGTAGGCTGGAAATAAAATCTAAAATTTCGATCTGTGCATAGAGGTGCAAATTTAGTTATTTAAATCTGTCATTTATTTAATTGTAGAAAATAAAATCTAAAAGAATATTATGGTCATCTCTAAGGATTTATTTAATAAAGCATATATTTAATTAGTTGTTGTTTTAAGTTTATTTAATTATGTTATTTACTTTATTTTTGTAGAAAGTAAATCTATAGTTAAATAATCTATCTATTTTTTTTAGCAGCTAGGATTTTAATAGAGGAAATAAATACAAGAATTTAAATCTGAAGAAATTATCTAATCTGTTAAATATGTTTCAGAATAAAAATATCTGCATATATTTTCATAGAAAGCATATGCCTAGTTATTATATATATATATAGACAAATTTACATGCATATATAAAGGTTTAAATGAATTCATTTCTTAAAGATAAACAAAATAAACTTATTTGTTTAATATATATTTAAATATATATATATATATATGTAAATATATATATATATATATAAATATATATATTCATATATATAATATTTAAACACACACACACACACACACAGATATATATATATATATCTTTTCGTACCTATTTAATAAACCAAAAAAAATAAATTATTTAAATATTTAAAAAAAAATAAATATAGTGAAGTATGGCTCGGGCCTAACCACTGTGCTAAACACAGTGGTCAGCGGGGCCGAACCACTGTGGTTAGCACAATGGTCGGCACGACCAGTGCCACTGTGGCTTCCCATAGTGGACGGCCCGAGGGCCACCACTGTGGGCGGCCACAGTGGTCGCAGTCGCGCCCCCGGGGACACCCGCCTATAATCCAAGCCCTCCCATGGCCACCGCTCGTCAACCATCGCCCCTACAAAAAAAAAAAGAATTCAAGCCAAAGAAAAAAAAAATATAAAAGTTAGGGCTAGGGTAATGTGGGCAATAAAGAATGAAGAAAATAAAAAGGGCATTAATATATTAATAAAATTAGGGTTTCGTGGTCATTTTGTTTAAAGTGTAAATACATTTTATATATATATATATATATGGTAAAGAATATAAGTGGGACACAATGTAGAAATTATTTAGCTCTCTAGGTGTTTTACATTATATATATGTTTAAATTTAAATTACTTATGAAGAATAATCTTTTAGAAATTTTATAATAAAAAAATGTTTGAGCTATTTTGGCTACAGGAAAATAATTTTAGCTCACCTAGATATAGGTTTATGAGATTAAACCTTATAGAACAAATTCCATTATGAATTTAATTAACTCTTTAGACGGTTTAGTTTAAACACTTTTTAATTATTGATTTAAATAAATTTTAGACATTATAAACAAAGTGCTAGGACTAATTTAATTAGATCCTTAAAGCAATTAATGCTTATTGAAGATTAATATTTTAGAGAGTTGTGATTTAATTAATCTATTGACAAGTTTTGATGATATAATAAAACTATTCATTTAGTATTCCGCATTTAATTTTAAATTATTTTCGTTTACTTGAGTTAGTGGTTTAAGTGAACCCAAACATAGTTAAGACAAAACTTGCTAGTGCATTTCATATTAGCATTTTAATGTTATTTAGTTGTGATTTTTAAAAAAAAATTTATCCCATTCGTGCCCAAAAGTTTGGGCATGATAGCCTTGGAAATCCTATAAATAGACCCCATTTTGGAGAAATAAGGATCCCATCTCATTTGCATACAAGGATTGTTACTATAGTCATATAGCTCTTAGCAATATCATTTTAAGAATTGTCATCATGTTCAATTTTAGCTTAAATCTATCTTATTTTCTAGCATAATCATGGAATCATGTAGCTTAATCATTATCATTTAAATCCTCCATTTAAGTGTAGTCAAGTCACTGGAATTTGCCTGACTAGATCTGAGATCAAAATTCATACTTGCATTTACTAGGAGGCAATAGATGGATTAGCTATGGTTTATCTTTCTTTGCTTTATTTGTTAACCATGCTTATAATGATCTATTGAGTGTTTTGTGTTGCAGGAACAGGTATACACTTCACAAGCATGACAAATGCAACTAAATGTGATTAATATGAATGTTGAGGATAATGAATGCAACTAAATGTAATTATGATATGACTGTAATCTATCGCAACTATGCAAGCCTAATGATGCAATGTTGTCATTTTGTCGGTCAATTGTTTGTGCTCTTATTATTATCATTGAGCTTTTTCAAATGTTGGAAGTTAGTGCTAACATCGATGGTAGAATTGAACCATGATGACCTGAGTACAATGTACATGGATTTTAATATTGCAAGGTGACACAAGCGTCGAGGTATAATTGAACTAAGACAACCTGAGTGTTATTTGTGTATAAAAGGGAAAGAGTTAATCTTTGCCCTATACAAATATGAAATATCCTTGATGCTGAGTTACCGATCATGTCTTATGAAAAATTTGTATAGTACTAACCATCCACTCACAGATAGTAGACAAAGAAAAATATCAGGCTCCTTCCTTGATTCTCTATTTCAAGACATCCTTGAGTCACTCAGAAGATCTGATAACCAAGAATCAAGATACAAATAGTCTAACCTCCATGCCAAAAGTGATCAAAACATGTTTTAGAATAGATCATCCAATTGTGGTTTGTTTTACCGATCGTAATGTTGAGTCTAACAGTTGGTTTTAAAAATTGTGTTCTATGTTTAAGGTTTGAGTTTCATTTTGATTCTTGTTTTGATGTGTTGCCTTATTGCCAGTTGTTTGTTTTGTTTTTAAGCCCCAAAGCAAATTTCCCCCATCGAGTTTAAGATTTTTCCCCCAATCTTGACACAACCTTTTATGATGGATATACACTTTGATCACCAAGTCATGGCGAGATGTTACTGCCATGCGCGAGATGGATACAAGGTTGTTTATTATGAATATGGATAGTGATAGAAAAAAATGGATATATGATATGTGTACCAATAAATGGAAGAGTCGATCTATTGCAAATAGCACCTATTTCTAGGTTTTCACCACTTGGTTTTATTGTACTTTTTGATTTTTTGAATTTTTTGACTTTTTATTATTTTCACTTTTCTGTGCATCAGGTGACTCAAGTGTAGAATCTTTTGAGATGAATTCTATTGAAAGGCTCATCAAATAGGTCATCTTCTGATGTAGATAGCTTATATGCCCCTGATACATGTTGGATATTGCTACTACTAGGATATGTTGTCATTGATGTCAACATATTCTTGTGTTTGGTGTTTTGGTGATTGCATTAAGATTGATCTGGTTGGTTTATATATTTGGGATGCTGGATCAACTAGAAATAATTAATTCTTCATTGATTCCATGATGCTATATGGTGATTTGGTTGAGTTGTGGATTTTGGTATGAAGGTTGTTCTTCTATGTTCAGTGTTGCAATGTTCTAGTATTTGATCTGTTGTGCTCCGGTATGATCATATCTTTGGTTGTAGATTTGGGAGAGTGTTTTGGATGTTTATGTGTATCTACATTATAGATGGTTCATGATTTGGTGCTCTACAAGTTATTTTTCTAGTTTGAATTTCTTCTAATGAGTGTTCTTGAGAGTTAGCATGTTGATCGATGAAGATTTGAATGAGTTTTTTTGGTGCAACTATTGTGGATGGTTATAATATTGGTGTTTCCTGATCCTGTACTATTTATTTTGTTGGTCTACACTGATCCTTGTGCATGGTATTGGTGATTTTGTTGATCCGGTGAAATTATTCATGTTATGCAGTATTTTTGGTGGTGTAATGTGTTGCGGTTGTTTTTGGCGAGATTTTCGGTGGTGATGCATGCTTGAGGATTTTATTTAGGTCTATGCTATGTCATCTATGGTATTGTATTAGTGTGGTGGTTGCTTTATGTATCGTGGAATGTAATTTTATAATTGAGGGTTGAGGGTTTGCCCGACCTTGTAGTCAAGGTTGATGAATTGTATAAATAAGTGTTAGATTCATGTAATTTGGGTGTTGATGTGGTCTCTGGATTAATAGAGAGTGGTGTATGTGCACATAAGTGAATTTATCCTTTGGTATGAAGTAGAGATTCTTGAAAAGACAAATGAGCTTTACCAAAACTGTCATCAAGCATTAGCAGATGATACTTTTACAGTTCATGTAATCTGGATTGTAGTTTGATCATTATTGTAAGTTAGCGAACCTTCCCTGAGGGTTGGAGCCTTCTGGGTCACTATATTTTGAGCAATGAGCTCGAGGTAGTGTGCCTAAATGCAAGTGCATTCCCCATTGTAATATTTACACATACTACTACAAAGTATCATCTTATTGTGGGTAGGTTTCCACCCTGATTTTTCTCTTGATCGGGTTTTCCACGTCAAAATATTGGTGTTATGTGTGTTGTTGTTATTGTGTTTATCTTTATTCTTGTTACAGTTGATTGAAATAGCAGATTATGCTTAATTGGTGTAATTTAGTGAAAGTTTATTCATCCCCCCTCTCTTAGTTTTCCCTGATTGTTGTTGTCAACAATTGGTATTAGTGCTAGATCCTCTAGAAGAAGCTTGACCACTTAAGGAGATCCAGGATGGCAAATTATGTGTTCAAGAAGGAGATTCTGAGATTTGATGGAAGCAATTATACTATATGGAAGGACTAGATGGAAGTTCATTTGAAGTGTCTTGGAGATGAGTATTGGAAGATTACAAAGAATGTCTACAATGTTCCTTAGAATGGACTGGATACTACTGCTGAGATCAAGGATGTTGAACATAACATAAGAGATAAGGAAGCTTTGCTGAGTGCCTTGACCAATTTAGAGATGACTAATGTGATGGGTTTGTAGACTGCACATGAAATCTGGAAGAAGTCAGAGACCTTTTATGAAGAAGATGCACAAGTTAAAGTAACTAAGTTGCAGAGTTTGAAAGGAAAGTATGAAGCATTGAAGATGGGAGAAGATGAAAACATAACATCCTTTATGGCTAACGTGAATGATTTTGTCATGAACATTAAATGTTATAGTCTAGTGGAACTCTTGAACAAGATGAGATTGTTGCTAAGGTGCTGAGATCATTGCCTCTTTCTTACAAGTATAAAGTAGTCACTATTGATGAGATCCAGAGTGTGACTATTGTGACCAGAGACATGCTGATTGGAAAGATTGTTGCATTTGAGTTGAGTGAATTTAGAGAATTACATGGTAAATCTAAGACTACATTCAGAGCTTCTATATCTAGGAAGCAAAAGTATGATCCGGGAGAAAGTTCATGTTGTGTATCTAGATATGAAAGAGACAAGACAGAGATGAAAGAGCAATAAAGAGAATTGGATGATCTTGAAGCCCTCATTGCTCAGAGATTGCCTAAGGGAGCTGGTAAGTATGATGGAAATTTACTTTTGAAATGCTTCTCTTGTAATAAGATAGGACATTTTTCTTCTAGGTGCCCTAAGAGAATGTCTAGATATAATAAGCATGATAGATCTGATCAATATGATAGATATGAGAAGCATGAAAAGAATGATAAGCCTTATAAGCCCTACCAGAAGTTCAAAAATCAAAAGAGATGCTATTATGCTACTGATGAAGGTGTGACAGATGAAGAATTATAGAATGGGAATTTAGAAGATGAGTTTTTATTTATTTCTATCAAGGAAGATGATTCGGTAATAGTGAATCCTACAAGCTGCATTATTGAGGAGAAAGCTTTGGCTGCTAAGATTGAAGAGAAAGATGAATGGGTGATTGACAATGGTTGTTCACATCATATGATAGGTGATAAAAGTAAATTTGTGAGTATGGAAAGATATGATGGTAGAATAGTAAGATTCAAAGATGATAAAGCTTGTGTGATTTGTGGTAGAGGTTATATCTTTCAATGGTAAGCACAATACTGATGACATATTGTATATTGAAGGTTTAAAGCATAATCTTTTGAGTGTTGGTCAAATGGTTGTCAAGGAATATGATTTTCAATTCAAGAATGGTAAATGCAAGATCCTAAATTCCTTCAGTATAGAGATTGCATCAGGGACTCAGACTAAAGGTAATATCTTTTATTTGAATGCTGGTGAGAAAAGTTGTTTGATTGCTTAGGTTGATGAAAGTTGGTTATGGCATAGGAGGATGTGCCATGTTGATTTTGATTGCATGATAAGGATAAGTTCTACTCAAGCTATTAGAGATTTACCTAAGATTGTGAAGCCTACTAATCGGATATGTAAGGAATGTCAGATGGGAAAGCAAACAAGAACTTCATTTAAGAGTAAGTTGTATTCATCTAATGGGTTGTTAGATCTAGTGCCCACTGACTTAAGTGGTCCTACAAGACTAAGAAGCATACAAGGTGACATATATTTCATGTTGCTGATTGATGATTATTCAAAGATGATGTGGGTTACCTTTCTGAGGGAGAAATCAGAAGTGCTGGAGAAATTTAAGATATTCAAAGCTATAGTGGAGACTGAGACTGGGTTGAAGCTAAGGTGACTGAGATCTGATAGAGGAGGATAATTTACATAAGAAGAATTTGATATATTTTGTGAGACTAATGGAATTAGAAGACAATTATTTGCTCCTAGAACCCCTCAACAAAATGGAGTTGTTGAAAGGAAGAACATAACTATTTTGGATGCTACGAGGACTATCTTGATAGAATGAAATGTTGCACAAACCTTTTGGAGAGAAGTTGTTAGAACTGTTGTTTACACATTCAACCAGGTGCATATAAAAGGTGATTCTGGTAAGACTCCTTATGAGCTATGGTTTGGTCATGTTCTTACAATTATATATTTTAGAGTTTTTGGAAGCAAATGTTATATCAAAAGAGATAAGGATATAGGAAAGTTTGATGCAAGATGTGATGAAGGAATCTTCTTGGGATATTCTACTAAGAGAAAGTCCTACCAGTGTTTCAACAAGAGACTAAGAAAGATAGTGGAGAGTGCAAATGTGAAGGTAGATGAATGCCTTGAAAAATAGATCAGAGCATACGGTTATGATTTTGATGATGAAGATGTTATTTCTAAGCCTGTACAAGCTAAGATCTTAAAGCATATTGATCTGGTAGAGACAGGTAATCCAGTTATTGCTGCTGCTAGTGAAGAAGTGGAAGAGCCTGACAATCAGAACAATCAAAAGACTTCAAGGTATGTAAGATTGAATCATTCACAAAATCAGATTATTGGTTGTTGGTTAACAAATTTGTCCTTTTTAAATACATTTAAAAAATGATTCATAAATATCAAAATTGAAAGACAAAAAAGAACCAATAGTTGAGTCACTTGCAATAGTGAGTGCAAGTGCTCTCTGAATTTTGATATGAAGGTACAACTCCCTTCGTTGGATAAAATGTATGTTTTCTGAATATGCTTTTAACTAGAAAGCAATAAAGAAAAACTAACATCTACCCATAACCATGAAAGTAGATGTGAAAAAATGATTTAAAATAAGGTGAATGAAGATAAGTAAAACATAGTTTAATTGCTCACACCCACAGAAATACCCTTTCCAATAGAATAAAAATGCCCTAGACTTTGATCAAGTCTCTCTCATGCCTCAAAGGACAAGGGGGATCAGAATACCCAGGCAAAGAGCTAATAACAAATTTCTTTCCAATTTACAAGTTATTTCTGAAATCAGAGTTTCAGAATCAAATGCATATACACAGTTTGATGTAACATAAAAGGCAATGAAAGGTAATCACAAGAGAAACAAAGCTCATGGTAATCAAGAGAAAATATTGAGAGATGCACATATCAGAAAAATCTTCTTTATTTCATTAATGCCAAAATGTGGGTTCACAAACTCCACACCACTATAAAATAAAATTGTGTAGTCCAGAAAACTATGCTACCCTCTCTTTTTTTACAATAGAAAAAGAAGAAGAATCCCAACTCTTTTTATTACATATATATAGCCTCCTTTTTCAATGAGACTTTTAGTTATCAATAACTGATTCTTGATAAAGGGAATAAAATTCATATTCCCGTGAAATTGCTGCTCTCAAACATATTTTAAAACATTCTAAAATGTTTTAAAATAGTATACATAAATAAGTAAGAAAGTTTAATTTTTCTTGTAGCCACTTTTGACTAAATTTACCCCGGATTAACCAAGCATCTTGGAGCCATGAAAATCTGCGAGCAGTTATGATATTTAAAATTACAAATGAGTTTTTAACCATTTTTGTACAGATCGCCAAATTAGGGTACTTCCTTTGTAAATTGGCCTTGTCAACCATATTGCTGCACTGAGAAAATATTAAAATAATACATCATATAGGCTTTTATGGTCATAAAATTAAATATAGGAGCATTTAAGACCAAAATATTAGGTGGGTTGTCTTCAAATTTTGAAAATTTGCAACTTTTTTTAACTGTATTTTTGGGTTGATGGATATATGTGCAAAATTGGACTGTCAGACCGAACCGTTGAACTGTTGAACCTCGAACCTTGAACCTTGAATTACAGGGTTCAATCAGAAGGTTCAAAATTACAAACTTCACCCACAAATGCTTCATTAATCACTTTGTCTTTACATTCTGTTGCGCGTTGAACCTTGAACCTTGAACCTTGAACTTTGAACTTTGAACTTTGAACTTTGAATTTTGAACTTTGAACCTTGAACATTGAAAAGGTTCAATAGTTCAAGTTCAATGAAAATTGTTACAAAGACCTTTAACTCTTTTAAAAACAAGGTCGCAATACAACATACTCCGCTTGAACTTGAACCTTGAACTTAGAAGAGGTTCAACCAACAGGTTCCAGTTCAAGAAAAACTTTAACAAGACAAAAACCAAGAATTACACAAGCCTAGACTAAATGAACACTCCTTATTTTGATGATGTGAGAATAAAATGTCCATGAAAATGGGAAGGGTAACATTGGCTTTGACTGGGGACTAGGACTATAAAGGACTAGGGAGGAATTCAGAATCTCTGGTTGAGACCAGTGTTTTATCCATTGGGCAATAGAGTCAAATAAATTGTAGGAATAAAGGGAGCTATTTTGCAGAGGGGTGGAGGGGAATAGGGCAAGAACTAAAAATTAACAAGTCAAAACTGACCAAGCCAGAATTACTAAAGCCTACAGCAAACCAAAAACTTATTTACAAATATGTACATGGGTGGGAAACCCCTTTACCTCAAGGAAACTCTAGGTTGCTCATGCAAAACCATTAATTGGCTGGGAGAAATATGAGCCGATGCAGAAAAGTGGTCGGTAAGAAAGAAGCATCATTCCCAACTACCATCCTGCGATGACTGTGAGAAGAGACCCAACAACAATGTATTGTAAAAGATTTTCAAATAAAATATTGGATCCAAAAATCCACTCTGCATTATAAATTTCTGAAGCCAACTGAGATGTCTTGACATTCTGATGTACATGCTGATTTAAATTTGCATTAGAATGTTGTGCCAAATTGTCTAAAATAATTAACTAGAATCTAAATTGGGCAACCTCTATAAAAATTATGAAACAAACACTCATCCTCATGTGCTGGTTTCTGAGACAAAGTTGATATGACATCATTCTCAAAATAAAAAGACTCCAGCATCGGGTAATTGCTTGACTCCTCTAGGAGCAATCTATTTTCAAAACTCTCATCACCAAATTTGAATTTTTTGAAATCTGGCTGCATATTAGATATTGTATCAACAATAGATAATTCATTGCCTTCCACTTGTTTTCTGACACTCTCATAATTTCTCAAACACTCAATCTGCAAGTGTCCTTCATCATATCTACAAGTGAATTGAAAAGAATCATAATCCATTTCATACCAACCTCCAGTTGTCCACTGTTAGGATTAATGATAGTCCCAAAGATATTGAGAGGGGTGGGTGAATCAGTATCTAACTAGTGAACATAATCTTTAACCTTATTAAGTATTTTGCATTCCAAAACAGTGTACCGATAAATAAGAATTAATGCAGTAAATAGAAATAATAGTGAAAGCATAGAAAGCACACCATAACACAAGATGTTAAATGAGGAAACCTGGTGTGGGAAAAACCTCGGTGGGATTTGTGACCCACAATATTCACTCACTGGCTAATGAATAAATATTACTTACAATGAGGGGTCTGCACATGCAGGAAGGCTAACTGCCTAAAGCTCACTGCTCAATCACAAGATAGAAGTCTCACTGACTTACAAAATGGATTATGAAAATCTAATACAATGTACTGCTTCAAATCAGCATCAACTATGCCAGGTTCAGTACCGGTTTAAGCTCATACTATAACCATAAACCTTATACAAAATCTGCCCCATGCATTCACATATTCCTATCTCATCTCCTATTACATCCTCTATATCTATATGAAAATAATTTATGAGATCTCATACATATATAAGTCTATTACAATATGCCATGTCAGCTTTACAAAAAGATATTTACAATTAAATACAATAAACAAAAGTTTATTCCTATCGGCTGGGGTGCTAGTATACATTGTTTCCATTGTCGGTGAAGTGTCTGTCAATGCCAGGGTCTGCCGGTGGTTTACCAGATGAATGTCGGGTGATTGGAAAAAGGTTGCTAGTAGGTTACCATCAATGATAACACCATCATTTCTCACTAGAGTGTAGAATGCCAACAATCTCCTCCTTTGGCATTGATGGCAACACTCATGAGAAAAATAAAAAAAATATTCCAAAAATAAAATCCAAAAATGTGCCAAAAATATGTGCTCCCCCTGAGCAGATGATCTCCTCTGAATAGCCATTTTTTTTTCTCCACTACTCCCCCTTTGACATCAATGACAAAGGTTGTCAAAATTGTCAAACGAGTGCAAAATTTCACCTTAAGGTTTGTAACTGGTTGGTTACAATCTGAAATATATCAGCCAAAACCAAGTTTAAACTCTGCATGAATCTATTGCTATCATTCATGGTTGCCTTAGTTCATTGGATCATGCCAGTGAGATGATGCATATACTCCTCCAATGATCTTTCTCCTTGAATTAGTGCCTTTGAGATCTCATTCCTTAGAGAGATAAGGTTATCCAATTTACGACTAAGTTTATACTTCAACTTTCTGGCATTTGCCTTGATCCTTGTTTTTTCCTTCTCAAATTTCTCCAACTTTTCTTCAAATGTTTCTATTTCTTGCTCAATAACTAATATAGGTTTAGATGAACCAATGATCTTATCAGCTATATCATCAATTTCCTTTTGTACTCTGCTTATTTCTTTCTCAATGTCCTAGGTCAATAGATGTGGCTTGCACATTTCTATATACAGTTCCTTATACTCCAGAATTGTTGCATTCAATGCCGATAGAAGTGTGTTAATATGTTCAGTGCACTTCTTTATTGTCTCCTCAAAGAATTTTTCCTTTTCATTTTCCATTTTCTATCTGAATGTATCCTCATTTACCTTATCAATTGTTATTACATTTCCAGCAATGAATTTAGACAATGTGTCTAACTGACCTAAATCATCCTTTACATTATCTATATTGCATTTTAGTGCTATCATCTTAAGAATAGGTATCGTGTCATCAATTGCCTTGTAGGCCAATGCATTACAATCAGTTATTTTCTTAATTGAGTCTAGAAGTACCTCTGTCACATTTGTAGGTCTGAATTTTGATGTTTGACCAACTGCCTTTATTATTTCAGTGCTTTCGGTGTTAGTAACCAATTTTCTTGTTTCAACCGCCAATGGATCAGTCTAAGTTTGCATTTCTATTAGAAATGGTTTGGGTTTCTCAGTGATTACCGGTTTTACTATCACAACATGTACATGTGCCTTGTTAGGTCCCAAAGACAACTGAGGGGGGGTGAATTAGTTGCCAAATAAATTCAAACCAAAAACAACTTAACCAACTTAACGCTTAATACCAGTAAACTAGTTCAATATGTTGGTAGACAGTTTTAACAGTTAATTGCTATACCGGTAAGGATTAGTGCATGAAACATAAAGACAAAGTCATCCACAACATATAACACCAATATTTGTAAGTGAAAACCCTATAAGGGGAAAAACCATGGTGGGAAACCTTACCCACAATTAGATGATACTACTGCAGATAGTAAGTGTACATAAATGGGGTCTACATATGCAGAAAGGCCAAGCATCTAGAGCTCACTGCTCAATCAAAAAATGGAGTCACACTGACTACAATTGGATGGTTAAATCCAATAAGAATGTACTACTAAAATTAACATCTTCATATGCTGGATTCATTATCGGTGTAGTTCTGATTGTTTTTACAAAATCCCTCCTTCAACCTTCAAATGATGTCTGCATGTATAGATCTTCTTATTCTCGCATATACCTTCACACAATTATTTTTCTCATTCCACACTTGATCTTACAAATAAGATCTTACATTTATAGCATAACCTAAGACCAATTTTAGTAGGTCAGCTCTACAAGATATTACAATAAAATTAATTTACATATCAATTAATACCCAATGCAATAACCGATTCAATATGTCGGCTTAATGCATTTACAATAATAATAAGTCATCTCCATAGCATGCCATGCTGATCTGAAAAAGATAAACCTGCCGGTGTAACCTGGACCTATTTGCCAGTAACAACAAATATGCAAATGCTAATGTACCAATGAACAAAACTCCAAGACAAAGTGTCCAAACAATGTCTTCAACATAAAGTGTTTTCCATATCATTCCAAGTGTCGGTGATCATTATATCTTGCTGGTGTACTAGATACCAGTGATTGTGCATGAGTCACTTGCTTGCCAGTGAATGTTGTTGATTCTCCAAAGTGCCAGAGTTGATAAGTGTTTAGTAGGTGTTGACATCAATGACAAAACCATACCAAAATACCAACAATCTCTCCCTTTGGCATTGATGGCAACACAAGATGGAAAAACCATCAAAGTGCCATAACAGAAATGCCAAATACCCAAAAACCAACAATCTCTGAAATCAAGATACAGAAAGTAATAATCTCTCCCAAACAACAATCTCCCCCTCTGGGAGCAACATGTGTTTTCCTTGTGTTTTTCCATACCAATCTCTCCCCCTTTGATCAAATGCCAAAGTTCTTACCAAGTCAAGTTCATATACAAAATACCAATCAATTTAGTATACCAACTACTCCCCTTGAGAAGTAGCTTCCCATCAAAGTCGGAGTAAAAGATTTCTCTATTAATTCTGTTAGTTGATGACAAACATCAACTTCCTAAGTCTCTACCGGTGGGGGTATGACCCCAAGCTGATCTCTGAGATATTGAAAAGTCTCCTTAGGCAGAGGTTTAGTAAAGATATCTACAATATGCTCTTTAGTATTCACATAAACCTATTTTATTTCCTTTGCTTCAACATTTTCCCTTAGAAAATTTAGTTTGATAGAAACATGTTTGGTTTTGGAATGTAATACCGGATTCTTAGATATATCAATTGCTACAGTGTTATCACAATAGATAGCAATAGGTTCCTTGCATTTTACCTTTATGTCTTTCAACATTTGCTTGAGCCATAGTGCCTGTGTACAGTTAGTTGCTGCTGGAACATATTCTGATTTTGCTGTTGATAAAGATGTACAACTTTGTTTCTTACTCAACCAAGAAACTAGTTTGTTTCCAAGAAAGAATGCTTTGTTGGTGGTGCTTTTTCTATCATCCACATCTCCTGCCCAATTTGCATCTGTGTATGCACATAATTCAAAGTTTTCATCTCTAGGATACCATAATCCAAGATTTATAATACCTTGTAAGTATCGAAAAATCCTTTTTACTGCTAATTCATGATTTTCTCTAGGATTACTTTGAAATCTTGAAACAATACATACTGCATTCATAATATTAGGTCTGGTTTGTGTCAAATACAGTAAACCTCCTATCATAGATTTGTATCTAGTTGGATTAATAGGTGTAGATTCATCCCTAGTGATAATTTGTCATTTGTGGTCATAGGTGTGCTTACCAGTTTAGAGTTCTCCATCCCAAATTTCTTTAGAAACTCTTTTAAGTACTTGGATTGACTCAAGAATATACCTTTATCAATTTGTGAAATCTGCAATTCTAAAAAGAATTTTATTTCTCCAATCATAGACATTTCAAATTCTTGTTGCATTTTAATACTAAATTATTTACATAATCCATCTTCTCCTCCAAAGATTATATCATCAAAAAATACTTCTATAATGAGGATGTCATCATTAGTCACTTTATAGTATAAATTGTTGTCTGTATTACCTTTAGAAAAACTAATCTTCAAAAGATACTTATCCAATCTTGCATACCAAGCTCTTGGAGCTTGCTTCAATCCATACAAAGCTTTTCTTAACCTGCAAACCATATCTTTGTTATTTGTCAAAGAAAATCCATCAGGTTTTTCAATGTAAACTTCTTCTTCAAGATCTCCATTCAAAAATGCACATTTAATATCCATTTGATATACTTTGTAGTTCTTATGTGCTGCAAAAACCAAAAATAATCCGACTGCCTCAATTCTAGCTACCGGTGCAAAGGTTTCATTATAATCAATTCCTTCTTTCTAAGAATATCCCTTACACACTAGTCTTGCTTTATTTATGATAACCTTGCTATCTTCATTAAATTTGTTTCTGAATACCCATTTTGTTCCAATTACATTTTTATCTTTAGGCTGGGGAACTAATGTCCAAGTGTTATTTTTCTCAATTTGTTCTAATTCTTTTTTCCATAGCTTTAATCCAAAATTTATCTTCACATGCCTTATTAACTGATGATGGTTCAATTTGAGAAATAATACATACCTCTTCATTTTCCAATCTTCCTCTTGTCATAACTCCTTTAAACTTGTTTCCAATTATCTGATCTTCAAAATGATTCAGTCTTACATACTAGGGTGTCTTTGTTTGTTGTTGTTCCTCAGTTCCTATTGAATTCTCAGATGATACTGGGTTAACTGGATCTTCATTCTGTACCAGTGGATTCAGAGTAGGTTCATTTGTCAAAATTTCTATTGCCGGTTCAGAGTATGTACCTTGAAGTTCCTCTGAATTGTTCATCAATCTTTACATTTGTACTTTCAATAATTTTCTGCAATCTTTTGTTAAAACATCTATATGCCTTGCTTTTAGATGAATAACCAAGAAATATTTTTTCATCACTTCTAGGATCAAATTTTTCAATATACTCATCTCTTATGATATAACATTTACTTCCAAAAATTCTGAAATATTTAAGAGTAGGAGTAATACCAAACCATAGTTCATGAGGGGTCTTACCTGTTTCACCTTTGATGTGAACTTTGTTGAATGTATAGACCACTATACTAACTGCCTCTCTCTTCAATATACATGTGGTAGGTTTGCTTCTAATAACATACTTCTTGCTGCATCCAAGATAGTTCTATTTTTCCTTTCAAGAACTCCATTATGTTGTGGTGTCCTAGGTGCTGATAGCTATCTTTTGATTCAATTTACTTCACAGAATGTATTAAATTCCTTAGATGTAAATTCTCCTCCTTGATCTGATATTAGACTTTTGATTTTCTTATCGGTTTCATTTTCTACCATTGCTTTAAACAGTTTTAACTTTCCCAGTGCTTCTGACTTTTCTTTGAGAATAGCAACCCAACACATTCTAGAATAGTCATCAATGATTAGCATGAAATATCTATCACCTTGTAGGCTTTTAGTTCTAGCTGGACCACATAAATCAATGTGAATTAAATCAAGAGCATTATTGGATTTTTCTGGAATACTTTTGAAACTAGGTCTAACTTGTTTTCCAAATTGACATTCCTTACATACTGTATTGTGAGTTTTGACAATTTTAGGTCAATCTCTAACTGCCTTGGTAGTACTGATTTTCACCATGCAATCAAAGTTTATATGATAGAGTCTCTGATGCCATAGCCAACTTTCATCAATATGTGCTATTAAGCATGTCTTTTCACTGTTATTCAAATGAAAGATATTACCTCTATTCTGATTACCGGTTGCAATTTCCAAACCGGTTCTATTCATGATTTTGCATTTTCCATTTTTGAATTGTAACTAAAATCCTTTCTCAACTAATTGACCAACACTCAAAAGATTATGCTTTAATCCTTCAACATAGTAAACATTATCAGTGTTATTCTTACCATCAAGAGATATTGTACCCTTACCTTTGATCAAACAAGCTTTGTCATCTCCAAATCTCACTAAGCCTCGATTGTATTCTTGAAAGTTCAAGAATTTACCTTTGTCTCCCATCATATGAAGTGAGCATCCTGAATCAATGATCCATTCATCCTTTACTTCAACTTTAGCTGCCAAGGCCTATTCTACCGGTTGAGTAGTAGGTGTCAGTTGATCTTCTATTATAGCAAAAAAAACCCATCCATTGTCTGTCGGATCCTCATCAGAATCATCGGTCACACCTTCATCAGCAATGTAACACGATTTGTCTTTATTCTTCTTAAATATGTATCTCTGATATTTAGGGTTAGGCTTGTATGTTCTTCTACCTTCTTCTCTTATTCTAGCATGTCTATCAGGGCATCTTGAAGCCATATGACCAATCTTATTGCAGTTAAAATATTTAAAGGGTGCTTTACCTTCATACTTACTTCCAACTGGACCTTTAGGCATTTTCCTTGCAAATAGTGCTTCAAGTTCTTCAAGTTCTTCATTTTCTTTCTTGCTTTCTTCAAGTTCTCTTGCATAAAAGGATTTCCAATCAGATTTGTCAAATGATGGAGTAGATGATGTTGATGCTTTAAAGGCCAAATCTGTCTTTATAGTAGCAACAAGACCAAATTCTTCAATTTCAAAAGCTAAAAGTTTCCCAATCAATGTATCCCTAGTTAGTGATGTATTAGGCATTATTCTTAACTCATTTATAGTAGTAACTTTCATTTTATATGTCGGTAGAAATCCTCTTGAGACTTTTGAAACAATTGCATCCTCACTTAAGGTTCCTCCACAACATTTAATACCCAAAACAATCTCATTTACTTTTTCCATAAAAGCAGAAATCCTTTCATCTTCTCCCATTTTCAGATGTTCATACGTAACCCAGAAGCTTTCAAGTTTTGTAATTTTGACTATGGAATCTCCTTCATTCAGTGTTTCCAAATGATCCCAAATAGCTTTAGCAGTAGACCTATCTGATAGTCCCATGATTTGTTGATCTGATAATGCTCTCAAAAGTGCTTCTCTTGCTTTGTAATCATTTTCTTCATCCTTTCCCAAGGTAGGTAGATTAGGTTGACCTGGAGTAGGAGCAGTATAACCATTCTTTGTAACATCCCATATATCCTTTCCAATGCAATTTAAATGTGTCTCCATTCTAATCTTCCATATGCCATAGTTGGTTCCATCAAGTTTAGGACTGTCCTTCCTAAAATAGTTAGTAGATATTAGATCTCCTCAAGCTGTTAAACTTCTACAAAAGAGGACTAGGCTTTGATACCAATTGTTAGGTCCCGGAGATAACTGAGAGGGGGGGTGAATCAATTGTCAAATAAATTCAAACCAAAAACAACTTAACCAACTTAATGCTTAATACCGATAAACCAGTTCAATATGTCGGTAGATAGTTTTAACAGTTAATTGCTATACCGGTAAGGATTAGTGCATGAAACATAAAGACAAAGTCACCCACAACACATAACACCAATATTTGTATGTGGAAACCCTGTAAGGGGAAAAACAATGGTGGGAAACCTTACCCACAATCAGATGATACTACTACAGATAGTAAATGTACATAAATGGAGTTTGCACATGCAGAAAGGCCAAGCGCCTAGAGCTCACTGCTCAATCACAAAATGGGAGTCACACTGACTACAATTGGATGATTAAATCCAATAAAAATGTACTGCTAAAATTAGCATCTTCATATGCTGGATTCAGTACCAGTGTAGTTCTGATTGTCTTTACAAAAAACCCTCCTTCAATCTTCAAATGATGTCTGCATATATAGCTCTACTTATTCTTGCATATAGCTTCACACAATCCTTTTTCGCATTCTACACTTGATCTTACAAATAAGATCTTACATTTATACCTTAACCTAAGACCAATTTTAGTAGGTCGGCTCTACAAGATATTACAATAAAATTAATTTACATATCAATTAATACCCGATGCAATAACCGATTCAATATGTCGGCTTAATGTATTTACAACAATAATAAGTCATCTCCATAGCGTGCCATGTTGATTTGGAAAAGATAAACCTACCGGTGTAACATGGATCTATTTGCTGGTAACAACAAATATGCAAATGCTAATGTACCAATTAACAAAACTTCAAGACAAAGTGTCCACACAATGTCTTCGACATAACCAAGTGTTTTCCATATCATTCCAAGTGCTGGTGATCATTATATCTTGTCAGTGTACCAGATACTAGTGACTGTGCATGAGTCACTTGCTTGCCGGTGAATGTTGTTGATTCTCCAAAGTGCTAGAGTTGATAAGTGTTTAGTAGGTGTTGACATCAATGACAAAACCATACCAAAATACCAACATGCCTCTGTCGATTTCTCTATTGGTTTCTCTGTGTTATCAGCTATCGGTAGCTCTGTGTTATCAACTGCCGATACCTCTATCTCTATTGGTTTCTCCATGCCAGCATTCATATTACCAGTATTTATTCCACTATCCAATACCAGGGATTTCTTTTGAGAAATACAACATGAGGCATACCAAAAGATTACCAAAACGAAATGTTCCTTTCTTGTCTCCTTTTATCTTTTTCAAATTATCAACTAGTTCATCCTTCAACCATTCACATACATCTATTTTTACATCATTATTTACCATATCATAAGCACTTTTAATGAAAAGACTAGAAACTGAGTTAAGTCGGTTTGCATGTGTGGTCTTATAGCCTAAAATCATACTTATGAATCTCACATTGATATCCTTGATGTCATTTACTCTCAGGGATATACTATCAAATGTTGCTCCTGTTAAGGTCATGACTGTGTTGTTAGGTACCTTCTTTGTCTTGTCTGGTCTATTGCCGATAGAGGGTAAACTTGTTACTACCCTAATTGCTTGCCGGGTCAATTTGTAGACTGAATCTAACCAAAGAAATTCTCCATGTGCCCTACTTAGGACAATTCTCACTACCTCCTCTAGAAATTCAAGGATATTCAAGATTTCTACAAAACCTAAGGTCTCAATAACCTTGTGCTCAGGTTTGACATTTCCATTCTCATCACAAATTACGGTATTAAACATCTTTAATATTTCCATAGAACCTAGTTCTTCAATATTGTAGTGAATATAAATTCTAGGGTCTTCAGCATAAGCTACACCTTTAGGAATTTTTGAAAAAGCACCTATGGAATCATCTTGTTTAGCTATCTTGGGAATAATTTTGAAAATGGGTCTAGGGCATTTTACAATAAATTTGGGAGCAGAAGATGAAGCCATTTGAAAAATACCTTAAGCTGTTTGATAATGTTTGAGTTCTTGAAAGAAATCGCTTCAATTCTTTGCCTTGAATGCCTTTGCTCATATTTTCATGCTCTCTGCTAGTTTGAATGCTTGGTGATTTAAAAATGAAGGAAAACCGATGATTTATAATAAAATTTCATTCAACAACTGCAATAAATGCTCGCTGGATAAGTGAAAACTTAACACATCTGCCGGTAAAGAAGAAATTTTTCTTCTCACCATCTACCGAGGGTAATCTGCATGATATTCAACTTGATACAATACCCCCAAAGGGTTACTTCTCAGTTGGATGAAGAATCTCCTACCAGTGGAGTAATACTCTGTTCTATCGGTGAAGGAATTGTCTCATTAACATTCTGATATGTCTTTCTAATCCATTGTTTTGAAAATTCTTGTTTTACCTCATCAACCTTTTCTTTGCCTTTCAAACTGGGCCCTTTATTGTATGCCGGTGAATTCTTGCTTCTATAAAATTTTGCAATATGTCCAATCTTGTTACAAGCATAACAAGTCACATTATTCTTCTGAATAGTCTTTCCATATCCTATGCCGGCTTGTGTTCTGCATTGATTAGATAAGTGCCCAAATCTTCCACAAACATAACATCTCACATTCATTCTGCAACTTTATGAATTATGACCAACTTTGTTGCATTTGGAACATTGACCAATGGGAGCATTAGTGTTCTAATTGTTTCTAGATCTACATTGATTTTCTCTATGACCATATTTGTTATAGTTAAAGCATTTCCCATTAAATTTGTAAGCATTAGGTTGTCTTGTCGGTCTACTATGATCATGATTGTTTGTAGTACCGAAACTTTCACCAACTTTAAATCCAATTCCATTAGTATCTCCATTAGGTTTTTGACTTTTTAGCATATCATCAAGTTCTTCTAAACTTTTCTTGAATTTCTCTTTATGTTGATTTGCAGTAGCCAACTCATTTTCCAGAATTCTCATCTGTCTCATAAGTTTAGTTTTATCATGTTGCATGTGAATCAGATCTATCTTTAACATATCATTTTCATGACTAATTTTTAGATTCTCATTACCAACATCATTTAGTCTTCTAGTCAAGTCATCTTCATTCTTCTTTCTATCTTCAATGTCTTTAGAAAATCTCATAGTCATATCTTGCATTTCATTCCTCATAGTCATATTTTTTTGCCTCAATTTGTTCACAAGCTCATTAAGAGTTTCCTTTTCATCATTGTCATTCTGCATCTTCTCATGAAGTTCTTTTCTTTCATTTCTAGCAATAGTAAGATTCTCCTGATGTCCTTGAATGAATTCATGTGCAGTCCTTAGATCATCTTCAAGTTTGATATTCTTCAACTTCTCTAAATCATAGTCTACTAGAGCTCCTTCCATTTTCTTTCTTAAGTTTTCCATCTGCACTGGTGTCAGAATCTTCCTCAAGCTATTAGGATTTTGAAAATAGAGGAACAGGCTCTGATACCAATTGTTAGGATTAATGATAGTCCCAAAGATACTAAGAGGGGGGGTGAATCAGTATCTAACCGGTGAACAAAATCTTTAACTTTATTAAGTATTTTGCATTCCAAAATAGTGTACCAGTAAATAAGAATTAATGTAGTAAATAGAAACAATACTGACAACATAGAAAGCACACCATAACACAAGATGTTTAACAAGGAAACCCGGTGTGAGAAAAACCTCGGTGGGATTTGTGATCCACAATATTCACTCACTGGCCAATGAATAAATATTACTTACAATGAGGAGGCTGCATATGGAGGAAGGCCAACTGCCTAAGGCTTACTACTCAATCACAAGATAGAAGTCTCACTGACTTACAAAATGGATTAGGAAAATCCAATACAATGTACTGCTTCAAATCAACATCAACTATGCCAGGTTCAGTACCGGTTTAAGCTCAAACTATAACCATAAACCTTATACAAAATATGCCCTATGCATTCATATATTTCTATCTCATCTCCTATTACATCCTCTATATCTATATGAAAATTATTTACAAGATCTCATACATATATGAGTCTATTACAATATCCCATGTCGTCTTTACAAAAAGATATTTACAATTAAATACAATAAACAAAGAGTTTATTCCTGTTGGTTGGGGTGCCAGTATATATTGTTGTTGTTTCTGGTGAAGTGTCTATTGGTGCTGGTGTCTGTCGGTGGTTTACTAGATGAATGCCGGGTGATTGCTAGAAGGTTGCCAGTAGGTTGCTAGTAGGTTGCCATCAATGACAACACCATCATTTCTCACTAGAGTGTAAAATTCCAACATCCACAACCATCTATTTATTTCTCATGTTGGTCCTTTATGCTTGCTTGATCATTTGCTGAAATTGCATCAAAAATTTTAAATGTGAAAGATTCAAAATCAAAAGAGGAAAATTTTTCCAGAAAACTTTTACTTAATTCCTCATTATTCATATAATCAAAAGTTTGTTTAATAGCAGGTGTGGCTAGACAAATTGCCAATTCTTTTGGTTGAATGACATAATCATTTGCATCCCCAGAAGAATCAAATCCATCAGCTTGAAAATAATAAACTCCTGCAATGTTAGAAGTGCCATTCTTAGTCTCAGATGATGCTTGAAAATCCTTTTCATTAAAAACTGTCAAGTTTTGACAACAAGAAATAGATGATGTTGGCTTTGTGACAAGATTCTTTTGCGGAGGCTTCTTTCTTGGGTAAAAGTCTTGATTATGAAAGTAAATTTCAGATTCTGGAACTTTCACAACACATTTAATCATGCATTTCATTCCACTCAAAATCATATCATTCTCTATTTCAATAGCTTCCTTATGTGCATCTTCTAGATTTTGCACCTTCTTACGTTTCAACAAAAACTTAATCTCAGGATGTGCAACAATAAATACACATTATTGATTACTTTCAATCAGTTGAGACCCATGAGGAATCTTTCCAACACACTGATTAAATCTTTCAATGAAACTTCTAATGGGCTCATCTTCTTTTTTTTGTATTTGAAAGAAATTAAGCAACAAATCATATGTATCAATCACGGTTTTGAATCTTTCAAGAAATTTTACCTTTAAATCATTCTAGCTAGTAATGCATCCATATTCTAAATTTTGAAACCATTTTGCAGCATTTCTGGTGAGGCTTTCAACAAACAATCTCATAAATACATCTTCTTTTTGCACTCCAAGAATTCCACAGGCAATGGTAATTGCTTTAATATGATCATCTGGATCTTGAATCTTGTCTCCAACAAACTTTGGAAAACATTGTCTTGATCTTTTAGGAAGGGTTGAATATTGTGGTAGAGCAAATGGACCAAAATGAGCTCCCCATGGTTGTGTTATAGCCAAAGCCATGATTTCAGACTGAAATTCTTCAACCAAACATAAACAGAGTCACCAACTTTCGTTCTAGAGAAATACCATTAATATTTTTGAGGAAATATGAAAGCACCAACTCTTTGATTCTTTCCTAGTAGAGTCGCCAAAAAATTGTTGGTTAACAGATTTGTCATTCTTAACTACCTTTCAAAAATGATTCACAAATACCCAAATTGAAAGACAAAAAAGAACCAACAGTTGAGTCACTTGCAATAGTGAGTACAAGTGCTCTCTGAATTTTGATATTAAGGTACAACTCCTTTCGTTGGATAAAATGTATGTTTTATGAATATGCTTTTAACTGGAAAATAATAAAGACAAACTAACATCTACCCATAACCATGAAAGTAGATGTGAAAAAGTGATTTAAAATGAGGTGAATGAAGATAAGTAAAACATAGTTTAATTGCCCACACCTACGGAAATACCCTTTCCAATAGAATCAAAATACCCTGGACTTTGATCGAGTCTCTCTCATGCCTCAAAGGACAAGGGGGATCAGAATACCCAGGCAAAGAGCTAACAACAAATTTCTTTCCAATTTATAAGTTATTTATGAAATCAAAGTTTCAGAATCAAATGCATATACACAGTTTGATGTAACAGAAAATGCAATGAAAGGTAATCACAAGAAAAACAAAGCTCATGATAATCAAGAGAAAATATTGACAGATGCACAAATCAACAAAATCTTCTTTATTTCATCAATGGGAAAATGTGGGCTCACAAATTCCACACCACTGTAAAATAAAACCATGTAGTTCAGAAAACTATGCTGCCCTCTCTTTTTTTACAACAGAAAAAGAAGAAGAATCCCAACTCTTTCTTTTTATTACATATATATAGCCTCCTTTTTCAATGACACTTTCAGTTATCAATAACTGAATCTTGATAAAGAGAATAAAATTCGCATTCCCGTAAAATTGGTGCTCTCAAACATATTTTAAAACATTCTAAAATGTTTTAAAATATTATACATAAATAAGTAAGAAACTTTAAGTTTTCTTGCAGCTATTTTTTGCTAAATTCATCTCGGATTAACCAAGCATTTTGGAGCCATGAAAATTTGCGAGCAGTTATGATATTTAAAATTACAAATGGGTTTTTAACCATTTTTGTATAGATCGCCAAATCAGGGTACTTCCTTTGTAAATTGAACTTGTCAACTATATTGCTACAATGAGAAAATATTAAAATAATACATCATATGGGCTCGTATGGTCACAAAATTAAATCTGGGAGCATTTTAGACCAAAATATTAGGTAGGTTGTCTACAGATTTTGAAATTTGCAACTTTTTTTCTGACTGTATTTTTGGGTTGGCAGATATATGTGCAAAATTGGACTGTTAGACTGAACCGTTGAATTGTTGAACCTCAAAATTTGAACCTTGAACCATGGGGTTCAATCAGAAGGTTCAAAATTACTCACTTCACCCACAATATGCTTCATTAATCACTTTGTCTTTACATTCTGCTCCACGTTGACCTTGAACCTTGAACTTTGAAAATGTTCAATAGTTCAAGCTCAATGACAATTGTTACAAAGACCTTTAACTCTTTTAAAAACAAGGCCATGATACAACATACTCCATTTGAACTTGAGCCTTGAATTTAGAAGAGGTTCAATCGACAGGTTCCAGTTCAAGAAAAAAATTTAACAAGACAAAAAACGAGAATTACACAAGCCTAGACTAAATGAATACTCCTCATTTTAATGATGTGAGAACAAAATGCCCACAAAAATGGGGAGGGTAACATTAGTGATAAGAATAAAGTTGTGATGACTAGGAGAAGGATTGTTGCTGAAGAGATATGTTCGATTTCAAAGATTGAGCCTAAAGATGTTGCAGAAGCATGCAAAAATTAAAATTGGATAAAAGCAATGGAAGAAGAGTTGAATCAGATTGAGAAGAGTAACACATGGGAGATTGTTCTAAGACCTAAAGACAATAATGCAATTGGTACTAAGTGGGTGTTCCAGAATAAACTGAATGAAGTTGGTGAAGTAGTAAAAAACAAAGCAAGATTGGTATGTAAAGGGTGTTCTTAGATGGAAGAAATTGATTATGAGGAGACTTTTTCTCCGGTAGCTAGAATTGAGGCTATTAGATTGCTACTTGCATATGTTGCTTATAAGAATTTCAAGGTGTATCAGATGGATGTTATGTCAGTCTTTTTGAATGATGATTTGGAAGAGGAAATCTATATTGAGTAACCAGATGGATTTTCTTTATCAGATGAAGGAGATATGGTATGCAAATTGAAGAAAACACTGTATGGACTTAAGCAAGCCCCTAGAGCTTGGTATGCTAGATTGGATAAGTATTTGTTCAAGTTGGGATTCTGTAAAGGTACTGCTAATAGTATTTTATACTTTAAGGTTGATAATGATAACATTTTGATTATTGAAGTCTTTGTTGATGATATCATTTTTGGAGGAGATGATGATTTGAGTATGAAGTTTGCTGATGATATGCAAAAGGAATTTGAGATGTCTATAATAGGTGAAATTAAGTTCTTCTTAGGATTGCAGATTACTCATACTGATAAAGGTATTTCCATTTCTCAATCTAAGTATGTGATGAAATTGTTGAAGAAGTTTGGGTTAAATGATTCTAATTCCGTTGGAACTCCTATGGTGACTAGATGCAAGTTGTCTAAGAATAATGAATCTTAAAAAGTTAATCAGAATTTGTATAGATCTATGGTTGGTGGATTGTGGTACTTAACTCAGACTAGGCCATATATTATGCATGTTGTTTGTCTTTGTGCCAAATTTCAAGCTAATCCTAAAGAGACTCATGTTACTAATATAAAGAAGATTTTCAAATACTTGAAGGGGATTGTTGACTATGGTTTGTGGTATCCAAAGAATGATGATTTCTTGTTATGTACCTATACTGATGTTGATTTGGCAGGCGACATTGATGATCAAAAGAGCACTACTAGTGGAGCTTTCATTCTAGGGAAGAAGTTAATTTCATGGTCCAGTAAGAAGCAAGATGTTGTATCTCTATCTATTGTTGAAGCTGAATACATTACTGCTACTAGCAATTGTACTCAAGTAGTTTGGATGAAACAAATGTTGAAGGATATTAGAGTGATATATGGTGATAATTCAAGTGCTATCAATATTTCCAAGAATCTAGTACTGCATTCTAAAACAAAGCATGTATCAATAAAGTATCATTTACTGAGGGAGAAAGTCAGTGATGAAGAAGTCAGATTGGAATATGTATCTATAAAGGATCAGATTGCAGATATTTTTACTAATCCTTTTCCTACAAATATATTTATCTATTTGAGAGACAAGTTAGGGGTCTATGCCCCTCCTAATGAGAACTAGATGTATGGAGTCATATCAATCCGGTGGATTTCAGAGCCTTATCCTTTTATCTAGGTTGATGAGTTGGTGTTGCTACTTAGTTGAAGTAGTCAGTGTGTGATTCAGATGATCAATTGTCATTTTATCCTAAGGGGATGATTTTCCTTCTTAGAGGATGAGTTTTGGGAGAGAACCATGATCTGTATTTTGTCTTTGACATTGTTGTCAAAGAGAGAGAGATGCATGTGAAAAATTGCCTTATCTTTGGAGCTTTGTGTGCATAATCTTAGGGGGAGTTTTATGTAGATTGATGGTGTTGATCTATTCCTTTGCATTGATTATTTTTCACATTCATAAGTTGCCATCAATGCCAAAGGGGGAGATTGTTGGATATTGCTACTGCTAGGATATGTTGTTGTCATTGATGTCAACATATTCTCATGTTTGGTGTTTCAATGATTGCATTAAGATTAATCTAGTTGGTTTATTTTTTTGGGATGTTCAATCAACTAGAAATAATTCACTCTTTATTTATTCCGTGATGTTGTGTGGTGATTTGGTTGAGTTGTGGATTCTAGTATGAAGGTTGTTCTTCTATGTTCGGTATTGCAGTGTTATGGTATTTGATCTGTTGTGCTCTGGTATGATCATATCTTTGGTTGCGGATTTGGGAGAGTGTTTTGGATGTTCATGTGTATCTACATTTTAAATGGTTTGTGATTTGGTGCACCATAAGTTATCTTTCTAGTCTGAATTGTTGTTGATGAGTGTTCTTGAGAAATAGTGTGTTGAATGATGAAGATTTAAATGAGTTGTGTTGGTGCAACTATTGCAGATGGTTCTAATGTGATTTTTGGTGTTTCTTGATCGTGTCCTATTTATTTTGTTGGTCCACATTGATCCTTGTGTGTGATATTGGTGATTTTGTTGATCTGATGATATTCTTCATGTTATGTGGTATTTTTGGTGGTGATGCATGTTTGGGGATTTGATTTAGGTCCATGCTATGTCATTTATGGCATTGTATTGGTCCAGTGGTTTATTTATATATCATGTGATGTAATTTTGTAATTGAGGGTTGAGGGTTTGGCTGACCTTGTAGTCAATGTTGATGAATTATATAAATAGGTGTTAGATTCATGTAATTTGGGTGTTGATGTGGTGTTTGCATTATTAGAGAGTGGTGTATGTGCTCATAAGCGAATTTATTCTTCAGTATGATGTAGAGGTTGTTGAGCAGACAAATGAGACCAACCAAAATTGTCATCAGGAATTAGCAGCTATTATTTTTGTTGTTCATATAATCTGGATTATAGTCCGATTAGTATTGTAAGGTAGTGAACCTTCCCTAAGTGTTGGAGCCTTCTGGGTCACTATATCTTGAGCAGTGAGCTCTAGGTAGTGTGCCTAAATGCAAGTGCATTTCCCATTGTAATATTTACACATACTACTAGAGAGTATTTGTTGGCAATTGACACTCATTTGATTGATATCTATGCTTGATTAATGGTTTAGGGTTGTCATTGATGTCAAATCTTCATGAGAATCCTATTTGGAAGCTATAGTTTTTGGAGAAGTGGTCTGGTAACCGGTAATCTGGCTCTGGTAATTCAGGCTAAGAAAAGCAATTTTAGTTCAGAAGCTTTCTAGTGATTTCAATGCTCAAATTCATGAATGGGATGATAGAGATAACATATAATAATTATTTTATCATTATTTGGGTGATCGGCATATGTTTTTGATGATTTGGTTCAAGTTGACTCATGATTACACGTTACTTTACAGGTTGACTTGACAATTATTTATTTTTATGATTATGGATATATTAAGATTGGTGTAGAAGATCTTTTTGGTGTGTGGTAAGATATGATACTTGAGCAAGTTGTGATCGAGAAATCCTTTTGGCACAGTTTTACATGCACATTTTTGACCTGATAGCTGACTAAGACAAAAAACAAAGCAGGGTTGCAGAGTAGATACAGTCAGAGTTTTGCACTTAACTGAAACTCATCTAGACATTGATTGGTGCTATTTTGGAGTTCAATAATTGTAATTCATCATTGTAAATTATTTGTAAGGGAGTTTTCCTTCTAGGTTTGTATCCCTTATTGTAATTGAGTTGTAAGATCTAGGCAGTGTGCCTGAATGCTAGTGCATTCCCCTTTTGTAATATTGTTTTTTTACTGGGAATAATGGAATAATATTGTGGGTTCAATTTCCACCATGCTTTTTCCCATTTGGGTTTCCACATAAAAATCTTGGTATCATGATTTTGTGGTTGGTTATCTTGTGTTTCTGAATTTCACTTTCTTGCATATGCTTCTAGTGGTTTGAAATTAAGTCAAAAAATTACTTTATTGATAGATCATTGATTCACCCCCCTCTCAGTGATCCTTGATTCCAACAATTGGTATCAAATCCTATTTCCTCTGAGGAAGCCTAACCGCTTGAGGAAGGTCCGAGAGATTTAATCAATGGATTCTGATTTGCAGAGACAACTTTGTGTGGCACTTGAGGATCTTGATGCAGAAAGAAGTGAAATAAGTTCTTTGAAGAGAAACTTGAATGCAATTGAAGACTTCATTAATGGTTTGAAAGATCAAGTGAACACTTCAAGAGATAAGATGAAAGAATTGATGGACAAGTTGAAGTATAAAGAAGATCAAATCATGGAAAATCAGGACAAAGCTGATGAATGTGATAAAATTGCTAGAGAGAATGTTGTTTTGAAAAATCAAATGCAATCCATTGTGATGAAGTTGACTAAGAAAATTGAAGACCGAAATAAAATTGAAGAAAGCTTGACTCAATCTAAAAAGGATAGAGCAGATGAATGCTTCAGGCTTACCTATGAGAATGATTAGTTGAAGCTTGAGTTGAAAAAAACAAGGAATAATGGTTAAGAAGTTGAGAGACATATTGTTGTCCTAAGAGATGAACTTGCTACTATAAATGAATACAAAAACAAATTCAATGCCAGCTCAGCAAGGCTTGATGAAATATTGGAAAGTCAAAGACATGGGAAAGGCATGTGAGGACTCAGATTTGAGAAAGGTGAATCCTCCGGATCCGGACAAAGCAATGCAATGCCTAATCATAAGAAGAGAAAGAATCCTCTAGTAAGACAACCTAATGGCCATAAATTCAATGGTAGATGTTTTACTTGCAATAAATTTAGTCATATGGAAAATCAATGCAGAAGTAGGATGAATAATGGAATGAACAATATGAAAAATGGTCCTACCTTTACCAGTTAGTGTTTCGTATCCAATAATATTGGTCACAAGTCAAACATGTACAAAGCAGTTATGAACAATTTTCAGAACAAGAGATGTTATGCTTGTGGGAAGTTTGGACATATCTCTAATCAATGAAGGATGAGACCAAATCAGATGAATTTCAAACCTATGCAGAGAAATGTTGTTTGTCGTGCATGTAACAAAATCAGTCACATTGCAAAGTACTGTAGAAGAAAGAATAATGATCTGGTAAAAAAAGGCAAATCGGATGAAAAGGGAAAGAAAAAAGTAGAAGAGATTAGAGACAAGCATGAGAAGATGTGGGTTATAAGAGATGAATCCAAAGCAGCTAGTGGATCTATACCTGAATCTGGTGCAAATTCTTCATCTAGTAACTAAGGCATTTGGCCTTAGGGGTGGCATTTTTATGCAAAATCATGCAGAACCCCCTGGAGAGATTTGTGATCGATCAAGATTGATTGAAAAAGTTTGGAAATGATTATCTGAAACTCATCATGTCAATCCTTGAATCCAGTGAGTTGGTTTATGCTCAACACGGCATCCGGCTGAACATTACTAGTGCATTTATGTCAACTTAAAATTAGTGTTTGTGAGGTTAAAAGGGGCAAATATGAATCATTTCTCACATTGCATACGAAGAGTTGAGACTTTAGAATGAGGTGAACTATATTTATAGGTGATCAGAAAGCTTGAGATGATCTGACAAGGAATTCTTGTGCATCCAGAAGAAGAAAAAGTTATTTATCGAAGCGTTAGAACCCTAAATTTCTTGAAATGGTGTCTTCTTTAGTTGATACACCCTTGATAGTATAATTTTATGAGAGAGAAAGACAACAATTGAAAAAGACATCCTTTTAAGTTTGTTCAGGATGATCCAAACGGTGCTTTTTTGTCCATTCCTTATGGAGTTTTGCATGTTGATGATGTTAGCGCATATATTCATTGTTCAATTGAGAAATTGGAAATAAAGACATCTTAACCCTGTATACTGAGAAGCTAATGGATAAAGCTAGAAATCCCAAGCCGGAATATGCACAATTGCAGAGGAAGGTTTTCACATAGTTTGTTCACTTTCCGACATCCGATGAGGATGAATGGGTAAGATACATTCTGAGTCATGTCCATGATGAATTAATATGGTTGGACAAACCTTACAAGATAACCAAGTAGGCCATCCATACAGTTACTTGCCTAAATCAAACTGGTGACTAACCTAATTTGAGGAAGGTAACTAACCCTACCATCACAAAGCTAACCGGTGCTTAATTTGATAACAGATCTATGACCATTGATGATATCCTAGAGTATGATGTGAGATTTTCATCCATGATCATTGGTTATTAAGTTTACCAGTCTAGTAGATTGAATTCAGTCTCCAATACTGCAATTTATGCAGCCTATCAAATGGTAAAAGAAGATATGCAATATGATTTGTGCACAATTCTTCTTGAAGAGCTCCTGAGAAATCTAAAGAAGATCAAAATTGATAAGAATAATGTCTTCAAATTCGATACTCTGATTATTTGTCATACACTGTACTTCATTAATGAGGTCCCCAGGACAAGCAAAGTTCAATGGGCTTATGACTTACCAGTGGCTTCTCAGATCAAACAAGGTCTGCAAAGACTGGGAAATAGAGAAAATCAAATAGCTGCCCTGTGGATCTTCTTCAGGACCTTCCAAGGAAAGATGAAGGAAAGGGAAGGGTTTCCTAAGGGGATTGTGGAAAAATCTAAAAAATCTATTTGTTTCATGGTTGACAAGGACTAATGCCACATGAAGGCAGTGGAGCCTAGGACAATTTGGATTTTGTCAATGGGTTATGAGGTAGATGCTAAAACTCTTGAAGCCTATGCTCAACACCTTCTGAGCAAACTGATAGACCCGCAAGAAGAAAAAATTGGCAATTTCAAGGAGAAAGTCACGTATTTGCACAAGAAATTCACATAGTCAAAAAGGAAGAGAAAAGAAACAAAGATGGAAGAGGCAATAATGGAGCATACGAGTTTCACCAAAGAAGCAATCAAGAAGGCTAAGGAGAAAGAACAAATGGAATCTAGGAAGTCCAAGACTAAGTCGATTCCCTCCCAAGATAAGATTAAGGAGACTAAGTCTTCCTCTACTCTGGTGAAGTCATCTATAAAACAAATCTCATTCTTGAAAGGAGTGTTGAAGCAGAAGGAGAAACCAAAGAGAACTTATGCAGCTGTATCCTCTGTTGTTTCTAAGACAGAGTCGGATGAGGAAGTAGAGAAAGAAAAGAAGAAAGGTGAATTTGTCAGAGTAATCAAGAAACCTCAGTTTGGTGGTGAGAAATACAAGACAAAATCAGAACCCTCTCTAATCGGTAGGCCTAAAAGAGGAAGCAGGGTAAGAATAGAGTTTGATAAGGACCTTGAATCCGACAAGGTAGAAGGTAAGTATACCTTTATTCCTCTGTTAACTGCAAAAGAACTAATTGATGAAATTGTCAAGGAAATCTTAAGAATATCAGTGTATACTATGATAAATTTGATAAGAATGAGAAGAGGGAAGTTGTGGAAGCTATTGTATTACATCTACATAACTTCAACAAGTCTTTAATTGAATTAGAACGTAGTATTCCAAAAGATTTGTATAATATTCTTGATGCTAGGAGACTAACTGGAAGCAGAATAGATAAAGAAATGAAAGAGAATGAATTGATAAACACCAGTTCTTGCATATCCCAAGAAGAGGTTGATAGACTAATGGAGTTGGTCAACTAGAAAGAATTTAGAAGAAAAAACAGAGTAAATAAGCTTATGGTTGACAGGGTTGAAGAAGTGAGAAAAGAAACAAAAGTGACATGGAAAAAGTTTCTAAAGAACAATCGAGTACCAATTAATGAAGATGAATCTCAGAAGGATGAAACCTCTCATCTGATAGTCCAAATCCATTCAACCCTTGATGCTATAGATAGTCAAAATCCTTCGATTGATCATCTGGACACAGTGGAGATGGAAGGTGAAGAGTCCCAAGAGATTCCTAAAGTTGATACTGCACCAAGTGGTGACACTGGTGCAAAAGATGATGAAAAGGAAAAGGATAAAGAAGGAATGGTTGTAGAAAGATAAGAGGTAGAGAAGGACAAAGTATAGGAGAAGGGAGAGCAAAAAAATGACAATGTCTTGACAGTCACGACAATTGACACTCCTAAGGGAAAAGGGAAAAGAATTCTCCCACAGATTTCCATTAATTTGATAAGCCTATTGACATTGGGCAAATGTCCTCGGTAGAAAGGCTAATGGTTGCAACTGTAGTTCAGGCCCAAGCCAGTCAAGACATGGTTAAATCTGAAAGTGAAGATAAAAAGCTTATTCAGATGTCTATTAATTTTTTTCAAAAGGTGGTACCAGACTTGCAACTAGATCCCAATTCTAACCCCTTCGATAAATTATTGCAGTTGATTAATAATGTAAATACCGATTTTGAATCATTGGAGAAGTCTACCACCAAGTGGGTATTAGATAGATTTAAGGACGTTTGTATGTAGACATTCCAAAACATGATACAGGATGACAAAATGAGATTAACAAAGGTCTGCAAATGATCTCAAAGGCATTGACTAAAGGTGGTAAGATATATAAATCTTGTCTTATTTTTCCCAAATTCACAATTGATATAGACAAACATATTAATATTTATCAAGGCAAGCTAGCTGAAATATCTCAGTCATCTGATTCTAATGTAGCCCTAACCAGTAGCATATAAGGGAAAGTAATGGCTCTAAATGATCAAATCTTGAGCTTTAATGAAGAAAAAGATAGAATTTTGAGGAGACTTGGTGAACTCCAGAACCTGATTGCCCCCTAGATGGACACCATGCTGAGTAATAAAGTAGATTATATAAAGGCTACAACACAACCAGTTCCGACAGACCTCAAGGAAGTGAAAATATATGCCTACATTTTTCAGTGCATTCATCATAGTTTTGGAAAACTTTAAGAATGGGTGGGATACCCACTTAGGATTTCTTAAGACCATTTTTGCTAACATATTCAAGTATGTATAGTGTATCTGGTAGATATTGTGTGTGTGAAAAAGTGGTCTATAGCTGCAAGCACAACACTTCAATTAAGTCATTACATGTATGGTTAGTAATCAATAATCAATAAGTAAAAAACCATAACAAAGTGACTAATTGCCTTCTAAAAGATGCAAGTATAAGATTGCTCTCAGATTTTTATAAGCAATACCAGTGACTAGACTACACCAAGACGAAGGATTTAATCTATATGATATTAACTATATGGATGCAAGATGGATGAATAATTCAAGCAATAATCAATTCAAGCAAATATGGATTCAAGCAAGTATGGATGCAAGTAATAATGAATTCAAGCAATATGGATGAAAATAATCTAAAAAAGCACAATGATCTTCAATGACTCTAGAGAGAAATTAGCGTGATAATAATCTCCAAGCGTGTTCTCAAAAATCTTTGGGGTGGATTGGAATGAGAGCTAAAGACTAAATTTATAGAGAATTACAAAGAGATGATGAAAAAGCTCAATTTAGGATTAATTGAAATAATTGAGAAATCAAGTTCAGTTAACCTTGAGATAGATTCCAATTATAGTTTAATTGAAATGCATTCAAATTAGAAGTTCAAGTTGCATTGGAAATAATAATAAATTAATTCCATGCACTTGTGATAAAAATAGATAATTCTTTTATTTATTCAAGAAAAGAGTCTTTTCAATGCAACTAAACTTCTTTTTCTGAAAAGCTTTGAGTTCCAATTTTAGAGAATAATTCAATTAGTTCAATTAAATTGCTTTTCTGATTTCAAGTTCTAAATTTAGAAAAAGAAATAATATCTCAGGTTTCATTTCTCTCTCAATTCAATTCTTTTATTTTATTTTCAATTCAACCCTTGCTTTGTAATTAATTCCTCTTTTGTAATAAATTAATTCCTTTTGCATGATTAAATTGCAAATTTATTAATTAATTAAATATGCAAGGATATTTAATAAATTAAAATAAGATAATTGATCAAAATGATATTCTTGGAAATGATTCAATTAATTAAATAAATATTTAATTAATATTGAGTAATTGATTTGCCATGTGATATTTGATGATTAAAGAATTAATAATGCGCTCAAGGTTGATTTAATTGCCTTTGGTTAGGACCTTGGTGATGTTGTCGAGATTAGGGGCCCATGGTTTAGATGACCATTTTTAGGGTATTACATTTGGCCCTCTTTGAATTAATATGCGAGCAACACGTTGGTTCAAAGAATGTGTGATGTCTAGGAGATGTCAGTTTTGAACTTGATTGATCACGAACTAGATGAATAGCAAGGTGTTTAGCTTGATTCGAAGCGATGAAGTCTGATTAAAGTGATACCAATCCCAAACTTGATTTAACTGAGGAATGATAGAAAACAAAAGATACCGAACTTGAACTTGATTGATCAAGAAGTGGATCTTACTGATCCAAAACTTGATTGATCTAGACACAACGAGTGAAGATAAAAATTGATCTTGAACTTGATGGATCAAGATACGATGAGTGAAAAATAAATTGTCTAGCTTGATTCGAAGCGACGAAACTGAACACCTGCTTAGATTTAGCATGTGATCAAAGATACTCTTTAAACTTTTGATTGAGTTTAAATGAATAATCAGCTTGATGTAAAGCGATGAAATTGAATAATGTTAAGAGATTGATTCAGATGAAGGCAAATATCAGCTTGATTTGAAGTGATGAAACTGATATGCCCCTAGCGATTGATTCCATTTAGATGATCGAGAGATCTCAACTTGATATGAAGTGATGAAGATGAGATGCCCCTTTAGCAATAAGAATTGTTTTTCTTTAGTTGAAAAGATTTTGCTCGACTTTTGATGATGATTTGAAAAAATTTCTCAACTTGTGAGATATGAGGTCATAAGATCGTGAGTATGCCCCCTCCGGAACGAAATCGAAAGATAGCAAGGGTACATTATAGGCAATTGTTGGCGATAATAAGTTATTTGAGCACAAATTGATCGTGAGGAATTTTTGAAAATACAGCGTTTATTGATGAGAAATTGAGTGCAATTTGATTTGTAGAATTGAAATTGAATTCAACGTTGATTCATGAGAAATTTAGTGCAATTTGAAGAAAGAATGAGCATCTGATGAAAAAAGTGCTAAGTGGTCAAAATTGTGAAATTGACTAGGAAAATGATCTCAAATTTTGATTTCGATCCTAAAAATGGAATCAAAATGGGCAAATTAGCTAAGGGTACAATTTTCATGTCTATCGGAGCAAGTTTAAAAATTAGGTTTTTGGCTATATATGGGATGAAAGTGTCATTTTCAAATCATTTTAACCCTCCAAGTTTGAAAATTCAGAAAGGACTTTTGCGAAGAAAATGGTGGTCCCTACTCATCAGCATTGATTTGAGCGCCAAAGATGACATAATTGACCCCGAAACTATGAGCCAGTAGTAAGTGATCGATCTTAAGACTCTTTATGTTTTCAATTTTGAATTTTTTGGTTCATTTTTCAAGTTTTTGGCATGTTTGGGGTCGGGTTTCACATTTTATCATGTGAGATAGGATCCTATCTCGTATGAGTAAATGTTAAATTTTCTTTTGTCATTTAAGGCCATTAGAATTGTCGTTCGGACCCCACCCTTGTTTCGTATGAAATGTCTGAAAAAATATCATTTTGTCGTGCGAGGTCTTATAATTTGTCGTTTGGGAATGTTTTATCGTACAACAGCTATTCCTGACTCGTACGAGATGTTGCCCCTTTGTGTTTTGTCATTTAGGAAACAATGAGCATTTTTGAAGGTGTAAGCTTGAAATTTTAATTTTGCACTTGACTCAGTTGGATTTGTGTGATGTTTTACTCCTCTTGTAGGCTCATTTGGAATGTTTTTTGATGCTTCATGGTTGGGTTTTTGTAGGTTTGATTACCTCCTGTGCTTTTCAGATGTGTTTATCCTCCCACTATGACATTAGTATGACATTTATCAGAGGTTGAGCAGACTCATATTGATGTGTGCGGTTTGACCCATCTTCTTAGTTTACAAGATATTCGTGTGAATCATAGAATGCTCACAACATTGGTTGAGCATTTTCATTCAGAGCATAACACATTTCATTTGCTAGTGGGGGAGTTGACTATCACTCCCAAGGATTTATATAGGATCCTCCGTATCCCTTTTGCTAGGGATAAGGTGGATTACAATTCAGGAGACCTTCCAGGATTACAAGAAGCGAGACATGTCTTCAGGGATCCTGACATTTTGACCCATTCCATTAGTTGGGACATTATGATGAGCAGATACAGCGAGGAGTTTCCTCTGGCGTGTGTTCTAGCAGGATTTATCGACTGTTTTTTGATGCTAGACAAAGGGCAACAGGGTTTTTAGTGTGGTTGGGGCAAGATGCTGATGAGATTGATGGAGACCCCTTAGAGGCTTGGCTAGGGTTCTTGTATATTGGCCCACATGTATCGCGAGATGCATGAGATTATATATAGAGATGGCAGGAGCATGGCTGCAGGGGTATTCATTTTATAGGTTTGGGCTCGGGAGAATCTTCCTATTTGTCGGTCTGTTGTAGATGATAGTAGAGAGCTTGGGCAGCCGATTATATATAGGTATGCCAGTTGTGTCACACAACCCCATCTGGGAAAGATAGATTTTTGGTGGTGGAAGTTAGATGACCTAATAGCCATAGTGTGGAGACCTTATAGAGGTTTGGAGCCATGGGATGAGTGGTGACTGGTTCGTAGGGACCTTTTTGTTATGCACCCTCTTATTGGGAGATTGCAGACCATTATTGAGCGGTTCATCATTTTTTAAGTGATGAGGCTGTAAGGTAGGCCTCAGGGGATCTCGCAGGAGTATACAACTTATGAACATTATGCGGATGAGGAGAGATAGGTATGGTCTCCACAGTTGTCCTATGCTTTGGCTATGCAGGAGCTGACTGGTCTACAATGCCTTAGATGGGACTATATGGTATTGCCCCAGTACAGAGAGTGGTTCCCGTAGCATCATTTTCCTAGGTTTATAGATCTGGGTGAGCAGGTGCCTTGTATAGAGGATATTAAGGATGATGCTCCCGCACCAAGATAGGGACAGGGTCAGAGGTAGGGCCAGAGACAGGGATAGGGATAGAGAGTCAAGGCTCCAAGGTAGACAGGTGGTGATCCTAGTGCTAGTAGCAACAAGATTCCAGCCGAGGGTGGACAACAGAGGGGTGAGGGCGGATCCCTTGGGAGAGTAGGAGTGAGATTGGGTGGAGCTGAGGAGGAGTGAGTAGCTTTGAGACAGGTTTGACAACGAAGGGATGAGAAAGGTGGTACTGGAGGTGGAGATGGGGGTGGAGAGCCTATGAGAGAGTAGGGGATGGATGCAAGATGGTTGATGAGAGCACGTCTTGCAGAGCTGTAGTCACAATTGATAGTGGCTCGGATTCACCTGGCGGAGTGAGATCAGCAGCTTGCAGAGGTGAGGGCTGAGTGAGATCGTCAGCTTATAGAGTTGAGAGCAGAGTGTGATCGACAGTTGGCTAAGCTAAGAGCAGAGCATGATCGTCAGGTCACGACGATGAGAGCAGAGTGAGACACCCTCCAGTAGGAGGTTTTGCATCAGAAGAGTAGGGCAACATACTATGTTGCAGCACATAGCATGGCAGTTCTAGTAGTGCAACAAGTGATCCCCTATTTAGAGTATATGGCATGCTTAGAGGGAGCTCGGGAACCTCGATAGGATCCTGGTCATCAGCCAGGCGATGAGAGAGAGGCCCTGAGCTAGATATTCTTTTAGTAGCTCAGATATTTTTTTGTAGACACACCCATTTGTTTGTAGCCTATACAATTCTTGCTCCAATGAGAGTTTGTATATGTCATTCGACATCATTTTGTACTCTTAGACTATATATATATATATATATATATATATATACATACATATACGAGATCCGATTTGACTTCATCATACTTGTGTTGATTCATTTATGAGATGTCTTTTATATGCTTTATTTTATATGTATGCATTTCTTTTTAGTATGTAATGTAAATGATTATGGATGTCTATTTTTTTTCATTTTCATATGCAAATAGATGAATGTGTAATGAGTAATATGAAATGTATGAGTAATGCAAAAAAATTTTATATTTTCTATGCAATAAGATGAATGTAGATGACTGAATAATGAAATGTATGAATCTATACTAAATGTTTATGTATGCAGCTCAACATCTCAAAACACAAGTACTCGATCAAAGAAATGATGATAAATAGACCACTTAGCGTAAGAAATGATGATGCTTTCAGCTCTCATTCAAAAGATAAAGAGATTATTACCATACTGAAATCACTCTAGATTCACAAAAAATGCAGAATGATATGCAAATAATATGCAACCTAAACCTAGTCACTGGATTTAAAATACTTAAGATTCATCACTGAGCATAATGAACACAATAGGCAGGTTAGAGTTCTTTTCTTTTTCAATGTACAATATTTATCATCTTGTCTGCAATGACCCTTTTTTCGTTCATATCCATGGACAGATTTTGCAGGGACCCGAATTACATCATAAAGAAATTCCCTCAAAACAGACAAAGAAATGATATGGACCTCTCTGTAGCATACAAATAAGCGGAGTCGAGGTATGTGAGGCGATTTCACCTTGATGTGAAGGCTCTTATCACAAACACCCAACTAATTTAAATGTTTCCAGATCATCATGATCATTCCTACAAGCAGAAATCAAAGAAAATATTATGCCCCCAATCCTTGCTCCTCTTAGTCACAATAGACTTCCTCGATTTACTCATAGGGATAATAATAAAAAACCAATATAAAAGACAACATACAAATAAAATTTTCATTCATAGCTCAAATTGTTTAGTGATTGTTTTCCATTATGTTGTTTTTCTTGTTTACTTAGTGATAAAAACTCTTTGGTAGTTAGGAGACAAGTGATTGACTCAGAGTGGACGACTACGTCTTGTTGACGAAAAGATGACTCGGTTGACACTGCTTAGGATATGCAAAATGCTCAGTCGATTAACCTAAGGCTAGGACGTTGATCAATTTCAAGTCATGAGGGTTCCAACAAACCAGGATGGCATGAAAGTGACTGAAAAATATGTACAAGCGAAAGCAAAGATGCATGAAAGTGGGAAATACCAATGTTGTGTTGATAGATGAAGCACTTGAGTACAAGAGGTGCCTGTTTGACAGGTTTTCACTTGCTTGGTAGAGATTCATTTTTTTTTTACCAAGGTGCCTATTTACCAGGTTTTCACTAGGGCATTTTCTCTCTTTATATATTTTTTTTCTTCTTTTTTTTTTTTGATTTTTTTGATTTTTTAAAGGACTTTTTTCAATTTTTAGGATTTCTTCAAGACTTTTTCAGCTGTACATGTTGATGGCACAAATAATGCTAAGCGAAAAATTTCTTCAAGTGGATGGTGTTGATCGGTTCATGGGGTTGTTCTCCTTCTAAATTTAAGAGTTGATAGGCACTAGAGCTAAATACAGTAGTAACGATATAGGGACCCAGCTAGTTCGGTTCAAACTTCCCTTTGTTGTCTTGAAACTGTTGATTTTTAGTATTTTCTCTCAGGACTAGTTCACCAACCTGAAATTCTTTTTGTCCAACTTTTTTGTTATATCCTTTGGACATTCTCTTCTGATATACTCTGAGATGATCAAATGCCACTTGCTGACGCTCATCCAACCATTCGAGTTCTTACAATCTAGATATTCTATCATCTTCATCAGTAACAAGACCTTGCAAAGAAACTCTTAGAGATGGTATTTCTACTTCAATAGGTAGTACTGCTTCGGACCCATACACCAAAGAAAAATGTATAGCCCTAGTAGGTGTTCTGATACTTGTTCTGTAAGCCCATAGTGCAGGATTGAGCTGCAGATGCCAATCCTTCCCGGATTTGTTCACTGTTCTATGCAAGATAGTTAGTAGGTTTTTGTTAGATGCCTCGGGTTGTCCATTACCTTGAGGGTAATATACTGATGACTAGTGTTGTTTTATTCTCTAATTTGATTCCTTGATTGATTACATTCTAAAGTATGATTACAAATATATATATCGATCCAAAGGATCTGGTTGGCCCAAAAGGATCAAAACCCTAACGTGTAGAAATGAATGAGGTTGGATTTTGAATTTCTCATAGAGCTCATCTAGATATTTATTCTTAAACTTTCCTCCATTATCAGTCATGATGGACGAAGGTATCCCATACCTACAAATGATATAGTTTAGGATGAACAAGGCAACTTGTTTACCGGTTGCTTTAATGAGCGGAACCGCCTCTACCCACTTGGTGAAATACTCAGTGGCAATTATGATGAATTTATGTCTGTTGGATGATGTAGGATATATCTGACCAATGAGATCAAAGGCCCATTGCTGAAAAGGCCAATGTGTAATGAAGGGTATAAGATCCCTTGTTGGAGCATGTATGAGATTTCTATGTAGCTGACACTTCTCACAAGTATTAGCAAATTTGATGGCATCTTTTTCCATGTCTGGCCAGTAGTAGCCAGCCCGTAATAGTTTCTGTGCTAAAGTAAGACCATTTGAATGAGATCTACAAATACCTTCATGAACTTCCGATAACACAAATTTAGATTCTTCAGTTTCTAGACACCTAAGCAATGTACCATCCAAACCTCATCTAAATAAATCGTTAGCAATGATAACATACTGTGAAGCATTTCAAGTTAGGTTTCTTTTCTCATTACGAGTAAGGTTTTTAGGGATAATTTGGTCTCATAAATAAGAGTAGATGTGACTGTATCGGGATGAGTCATGTCCAATAATAGAACAGACTATTTGGGTCTCAAGAGAATCATAGGTAGGGTAATGTACCTCTTCCACTAGGAATTCAAAGCGAAAGTTGGACTCTTGTAACTCAGGTATAGATGCCAAGGTGGCCATAACATTTGCTGCTCTGTTTGTGGATCTAGGAATCTATTGGAATGATACAAAAGAAAAATACTTTTTAAGATCATCAACCATCCTCTTATAAGGCATCAATTTCTCATCTTGAGTCTGATATGTATCATTGATTTGATTTATGATCAGCTGAGAATCTCCATAGATATACAATTCTACAACCTTCCATTCAATAGCTAGCTTTATCCTGTTCACCAAAGCTTCATATTTTGCAATATTGTTTGTGCAAGGGAATAGAATCTTATAAGACTTTGGGATTGATTACTTCAAAGGAGTAATAAACAATATTATAGCACCAAAACCATTTTGAGTTAAAGACCCATCGAAGAACATCTTCCAGGGTTGTTGAGTAAGATGCATTATTGATTCATCTAGAAACTCAATATGCAGTGGTTGAGTATCCTCAAGCGGAGCTTCAACAAGTTGATCAGCAATTACCTATTCTTTTATGGCTTTGTGTTCCACATATTCAATGTCAAACTCTATAAGGATCATGACCCATTTTAGCCAATCTTCTTGTTAGTGTTGCTTTGTTGAGAAGATACTTGAGGGGATCAATTTTAGCCACCAACTTGACTGAATGTTCTAACATGTAGTGTCTCAATTTTTGTGATGCAAAGACTAATGCCAAGCATGATTTTAGCCAATTCTTTGATAGGTCGCCCCTGCATTCTTTAGCCCAAATGGCATGACATTCCAGCAAAAGGTTCCCCATGCATAGGTGAAAGCTGTCTTTTCTTGATCTCTAGGAGCTGTTTTGATTTGATTATATCCAGAGAATCCACCCATTAGTGAGTACATCTCGTACCCAGTAGTCATGTCGACTATCATATCAATATTTGGCAATGGAAAGTCATCTTGCAGACACGCTTTGTTGAGATCTTTGAAGTCAGTGCAAACTCTGATAGATTTGTCTGCCTTTGACATAGGTACTATGTTTGAAAACCATTCGGCATAATCTATAGCTCTAATGAATCCAACTTTTAATAAGTTTTCTAGCTCAGCCTTGACCAATAGTGCCACATGTGGATGCATCTTACGAAGTTTTTGCTTGACTGGTTTAACTCCTGGTGTGATAGAAAGATGGTGCATGATGAGATCAGGATCCAGGCCTGGCATATCAGAGTACGTCCATGTAAAGTTTATTTTCTTTTTTGTGAATAGATGAGTGAATTCCTTCAATTCTTCTGCTGATAGTGATTGAGCTACATGAATGATGTGTGGTGTCTCTTGACTCCCAATGTTCACTGGCTGAGTTGGCTCAATCAATATGGAGGACCTTTCCTAGAAATGACTTGGCAGTACATCAAGTATCTCACCTTCAGGTGCCTCAGAGAGGTTTTCACCTTTAGGTATGTCCTTTATTTTCTCTTTTTTAGAATCTGACACCACCACAATGTGGTTTTCGCCATTAGATCTTTTATTTTTTATTTTCTTGTTTTTGCGACTAAGATACTTGATATCCGCTTCAGTCATGTTTTCACTCTGTTCGCTGGTGGAAGAGTACATGGGTTCAACTGCATTGAGATAATAGGATAATGTATAGTCATTGGCAAAAGTATGTATATTCATGGGTTGGTTCTATAAAGTACAGTCAATTAGTTCTGGATGTAGTAAGGATAAATGTTGGACAAGTTTGAGAGCGTTCATAGTATTGTCATCACAACGTTAGATCGAAAAGTCAAGTTCTAGAAGGATACCTTGCGTAAGTGTCTTGAGACCAGGAAGAGTCAGAACATGATTATTAAAGTTCACATTAATATTTAGTTGACCTAATCCAATAGACATACTTGTAAAATCGTTCACTATGCCAGACTGGATGCCATATCGTGGTTCCACAATGATAAGATCAATAGACAGATTTTCATTGTTTGTATCAAATGATTCAGAATTTGAGGTTGAGTAGATATCATCTTGAATAAGAGTGTCATTAGTGTTATCAAAGTCATCGGATGAAGTTTTTGAGTCTTCTTCAAGTGATTTAGTAAGTGTATGTGTGGTATCAACACCAACATCTCTATTACTGCAAGTTCCTTCATGTTGTGGTTCATTTGTCATTTGTATCTGACACACCTGTTGACATGATCTTATTGTTTCTGTGATTTGTTGTCGTCTACTCCATTCAGCTTCCTCTGGACTGATAACTGGCTCTTGTTTCCAGTAGCTTCCAAATCTTCTTGTGTGGTGCTATACCTGATTTGTTCTATTTTAGCATAGGGATACATAGATGAAAAAATTTCTGGTACTCTTCCTTCCTTCAGTCCTTGTTCATAATTTGCTTGTCTCTTTTATCTAATTTCTTGTATTTCCTTCTCTAGTTTTATGTGCATCAGTTCTTGAGTATCATATGTAGTACTAGTAGACTCTTACGGAGTTTTTGTAGTGGATGTGTCTGAGAGGTGATTTGGACCCTATTCATACTTGTTTGAATCAGTCTGTGAATCATCTACTTGCTGCCTACTAGTATATGTGACCAAAACTTTCAGTGGTGCAAACAATTCTCTGATTCTTACTACTTAATCTCTTATATCCTTAGGGATCTCAACTTCTTGTATTATTGTAACTGATACCATCGAAGCTTGAGCACTGATTGTTTCTTCTTTCTTGACTGTTGATTCCTCTTTCTCTTTTCTACACTTTGCTTTTGTTTGTTGAGCATCTGCTTCCTATAATGTTGAAGGCAATATCCTTTTCTACCATTTAGACTTAGAAACATGTTTGTGATCTGATGTCTTTTTTGGATTGTACCCTAGTCCAACCTTATCATTTGTGGATTTTGTTTGTAGCTGAATTGGTTCAGTAATACCTTATTTTTGTTTGCCTATAGGACCAGTACCTAAATATCCCATACGTTGAATCATCTTGTAGCCAGGACCATATTGGTTTGAGTAAATCTCACAATGTCATACCTCCTCATTTTGACTATCTTCCTTAAAGAGCTAGTTAAGAACAACATCCTCTTCTATTTCATCTGCCAGGGAGGTAGAAGACTATAGAAAGAGACCATCATATATGGTATTCGAAGCTGAATTTTGTGTTCTCATAGCCTCTGATGGTTTGCTCAACTGTTTTGGTGATGGAGGGAGAGAAACTAATGAAAGTAGCGGCTCTATTTTGTAGCCATCCATGCCGGTATTTGTAATCTTCAATCTCTTTTCTAAGTCTTTCATCAGTGCTTCTGGATCTTCATTTGGAGAGGCTTCCCTATTATGAGGCACAAAGGTATTTGAACCTTTTGTCAATGCATTACATATGATAGTTGTATCAGTAGGAATACTGACTTCAACTCCATTATAAGGAAACTTTAAGCATTGATGGTATGTTGATGGAACTGCCTTCATTTCATGAATCCATGGCCCACCCAATAAAATATTGTATGACAATGGAATATCAAGTACCTGGAAAAGGACATCTCTTTCTACCGGTCCCACTCTAATTGGTAATGATACCAGACCTTTGGAGATCCTTTCTTCTTCATCATAGGCTTTTATTGTTATTTTCTTGCCGAGGATCAATGACATTTTTAGAGAATCCTAGTTGTGTAAGAAGATTGTAAGTATAGATATTCAACCTCGTGCCTCCATCTATCAAAACACATTTGACTATGTGTTTATGGATCATGGTTTCAATATACAATGGATGGTTATGTGGATGATTTAGTGAGTTGTCATGTTCTTTAGAGAAGGTCACTTAGTGAGGTGAAGTCAGATGACCCACCATAGACTGAAACCGATCAATGTCTAAATCTTTTGGAATGTTAGTGGTGAGCAACGCTTTGTCTAGAATTTCTTTGTGAGCAGATGAGAGTTTTAGCAATTCAAAAATTGAGATTTGAGCATTTTTCCATTTCAACTATTCAACAATACTATATCCAAAAGATGATGATGAAGTTAACCTTTTAAATTTGTCCAAGGTTGATTCTTTTTGTTTGTTTGATTGGGCTAGTGGGTTCGATGTTTCTTGAGCTGGATTGGAAGAATGAGCTCCATGGAGAGTGACTTTCTTCTAAGAATGGGTCAGAGCTCTTGCATATCATGATTCATTTGGTTTATCTTGGACTATAATCACAATGCAATATTCTGATTAGGAAGGCTCAATCATGTTAATAATGTTGTCATTGCTGGTATAAGTATAATTTACTTTGGCACTACCTTTGGTCTTCAAGGAATCACCTTGTTTGTAAATAGGTAAAGGGTCCTTAAATGCTTTATGATCAGCATTGGTCAGATGATTCCCAACAACAACTTTACCAGCGTCTATAAGATCTTGAATCTCATGTTTTAGCTTCATGCAATTGTTTATATTATGGCCTTTATTCTGATGGAAGTCACAGTATTCATTTTCTCTCCACCATCTTGGTTTAACTTCTAGATCATATGTTCTGGAGTTATCTGGTAGTGTAATCAAGTTGTTTGCCAATAAAGTTTTGAAAGCAGATTCATATGATTCTTTGAGAGGAGTAAAATCACACTTAGGTTTGGAAAGCCAAGGCTTTTCTTTGAACCATTCTTTTGTTTTCTTTGGTGGATTTTCTGTTGCAGCCTCAACAACTTTAAGTGCTTGTGTACCACTATCCAAGTTGAATATTGTAGGCTTTGAATTAGCTTTAACAGTGTCTACTACTCCATCATTAACAACATTCTTGTTGTTGTCTTTACCAAATTTCCAATACTTGTTCTTCTCTTTAGAGCTAGATCCTGGTTGTGTTTCTTTCCAAGGCATGATATCCCCCTTCTTTATGAGCACATCTTCCATTCAAATGGTATTATCTACCATTTTGTTAAATGATGGGTGTACTTGCATTTGTATACTATATTTTAGTTCCGAGACCAAGTTATTGACAAAAATATCCATTTTCTCAGAGTCTGGGATAGGTCGAGAATACCTAGAGAACATCTTTCTCCAGCGTTGGAGGAAAGTAAGAAGAGGTTCCCCTATTTTCTATTTAGTATTGCAAAGCTCGCTCATAGTCATAGGATGTTGTATGTTGTAAGAGTATTGTTGTAAGAATAGTTGGATTAGTTCTTCAAATGTTTTTATTCCTTTGGGTAGACTTGAGAACTATTCCATGGCTTGACCCCCTAAACTCCTTGGGAAAAGGCACATGAGGTATGTTTGATCATGCATAAACTCCATACAAGTAGCACAAAACTCTCTGACATGATCTTGAGGATCTGAGGTACCATCATATTTTTCAAATTTTGGGATCTCCACTTGTGAAGGAAATGGAGGCATGTATAGATTCTTGTCAAATGGAAAGGGACATATTGTTTTCAGAGAATATTGTTTTGGGGACTTATCCTTATTTTTTAGTTCTGTGACCTCCATCCATAAGGCTTGTAATTGTTTTTGTACCATGAGTATAGGTGATTCTTCCTTTTTAGTAATGAGTGTCTGAACATCATATCCAGTAGGAAGTTTGGCACCTTGTTTTTCTAATTCTAAGAAATAGTCTTCCTTCTCTTAGGTCAGGAAAGCTTTCATCATTTTTCTAAAGTCTTTGTCCTTTTGACAGTCAAGGATATCTTTTTCTGGAGGTTCTCTATCTTCATTAGCCTCACTTGATGAGGAATCATTATTGGTTTTGTGAACATTACGGTCATTTTTGTCATTGTATTATGTGTCATGTATAGTGGGAGATTCAGGTTCATCAAAAATTGGTAATCCTGATGATGAGGGGTCGTCAGCAAGCGGGTCCTTCATGTAAAATGGATTATCTTGATATGTGAAGGTTTTTCCTTTGCCTTTGGCTTCTTTCTTACGAGAACTCCTGGTTTGAATAGAAATTTTTATGGATTAGTGTGACCTAAAGTTGTTTGTGATGCAGAGGTCAAGATCAATTTCAGAGCTAGTTTGTTCAGTTAATGCTTGAGAGAAACAACTAAGATTTTAGTCTGGTTTCAGGAAAGATCTATCCTGTGTAAGACATCTATCTAAGTTGATTCTAAGAGTAGTGTAAGATTCAGTCTAGTTTTAGGAATGATCTATCCTGTGTAAGACGTTATCTAAGTGACTTAAATTTGATAGGTAGTTAATTGAACTAGCTGAAAGATGATCAACCAAATCGTGCAACACTAATGGTAGAGGTACACTGTCTTGATCTGTTTATGCTTTGGATGATGATAACCAGTATTATGTTCGTTGTAGACTATTTTTAGGCAAATTTGATTGTTCTATTCTGACAAAACCAGAGATTTGTACAACGGGATTTTCTGAACTGGATGATAATAGTTTTGTTTTGTACGAGTTGTTGCCTCGTACCGTACGACAGATGGGTATGTACAGGATGATAAAATACTTAGAGCCATTATGTTTCGTATGACACAACATACAGAGCCAAACGACAGCTGAAATGACTCATACGACACAAGATCTGACACAGGACGACAAATGACAAAAATCATACAAGACAAGATGTGATTTAGTATGATAAATAAGCAAACTCGTACAACTATTCAGAGGGCAGAGACTTAAAAGTTTTTTCGATTGCTGAGTATGACAACTAAGTATGACCAATTCTGAGATGGACTGATTTTTGACCAGGATAGACTAGTTTTGAACAAAATTTTGACTTAGGATGGACAAGTTCTGACACAGATAGATTTTTGACTTAGGATGGACTAGTTCTAACATAGATAGAGTTCCAACTTAGGATGGACTAGTTTCTGACATAGACAGAGTTTCGACTTAGGATGGACTAGTTTCTGACACGGACAAAGTTTTGACTTTAGGGTGGACTAGTTTCTAACACAGACAGAGTTTCAACTTAGTATGAAATAGTTTCTGACACGGAAAGAGTTTCGACTTAGGATGGACTAGTTTCTAACACGGATAAAGTTTTGACTTAGGATGGACTAGTTTCTGACACGAACAGAGTTTCGACTTCAAATGGACTAATTTCTGACATGGACAAAGTTTCTAATCACTGAGTTGTTTCTTGTCTTCTCCAATTTGGTTATTTCTATTTTTGTTTTAGGGATGAAAACACAAAAAACACGTAGTATAAATAGTGACTCCAATGACAACATTCAAACCCTAAGGAATTTGGTGAGGAAAGAAAACCTTTGCTTGTAGACTCAGGTACACACCCAATAGCTAATTAGAATATGGACGTTGAGTCTCATGTAATGGATTCTCAATGCCATATTATCCGAATCCAAACACTAATGGGGGCACGAAATGACAAGTATCTTGGGAGAGTTACTATCTCTCTTGCACAAAGATTATCCCCCTTTCGGAGATGAACTGGGTAGCTTCTAATTTTTAGTTGGAACTAGTAAGGGATTTGTTTGGTGCATAGAGGTATAAACTCAATTAAGAGGTCTCCCAGCCTTGAAAACCAAGGTTTAATGTACCCGAAGGTACAGAGGAGAGCTATTCCCAAGCATTGTCGTTGACTTGATTTTCATCAAATCATGTTTATTTTATAGTGGGTTGGAGTACTTGGCATTTAACCATTTCCACTTGGGTCATTCCTCTCTCACTGACTGTAATGGCTAAAGAGTTATTAGCTTCTCGAGAGGGCAGGCTCGCTAAAGATGCACAAATCTCAAACTTAAAGAAAATGCCTCAAGGGTCTAGATTTCTGATTGTCTACCTCTCAGAATTTACTTAAAACATGAAAGACGGATTTTTTCTTTAACCAGATAGCAATTTAGGTGCCTAAAAATGAATTGAAAGAATACACAATGTTTAGTTGATTCTCCTTAGGCAACTTGCAAAGACAACAAATCAGTAGTCATATTGTCTTTGTGTGATAAGCATATTCTTCGACAAGCGTTCTACAAAAAACTGATTAGGATGTGAAAAAATATTCTAAGATAGACAGATAAACAATCAGGGTCAATCATCAGAATAATCAATTTGAATCAGAAAACCAAAATCATGAAATTTGCCTTTTTAACTAGAAAATACAGAATTGTATGACAGAGTTTTAGATTGTACGATACAGGATTCCTTCTTGTACAAGACAGGATTATAGTTCATATGACACCTGCATTTTGTTGTTTTATCTTGTGGGAAGAATCGTATGAGATGTATGGACGAAAATCCAAAAAATATAAAATCTAGGAAATAACAAGAAAATAAGCAGTCAGTCTTGGAGGCTGAAAAATATAGTCTTCTGCCCCACAGTGGGCGCCAAAGATATGTGTGTGAAAAAGTGGTCTGTAGCTACAAATACAACACTTCAATTAAGTCATTACATGTATGGTTAGTAATCAATAATCAATAAGTAAAAAACCATAACAAAGTGACTAATTGCCTTCTAAAAGATGCGAGTATAAGATTGCTCTCAGATTTTTATAAGCAATACCAGTGACTAGACTACACCAAGATAAAGGATTTAATCTATATGATATTAACTATGTGGATGCAAGATGGATGAATAATTCAAACAATAATCAATTCAACCAAATATGGATTCAAGCAAGTATGGATGCAAGTAATAATGAATTCAAGCAATATAGATGAAAATAATCTAAAAAAGCACAATGATCTTCAATGACTCCAGAGCAAAATTAGCGTGATAATAATCTCCAAGTGTGTTCTTAAAAATCTCTTGGGTGAATTGGAATGAGAGCTGAAGACTGAATTTATAGAGAATTATAGAGAGATGATGAAAAAACCCAATTTACGATTAACTGAAATAATTGAGAAATCAGGTTCAGTTAACCTTGAGATAGATTCCAATTATAGTTTAATTGAAATGCATTCAAATTAGAAGTTCAAGTTGCATTGGAAATAATAATAAATTAATTCTATGCATTTGTGATAAAAATAGATAATTTTTTTATTTATTCAAGAAAAGAGTCTTTTCAATGCAACTGAACTTCTTTTTCTGAAAAGCTTTGAGTTCCAATTTTAGAGAATAATTCAATTAATTCAATTAAATTGCTTTTCTGGTTTCAAGTTCTAAATTTAGAAAAGAAATAATATCTCAAGTTTGATTTCTCTCTTAATTCAATTCTTTTATTTTATTTTCAATTCAACTCTTGCTTTGTAATTAATTCCTCTTTTGTAATAAACTAATTCCTTTTGCATGATTAAATTGCAAATTTATTAATTAATTAAATATGCAAGGATATTTAATTAATTAAAATAGGATAATTGATCAAAATGATATTCTTGGAAATGATTCAATTAATTAAATATTAATATTGAGTAATTGATTTGCCATGCGATATTTGATGATTAAAGAATTAATAATGTGCTCAAGGTTGATTTAATTTCCTTTGGTTAGGACCTTGGTGATATTGTTGAGATTAGGGGTGCATGGTTTAGACGACCATATTTAGGGTATTACAGATATTCTTGTATATAAGTTTTGGTGCAACACCCCAACTTTGGCATTGCTGTCAAAGGGGGAGAGTAGAGTGAAAAATGTATAGAATGATACAAGTTTTTGAGATTTTGATCTAAGGGGGAGCATTAAAATTTTTGATCCGGTATCCAGGTTGTTTCAACACTTAGTCATTTTTTCATGAGTATTGCCATCAATGCCAAAGGGGGAGAGTGTTGGCAATTGACACTCATCCAATGGATATCGATGCTTGATTAATGGTTTAGGGTTTTCATTAATGGCAACTCTTCATGAGAATCCTATCTGGTAGCTATAGTTTTTGGAGAAGTGGTTCGGGAACCGATAATCTGACTCCAGTAATTCAGGCTAAGAAGAGAAGTTTTGGTCTAGAAGCTTTCTGGTGATTGTGGTGGTCAGATTCGTGCATGGGATGATAGAGTCGACTTATAGAAATCATTTTATCATCATTTGGGTGATCTGCATATGTTTTTGATGATTCGGTTCAATCTGACTCATGATTAAACATTACATTATAGGCTGACTTGACAATTATTTATTTTGTGATTGTGGATATATAAGACCAATGTAGAAGATATTTTTGGTATGTGGTATGATGTGATATGAGCGAGTTGTGATCGAGAAATCCTTTTGGCACAGTTTCATGTGCACATTCTATTGGTATTTTGATTATGTTGATATGGTTTTATCATTGATGTCAACACCTATTAACACTTATCAACTTTGGCACTTTAAACAATCGACAATGTTCACTGACAAGCAAGTGACTTATGCACAGTCACCAATATTTGGTACACCAGTAGGATATGATGTTCACCGGTACTTGGAATAGCATGGAAAACACCTAGTTATGTCGAAGACATCGTTTGGACACTTTGTCTTAGAGATTTGTTCATTAGCATATTCGTATTTGCATATTTGTTGTTACTGGCAAATATGTCCAGGTTATACACCGACAGGTTTATCTTTTCCAGATCAGCACAACACGCTATGGAGATGATTTATTATTGTTGTAAATGTATCAAACCGACATGTTGAATCGGTTATTGTATCAGACATTGTTTTATTTGTAAATTGATTTTATTGTAATATCCTTTAGAGCCGACCTACTAAAATTGGTCTTAGGTTATGATATAAATGTAAGATCTTGTTTGTAAGATCAAATGTGGAATACGAAAGAAGAAGTAATTCGGTATATGCAAGAATAAGAAGATCTTTACACACAGACATCGTTTGAAGGTTGAAGGAGGGTTTTTGTGAAGACAATCAGAACTACACCGACACTGAATCCAACATAGAAAGATGTTATTTTGAGCACTACACTTTTATTGGATTTAACCATCCAATTGTAGTCAGTGTGACTCCTATTTGTGTTTGAGCAATGAGCTCTAGGCACTTGGCCTTTCTGCATGTGCAAACCCCATTTGTATACATATACTATCTACAGTAGTATCATCTGATTGTGGGTAAGGTTTTCCACCATGGTTTTTCCCCTTACAAGGTTTCCATGTACAAATATTGGTGTTATGTGTTGTAGATGTTATTGTCTTTCTGTTTCATGCATTAATCCTTACCGGTATTGCAATTAACTAATAAACTATCTACCGGCATAAAACTTTGGTTTACCAGTATTAAGCATTAAAGTTGGTTAATTTGTTTTGGTTTGAATTATTTGACAACTGATTCACCTCCCCGCCCCCCCCTCCCCTTAGTTGTCTCTAGGACCTAACAATTGGTATCAAAGCTTAGTCCTCTTTTTGCAGAAGTTTAACAACTTGAGGAGATCCAATGTCTTCTAACTATTTCAAGAAGGACAATCTTAAACTTGATGGAACCAACTATGGCATATGGAAGATCAAGATGGAGATACATTTGAATTGCATTGGAAAATATATTTGGGAAGTTACAAATAATGGCTATACTGCTCCTACTCAAAATTAGCCTAATCCACCTACCTTGGCTAAAGATGAAGAAAATGATTGCAAAGCAAGAGAAGCACTTTTGAGCACATTATCAGATCAACAAATCATGGGATTATTAGATAGGTCTACTGCTGAAGCTATTTGGGATCATTTGAAAACACTGAATGAAGAAGATTCCACCATCAAAATTGCAAAACTTGAAAACTTCCGGGTCAGGTAAGAAAATCTAAAAATGGAAGAAGATGAAAGGATTTCCACTTTTATGGAAAGAGTTAATGAAATTATTTTGGGTATTAAATGTTATAGAGGAACCTTAAGTGAAGATAAAATTGTTTCAAAAGTTTTAAGAGGATTGCCACCAACATATAAAATGAAAGTTACTGCTATAAATGAGTTAAGATCAATTCCTAATTCATCAATAACTAGGGATACATTGATTGGAAAACTTTCAGCTTTTGAAATTGAGGAATTTGGTCCTTTTGCTACTATAAAGATAGATTTAGCTTTTAAGGCATCAACACCATCTGCACCATCATTTGACAAGTTTGATTGGAAATCCTTTTATGCAAGAGAACTCAAAGAAAGCAGGAGAGAAAATGAAGAACTTGAAGAACTTGAAGCACTATTTGCAAGAAAAATGCCTAAAGGTCCAGTTGGAAGTAAGTATGAAGGTAAAGTACCCTTTAAATGTTTTAACTATAATAAGATTGGTCATATAGTTTCAAGATGCCCTGATAGACATGCTAGACTAAGAGAAGAAGGTAGAAGAACATACAAGCCTAACCCTGAATATCAAAGATACAAATTTAAGAAGAATAAAGCATACAAGCCTAACCCTGAATATCAAAGATACAGATGTAAGAAGAATAAAGATAAATCTTGTTATCTTGCTGATGAAGGAGTCACTGATGATTCTGATGAGGATCCAACAGATAATGGATGGAATTTTGTTGCTATAACAGAAGATCAACCGACACCTACTATTCAACTAGTAGAGCAGGCCCTAACAGCTAAAATTGAAGCTAAGGATGAATTGATCATTGATTCAGGATGCTCACATCATATGACTGGTGATAAAAGCAAATTCTTGACTTTTCAGGAATATAATGGAGGTCTGGTAAGATTTGGAGATGATAAAGCTTGTTTGATCAAAGGTAAAGGTACAATATCTCTTGATGGTAAGCATAATACTGACAATGTTTACTATGTTGAAGGTTTAAAACATAATATTTTGAGTGTTGGTCAATTAGTTGAAAAAGGATTTCAGTTACAATTCAAGAATGGAAAATGCAAAATTATGAACATAACTGGTTTGGAAATTGCAACCGGTAATCAAACTAGAGGTAACATCTTTCATTTGAATAACAGTGAAAAGACATGTTTTATTGCTCATATTCATGAAAGTTGGCTATGGCATAAGAGACTCTGTCATTTAAATTTTGATTGCATGGTAAAAATTAGTGCTACTAAGGCAGTTAGAGATTTACCTAAGATTGTTAAGCCTCACAATCTGGTATGTAAGGAATGTCAATTTGGAAAACAAGTTAGAGCATCTTTTAAAAGTATTCTAGAAAAATCCAATAATGCTCTTGACTTAATTCATACTGATTTATGTGATCCAGCTAGAACTAAAATTTTACAAGGTGATAGATATTTCATGCTAATCATTGATGACTATTCTAGAATGTGTTGGGTTACTTTTCTCAGAGAAAAATTAGAAGCACTTGGGAAGTTCAAACTATTCAAAGCAATGGTAGAGAATGAAACCGACAAGAAAATCAGATGCTTGAGATCAGATCAAGGAGGAGAATTTACATCTAAGGAATTTAATGCATTTTGTTAAGTGAATGGAATCAAAAGACAGTTATCAGCACCTCAGACACCACAACAAAATGGAGTTGTAGAAAGGAAAAATATAATTATCTTGGATGCAGCTAGAAGTATGTTATCAGAAGCAAGTCTACCACATGTATATTGGAGAGAGGCAGTAAGCACAACGGTCTATACATTCAACAAAGTTCACATCAAAGGTGAAACTGGTAAGACCCCTCATGAACTATAGTTTGGTATTACTCCTACTCTTAAATATTTCATAATATTTTGAAGTAAATGCTATATTAAAAGAGATGGATATATTGGAAAATTTGATCCTAGAAGTGATGAAGGAATATTTCTTGGTTATTCATCTAAAAGCAAGGCATATAGATGTTTTAACAAAAGATTGCAAAAAATTGTTGAGAGTACAAATGAGAAGATTGATGAACAATTCAGAGGAATTTCAAGGTATATAGACTCTGAACCGGCAATAGAAATACTGACAAATGAACCTACATTGAACCCACTGGTACAAAATGAAGATCTAGTTACACCAGTATCATCTGAAAATTCCATTGTAACTGAGGAACAACAACAAACAAAGACACCTTGGTATGTAAGACTGAATCACTCTGAAGATCAGATAATTGGAAACAAGTATAAAGGTGTTATGACAAGAGGAAGATTGACAAATGAAGAGGTATGTCTTATTTCTCAAATTGAACCATCATCAGTTAATGAAGCATGTGAGGATAAACACTGGATTAAAGCTATGGAAGAAGAATTAGAGCAAATTGAGAAGAATAACACTTGGACATTAGTTCCTTGGCCTAAAGACAAAAATGTGATTGAAACAAAATGGGTATTTAGAAACAAACTTAATGAAGATGGTAAGGTAATCAGAAATAAAGCAAGACTATGTGTAAAGGATATTCTCAAAAAGAAGGAATTGATTTTAATGAAACCTTTGCACCAGTAGCTAGAATTGAGGCAGTCAGATTGTTCTTGGCTTTTGCAGCACACAAGAACTACAATGTATATCAAATGGATATTAAATGTGCATTTTTGAATGGAGATCTTGAAGAAGAAATTTACATTGAACAACTTGATGGATTTTCTTTGACAGATAACAAAGATATAGTTTGCAGGTTAAGGAAAACTATAGGAGTTGAGAAAATACAACACCACAGGAACCTGGAGATCTTCTGCAAGCTGAATAACCTGTTACAAGGAGAAGCAATGAAGCAAAATTTGAAGAACATACAATACACAGAGAATATGCTCAAAAAGAGAGAGCTCAATATTCACAAAAATATGTAATGTGATTCTTACAATGAAAAGAAAGAACTCAACCTTTAATAGGTCAAGAAACCCTAAAAAGGGAAAACCTAGGTTTGCGCATAATAATTAATTAAAATAATTAATTATATGCACCTAAAGTTAGCTTAAGTGTAAAAGAGATAAAGGGAACTTAAATAATTAAACATTCGCAAAATTTGAAGAACATACAATACACAGAGAATATGCTCAAAAAGAGAGAGCTCAATATTCACAAAAATATGTAATGTGATTCTTACAATGAAAAGAAAGAACTCAACCTTTAATAGGTCAAGAAACCCTAAAAAGGGAAAACCTAGGTTTGCGCATAATAATTAATTAAAATAATTAATTATATGCACCTAAAGTTAGCTTAAGTGTAAAAGAGATAAAGGGAACTTAAATAATTAGACAAAGAATGTTTAATTAATCAAGTAAATACCCGAATACTCTAACACCCCCCCTTAAGCTAGACTTAGGGAGAAGCTAAAACCTAGAATAGCTACTGAAAGCAATAAAGATGGGTCCCGACAACAAGGCCTGATCAGGTACCCAAATACAATGAAATCTCTATGAAATGGAGAAATAGAGAAAACCACATGGGAACAAAACTCTACTCCAAAAAGAGATGGAAAAGAATATCACTGAAGCATGAAGACCTTGCAAACTCTGTCAAAGAATAACTGCTAATCTGAAGAACATCCACTGAACTAGAACATGACCAGGTAGAGAAGACTGTAATCTTCATGAGTGCCCTCAAATGACACTACTCAAATCAGGAGGCAAACAAGGCAAAACAACTGAAATTGAAGATACAGATGGCATGAGAAACCAAAGCCTGAAGAGCTGATCAATTGAACTACGGAAGCATTAGAACCAACAGGATAAACCTCCCCATAATGCAGAAGTGGGAAAGGAACAGGAACACTGAAAAGGACAGCCAAAAAACAACTGCATGATGAAGAACCAAGAACATCAAAGGTGCTGAGACACATCATCATGAGGTGAATGTCATGGAAGGAACACTCACTTGACAAAGGAAGATGGCAAACAAAGGCAAACATCAACCCCCTCATGGCACTTGATCAACAGTGCATGTACAACAAGACACAAGATATGCAAGATTCCAAATAAACAATGCATGATGGCACTTTATCTTAGTGCGTTTGCATAATTACAAGCTACAATGATAAGAAGACTGGAAATAGAAACGAGAATCAAAACAGAGACACCCTACCCAGAAAAGAGATCCCAGGACCTGAAACAACCATGATATCCACTAGAGTGCTAAAAAACAAAAAACTAAATAAAATATGCATGGAGTAGAATCTGGAAAAAGAAAACTCATATTTTTGGAAATTACATAGAACACGCTTTCCGAAAATATAAAGTTTTCAAAAAATGGAGGTCGGATGCTCATTCTACGTCTCCCAAAGTACAAAAAAGAGACCTCACTTTGACTGCAAAAAAAAATAGTCAAACAAAAAAATTGAATAAAATTACCAACACCATGAGGTTGGCCTTGGAACCAGCTTTCCGACGCCTATTCGTTCACCAAAATCTGACTCTGTATGCCCAAGATAGGGCCAAAAAACCAAACCCCCCCTGAAAAAGCCAAAAAAGGGGGTCTGGTGGCCAATGGGTGGTCCGGTGGCCAGGGAGCGGAGCTCTGGTGGTGCACCGATGGTTGGGCTGTAGCCGAGTGGCATCTTGGTGGCAGAGCGGTGGCTGGCTGAAAAATAGGCCAGGCAGAGGCGGCAGGGCCAGGGCTAAGTGCGGCAAGCTGAGCGGGCGGAGCCGGGCGGAGCCGGGCTGAGTTGCAGGCAGGGAGACTGGCGGTGGCAGGCGGCAGCGGGCCGGGCAGCTGGTAGTGCAGGGAGGTGGCGACCGATAGTGAAGCAGCGGTCGGGCAGAGTCGGGCTGAGCTGCAGGTGGGGAGACTGGTGGCGGCGACCGGGAACATGCAATGGCCGACGGAGACTGGCCGATGGCGAGAGCTGGCTGGTGGGGGCCGGAACGACGACATGTAGTGGCCGGCGGAAGTGCTGGTAAAAGGCGGCATGAGGCCCAAGGGTAGGCAGTGGCAGGGGCCGTACTGACACCTGCAGGGGGTACCGTGGGAACCCCAAAATTTTTTTTTTTTTTGCCAAAGATTTTTAAATAAAACCCTAGTTGCCTTTTTTCACTTTTTTAAGAAAATATTTTTGAAAGGCAAATTTCGGCCTTCATGCCGTAAAAAGGCAAATTTTTTATTTTTTTGAAATTTTTTTCTCAATCTGCGTGCCAGGGTCGTACGACCTAGATCTGAGAAAAAAATTGCTCCCAGAGGCTTAGGAACCAAAATAGGTCAAATTTTATATGACCATAGGGGTTTTCGAGCCTTCTGAGCACAATGGTGAGGTCTGTTTAGGCCCAAAGTGCTCAGAAAAAAAAGCTCAAACCCTAGGTACATAAAAAATTCCTGAAACCCCAGATCTGCTTCCAAAGCCAAAAATCTCAAAACAAGAATAGGTAGCTACAGATCTGTGCTCTAACACCATATAGGAGTTGAGAAAATACAACACCACAGGAGCTTGAAGATCTTCTGTAAGCCAAATAACCTGTTACAAGGAGAAGCAATGAAACAAAATTTGAAGAACATACAAAACACAGAGAATATGCTCAAAAAGAGAGAGCTCAATATTCACAAAACTATGTAATGTGATTCTTACAATGAAAAGAAAGAACTCAACCTTTAATAGGTCAAGAAACCCTAAAAAGGGAAAACCTAGGTTTGCACATAATAATTAATTAAAATAATTAATTATATACACCTAAAGTTAGCTTAAGTGTAAAAGAGATAAAAGGAACTTAAATAATTAAACAAAGAATGTTTAATTAATCAAGTAAATACCCGAATACTCTAACAAAAACTTTGTATGGGTTGAAGCAAGATCCAAGAGCTTGGTATGCAAGATTGGATACATATCTTTTGAAGATTGAATTTTCTAAAGGTAATGCTGACATCAACTTATACTACAAAGTGACTAATGATGACATCTTGGTTATAGAAGTTTTTGTTGATGATATAATCTTTGGAGGAGAAGATGGATTATGTAAGGACTTTTCTATTGAAATGTAGCAAGAATTTGAAATGTCGATGATTGGAGAAATAAAATTCTTTTTAGGATTGCAGATTTCACAGATTGATAAAGGTATATTCTTGAGTCAATCCAAATACTTGAAGTAGTTACTAAAAAAATTTGGGATGGAAAACTCTAAACCATTAAGCACACCTATGACTACAAATGACAAATTATCACTAAGGGATGAATCTACACCTGTTAATCTGACTAGGTACAAATCTATGATAGGAGGTTTACTGTATTTGACACAAACTAGACCTGACATCATGAATGCGGTATGTATTGTTTCAAGATTTCAGAGTAATCCTAGAGAAAACCATGAATCAACAGTAAAAAGGATTTTCCGGTACTTACAAGGCACTACAAATTTTGGCTTATGGTATCCTAGAGATGAAAATTTTGAATTATGTGCATACACAGATGCAAATTGGGCAGGAGATGTGGATGATAGAAAAAACACCACCAACGGAGCATTTTTTCTTGGAAGCAGATTAATTTCTTGGTTGAGTAAGAAACAAAGCTGTACATCTTTATCAGCAACAGAATCAGAATATATTGCAGCAACAACTAACTGTACACAGGTATTATGGCTTAAGAAAATGTTGAAGGACATAAAAGTAAAATGCAAGGAACCTATAACTATCTATTTGTCATGCCCAAAATTTTGGGCACGAATAGGATAACCTTTTTTTTTTTAAATCACAACTTAATAACATTAAATTTGCTAACATGAAATGCACTAGTAAGTTTGTCTCTACGATGTGTGAGTTAACCCTAACTATTAACTCAAGTAAGTGATAATAATTTAAATCAAATGCAAAACACTAAAAGAATTATTTATTATCTCATCGATTTTAATCAATAAATTAATTTAGTCAATTAATTGGCGTAGATAAAATTAATCTCCAATAACCATTAATTGTTTTTAGGAACTAAATAAATTAGTCCTAGCACTTAGTTTATAATGACCAATATTTATTTTAATAATAATTAAAATATGATTACACTAAATAGACATAGGGTCAATTAAATTCATAGGGAATATTTTCCTATAAAGTTTAATCTCAAGATCTATACCAGATTGAATCTTCAATAATAATATAATTTTGAACATCATTTCTTTTTTAAAATATCCTCATGGTTATCAAAACAAATATTTGCCCATATATAATTTATAAACACTTAATAAATTATTTAATCTAAATTTTGCCTTAATCTTTTATAATTTAAACTATATATATATATATATATATATTTGTAGTTATATATATAAATAAAAATGTTTACTCTTTATTATAAGTTATCTATGCAAACTCCAACTTTATTATTATAAAAATAAACCCTTTTAATATTTTTTTTTCATTTCTTTACTCATACTATCATCTTTCGAACACCCTAACCCAAACTGGGTTAGGGTTTCGGATTTCTTTGTTGTGGAGGGCTGAACGAAATCAAAACATGGTGGAGGGCGGCCGAGTTTTTTTTTTTTAAGAGGAAGGGAGGCAACGACGGCCATAAAGGTGGGCTCCCCACAGGGGCGGCCACTGTCGAGCCTGCGGGTCGCGAACCATAGAGGCGGCCTAGGTTGTCAATGTGGAACGCGGCCCGCAGCCCTGACAGCGTCGCCACTGTGAGGCACCACCCACAGTGGGGGCCGAAGCCTCCCGCTATGGGTTGCAGACCACAGTGGCGACTGCGGCTATTGCTAGAGGGGTCGCTGCCCACTGTTGCAAAGGGGGGCCGCCCTGCGGGAAAATCCATAGGGGCCGAGCCCCTTTCATGGTATTTTTTTAAACATTTTTTAAGTTTTTTTTAAAAATTAAATCAATATATATATATATTTATTTTAAATATACTTTTATATATTTTAGATGCTCTGGATTTCTAAGGTTAATTTTTTTTCATGCAAATGTATGGTGTATATTTAAAAAAAAAAAAAAGAACTTTTAATAGATCTATTAAAAAAAATTCTAGATTTAAAACAATGTACTTTTTTTTTAATATATATACTATTTAGCTAGAATTGAGATAACTAATTAATTTAGGTTTAATTTCTATAATAAATGATTGACAAAATCTAATAAAAAATTAAACAGCAATCTAGAGAAATATGATATATTTAATTCAAATAATTTGTTTAACCCTAGATTTTATTTTCTGCAAATAAACAAATGACAGAATTAAATATATTTATCCAACAACTATATAAATAGGTTATTATTTAAAATAGATAGACATTTAACTTTAGATTTTAATTTGCTGCAAATAAAAAATAGATAGAGTAAATCACTATATTTGCACTTCCACAAATAGATCTAAATGTTTTATTTTCAGTCTACTACATGCATGCTAATCTATTTCATTTCTTTTCTAATATATATTTTTTTAAATGCATAAAGGGATAAAATAAATTTCTTGCTTTTCAAAATATCATAAACACAACAAATGTTATTTTCAGATCTATAGAAACAAAATCCAGAATACTCATTTCTTTTCTACAGAATAGCACAATAAAATATTACATTTCTTTAAAACATATTTAAAAGACACTATTGTCAACTTTACAAATGGACCTCTCATTTCTAATAAATGAGGTCTTTAAAAACAATAGATACATTTCTTTTCGAAAATAGATACAACATAGTTTCCCTTTACATTGCTACAACTTAAAATGTAAATATTCTATTTTCTAAATCTTTTTCTGCAACCACATAACTCTAGCAACTTCTACTTTTTTTATTCCAACAACTCGCAAATAAATCGTAGGCTATGACCATGGAGTGCTCACCTCCCAGCCTAGGCTAACTAGTAGCCACCCCCAAGCTTGGAGAACCAAGCCCTAGACAGGTTATACACATGTAAACACAACAAGCAAGGGAAAACAATCACAAACATATTCCCAACCAAGGCTACACTGTACCACACAATGTGATGATTTTACGCGGGTGGTAGTGGACCAAATACCCTGAGGAGACTGCAAGTCTGGTAAAACACAAAGCCATCTCATGGAAAACAAAGATATATCATAAATATAACAACCCCCACATCCTTATGCCCCCCTAAGGCATTCATGCCTTATTTCCCTCCTTATGACCCCCAAATGCATAAACAAGCCATGCAGCAAGGGTCACATAAATATCCCTTGAGATCACTCTCTTAACAAGAGCCTCTCACTTGAGGGCTGTCAAACTTCTACCACCCACAAGACCATCCTCTTTCCCAAGAGTAGGAGGCCTTGGTTACTCCCAAAACACAGAATGCATACAATGCAACATGAAGAAAACAATACAAAAAAAAAATTTAACCAACCTTCAACTACCCAAATGTATGTTAGATTTAGTTGAGGATGAGCACCCCAATTCTACAATCCATGTTTCTTTATCCTTAGCCAAATTCCTATGCCAAATCTTTTTTTTTTCTTTTCAAAAATTGACTTGTCTCCAAAAATGGAGAGTGGGTGATTACCCACAAAATCTCTCATTCTTGCCTAAGAAGACCTCAGTGAGAGTTCTCACAGGTTTCTAAAATTGAAAAAAGAAAAGTCAGAAACAGATCAAAAGGGATCTCTCATCAAAAGGAAAGTTAACTAACCTAGATGATGCCTTCTAAATTCAATTTTCGCACATCTTAGAAAACTCACTTTTTAGGGTGACTAAACAATCACATGGGAGTTGTCACATGCCTAAAATTACTCCTAACCCTTAGGTATATCTTATGGGCTTTAGGAAACACCTTTAAACTACCCTTAGGAGTCCATTTAACCCCTTTTAAACCCATGTGAAGTTAACTTTCGGGTCAAACCTAAGTTGACCACCCCAAAGATTCTCTACCCAAGGAAAATATAGAACCACATTAAATTATTTGAAAAAGCTATGGTTAAAACAACTCCCTCCAAGAGACAAATTCAAAAATCAAGACATAAATCAACATATATAAGTGACACAATAAAAATACTTTTACAAAATTACACATGAAATTTTGTCTTTTGTTGGATTTACACAATTTAGTAAATTCAATTTAACACACATACCACATTCACTTTCACAAATAAAATACGATACAAATGAGGTGTTGTCTCTCCAAATAGACAAACCCTGGTTTTACGAACGTACATAGGTCTAGATTTGGTTCTCCATAATATTTCCATGGTCACATGGATAATTTTCCTACATATCTTAATTACACATTAGTACTTCCAATTAACCTCATATAACATTTAAACACATGAATAAGAATACACGTCAAACACTCTGCATACAATTGATATTAAACAAAATCAATATATTTTGTATCAAAATAAATCCACGTAAACAATTATCCTAATCCTCATAATTTTGATCCATACATAAACATGCATCCTATTTCAATTATCATAGTAAAGTCCTGCAATTCCAATAATGACATACATCATCACAAAGTAGTCCTATTCTAGAATCATATAGAGTTCTATATCTATAATGCATAGAAATGAAACATCATTATATATCAATGTTATCAAAATCATGAAATCATATAAGTTCCAAATCCATAATGCATAAAAATAAAGCATCCATAATAGTCTCAACATGAAAAATACTGAAATGCTAGGATGAGTCGGGGTAGGGCCTCATACCATTGTGATAAAACTACAGTAATTGATATATCTAAGAATCCGATACTACATTCTAAAACTAAACATGTTTCTATCAAACTAAATTTTCTAAAAGAGAATGTTGAAGCAAAAGAAGTAAAACTGGTTTATGTAAATACTAAAGAGTAGATTGTAGATATTTTCACTAAACCTCTACCTAAGGAGACCTTTGAATATCTTAGAGATCAGCTTGGGGTCATACCCCCACCAGTAGAGACTTAGATAGTTGATGTTTGTCATCAACTGACATAATTAATAGAGAAATCTTTTACTTTGGCTTTGATGAGGAAGCTACTTCTCAGGGGGAGTAGTTGGTATACTGAATTAGTTGGTATTTTGTATCTGAAAATGTTTTTTGTATTAGCTTTGGCATTTGATGTCAAAGGGGGAGAGATTGATATGGAAAAACACATTATCTTTTGGGAAGAGATTGATATGGAAAAACACATTATCTTTTAGGGAGAGATTGTTATTTTGGGAGAGACTAATTACTCTTTGTATTTGTATTTTGATTTTTGATTATGATCTCTTTTTGGGAGATTGTTGGTTTTTGGTATTTGGCAATTCTGTTTTGGCACTTTGATGATTTTTTCATCTTGTATTGCCATCAATGCCAAAGGGGGAGATTGTTGGTATTTTGATTATGTTGATGTCAACACCTACTAACACTTATCGACTCTAGCACTTTGAAGAATCGGCAATGTTCACCAGCAAGCAAGTGACTTATGCACAATCACTGGTATCTGGTACACCGATAGGATATGATGTTCACCGACACTTGGAATAGCATGGAAAACACCTAGTTATGTCGAAGACATCATTTGGACACTTTGTCTTGGAGATTTGTTCATTAGCATATTCATGTTTGCATATTTGCTGTTACCGGCAAATAGGTCCAGGTTATACACCGACAGGTTTATCTTTTCCAGATCAGCATGACACGGTATGGAGATGATTTATTATTGCTGTAAATGCATCAAGCCGACATGTTGAATCAGTTATTGCATCAAACATTGTTTTATTTGTAAATTGATTTTATTGTAATATCCTTTAGAGCCGACCTACTAAAATTGGTCTTAGGTTATAATATAATTGTAAGATCTTGTTTGTAAGATCAAATGTGGAATACGAAAGAAGAAGTAATTTGGTATATGCAAGAATAAGAAGAGATTTACACGTAGGCATCATTTGAAGGTTGAAGGAGGGTTTTTGTGAAGACAATCGGAACTACACTGGTACTGAATCCAGCATAGAAAGATTCTATTTTGAGCAGTACATCTTTATTGGATTTAACCATCCAATTGCAGTTAGTGTGAATCCTATTTGTGTTTGAGCAGTGAGCTCTAGGCACTTGGCCTTTCTGCATGTGCAGACCCCATTTGTATACACATACTATCTGCAGTAATATCATCTGATTGTGGGTAAGGTTTTGTCATGCCCAAAATTTAGGGCAAGAACGGGATAAATTTCTTTTGTAAAACACCAACTTAATAATATTAAATTGCCATTAATGAAATGCACTAACATATTTTGTCTTAACTAGGTTTAGAGTTAACTTTATCTACTAACTCAAATAAGTAAAAATAATTTAAAATTAGTTGCGGATTATTAATTCTCCAAAGAAATTATTATTGTCTCAATGATTTTAATCACTAAATTATCTTAATAAAAATTCTCTAAAATATTTGGCGAAGATATTATTAATCTCCTAAAAATGAAAATTTGTTTTAAGGAACAAATTAAATTAGACCTAGCACTCTATTTATAATATCCAAAAGTTATATTTCAATAACTAAAAACATGCTTAAATTAAACTGACCTAGGGTAAATTAATTTCACAATGAATATTTACCTATAAGTTTAAATATCTCCCCATAGTCAAAATAAATTTACAACAAAATTAAATTTCCTAAATATTTAATTTAAATCATCTCAATTTATTTGATTAAAATTAAATATTAACTTCACAAATATTTAATTCAAAAAACATCTCAATCTATTTAAATTTAAAATTTAATTTTAACTTCATTAATATTTAATTTAAAACATCTCAACCTATATATATATTTTACCAACTTAATATTCATAACCTAAGCCTTTTTATCCATTCAACCCTAAGCCTTTTTATTATAAAAATAGGCCTCCCATTTCTTTTTTTTATTTCCTTATTGCTTGTCCATGATACCCTAGCCCTAACTGGCTAGGTTTTGGTTTTTATTTTTATTTTTTACCATGGATTTGCAAGGCCACAAGGTTTTTTTTTTTCTATTGGGTGGCGGCCATGGCAGGGCACAGTGGAGGGGAGAAGGAGAGGCTACGGGTGGTGGTACTAGCAGCACCGCGCACTGTGGGGTTCCATAGTGATCGGCGACCACTGCGGTCGCCCATAGTGGACGACACACCCGCAGTGGTGGCGCTCACTGTGGTAGCACACAGTGACGACCCTTGGGCTGTCCACTGTGGACACCCACAATGGCGCCGACCAGACCGCCCACTATGCAATGCACAGTGTTTAGCCCTTGCCGTCCACTATGTATTGCACAGTGGTTCTGCCCGAGCCGAATGACCCCTGCATTTAATTAATTTTTTATTTTTTTTGGTTTAAATTAAAATTTTAAATAGTTTTTTTTTTTGTTATATTTAAATGAAATCAATTATATAAGTATTTGTATATATACATTTTAAACAACAAGTTTATTTATTTAACTTTAAGAAATGAATTTATTTTTTTGCTTTTATGCATATATATAAATTAGTTGTTTGTGTGTGTATATATATATATAAAATAGTATTGAATCTAGGGCAATTTCTTTTCATACATTTATTTTTATTCTGAACAAATAAAACAAATTAGATATTTTCTGCAAGTTTAATCATTTTAATTATTTCTTTTTTATTAATATCCTTGTTGCCAAGTAGAAATAGTTAGGCTATCTAAATATGGCTTTTCTTTCTGTAAAAATAAAGTAATTAACAGTACTAAATATTCTTAGAATAACATCTTTAGAATTTATTTACTTCCATTAAAACTAATTAACTATAGAATTTATTTCTGCAATAAACAAATGACAGAGTTTGATAATTGTTCAACAACTATTCAAATGACAAAATTTAATAAAATTAACAGCAACTAATTAAGCCTATAATTTATTAATTAAAACCTTAGGGATGGCTATAAAATCTTTGATTTTATTTCCTGCAAATAATTTAAATAACAGATTTAAATACTAAGTTTTGCATTTCCATGTATAGATCTAAAATGTATTGTTTCCAGCCTATCACATACATGCAAATCTAGTCCATTTCTTTTCTAATAAAATGTTTTAAATGCATAAAGGAAATAAACAATTTTCTTTCTTTTCAGAATATCCCATACACACAAATGTTATTTTTCAGAACCATAGGAAAACTTAAACTAGAAAATACTTATTTCTTTTCTAAAATTTAGCATACTAAAAATATCATAACCCTTTAAAACATATTTCAAATAACTTTATTGTCACTTTACAAATGAGTCGCTCATTCCTAATAAATGAGGACTTTTCAAAATAATAAAAAAATCATTTACAAATATTTTTCTGTAGTAAATAGCTCCATCAAATTTCCACTTGTTCTATTCTTTCCTTCCAACAACCTGCAAATAATCAAAGGATATGACCATGGAGTGCTCACCTCCCAGCCTAGGCTAACTAGTAGCCACCCTCGAGCTTGGAGAACCAAGCCCTAGACAGGATTATACACATGCAAACACAGTAAACAAGGGGAAAACAAACACAAACACAAACACATTCCCAACCCAGGGCTACACTACACCACACATTGTGATGTTTTTTCAAGGGTGGTAGTGGATCAAGTACCGTGAGGAGACTGCAAGTATGGTAAGACTAATAGCCACCTCATGGCAAACCAAATACATCATAAGTATAACAACCCTACATCCTTATGCACCCCCAAGACATTCATGCCTTATTTCCTTCCTTATGACCCCCAAATGCATAAACAAGTCATGCAGCAAGGGTCACAAAAAATCCCTTGTGATCACTCTCATAACAAGAGCCTCTCACTCGAGGGCTGTCACTTCTACCATCCACAAGACCATCCTCTCTCCTAAAAGTAGGAGGCCTTGATTACTCCCAAAGCACATAAAATGCCATACAAAAGTAAAACATAAAACACAATAATTTTCCAAAGGAAAACATGCAAGAAAACTAGACTTTTTACACAAGATATTCTTTCGATATAACATTCAATATGAAAACACATTACAGGTAAGGTGAAACCAACCTTCAACTGCCCAAGGGTATGCTAGTTTTGTTGAGGATGAGCAGCCCAATTCCACAAGTCTTTCCTTTCTACACTTAGCCAAATTCTTAATTCAAAATCTATCTTTTTCCTTTCAAAATTCCTTGTCTCCAAAAATGGAGAGTGGGTGATTACCCACAAAATCTCTCATTCTTGCTTAAGAAGACCCTAGTGAGAGTTCCCACAAGTTTCTAAAACTGAAAAGGAAAGGTAGGAGAAAATGGGAAAGGGATCTCACATCCAAAAGGAAAGTTTACAACTTAGATGATCCTTCTAATTTCAATTTTCGCACAACTTAGAAAAGTCACTTTTTAGGGTGTCTAAATGGTCACATGAGAGTTGTCACATGCCTAAAATTACTCCTAACCCTTAGTTATACCTTATGGGCTCTAGGAAACCTTAATATACTACCCCTAGGAGTCCATTTAACCCTTTTTAAACCCTTCTAAAGTTAATTTTTGGGTCAAACCTAAGTTGATCATCCCAAAGATTCTTTTCCCAAGGCAATTATGGATTCACATTAAATTAATTGAAAAAGCTATAGTGAAACAACTCCCTCCAAGAGACAAATTTAAAAACTCAAACATAAATCAAAACATGTCAAGTGACACAAAGAAAATACTTTTACAAAATTATACATGAAATCTTGTCTCTTGTTGGATTTACACAAATAAACAAAATTCAATTTAACATTCATGCAACAATCACTTTCACGAATAAAATACAGTACAAATGGGGTGTTGTCTCTCCAAATAGACAAATCCTAGTTTTACGAATGCACATAGGTCTAGGTTTGGTTCTCCATAATATTTCCATGGTCACATGGATAATTTTCCTACGCATCTCAATTACACATTAGTAATTTCAAATACCCTCATATAATGTAAAACACATGATTAAGAATACACATCAAACACTCTGCATACAATATACATTAAATCAATACATCTTGCATCCAAATAATTCAACATAAGAAATTATCATATTTCTCATAATTTCAATCCATATAAAATATGCATCCTATTTCTATCATCATAGGAAAGTCCTGCAAATCCATTAATGACATACATCATCTCAAATTTATCTTATTCTAAAATCATATAGAGTTCTATAACATAAAGAATATAAATGAAGCATCAACATATAGCAATGTTATCTAAATCATGAAATAATATAAGTTCTAAATCCATAATGCATAAAAATAAAGCATCTATACTAGTCTCTAACATAAAAATCACTAAACTGCTAGACCAATTTGGGGTAAGGCCTCACACCCTCCCCCTCTAGGCATGAACTTCCTCCTAGAGTTCATCAAAAAGATGGGGGTACTTTGATCTCATCCGTACTGCGTCCTCCCATGAAGCTGTAACCTCATCATAGCAATTCCACTAGACCCTAACCTGGTCCAACTCTTGACCTTGAAGGGATAGCGTCCGGCGTGCCAAAATACGAATGGGCTCCAAAGCTAGCTACCTATCCGACTCCACCTGCAAGGCATCCCAATCTAAAATATGATACTCATCATAGACATACTTCCTCAAAACTGATACATGAAACACATCGTGGATACGTGACAGGCTAGGTGGCAATGCTAAACGGTAGGCAATTGGTCCTATCCTCTAAATGATCTCAAATGGTCCTATAAAGAAAGGTGTGAGCTTAGAACCCTTTCCATAATGGATTGGACTCTTATGCGGTCGCACTCTCAGGAAAACTCTGTCTCCAACCAAGTAGCTATGAACTATCCTCTTTGCATCTACATATTTCTTCTATCTATCTTGTGCCTCTCTAAGACACTGCCTAATCAAATCCACCTATTGTTCCATATCCCAAACTATCTCAGGACCAATAGCAACTCTGTCCTCTATGCGGTCCCAACTCAACAGTGTCCTATAAGGCCTACTGTATAATGCCTGATAGGGTGGCATCCCCAAAGAAGTGTGATGCCCATTGTTATAGACAAACTCCACTAAGGGAAGGTACTCTTCCCATCTAGTCTGATGATCCATGACGTACATGCAAAGCATATCCTCTAACACCTGGTTAACCCTCTCTATCTGACCATCTGTTTCCAGATGATAGGCTATACTGAAATTGAGCTTAGTGCCCATAGCTACCTGTAATGCCTTCCAAAAGGAAGAAGTAAAGAGGGAATCCCTATCATAAATAATCTTGCATGGAATGCCATGAAGTCTGACAATGTCTCACAAGAACACCTGTGCTACTATTGGTGTTGTGAAGGTAGTACGAACTAGTGAAAAGTGGGCCACTTTGGTCAACTTGTCAACTGTCACCAAGATGGCATCATGGGATGAGATGACATAGGAAGACCAATGATGAAATCCATGGATATATTATCCCACTTCCACTCTAGTATAGCATGAGACTCAAGCAACCCACTTGGATGATGGTGCTCCGCCTTGACTCTTGGACACTCGAGGCATCAGGCTACTAACTCAGCAATGAGCTACCGCATTCCTGGCCAATGATATAACTATCTCAAGTCAGCATGCATCTTCTTAACTCTAGGATGTGCTGCATAAGGAGCTCTATGAGCCTCCATGAAAATAAAATCTTGTAATCCTCTGGAAGAAGGTACATAGATGAGCCCTCTATGGTGTAATAATCCATCAGGCTCCAAAGAATAATCCACATATTTCCCTTCTAGAGTATCTTGAGATCATATCACCTGACAAACCTCTACATACCATCCATCCTCTGGCAACTGCCACAGCATACAGTCTCTCAAATTTGTGACCATAGATATGGTGTATACCTCATGACGTCTCCTACTCAAAGCATCAGCAACTACGTTTTCTTTCCCTTTGATGTAGTGAATGTCAAAATCATACTCACACAAGAACTCCATCCATCTCCTCTGTCGTGCATTAAGGTTCGGCTAAGTGAAAATGTACTAAAGACTCTGATGGTTTGAATGAAGCTCAAAGTGATGACCCAAAAGGAAGTGTCTCCACCTCACAAGTGCATGCACTACTCCTGCAAGCTCAAGGTCATGGGTAGGGTAGTTAAGCTCATGAGTCTTAAGTTTCCTAGATTCAAAAGCTATAGCCCTACCATCCTGCATAAAGATTGCTCCTAAACCCTCTAGGGAAGCATCTGTACAAACCATGAAGTCAGCTGAGGGATTTGGTACTACAAGGATAGTTGCGTGAGTAAGTGCCTTTTTGAGTTCCTGAAAGGCTCTCTCGCACTTCTCCGTCAATTCAAATTTCTTCCCTTTATGCTGAAGAGAAGTAATAGGATGTGCGACTCTAGAGAATCCCTCAACAAAGCATCGATAATAACCTGCTAAGCCCATGAAGCTCCTGACCTCTATCACATTGGTTGGTGTTGGCCAATCCATAATGGCTCTGATCTTTGATGGGTCTACTGAGATCCCATCACCAAAAATAATGTGCCCAAGGTACTTGACCTCTGATCAAAAGAAAGCACACTTTGACAAACTGCCAAACAACTGATTGTCCCTCAAACACTGCAAAACCTACCTTAGGTGCTCCTCATGCTCTTTCTCATTCCAAGAATATATAAAAATATCATCAAGGAACATGATCACAAAATGGTCAAGGAATGTGTGGAATACCCCATTCATGTGGCTCATGAACACAGAGGGAGCATTCGTAAGACCGAATGGTACCACAGTGAACTCATAGTGGCCATATCTAGTGTGAAACATGGTCTTGTGGATGTCTCTCTCCACTATTCTCATCTGATGGTATCCTGACTTCAGATCAATTTTGGAAAATACTTTGGCACCCTGAAGTTGGTTGAATAAATCATCAATTCTGGGAAAAGGATATCGGTTCTTGATGGTTACTTTGTTCAACTGACGATAATCCATGCATAATCAGAGAGATCCGTCCTTCTTCTTCTTCACAAAGATGACTGGTGCACCCCAAGGGGATACGCTAGGATGAATGTGACCCTTCTCTAGGAGTTCCTCAAGCTGCATCTTGAGCTCATTAAGCTCATTTATGGTCATCCTATAAGGTGCTCTGGAAACTGGCTCAGCTCCTAGTACAAGGTCTATATGAAAGTCAATCTCTCTATGGGGTGGCATTCTAGGTAGCTCTGAGGGAAATACATTTGAATATCCCTTAAGGATAGGATGGTCATCAATTGATGTTTCCTTTTCATCCTCTTCCCCCCTATCATTGATAGTGATGGCAAAGAGCTGACATCCTTTTCACATGTGCCACTTAAGCTGCATTGCGGAGATCATACGAAGAGTCTCCGAATCTCGATGATTACTATGGGCGAACCATGATCATCCTCACACTCAATCTTTTTTAGGTGGCAATCCATCTTGACTCTATGGGTATAAAGCCAATCCATGCCAAGTACAATACCATAAGATCCAAGTGGTGTCACTCTAAGGTCTACTAAGGTATTGGCATCGCTAATTTGAAGCTTATATGCTCTAACCTCTGATTCCACTGACACTCTAGCCCCTAAAGCTAACTCCACTTCCCAACTGACACCCTATCTAGTTGCCACTAGCCCGCAACACTCCACAACCAATGGAGAAATAAAAGAGTCAGTAGCTCCTGAATCAAATAATATAGATACACTATTACCTTTGATCATAGCTGCAGCCTCAATGACCGTGGCCTGGTGCTCAGCCTGGCGGTTCTCAACCACTACGAAGACTTTATGGGACCTGCCCATATCACCAACTATAGGCTCTGAAGCGGCCATCCTCTAATTCCCTGCCATCTGACCTTGAGGACAATCCCTCACCATATGCCCCATGGCTCCACATGTAAAGAAAGCACCACGTGCCTGCAACTGGGCACCTTGAGGCCTAGACAAAGCCTGTCCCCCTATCTTGCTAGATCCACTGTACCCACCCCTAGAGGACTGTTGAGTCCTCGCCAGAGGTGTGTAAGGAACCTGAGCTCTCCAATCTCTCCTCTAACCCTGAGACTGCCACTACTTGGGCTTTGCGCCCTGCTGATACTGTGGAGGCTTCTACCTCTGGTTATGTTGTGACTATTGCAAAGGAGGGGGTTTGGAGAACCCCTATGAGTTTCTATTGTTACCCTTCCAATGGGGTTTCTGAAATCCGTATGTCTGGGGTGTAGGGTTTCGGTTCTGGAACTAATCCCTAGTATCCTGTGGTCTGACCTGAATCTCCTTTGCCATCAGTGCCTTCTCCACAACAACCCGAAGGCTGCCTAGAGCGGACATCCTCATTGGTCTTGCTATGTCGACATTCAGCCCTCTGATGAAATAGTTAGCGAGAAGTTTCTCATCCTTTAGATAGTCCACATATGGCAAGAGCTCAAAGAATTTGCTCTCATACTGGGTCACTGAGAGACCCTTCTGCTGGAGGTTATGGAACTCATCTATCCTATGCTGTCTGTAATGCTCTGACAAGTACCTCTCCTTGAACCTCTCTATAAAAATCTCCCATGTGAGAGTATCAGCAACCAAACCACACTTGTATTCCTCCTGTCTCCACCATGTGGAGGCCTTCCCTCTCAACAGATGGATTGCTACACATGCTTGTAGATTTCTCTCGTAAGAGAGCAATGCAAAGCACCTATCAAGGCTCAACAACCAAGCCTAAGCTTCTACCTCGTCGGTAGATCCCCCAAAAGACAGTGGCTAGAGGCACATAACCTCCCCGATAAGATCCCCTAGCTCCCAACGAGCTCTCTCATAATACACTAGCTCTGCCCCTGGAGGTGGTCTTGGTAGGTGCACAGACTCTAGTTCATTCCCACCTTGACCCTCTACGGGAATAGGAAGTGGACTCCTACTCTGTTTCCTATCAGCCGATCTATGACTCCCAGAGTTCTGATTTTCAACATGATGATCCCTGATTGGAATCCTATCCTGGACTATTCCAATTAGGTTGTGGATTGCTTCTAAGAGGTTTCGGTTTGGGTCAACAGGTTGTTCGGGAGGAGCCTCTAGGTTCCCTTTTGGAACCGATTCCTCCCTATCTACCTTTTCATGTGCCATGCGTACACGCCTAGGACCCCTTCCGCGCTTGCAAGCTTGTCGCGTAGTCGGAGGCATCCTAAGAGAAAAATAAAATAAAATAAATTAAATAACTAATTTCATTGGAAAAATATTTAATTAATTAAATTTAATATCCTAGAAAACTAATATAATAAAATTAATTAAACAATTAAAGAGAAACGTAGTGGAGAAAGGTTCCTAGTGTTGGAAACCTTGCTCTGATACCAAAATGTCATGCCCAAAATTTAGGGCAAGAACGGGATAATTTTTTTTTGTAAAACACCAACTTAATAACATTAAATTGCCATTAATGAAATGCACTGACATATTTTGTCTTAACTAGGTTTAGAGTTAACTTTATCTACTAACTCAAATAAGTAAAAAAAATTTAAAATTAGTTGCGGATTATTAATTCTCCAAAGAAATTATTATTGTCTCAACGATTTTAATCACTAAATTATCTTAATGAAAATTCTCTAAAATATTTGGCGAAGATATTATTAATCTCCTAAAAATCAAAATTTGTTTTAAGGAACAAATTAAATTAGACCTAGCAGTCTATTTATAATGTCCAAAAGTTATATTTCAATAACTAAAAACGTGCTTAAATTAAACCGACCTAGGGTAAATTAATTTCACAATGAATATTTACCTATAAGTTTAAATATCTCTGCATAGTCAAAATAAATTTACAACAGAATTAAATTCCCTAAATATTTAATTTAAATCATCTTGTTGGTGTAAATAAATATTCATTTTGGATATTATTACACTTTACTTAAGTTAACTTAGAATAATGCATCTCTTTGTAATTTGGATTTGAGACACTTAGGGAAGTGTGCACATAGGGATAGAGCTTGTAGGAGAAATTCCACCTTTTGTGGTCTTATTTTGCTGTTACACTCCACATTCGGTGGGTCATCCACCTCTTGTGAAATATTATATTATTTCTCCTACCTACCCCTAGTATTTCTTACCTACCCTTGTTTCTCATTGAGCCACATGTCATATTTGTGTGCTCATACATCTATATGGCCTTGCCTATATAAGCAGGTCTATATTCATTGTATTGGTTAATCCAATTGATCATTTGCATATTGATGAGAATACAATTTGTTCTTGTCATTCTATTGTCTCTCTTTTATGCTTTTCATTGTGCCCTTGATCTTGGCAAAATCCTACATGGTATTAGAGCTATTGGGGCTTCATTGATTGGTTTTTGGAGACATCATGGAAGGCTTCTATTTTTGGATTTGGGGATCTTCATTTTTTGGGTGCGTCATACAGTGATTTGGACATCACCATTGAATCCGGGAGGCTGTTTCCATAAATTTCGACTATAAAGTCGACCTATTTTGGTGAGAAATTTTTTTTCCCCATTTTGGCTATTATCGTACGAATTTCGAAAAACAATTTCAAAAAAATTATTTTTCGAAAAAAAAAAAATCAAAAAAATATTTTTTGGATTGTTTGGGAGTCCGCAGACCCCCCCATACCCTGCATGTCCCGCAGCTTGTAGGTCGTAATTAGCTGCAGTGCTTGTAGCGCCTGCTGGCCCGTACTCCTCCGGAGCCCGCCGCCGCCACCGGCCGTCCAGTCCTCCCGGCTTCCACCATGCCTCGCTCGCTGCCGTCGCCGCCACCAGCCACCTCACTCCCGCCACCGCTAGCTGTCCAGCTTCCATCGCACCTTGCTCGCTACCGTCGCCGCCGCCGGCTTCCCTCGGCTCCCGGCCGCCGGTCTCCGACCCTCCGGCACCTCGGCTCCCGGCCGTCGAAAACATCCGGTGATGCCTTCTCTCCACTGGCGCTACAAAACAGGCGAAGACCGCACCCGCCACGTGGCAAGTGGCCACTGGCCCACGGTCTGCAATCCTTATGCCACGTCACCTGCACCACGCTGTCAGATCCGTATGCCACATCAGCTTGCACAGTCAACAGTCCGTACGGTACGGATGCCCAGTCAATAGGGAGGCAATGTTTTTGCGATAGTCATACGACCGTCAAATTTAAGATAGTGAATTGCTGATGTCAGCACCACATCAACAGTTTTTGAAAATTTTCAACCCCTCTCCATTGAGCTTTTCAGTTTTGCAATCCAACTTTGAAAGGCCATATCTTGCTCATTTTGCTCCTTTTTTGGTGCAATTTTTTTTGAAATGGGCTAAAATTTTGTGATATTTGCAGTGGTGTGGTTATTTTCTAATTTTGGTGCACAGGTTTTTCGCAATTTTTTGGATTCTCTCAGCTGTACTTATCCAATCCTCAATTTTGCAACTTCAAAGGCCTCATTTGAGCTCATACGACCTCCTTTTCAAGTGCTATTTTTTTGAAAGTGCATGTTTTTTCGTCTACTTTCATAATCTATGATCAGATTTTAGAGATTTTGAGTGGAAATTGTACTTTCAGATATTGGTCTTATTTGGCCTATTAGGTACTTGTAAATTGCTTGGATCTTAGTTAGATCTCTTGCATTATCAATTTGAGTCTCTTTTGGCCTTCTTGAGGTAGTTGTAAAATTGTAATCAGAAGTCCACTTTGCCATCTTTTGCAAGTGGCCCATTGTATACGCACTAATTATAAAGTGCCCAATCATCACTTTTGGGGGGGTTCTTTGATTGAGTGAATTTGGGGGGGTGTCTTGTGTGATTGTGCCTCTCTTTGTGCTCTTTCCTTTTTTGTTGCAATGAGTCCTAATAAATTTCCACCTTTAACTCCACATAATTATGCATCATGGAAAATTAAAGTTTGGAGTAAATTAATGGAAAAGGGTCTCACACATTACATAGATGGAACAATAACAACACTACCTGATCCTAAGGTTGATCCAAATGGTCAATTAGAATGGCTCACAAAGAATTGCATGGCTCTTGGAACTTTGTGCAAGTATGTATTAGATGACCTTATTTTTCACATTGAGAAGTGTAAAACAATCAAAGAGGCTTGGGATATGTTTCAGAAATTGTATGGTCAAGTTGATGAAATCAGAGGCTATCAGATTGACAATGAGCTCACCAACTTGAATCCCAAGAGTTTTGATACAATCCAAGATTATGTTACCAAAGAAAATGAGCTAAGAGCAAAGCTTAAAGATTGTGGAATTGACAAAAAGGATGCTCAGTTAATATTCAACTTGTTGGACAAGCTTGTACCAGAATATGCAGCATTTGTGTCTAGCTTCCAAACTCATTGTTTGATAGTGGGGAGTTCCTATGTTATGCCTTCATTTGATGCTTTCACAGAAATGTTAATATTGGAACAATCTAAGTTGTTGAACATGGGGTTTCTCCAGTATTCAAAGTCCAAGGCTTTGGTGGCTAATCAAGGAAACCAAGGAAGTCAAGGCAAAGATTCCAACAAGAAGAAGAAGCAATCCAAGTCTAAGCCACACTAGGAAAAAGGACAATCATCCTCTCCATCACTAGGCAATTTTTCATCCTCTTCCAAGAAGGGGACACCACCTAAGAAGGATAAACCAACTTGTGCATATTGCAAGAAGTATGGTCATGATGAGCATCGATGCCACGCAAAGCAAGTTGATGAGTTAACTAATCTTCTCAAGAAACAACATCAACTTGCCATCTGCCTACACAAAGAAGGATTCATCTCCTTCCTCTTCCTCACAGTCTAAGGGAAAAGGGCAAGCATTTGTGGCTACAACAAGTTCTTCACAGCAATGGATACTTGACTCGAGTGCCTCATATCACATGAGTTCTACAAAGGAGCAGTTTTCTTCATTGGAGCCATCTAAGGTACCTCACATTTACATAGGTGATGATACACAAGTAGAGGTTGAAGGGAAAGGTTCAGTTGACATGGATGATGGAACATTTGAGAATGTTCTCTATGTTCCTAACTTGTCTACCAACCTTCTCTCCATCTACCTCACTCACTATGGGAATGGGAAAAAGGTTGAGTTTACACCAGATTCAGTTGTGGTAAAGGAACTTGATGATGATGCCTTGGTAGCAGTGGGACAAGTCAATGACAACTCAAGGCTTTATTCATTCTCCCACTTTGTGCCAAGTTCACCTTCTAGGGCCTTGCTTACTCATTCGAATTCAGAAAGTAAGCTATGGCATGAGCGGTTTGGTCACCTCAACTACCACTATCTTTAGCAGCTCAGCACTAAAGACATGGTCATAGGTCTACCTTGCATCATTTTTTCAGAGGGTGTATGTTCAGGTTGTTCCATGGGAAAACATCCGGAAGAGAAGTTTGATAAGGGGAAAGCTTGGAGAGCTTTGGAAGTTCTTCAACTTGTTCACAGCGATGTAGCAAGTCCATTTCCAGCACCTTGATTTAGTAAGGCCTGCTATGTTCTCACCTTCATTTATGACTACTCCCGCTTCACTTGGGTCTACTTTCTCATTCATAAGAGTGAAGTATTTGACAGATTTGAGGACTTCAAGACTCGTGTGGAGAAGCAATCCGAGAAAGTGGTCAAGATTCTTCGCATAGATAATGGAAGGGAATATGTGAACAAAAGACTTGAGGATTTTTGTACATTTGAGGGGATTGATCTTCAGCATTATGTCGCATACACTCCACAGCAGAACGGGGTTGTAGAACGCAAGAATAGAACTCTCAAAGAAATGGCTAGCTGTATGATACATGCACGTTCTCTTGATCCCGCCTTTTGGGCAGAGGCTATCAGTTGTGCCACACACATCCAGAATTGGGTTCCTCACAAAGCCTTGTAAGGTATTACCCCTTTTGAGGCTTGGGCTGGTAGGAAACCGATTGTGAGGCATTTCAGAGTCTTTGGGTGTCCAGCATGGGCTCGCATACCTCCACAAAAACGCAAGGCATTGGAACCTCAGAGTCGGCCTTGCATAATTTGTTGGATATCTTGAGGGTGTTAAGGCATACAGATTGATGGATCTAGATACACATGAGGTTTTCATTGAGAGGAGTGTTCACTTTGAAGAAAGCTCTCCTAGCTTAGCCTCTTTACCTCCTCCACCTTCCTCCATTGTGGATAGTGATGTTAGTGATTCAGATGATGAGACTCCTACAACTCCGACTCGCAGGGTTACACCTCCATAGGGTCCACTTGCAGTTGAGGAGCCTTGTTCTCCACCTCCACCTAGACCTCGTTGGGCTTGATAGACACTTGAGTCCGTGGGTTCTCTTGTTGGGGATCCTTTAGATACATGGGAACTCAATCACAACATCAAGATCTTCCACATGCATTCATTGCTACTGCTTCCGATCCACAGACATTTAGGGAAGCATCAGGGGTTCCTGAGTGGGACCAAGCTATGGAGGAAGAGTATAGTTCCTTGATGAGGAACAACACATGGGATTTAGTCCATCTCCCTAAGGGGAGAAAGATGGTTCAATGTAAGTGGATCTATCAAACCAAGTTTGCAGCAGATGGTAGTGTGGATAAGTATAAGGCTCAGCTTGTTGCAAAAGGTTTCTCTCAGGTTGCAGGTGTTGACTATACTAAGACCTTTGCACCCGTAGCCAAGATGAACTCCATTCCTTTGACACTTGCTATTGCTGCCTCTCATTGTTGGGTTGTACATTAGATGGATGTGAAGAGTGCTTTTCTTCATGGTGATCTTGATGAGGAGATTTATATGGAGCAGCCATAGGGTTTCATCCAAGATACTTCCTTGGTTTGCAGACTAAGGAAATCTCTCTATGGCCTTAAGTAGGCCCCCGGGGCTTGGTACGCCAAGATGGATTCCTTTCTTCTCTCTGCAGGGTTCACCAGGTGTCATTCTGATCAGAATGTCTACATTTTGTGATAGGATGACTCTCACTTGATACTTGTGCTCTATGTTGATGACTTGACCATTACAGGGAGTACTTCATCCATCATTAGCAGGGTCAAATCTGCTTTGCATGACAAATTTGCTATGACTGACTTGGGTCTTTTGCACTACTTTCTCGGGATAGAGATTTCATAGTCACCTTCTGGGATTACACTATTGCAGCCCAAGTATGCTCTTGATCTACTTGCACGCTTTCATATGGCTGATTGTAAGCCTACCCCGACTCCCTTTCTTTCAGGAGTCAAGCTTGAGGCTCAGTGTTCTTCTCCACCAGTTGATGCCACTTTGTATCATCAGCTTGTGGGTAGTCTCATCTACTTGACTCATACATGCCCTGATATTTCATTTGTAGTTGGCATGGTTTCCTACTTCATGCAGGAACCACATGAGCTTCATTGGAAAGCCGCCAAACACATCCTTCATTACATCCAGGGTACACATCACTATGGGATTCACTATGCAACAGGCATAGGACCTCGCTTGGTTGGTTACACCGACTCCGAATGGGCTGGCGATCTTGATGATCATAAGTCTACTTCTAGTTATATTTTTCACCTTGGTTCGGGCCCCATTTGTTGGCAGAGAAAGAAGCAACATGCTATTACTCTCTCTTCGACTGAGGCTGAGTATCGAGGTGCTGTTAACGCAGTGACTGAGACCATTTGGCTCCAGTAGATTCTCACAGAGTTTGGATTCACCACTCCACAGCCGATAGTGCTATTGCGATCTCGAAGAACCCGGTCCAGCACCAGCAAACCAAACACATCAAGATTCATATGCACTATATCTGAGAGCTCATCCAAAAGCAGGTCATTGATTTGCAGTATTGTCCTATAGCAGAGTAGGTTGCTGACATATTCACCAAACCTTTCACCAAGAGTAAGTTCCAGCAGTTGCGAGCTCTCTTGGGGGTGCGGGATGTGTCATTAGGGGGGGTCAGCTGACTTCTCCTTCCTCTCTTATGGGGGGGACTTTTTCCTCTTTGAGGTTTTGTCCTTCTTCTTTGAGAGTCTTTTGTACATTCATCTCTCTTTTGGGGGGGAGTTTTTTCCCACTAGGTTTTCTCCCTTTCTCTGTTTGTGAGAGATTGCATTGCATAGTTTTACTTGCATTTGCATATTGTACATGGGTACCTATCATGGCCTAGTAGCCGGGACCCATCTTGCATTGTTGACTTGAGTCTTCATTCCCCTAAGTTGCACTTAAGGGGGGGTGTTGGTGTAAATAAATATTCATTTTGGATATTATTACACTTTACTTAAGTTAACTTAGGATAATGCATCTCTTCATAGTTTGGATTTGAGACACTTAGGGAAGTGTGCACATAGGGATAGAGCTTGTAGGAGAAATTCCACCTTTTGTGGTCTTAGTTTGTTATTACACTCCACATTCGGTGGGTCATCCACCTCTTGTGGAATATTATATTATTTCTCCTACCTACCCCTAGTATTTCTTACCTACCCTTGTTTCTCATTGAGCCACATGTCATATTTGTGTGCTCATACATCCATATGGCCTTGTCTATATAAGCAGGCCTATATTCATTGTATTGGTTAATCCAGTTGATCATTTGCATATTGATGAGAATACAGTTTGTTCTTGTCATTCTATTGTCTCTCTTTTATGCTTTTCATTGTGCCCTTGATCTTGGCAAAATCCTACACATCTCCATTTATTTGATTAAAATTAAATATTAACTTCACAAATATTTAATTCAAAAAACACAACCTATTTAAATTTAAAATTTAATATTAACTTCATTAATATTTAATTTAAAACATCTAAACCTATATACCTATATATATATTTTACCAACTTAATATATATATATATATATATATATATATATATATATATATATATATATATATATATATATATATATATATTGCACTACACCCCCATAAGGCTCCGGGGCCGGATGGTATTAATGCTGATTTTTTCCAAAAATGTTGGGAATTCCTTGGATTTGATATATGGAAAATTGTGGAAGAATTTAGAAAGAAGAAAAGGTTTGTAAAGGAAATGAATCACACTTTGATATGCCTAATCCCCCAAAAATCAGATTGCTCAACCATGAGAGACTATCGACCAATTGCATTATGTAACACAATATATAAAATCATATCCAAAGCAATGGCGGAGAGACTTAAGAAAATTTTACCAAAACTCATATCAGAAAATCAGAATGGTTTCACTCTAGGCTGTGAGATCGCAGACAACATAATCTTGGTTGTAGAGGTCATCCATACCATGCATAAGGAGAAAATTAAAGGTATGTCAATAAAACTAGATTTCGAAAAAGCCTATGATCGGGTTGTTTGGAAATTTCTAATTTGAGTTCTTAAATTATTTGGATTTCCTTCACCATGGATCGAGTGCATCAAATTTTGCATCTGCTCGGTTAATTACTCTCTGCTTGTAAATGGAAAAGTCTGTGACTTTTTTCCTACCACAAATGGTCTACGACAAGGTGACCCATTATCCCCATCATTATTTGTGATTATGGTAGAAGTCTTGGGGAAATTAATCTAGAAAAAACATGAAATAGGGGCATGGAAAGGAATCATTTCTCATAACCAGATGGAGGCCATCACTCACTCTCAATTCACAGATGACATTGGTATTTGGGGAAGCAACCATAATGGAAGCAAAACCAATAATGGAAACCTTAAAGAACTATTCGGACATATCTGGGCAGATTATGAACATTGAAAAATCATAGTTATTCTTCTTCCACACAAATAGATAGACACAACAAAGAATCTCTGGGCACTTGGGAATCAAGATAGCAGAACTACCTATGAAGTATCTAGGCATAAAAATAGACAAAGGCTATAGGCAAACACAAATATGGGAAGAAGTGCGCCAATCATGCGAAGCCAAAACATTATTATGGAAAAATCGATGGTTATCTCAGGCTGGGAAACTGACCATGATTAGATCTGTCCTATCAGTAATCCCCATTTATAGTATGCCATGTTTTAAAATGATACAGACTATGGGAAACAAATTAGACAACCTCCTAAGGAAATTTGTTTGGAATGGATCCAAGGAAGCAAATAGAAGCCCACTCATAAATTGGGAAACCATGTGTCTACAAAAAGAAATGGGTGGGGCGGGTCTGAGGAAAATGGAATTACAAAATGCAACACTAGGAGCAAAATTAACATGGAAAATGTTTTGAGAGCCACAAAAACTATGGTGTGAACTGTTCAGAAAGAAATACTTGGATTTTGAAAATCCCAAAAGAATACTCACAATTGCCAATGCAAAAAGAGGCTCTGCAACATGGAACTTCTTATGGGTTTGTAGAAATATCATAACTGATCATATATCATGGAGTATTGGTAATGGTGATCTCGCTAAATTTTGGGCAGATTCTTGGGATGGGGAACCTGCCCTTTGTGATCTAATTAAAGATCCACATTGGATACAGTTGGTGGAATCACAACTTGGATCAAAAGTCTGCGATTACTTTGATATGAGACAACCAGGAGATACTATGAGAAAATGGAAGCAAGTAAACATTGGAAACCCAAATTCATGTGATCTTCTAAAAAAAAAATTTAAGCAATAGACATATACCCATATCTAATGAAGAAGATAGCATCTTTTGGTGTGGATCTAAGTCTAGTGAGTATAGTGTGAAAATAGGGTATGAAGCACAAAGAGGAGTCAGTCAACTTGCAAATTGGCCTAGTAAGCTATGTTGGAGCAATAAAATACTTCCTAAAGTCGGAGCCTTTCTTTGGGTGGCACTACATAACAGAACATTAACAGGAGAAAGGTTGAAAATGATTGGAGTATCGGGACCAAATAGAAGTGTGCAAAGCCGCTGAGGAAACCGCTAATCACCTACTACTTCAATGTCCTATAGCAAACACGTGTTGGAATTGGTATCTAGGAAAAATCAATTACCCAATTGTTAGAAACAAAACACTGTTAGATTTCCTTTTATCCAGGGAAACAAATCTGACATCTAAATGGAGCAATATCTGAATAGTTGGACCATCTATGGTTGTTTGGCACATCTAGAAGGAATGAAATAGAAGAATTTTTAAAGAAAAAAGCTTGCCTCTGGATAAAATAATTGGGAACATTAAACTGGCAATTGAGGAAACTGTAAACGGGAAGCTAAAAAAATGTGTCAAATGCTATAACGATTGGGACAAGAGTATGGAAAATTAATGGGTTCTAAAAGATATACAAAACATAACTAAAATCTCCAATAAGAAGAAGGATAGAAGACAGGTTAGATGGATGGCTCCCGGGTCAGAATGGCTGAAAATGAATTTTGATGGAGCATGTAGTGGAAATCCGGGAGTATCTAGATTTGGTGCAGTTGTAAGAAACTCAGATGGGAATCTAATCATTGGGACATATGGAAAAATTGGAGACAGTACCAATAACGAAGCAGAACTATGCACCCTCATTGAAGGATTAAAATTATGCATCAGTCGGGGTATATCAAAATTGATAATAGAAGGTGACTCACAAATAGCCTTAAATGGAATTGCCAAATCAGAATTTCAAAATAAAAAACTAAACAAATGGATCCCTTGCATTTCACAACTCCTTAGTCAAATTGGGTTATATAAAATCGTCCACACATTCTGAGAGGGAAATCAAGTGGTAGATCTCTTAGCCAATATGGGCATTGAATATTCCGATGGATAGGTGGTTTTTGACGGCACATCCGCTGCAAAAGCCATCACTGATCAAATCAAGAAAGACATCACACACATCGACAATAGGTAATATCCTCAAGGATATTCAGACCTATATGGAGCTAGGTGGCATCTATTAGCTCGAAGCTGAACAAAATGTACCTAATCCTTGGTTAATGAGATCTCAGATCACAGAAGGTAAAAACACTTGGCACATCTACAATACGGAATATTTGAAGTAAAAGATTATCTAATAAACATGGGGGACAGAGTCGAGCCCAGATAATGTCTAGAAGACCGAGCTGTTTGAGATGGTTCTAGAGATATCCAATTTTCTATATAAGATGGTCTTAATAAATTACTCCAACAACTTGCTATGTGGAGGTAGAATTTTGAGAGAGTGGCAAAATGGCTTACTTTGGCAAGATATCATGTGTAAACTGTGAGGAAAATCTTAGAGGGCAAGTGAGGAATTTATTCACCATGGATGATCATGTCCATGATGCCATTGAAGGATTGATTGGTATTGCACTCAATTTCCAAAGACATTGGTGTGATGTCGGTGGTTGACGTGTTGGAATCAAAGGAAAAGGCTGTGGAGCTACTCAACGGGTTTATCAAACCTGAAATTGCAGATGCAGTCGCCAACTCAATTTTGAGTTTTCCAAAGGATACAAAAATGAGTAGACTCAAAGTCTACTTCCAACCTGAAAGTTATCTCTCCTCGAACTCTACGGAGGAAGACATAAGCTTTGAGGGCGAGGAGGACTCCGACAATGAGGAACATATTCGATTAGAGATGAGGCACCTGGAAAAGGAAGCAGAAAAAGAGAAAATGAAAATCTTCGGAGAAAACGCATGGGAAGTCTTCCGATGTGCAGATAGGAATGGAGACCTGGCTCCTTTTGGAAGACTCACAAATTTAGAGGAATGGTGGTACTCAGATTTGTCCACCACAAATGTAATCAATGTCGAAGAATACACTGCAGTAATTATAGAAGCCATACATGGCAACTACTAGAATAGCTTTGGTTACATGTTTTGCCTCTTTTTGCCATTTTAACTTATTAGCAAGGAGGCTTCTCTCTAAATGTAATATGGTTTTATCTAATATAGGGCGCTATCCCCACAATTGATAGCACTTACCCAAATTATATATATATATATATATATATATAGAAGTATTTTATCCATGCAACCCTAAGCCTTTTTATTATAAAAATAGACCTCCCATTTCTTTTTTTTTATTTCCTTATTGCTTTTACATGATACCCTAGCCCTAAATGGCTAGGGTTTTATTTTTATTTTTATTTTACCATGGATTTGTAGGGCCGTAGGGTTTTTTTTTTTCTATTGGGCGGCGGCCATGGCAGGGCACAACGAAGGGGAGAAGGAGAGGTTACGGGTGGCGGTACCGGTGACGCCACGCATTGTGGGGTTCCACAGTGATCGGCGACCACTGCGGTCGCCCACAGTGGCGGCCCTCAGGCCATCCATTGTGGACGCCCGCAGTGGTGGTGCCCATTGTGGTCACCCATAGTGATGACCCTTGGGCGGTCTACTGTGGACACCCACAGTGGTGCCGGCCAGACTGCCCACTATGCAAATGTTCGGCCCTCGCCGTCCATTGTGTATTGCACAGTGGTTTGGCCCCCGTTGTCCACTATGTATTGCACAGTGGTTCAGCCCGAACCGAACCCCCCTACATTTAATTAATTTTAGTTTTTTTTTTGTTATATTTAAATGAAATCAATTATATAAGTATTTGTATATATACATTTTAAACAACAAGTTTATTTATTTAACTTTAAGAAATGAATTCATTTTTTTGCTTTTATGCACACATATAAATTAGTTGTTTGTATATATATATATATATATAATAGTATTGAATCTAGGGCAATTTCTTTTCATGCATTTATTTTTATTCTGAACAAATAAAACAGATTAGATATTTTTCTGCAAGTTTAATCATTTTAATTATTTCCTTTTTATTAATATCCTTGTTGCCAAGTAGAAATAGTTAGGCTATCTAAATATGGCTTTTCTTTCTGTAAAAATAAAGTAATTAACAGTACTAAATATTCTTAGAACAACATCTTTAGAATTTATTTACTTCCATTAAAACTGATTAACTATAGAATTTAATTCTGCAATAAACAAATGATAGAGTTTGATAATTGTTCAGCAACTATTCAAATGACAAAATTTAATATAATTAACAACAACTAATTAAACCTATAATTTATTAATTAAAACCTTAGGGTTGGCTATAAAATCTTTGATTTTATTTCCTGCAAATAATTTAAATAACAGATTTAAATACTAAGTTTTGCATTTCCATGTATAGATCTAAAATGTATTATTTCTAGCCTATCACATGCATGCAAATCTAGTCCATTTCTTTTCTAATAAATTGTTTTAAATGCATAAAGGAAATAAACAATTTTCTATCTTTTCAGAATTCCCATACACACAAATGTTATTTTTTAGAACCATAGGAAAACTTAAACTAGAAAATACTTATTTCTTTTCTGAAATTTAGCATACTAAAAATATCACAACCCTTTAAAACATATTTCAAACAACTTTATTGTCACTTTACAAATGAGTTGCTCATTGCTAATAAATGAGGACTTTTCAAAATAATAAAAAATTTATTTACAAATGTTTTTTTGCAGTAAATAGCTCCATCAAATTTCCACTTGTTCTATTGTTTCCTTCCAACAACCTACAAATAATCAAAGGATATGACCATGGAGTGCTCACCTCCCAGCCTAGGCTAACTAGTAGCCACCCTCGAGCTTGGAGAACCAAGCCCTAGACAGGATTACACACATGCAAACAGAGTAAACAAGGGGAAAACAAACACAAACACATTCCCAACCCAGGGCTACACTACACCACACATTGTGATGTCTTTTCAAGGGTGGTAGTGGACCAAGTACCCTAAAGAGACTGCAACTATGGTAAGACTAATAGCCACCTCATGGCAAACCAAATACATCATAATTATAACAACCCCACATCCTTATGCCCCCCCAAGATACTCATGCCTTATTTCCCTCCTTATGACCCCCAAATGTATAAACAAGCCATGCATCAAGGGTCACATAAAATCCCTTGTGATCACTCTCATAACGAGAGCCTCTCACTCGAGGGCTATCACTTCTACCACCCACAAGACCATCCTCTCTCCCAAGAGTAGGAGGCCTTGATTACTCCCAAAGCACATAAAATGCCATACAAAAGTAAAACATAAAACACAATAATTTTCCAAGGGAAAACATGCAAGAAAACTAGACTTTTTACACAATATATTCTTTCAATATAACATTCAATATGAAAACACATTACAGGTAAGGTGAAACCAATCTTCAATTGCCCAAGGGTATGCTAGTTTTGTTGAGGATGAGCAGCCCAATTCCACAAGTCTTTCCTTTCTACACTTAGCCAAATTCTTAATTCAAAATCTATCTTTTTCCTTTCAAAATTCCTTGTCTCCAAAAATGGAGAGTGGGTGATTACCCACAAAATCTCTCATTCTTGCTTAAGAAGACCCTAGTGAGAGTTCCCACAAGTTTCTAAAACTGAAAAGGAAAGGTAGGAGAAAATGGGAAAGGGATCTCACATCCAAAAGGAAAGTTTACAACTTAGATGATCCTTCTAATTTCAATTTTCGCACAACTTAGAAAAGTCACTTTTTAGGGTGTCTAAATGGTCACATGAGAGTTGGCACATGCCTAAAATTATTCCTAACCCTTAGGTATACCTTATGGGCTTTAGGAAACCTTAATATACTACCCCTAGGAGTCCATTTAACCCTTTTTAAACCCTTCTGAAGTTAATTTTCGGGTCAAACCTAAGTTGATCATCCCAAAGATTCTTTTCCCAAGGCAATTATGGATTCACATTAAATTAATTGAAAAAGCTATAGTGAAACAACTCCCTCCAAGAGACAAATTTAAAAACTCAAACATAAATCAAAACATGTGTCAAGTGACACAAAGAAAATACTTTTACAAAATTATACATGAAATCTTGTCTCTTGTTGGATTTACACAAATAAACAAAATTTAATTTAACATTCATGCAACAATCACTTTCACAAATAAAATATGGTACAAACGGGGTGTTGTCTCTCCAAATAGACAAACCCTGGTTTTACGAACACACATAGGTCTAGGTTTCGTTCTCCATAATATTTCCATGGTCACATGGATAATTTTCCTACGCATCTCAATTACACATTAGTAATTTCAAATACCCTCATATAATGTAAAACACATGATTAAGAATACACATCAAACACTCTGCATACAATATACATTAAATCAATACATCTTGCATCCAAATAACTCAACATAAGCAATTATCATATTTCTCATAATTTTGATCCATATAAAACATGCATCCTATTTCTATCATCATAGGAAAGTCCTACAAATCCATTAATGACATACATCATCTCAAATTTATCTTATTCTAGAAAACAGAGTAGGGTTGCAGAGTAGATATAATCAAAGTTTTTCACTTAACCGCAACTCATCTAGGCATTTATTGATGCTATTTTGGAGTTGAATAATTTTAATTCATCATTGTAAATGATCTATAATGAAGTGTGCCTTTCAGGGTTGTAGCCCTTATTGTAATTGAGCTATAAGCTCTAGGCAGTGTGCCTGAATGCTAGTGCATTCATCTTTTGTAATATTATTTTTCTACTGGCTATAGTGGAATAATATTGTGGGTTCAAATCCTGCCGTGGTTTTTCTCATTTGGGTTTCCACATAAAAATCTTAGTGTTATGATTTTGTGGCTGGTTATCTAGTGATTCTGCATTTCACTTTCTTGCATATGCTTTACGAAAATTACTTTACGAGTAGATCACTGATTCACCCCCCCTTTTAGTGATCCTTGATTCCAACAATATCATCTTATTGTGGGTAGGTTCCCATCACGATTTTTACCTTAACTGGGTTTTCCACATCAAAATCTTGGTGTTATGTGTGTTGTTATTATGTTTATCTTTATTCTTGTTGTAGTTGATTGAAATATAAGATTGTGCTTAATTGGTGTAATCTGGTAAAAATTGATTCACCCCCCCTCTCAGTTTTCCTTCATTGTTATTGCGAACAATCAATATGCTGAGATGATGATGAATGGTCCTAGCCAATTGGGTTCAAATTTTCCCTTCTTTTGTTTCTCTTGTTGATTGCAAGGTTTCTCTTTTAGTACCATTTCACTGATCTGAAACATTCTTGGCTTTACTCCATGCTTATAGCTTTTGGAAATTCTTTTCTAACATGCTTTTAGATGGTCAAAAGCATGCTGATGGTGATCATCTAGTAGTTCAAATTCTTGTAGTCTGTTTATCTGGTATTCCTCATTGAGGATGAGTCCTTTCAATGATACTCTAATTGAAGTTATTTCAACCTCAATGGGTAAGATAGCCTCTGATCCATACACAAGTACATATGGTGTGGCTTCGGTAGTTGTGCAGATTCTTGTTCGGTATGCCCATAAGGAAGGGTTTAATTGGACATGCCAATCACTGCCCACATTGTTCACAATTTTCTTTAGGATTTTTAGGATGGTTTTGTTTGAAGCCTCTGCTTGGTCATTCCCTTGAGGATAGTAAAGCATTGAAAAATGATGTTGTATATGGAATATTTCGCAAAGTTCTTGCACATCTTGATTTTTGAAGGGTCCACCATTATCAGTGATAATGGAACTAGGAATGTCATATCAACAAATAATGTAGGTCAAGATGAAAGAGGATATTTTCTTTCCAGTGACAGTGGTTAATGAAAAAGATTCAATCTACTTTGTAAAATAGTTAGTGGTTGTGATTATGAACTTGTGTCCATTTGAAGAGGAGGGATGGATTTTACCCACGAGGTCGAGTCCCCACTGACAGAATGGCCATGATGTTGTGAATGGTTGTAGCCCCTATGTTGGTGCATGGATAAGATTCCCATTGACTTGGCATTTCTGACACTTTTTAGAAAAATGATAGGATTCTTTTTCCATGTGTTGATGGGCCTTTTATACAAGCACCTACATGTAGGTTTCACAAATGCGGAACCTCTCTTGAAAAGAGCAAGGATTACGAAGTCCATGCTCCTGAAGGTCCTGTTAGTTGGGTCACAACAATGCTTGGGTAACTCAAGGTATATGCAACTTATTCATCAAGGTGATATTGTTGGTTGCAGATGGTGCTTACACAAATCACTTAGAAACAAAACTGAAAAGATATAAGGGTGAGAGAAAGGAATATAACCATACAAGTTTTTTGAATTAAAGGAAGTGAATTACAATAGTTATATTTTATCAATAGCAATTCGAATGTCATCACATGGGATTTCCGTTTGCATACGATACCTACGATCTCATGTGCACACAGAGTTAGTTAAGTAATTCAAATACATAACACATAGAACATTCATGCCACCCAAATTGAGAGAAGATATCATAATAAAGAAAATAATAACTCAATTCAACATCAGTCATAGAATATGTGATCCAAAACAACAACTTGCAATGATTATTCATGAAAGAATAAGAGTAACAGCTAGCATTGGTACTTAAGAAGTTCAAAAAAGTTTAAAACTAGATGCTAAAAAATGAAAGAAATCCTAAGCTAGGGCCTCAAATCATCAATTCTCGGACCCTTCAAATGGCCTAATTCATCACATTTATAGTGTAATGCCTCCTTCTTTTTAGGAACAAAATGTGCCTATGACCTAGCTACAAAGTGGTGTGAGTTGCAGTCGACATGTAAGTCATTGCCTATGAGCTCCACTTTACTATTACTCAACTAGTGTCATCAAAAGATGTCTCCCAGGTGTTGTTGCTCCATAATCCCCACGTGTATAGTACCTCTTATGGGTGGTAATGGTGCATGACAATTGTGGTGGGAAGACTATGAGTGGATTGCACTGACCTATTCAGGGTGGTGTCTCCTCACATATACATCTTCCTATCAACTATTTGTTTATCTTTTGTTCTTCTTGTAGTCTTGGTAGTTGTCAACAAGACATTCTATGGAAGCGACAAATGGGTCAGCCATATACTCCATTCTAAACTTGGATACTCTAAGTATCTCCTTTGTATTCTCTAACCTACTAACCATCTCATCCATCATTGCCTTAGCTCCCTGACACTAGAATAGCATATACATGTATTTGTTCATTGTTTCTATATTAAATTCAACAATGGTTGCAAAATGGTCACCCGTGTAAGAATCCCATTTGCTGAGTATGGTTTCCTGATGTAATTATCCATCTTTCTTAAGGTTGTAACCATATTTCCCTAGCAGTTTAGTGATGAATTTCTCATACTGTTCAACTACACTGAGGAGTGGGGGATGTTCTTTAAGGACCTTTATATGGTATTGCTCCATCATCTCCACCTTTAAGTCAAAAATATCTAAGCATGTTTGCAGGCTATTGATATTTTCTCCTCCTAGTAGGTCTTCCTTTGTAATCACCTCATCTCCTAGTCCTTGGATTTTTTTAAGTATCTTATGTTTCCTCGAGAAATTAATGAACTATTACTCCCACTTTGCTAAACAAACAATAAGGACTTTCTCACTGAACTAAGCTTCTTCAAATATCTCCATGGTATTTTGTAAAAACAACTTTACCATGTTCAATTGATCTTAGGCTCATGTTTTTACTGTGGTAGCCACCTTTCTCATCTCGTATAATTCTTTTATTTGACTTTGAAGGAGAGATGAGGTAGACGACAAGGTTTTGTCTATCCTAGAATCCAATGGCTTGGCTCTCTCTTTGAATAGTTGTTTATATTATCTCAATTGTCCCTTGACTTCTCCTTTTTATTTATGTTCTTACTCTATTCTGGACTTGATAGTAGAAGTCACAACATCCACAAAAGCTATTTCCCCCCACTTGGTCGACTTACCCAGATTGACCACTGACACTTGGTACTTTAGGTTGGTTTGGGGTTGTCCTTTGGATGCTAGTATAGGAGTTTCTATACTAGCAATCATGTCCCTTGAGTCACTTCTTGACAGATGATGAATTGTTCTAGCCCTTTTAGTTCTTGTTAAGGACTCAGTAATTACTTCTTGTAATGTGATGTTGGGGAGGACTACTTTCTCCTTCTTAAAGGTGAAATTCAACCATTGAAGAATGTTGTCATCTTGATCTCCTCCCTGTATCATCACCTCTATAGTGACCTTGTGTGTTTCCATATGCTAATCGTGTTATTCTCCTTACTGCTCTTGATCCTAAGGCTATTCATGACTCTATTTTTGTGTAGGATCTTTTTGTTGCCGAGGAAGTTGAGGAATTTGTTGAATGAGGTTGGCTTGAAGCACTTGTTCATGAGTTCATTGTTGTTGCTTCGCTATCTCTTCTAACTTTTCACTCACCTCTTCCCCAAATACCTTCTCTATTTAAACTGTCTATCTTTGTCCATCTCCCTCCAATTGCTTGAGCAAGATTTCTTGATCCTAGGGTGTGAGGACCATATGCTTATCTTGTTCTTTGGGGTCTTCCTCCTCCATGGGTTCTATTCACACCTCTTTCTCTTGTGCTTGAATAACATCTACCTCTTGGCCTTTAGGTCTATTTTGGACCTGTTGTGCAATAGCGGGTTGCTTTGACACCATCCCACCTTGCTCCTTTCTTGTAAGAACAACAATAGGTTCATTGTCCTGATCAGAATAAGTTTCAACATTATGTATAATTACCTGATAGAGTTGGAATGGGAGAGGGTGCAGGTGTTTGTACTATGGGAGGAGTTTTTTCTTCAACCATCTAGACCTGTGAATTACCTTCACCTAGTATTATTCCAATGGTGGGAACCACAAGATGGATGGAAGCTTGAGGAACAACCTACAATCTGGTAGTGATCCCATGTTCGGTAGCTATCTTGAGTAGGAGCGATTCCTTCATCTTCACATTGAGCTATCTCTTGAGTTCTTGATTATCAATTGTTTGGGTGACAATGTCAGGATTGGTAGTAGTGTTCTTTCTTGATTCTGACCTTGTCCTTCCAGTTTACTCCTTGGTTATTTTGGATTGAGGATTACTCATGGCTTTGCCTTTCTTCTTTTCCTTTGTCATTCTTGGATGAATCCTCAAACCCAACCACTGTATTGTTCTTTCAATTACCTTTTTGGTTACAATATTGACATCAACAATTTCCTGCACAGACCATTGGATAGGGGAGAGTGGCCTTTTATACATTCATGTTTCCTTGTACACTAGATCAAGTATCTCTCTATCATATTTGAGAAACTTAGGGAGGTTGGTATCTATATCAAAGTTCTTGATTTAAGGGATGGTTAACCTATAGTATCCCCTTTCCTAAGCCTCAAATTTGTGTTGGATTTCAACCCATAAGTCCTCCAAAGCTGACCGATGACCTAGATATGAGACGAGCACTATTTGCTTCAGTTTTCCCAACAGATCATATCTATCCTCGATATAATCAAACTCCTTTAAACTAAGCTCTTGTAACTCTTGTTTGGATGCCTTGGCTGCTTGTATATTCTAACATGAGTAATACTCTAATGAAATAGGAAAAGCGACCCCTATCTTATATTTAAGAGTCAGAAGAGATTGCAATCCTACAATCTACCTTATGTATTCAAAAATGATTATTTTATTACTGCAAAATCTGGGAAGAAGAAATGGCCTCCTAGTGAACCCACTCACTCTGATGTAGGTAGATTGTTGGTTTTGAATGAACCAACAACCCCATTCTTTTATCATTTTCATGGCTTCCAGTGAGATTCTATAGCTCACGTCACCAGTTAATTTACATAAAACCACATATATGAATGCATCATTTATCCTTTTGAAGTGAAATTTGGCTTGAGTCATTTTTAGTTGTGTGTAATGCTCCCATACTCTTTTCTCTCCTGGCTCTTCTCCTAACCCACCCTCCTTGTTGGGACTTGAACATTTTCCAGCTCGATCTACCAACCATATGATGTAAGAAGCTATGAAGAACTTCTTTGTTTGTAGCATAGTAGTCAACTGGTTATGAATGTTGTTAGAAATAATCTTTGCCCAATCAAAATACTCTTTTCCTATCAAAATTGTATGCATATAATAACACATCCATAAATAGTAATGTCGGGTATCTGGCTTGCGAAAGGTGCAACTTAGCATGATTATTATATCCATTGGTTCCCCCTTGAAGTCTGCCCATAAGATGTTATATGTTTCCTTGAGGCCTGACTTTCTTGGCTCCTCCAATCTGTTAGGATAACCGGTGGACAACTAAGAGGGGAGGGGGTGAATCAATTATCAATAGATTATAAAACTTTAAGATCACATAACCTTCTACCAGAATGCATAAACCAAATAACATAATAGCAGATGTAACAATTAAGCATAAACATAAATTACACAATAATTAACCAACCATCCATAACACATAACACAAAGATTTGTAAGGGGAAAACCTGATAAAGGGAAAAACCACGTTGGGAAGCGTACCCATAGTCAGATAATACTTTTGTAGCAAGTATGTGATTACAGTAAGAGGGGCCTGCACATTCAAGAAGGTGCACTGCCTAAAGCACACTGCTCATCACAAAAGGAGCCTTATGACTACAAAGAAATCTAGACTACAATCCAGAAAGATGAGTGAACTGCAAGAATAGTATCTCCTATGCTTGAGTATAGTTCTGGTTAAGCTCAATTCCAGAGGTATTAAACCTCTTTCACAAACCTAGTTCGATCACCTATGATCAACCAAAACCTCTATATATGATTACAACATTATTCGCACACAGATAATCATATATCCCACTCCTAAGTTATAATATACAAAGAGATCTTACATCATATTTATACCAACCCGGGACCTAAAAGATAATACAATAGATCTGTTACATAATTATACAAACCAATGATAAACCAAGTCAGCCTAAGACCAAAACAACATAATCCAAATAATAAATCCAATCGGTGATGCATTGGGAGCATCAACCAACACGTTACACAAATCGGTCCATAACCTAGCATAATAACACCAAATGGGTCCGATGAAAAATGAAACATCACAATTAGCTAGAACATGAACATGATAACCATCAACATCCTGATAACCTTCCAGAAGCCGTACCAACACTATTTATTGGATTCGTCAAAAGATCTTAATCAAAGTGTTGCTGGTAAAACCCTTACGAGTGACCAAAAATCATAAAACCTTTGTACCACACAGCTAACTACTCCTCCTGAGTAGTAGCATCAACACATCAATCCAAAATGAATGATAGCACTAATAAATGCATACCGGATTGATGTCAATCAATATCACTCAAGTCTCTGCCGGAGGGGCAGAAACTCCCAATCTATCTCTGAAGTACTCAAATGATTCCCTAGGAAAATGTTTAGTGAATATATCTACAATCTTCTCTTTAGTGTTCACATAAACTAGTCTTAGAATGAAATACCAAATTCTTTGATATATCAATAGCAGCAGAGTTATCACAGTGAATAACTACTGGTTCATTGCAATCAACCCTTATATCCTTCAATATTTGCTTCATCCATAAAATGTGTGTACAGTTAGTAGCAATAGCAACATACTTAGCTTGAATAGTAGATAAAGAAGTACATGACTGCTTCTTGCTGATCCATGAAACAAGTTTCTTTCCAACAAAGAAAGCCCCATCGGATGTTCTCTTCTCATCATCAACATCTCTAGCCCAATAAACATCTATATATGCACATTCTGTAAAGTCATCATCTTTAGGATACCACAAACCATACTCAATTGTTCCTTGCAAATACCTAAAAAACTCCTTTTCACCGCACATTCATGATTCTCTCTAGGATCACTCTGATATCTTGATACAATACAAATAACATTCATTATATCCGGTCTAGTCCAAGTCAGAGATAAAAAAACCTCCAATCATAGATTTGTACCTTGTAGGATTTACCAGAGCTGATACATATTTCTTTGTCAATTTCTCAATTGTAACCATAGGGGTACCAACTAGTTTAGAATTTTCCATACCAAATTTCTTCAACAACTCTCTAGCATACTTAGTTTGATAGATGGAAATACCTTTATTATTCTGAGTAATCTACAAACCTAAGAAAAATTTCATCTCCCCAATCATAGACATATCAAATTCATTCTTCATATTTTCAAAGAATTTCATACATAATTTATCCTTGTTGACCATTTGGTGGAATTGATTATGTGTTGCATTGATGTTTTGTCATTGATGTCAACACCAGTTGTTTGGATGCTTTACTAGCACTCTTTTGGTCCCGGTGGGATGAGTGGTTTCTGGTTAACTTGGATATGGCATGATCTGGTAGGCTCTGGTATAATCTAGTGATGGAATTGGCTTGTTCATGATACTTATACTCATATTTGGTCAGTTGGTTTTGGTCTAGTGATTGGATGCTATCCTACTTGCTTAAAAGATTGGTTTCTAGTTTTGATGAGGGTTTCACCAATAGATCTTTTGATGGAGATCTTTGATGAATTGCATAAGTGGTGTTGGTGCAGCTTTTGATGGAGTTTCAGAATTTTGTTGGTGATCATGTTCGAGACTTGGTGTTTGGAGATCATTGTTGAAGCACATGGATCTATACTTGGTCCTGGTTGATATAGGTTATAGACTGACTTTAATGTAATGTGTAGATAGGACCTAGTATTGATGTATTTTCGAGATGTCTTATGTGTTGATATTACTTGTTTGGTCTAAGGCCGACATGGTTTTTAATTATGTAATCGGTTTATTGTCTGGTGGTCAACCTGATTGTTTATGGTCGAGGGTTTGTATAAATAAATGTAAGATCTCATTGTAGATTATCATGGTTAATATAAGAGGTCATGGTCATAAAATGTAATGTGCAAATAAATGTAATATAATTCAGATAGAGGAGTTGGTCGATCATTTGAGATCGAATTGGGTTTATGTAAGAGGATTTAGTCCTCTGGTATTGAGCTTAACTAGAACCATACTCAGGCATAGGAGATGCTATCTTTTGCAGTTCAACACTTCTCCATATTTTAGTCTGGATTTATATGTAGTTAGTGAGGCTCCTTTTGTGATGAGCAGTGTTCTCTAGGCTATTGGCCTTCCTACAAGTAAGGGCCCCTTCATTGTAACTCACATACTTACTACAGAAGTATTATTTGACTGTGGGTAGGCTTCCCACCACGGTTTTTCACTTCACCAGGTTTTCCACGTATAAATCTTGGTTTTGTGTGGATGGCTTTTATTCTGTGATTATTGTTTATGCTTAATTGATTAACTTCTATTCTGGTATTATTGTTTTGGGTTCCGGTATTAAGTTTTTAATTTCTGAATGTTCCTGTAATCTGAGAAAACTGATTTACCCCCGCCTCTCAGTTGTCTTCCGGTTATCTAAACTGTCTAACAATCCTCACCTCCAAAAATGATATCATCAACAAATAATTCAATAGTGAATATGTCATCATCAGTGATCTTATAATATAAGTTACTGCCAGCATTACCTTTAGTGAAACCAAGCTTCAAAATATATATGTCTAATGTGGCATACCAAGCTCTAGGGGCTCGTTTGAATCCATATAACGCTTTCCTTAACCTGCAAACCATGTTTTTATCATCTAAAAGTGAAAAAACATCAAGTTGCTCAATATAAACTTTCTCTTCAAGGTATCCATTCAAAAATGCACATTTAACATCCATTTGATAAACCTTGTATTTCTTATGGGCAACATAAGCAAGAAATAATCCCATAACTTCAATCCTAGCTACTAGAGAAAAAGTCTCATCATAATCAATTCATTCCTTTTGGAGAATATGCTTTACATACCAATCTATCCTTATTCCTCACAACTTGTCCATCCTTATTCAATTTGTTCCTAAAAACCCATTTAGTTTCAATAACATTCTTATTTTTAGGCAGGGGAACTAAAGTCCATGTGGTGCTCTTTTCAATATGATCTAATTCCTCTTCCATAGCTTTCATCCAACATTCATATTTACAAGCTTTAATAATTGATGTTGGTTCAACTTGAGAAATTAAATATACCTCATCAGTTGCCAACCTTCTTCTTGTCATTACTCCTTTATTTTTGTCTCCAATGATCTGATCTTTTAAATGATTTAACCTTACATATCGAGGAGTCTTCTGACTTTCTATTTCCCTGCTCTGATCTTTAGTCGCTATTGAATTTTTTGATACTATCAGAGTAATTGGTTCAACATTTTGTTCTAGTATAGGTGCTACCAGTTTAGTTATGATCATCTCCACTTCCGATTCTCTCTCATAAGTTATGATTTGACCTTTGTACAACTCATCCACCTTGACATTAGCACTCTCCACAATTCTCTGCAATCTCTTGTTATAACATCTGTATGCTTTTCTTTCTTTAGAATAACCAAGAAATTCATCACATCTAGGATAAAACTTTCCAATGGAATCATCTCTTTTGATATAGCATTTACTACCAAAGATTTTGAAATACTGAACTGAAGGTGTATGAGAAAACCATAACTCATAAGGTGTCTTACCGATGTCTCCTTTGATATGAACTTTGTTGAATGTGTATACTGTCATTCTCACAACTTCTCTCCAATAGATATGAGGTAGATTAGCTTCCATCATCATAGTTCTAGCCACATCCAAGATAGTTTTATTCTTTCTTTCCACAACACCATTCTGCTGAGGTGTCTGAGGGGTAGACAATTGTCTCCTTATCCCATGCTTCTCACAATAATTGTTAAATTCATCGGATGTGAATTCACCACCCTGATTTTACCTTAAGCATTTAAGCTTTAGTCCTGTCTCTATCTCAACTTTAGCTTTAAAGATTTTAAAATTTAAAAGCTTCAGATTTCTCCCTCATAAAAGTAACCCACATCATTCTATAATAGTCATCAATGATTAGCATAAAATATCTATCACCCTAAAAACTCTTTATTCTAGAAGGACCACATAAATCAGTATGACTAAGATCAAGAACATCATTATATTTATCTTGAATACTTTTAAAATAAGTTTTGACCTGCTTTCCCACTTGTCCTTCCTTGCATACAAGATTATAGGGCTTCATAATCTTAGGTATATCTCTAACAACCTTAGTTGAACTGATCTTTACAATATAATCAAAACTCACATGACACAACCTCTTATACCATAGCCAACTCTCATCAAATTGTGCAATCAAACACATTTTCTCACCGAAGTTCAAATGAAATATGTTACCTTTAGTCTATGTACTAGTTGCTATCTCCAAACCAGATCTGTTAATGATTTTTTATTTTCCATCCTTGAACTATAATTGAAATCCCTTATCCACCAGTTGTCCTACACTAAAGAGATTATTTCTTAAACCTTCAACATAATAAAAATTATCAATATTATGCTTAACATCCAATAATATATTTCCTCTTCCTCTGATCATGCATGCTTTGTCATCTCCAAATCTAACCAGTCCACAATCAAATTCTTGCAAAGATAAAAATATGCTTTTATCTCTAGTCATATGATGTGAACAATCACTATCTATCACCCATTCATCCTTGTCTTCAATTTTAGCAGCAAGGGCCTTTTCCTCATTTTGAATAACAGGTACTAGAGCATCTTCCTTAATAGCCAAAGATACCCATTCCTTACCACTACCGGATCCACTAGCCGAATCTTCTGTCGGTTCATCATCAAAATCACACACACCTTCCTCATCCATATAGTAACATGATTTGTCTTTGTTTCTCCTATACTTACACTTGTCTTGATAATCATGGTTAGGCCTAAAAGATCTTCTAGCTCTCTCTTCAAATCTTGAATTCCTCACAGGACATCTAGATGAAAAATGGCCTATCTTATTACATGCCAAACATTTAAAAGGCAATTTTCCTTCATACTTACTTCTAGCAGGACCTTTAGGTACTCTTCTAGCAAATAGGGCTTCGAGTTGCTCAAACCCTTCATCTTCTTTCTTCATTTCATCTATTTCCTTCACATATAAAACTTTCCAATCACTCTTGACAATTGATGATGTAGGTGCATGAAAAGCAGATTCAGTCTTTGCAGCTCCTTGAAGACCAAATTCCTCAAGCTCAAAAGTAGACAATTTTTCAACCAAAGTATCTAGTTAACAGAAGTGTTAGCCATTGTTCTTAGCTCATTAATTGTAGTAGCCTTCATCTTGTAAGTCAGTGGCAAAGCTTTCAAAACTTTAGAAACAATCTCATCTTCGCTTAGAGATCCACCACATCATTGAATTCCCATAACAATTTCATTCTCTTTCCATGAAGCAGTAATCCTTTCATATTCTTCCATCTTTAGGTTCTCATACCTTACCCGATAACCATTAAGTTTAGCAATTTTAATAGTAGGGTCACCTTCATTCAAAGCTTCCAACTTATGCCATATAGCCTTCACATTAGACTGGTTGGTTAATCCCATAATTTTCTGATCAGATAGTGCACTCAAGAGTGCTTCTCTAGCTCTACAATCATTTTCAATGTCCTTATCTAGGCTTGCAAGAGGAGGATTGCCAGATGCCAGATTATGAGGAGTATAGCCTTTCTATGTGATCTCCCAAATTTCTTTCCCAATAAATCTCAAATGAGTCTCCATTTGAATCTTCCATACTCTGTAATTTGTCGAATCAAGCTTAGGGGCTTCTCTCCAAAAAATAGATGTAGTTGAATTAATAGTTGCCATAGGATCTTCCTCAAGTGGTTAAGCTTCTGCAAATGAGGACCAAGCTCTGATACAAATTGTTAGGATAACCGGTAGATAAATGAGATGGGGGGTGAATCAGTTGTCAATAGATTATAAAACTTTAAGCTCACAAAACCTTCTACCAAAATGCATAAAAAAAATACTGGAATAGCAAATGTAACGGTTAAGCATAAACATGAATTACATAATAGTTAACCAACCATCCATAACACATCACATTAAGATTTGTACGTGGAAAACCCGATAAAGGGAAAAAACATAGTGGGAAGCCTACCCATAGTCAGATAATACTTCTGCAATAAGTATGTGATTACAATAAGAGGGGCATGCACATGCAGGAAGGCACACTTCCTAGAGCACACTTCTCAATCCAAAAGGAGCCTCACTAATTACAAAGAAATCCAAACTACAATCCAGAATGATGAGTGAACTGCAAGAATAACATCTCCTATGCCTGAGTATAGTTTCGGTTAAGCTCAATACCAAAGGTCTTAAACCTCTTTCATGATGAATTAATGATGAATAGTTAGTACCAAACTGGTACCGAGAGGGGGGGGGGTAAATTAGTATAGACAAAAAAAACTTTCCTTGAACTGGTTTGACTGAAAACACTGAACTTGACTGGCAAGCAATAACACCGGTCTAAATCATATTACTACTGGTAAAACACAGTGAGAATGAGAAAGACATAAACCGGTAACTCTTAGCTTTCCACATAATCTAACACCTCATTTCCACTTCACCCTTATGCATAAATGAGTAATCTAAAATCAGAAATATAATGACTGCTAGTTCAACATGATTTACCACTTTGACATAAAACACTAAACCATCACATGAAAGGCATCACACATGACACACTGAATTTTCACGTGGAAACCCAACTGGGAAAAACCACAGTGGGGATGAATACCCACAAGCTGTTCTTTGAAATCTTTTGAAGTCCACTCTGTTAGGAGCCTAGTCCGGTTAAAGACTATTACAATAGGTTTTGTTAGGAACCGATCCTGCTAGGGATCACCCAGTTAAGGGATGGCTAAATACCTAGTTAAAGGTTAAAACCTTGTTAGAGGTTACCTCGCAAGAGGATTTTAAGAACTCATTGAATTGAGTTACCCTATTAAATGATTTACACAAAAGCCTGTTAAAGCTACCCGGTTAAGGGATTTTCTAACTACTAAAATGGTTAGAAGGCAACAGGTAGTACACTGATCTGATAACAACACTCAATGCCAAGGCAGATCCACTTTCGCTCCTCTTCTTCTGCGATCACACTCTACAGGTATCAACACACTACTCCGGTCTGGAAAGAATCAAGTATCACTCACTGGGATACACACATAATATTTGCCAACAACTTCAAAATGAAAAACATCATCGACCTTATAGGAAGTAGATAGGTCAGTATCATAAACCCTAAACCCTAAACATTTAGGTTTTACAATTCAATCGGTTTAATCCTGACCATTAAACATACTGCATTGAATACAACAGTCTTGAACAGATCTTAAGATTCTCTCCAATGTTCATTCTTTGCTGCTTCAAGAAGCAGATAACCCATCACATGCTCTCCACTATTTACAGAGACTTTGCACATTCCCAAGGTAGATAGGATCAATCTCCATGTAAGATCCTCAAGGAAATCCTTCACGCGCACAAGGCTAATGTGGAAACACTATTTGATCTTTATTACAATGCTAACTCATCACAAGATGTCATTGGTTGAATCAATGCATCAACCAGAAACCCTAAAGCTGAGACTACCAATCGGTAGTCATGCTAAGTAAAACCCTGATACAAAACTTCCATAAATCAGTTCTCATTCCAACATACTGGTTCACTATGAACAAACATACCGCTTCACTTTTTCACATATACTAGTTCACATCATCATACCAATTCTCTTGCCAGTTTGCTTTCTTCAATATACCAGTTCATACTTTAGCATATTAATATCAATGACAACATACAATATCATCATATCATCATGCTCTGCACATAAGCCAACATTTCACAAACCGAGTTTAATCACTTATGATCAACCAAAACCTCTACATATGATTACAACATTATTCGCACATAGATAATCCTATATCCCACTCCTATGTTATGATCTACAAAGAGATCTTACATCATATTTATACCAACCTGGGACCTAAAAGATAATACAATAGATTTGTTACATAATCCTGCAAACAAATGATAAACCAAGTTGTCCTATGACTGAAACACCATAATCCAAACAATAAATCCAACCGATGATGCATCGAGAGTATCAACCAACATATTACACAAACCGGTCCATAACCTAGTAGAATAACACTGAATGGGTCCTATGCTAAATAATACATCATGATCAACTGGAACATGAACATGATAACCATCACCATCCTGATAACCTTCTAGAAGCCACACCAACACCACTTATCAAATTCATCAAAATATCTTCATCAAAGTACTGATGGTAAAACCTTTATCGGCGACCAAAAGGCTTACTAGAACAAATGATAGCATCCAGGTCATTACCCTAAAAAGTAGGAAGCTCTCTCCAAACACTTGTAACTGCTCAAAAGGATCCTGCTCTACTCCTTGGTCCCCCAGGTGGTCATTCAGTCAACTGCCACTTCTCCCTAAAAAATAGGAGACCTTGTTTGAAGGTCTAAAATGACTCACAGAACCCCTGCAAAGCTCCATGACCCTCAGAATGAGTCCCCTAACCATGTCATTGACCTACAGGAACTTGAATGGTAGGTCAACCCCTGCTCATCTCATGTCACCTAGAAAAGGGGACATTACAAAATCCCAAACCAACTGAATGTGATATGCATCAGGAACACATGAATAACTAATCCAAGCCAATACCACAAGCTGAACCAAATTGAAGAATACTAGAGATGGTCTCTAGATCAATTATTATAATCCAACCACTCTATTGGAAGTCGGTAGACAACAAAAAAGCTAGTGTTGACATAAATGACAAAACATCAATGCAACACATAATCAATTCCTCCAAATTTCCAACACAACCAATCTTCATTGATGTGGTGTTTGTAATTGGAAACATTCCTACTAAATATGGATGGTGCCTCTTCATTTTTAGTTTGAGGACAATAAAATTCAAGGATCTTGAATGTCATCTCAATCATTTGTAGAGAAAGATCCACTACCACATTCCTAGTTGCATCAATACATTTTCTGGCCTCTTGGTTATAATGTTGAGCTATTGTTAGGATAAGCTTATGAGATTGTAGGGCCTGTGGGAATATTGTAGCCTCTGCCAAGCTGAGCCTTTTGATCCATTTATAAGGTACATTTAGATCAGGCTAGGCTACTTCCTTTATGATTTCCTCAATTTCAATGTGACCTATGTTAGTGTCAGTCACCCATTGTATCTCATCATCCAAATTAGATATCAAGGTTTGACCCTGACATTGGTACTTCATAGTGGGTGGATTTTTCTCCAATCTTACCTCTCCTCTAGTCCTCTTGTGAGATAATGTGGATGGTTCCATAAGCCTACTTTAGCCTGCAACAAAAGATATATAATCAACTTCAAGATTTTTACAATGGATAACAAACTCCGGAACTCTGAGGTTTTAGGGTTTCAGGTTCTCAAAAGAGCTTATCATAGATGACTTTGGGATCCTGGGTTTCTGAGGTCTTGAAGTTTAGAATACTAGAAGAGGAACTTGCTTTGAAGTTTTGGGTTCCAAAACCCCAAAATGATAAAGGTAACACAAGGGCTTACTTCAGAACTCTAGGGTTCTGGGGTAGGAAGGAACTCTTCACAAGATTTATTTTGGGACTCTGGACGAACCCGGAGTTCCAAAGCCTTTGAAGTACCTTCTTAGGGAACTCTCTAGGATTCTGGGGTTTTGAGATCCTAAAGGTGTTTAACCAAAATGCATAAGGGGGCTTTGAGATTCTAGGGTTCCTGAATCCCAAAGGATTTCAAATTCAACTAGAAGGGCACTTTGGAGCTTCGAGAACCTGAAGTTTTGAATTGGGGAAAAAGAAAGTTTCAGGATTCCAGGGTTCAGGAGTCCCAAAACTTAGAAACAATGCCAAAATTCTAAGGGTCAAGAAAAAAATGATTTTAATGAAAACAAGAAATCTAAACTAAACCCTAAACTGTGAAAGTAGGAAACACAAAAAAAGAAAAGAAAAGAGGAAGACGAAATCCTACCTCGAGAAAGGACGAAGGAAACACTTGCATCATACAATAAGGAATCATCGAAGGAGAGAAATGAGATCCAAAAGAGTGAGTGTGAAAATGAGCTAGAATGATCCCATTTGGCCCTATTTATACCCCCCTTTAGGCGATCGTACAACCCACATCGCGAAATGACCTTGAGGTTTTAGAACTTTGAAACTCTAAGGAAAATGACAAGACACAGAGGAGCTCAAGATTTCGGGGTTTCGAGACTCTAAGGCTTCGAGAAGGACAAACAAAACACCACCTTAGGACTTCGGGATTCTAGAGATCTGGGGTGGTACACAAAACAAGAAGAACCCAAGAGTCTAAAGACATAAAACCTCAAGGTTCCAACAAACAAAACAAGGAAAAACAAGACTTTGGGGTTTCAAAAAATTGAGGACTCGAAGTCAATAGAACAAAAAGAAACACAAGGCTTCGGGATTCTAGGATCCCAGAGTTTTGAAGAACAACAGAGAAAAGAAAGAACAAGATTTGGGGTTTCCAAAACCTGAGATTCTGAAGAAGAACAAAAGAAACAAAGAAACAAATAAACAAAGCGACACTCTAGGATTTTGTGATCCTAAAATCCCGAAGGAGCAACACAAAACAACAAAAAGGAAAAAGGACACAAAAGGGGGGACCCACATTTCGGTGCAGAAATGAAGGGGAAGAGTATGCAAAGCATAACAAATGGCGACTTTCTGGGAAAAATGACATCAAGGCATTTTAGAACTTTAGATTATATGCCTAGCTTTGACATACATCATGACCTTCATTAAAGGTAAAATATGAAAAGATCAATTTCAGCTAAGATAGAGATAGAAAATGGAGCAAGGTCATATCCGAGGGACTCTTAGGTGTGTGCAGTGGTTAATTACCCCACCTAAACAATATCAAAGGTAACGTGAGGAGTCCATAAATAAGCTACATGAGTGAAATCATCACAAGATCCTTTTGCAATGTTATCATAGGCATAGTTCTACTACCAGTCGGGCGTCTATAGCCTCAACAAAGTTACCTCTAGTCCCCATTAAATATTTCTCCACTGTCAGCCAAGCATCTATATCCCCGGTGGGGATACTTGAAAAACCCAAGTGAGTCGAGTGATTGTCTATCATTTTCCTGCATGATAGTATTCTTCACATTTTCTATTGGAATGATTTTGAAATACTTCTTATATATTCTTGTGGGGGATTTCTTTGTAAGTGATTACTCAACTCTTTAGCATTGAAGCTCAAAACTAGGTTTGGAACCACGATGGATAACGAGAGGGTTTTAGATTTTGGATTTTCACCTAAATATGAATTTCTTAGCTACTAATGAAGTTTCCTAGCGTATTGTTAGATGTGAGAATGGTGTAGGATTCTCAAACGAGCCTATTCTCTATAGGCACCCAAAGCTTTGAATATAGTTTAAGGCATTATATTTTACCTTGAATGAGTGTAGTAAGAATATCACAACTAGGTAGGTAATGAAGTTATAAAGAGCTAATAGCAAGTCTCCTAGGAATTACGCTATGATGCAAAGAACACTTTTCTAATCTAGTCCGGAGCTAAGAAACTGTTCTCCAAAACAAAGGGAAGAAAAAGAAAGAAAGATAGGAAGAAGACAACAAAAAAATCATAAAACAACCAGAAGAAAGAACAAGAAAGGACAACAACAAAAGAGAATGGAAAGAGACCAACAAACATAATGAAAAGAAACTAACTACTATGGTACAAATTAGCAAAGCTCAATAGGGGTCATCCAAAATAATGCTTGAGAAACTGACCATTCATAGGTAATGGTACAGGCTCTCCAATCAAGGTGTTCACTCTGAAGGTTTTCTCTCTTAGGATCTTGGCGATTTGATAATGTCCTAGCCATATCTTTTCAAATTTATGTTGTTTGGCTTTCTTTTCTGTTGGTGTCCAAAAACGAGTTTACACTCCTACAAGGTAGAGACCAAGTTAATTCCTCAAAATACCTATGGAAAGCCATTTCCAACTGTCATTATCATTCAGACTTGGACTAACTATGACAAGGTTCTACAAATCCTTCTACACTTTGGGCTCTGTAAGACTCGAGAGGGTGATCCCTTAGCAAATTTGTGATCTCTATGCTATATTCACAAATTATGCATAAAACAAAGCATATAATCTCATGTAAAGGCTTGACAGAAAGGGAGAATGCTCAGGAATGACAAATTCCTTAGTGATCCTCAACCAATTGGAGAATGGGATGATTATGTGCACTTAGCAACATACATGAAAGTAAAGTATATTCTGATATTCAACCAATTATAGCAAGTTGTTGGTGATTTTGAACAAAAAATTAAAACTAAAGACAATTACACTAAAGGGACAAAAATCGGAACCCTATCTTATAGCCATGAATTCCCTTTTATAGAAAACAAGGGAGTTAACAAACTTCAGGCCAGATGAGACACCTATCATCTTAAAATGATCACATATAACTCCATTTTGTTACAAAAATATTCCATCCTTAATAAAGATATAACCAATATCAAAATTTGCAGTCGCTTTGCTAAAACTCATGATGTATTTTACCACCACCATTGTTGTTCCGGTTCAAAAAGATATTCGCCACTAGAAGATAAAAATAGTTATATCAAACTGTTTACAACCCTTATTCATCATTTAGATACATCCTACTTCATCCACTGTACTCTTCATCAGGTGGACATTCATAACTCATGACTTCATTAGCTTTAGCTCTATATGGAGTGTATTTAATGGCTACTTGATTTGCCTCTCTTTCAAAAGATTCAAAAAATGACCCCGTGGCAATTATTTTGTCCATGCTATCCTCCAGCATATCCATGTTCAACCCTTCACATATTAACTCTATCTGGGTACTGATGACTCTCTCTGCCTCCTCTTTCCAAAATTGTAGAGGCTTGACTACCCCATTTTCATCCTCAATATCTGGCAAAAGAGTTTCACTCAACTCACTGAAATTTTTCATCAACTCCCTTATCTTTCTTTCTATATTTTCTAGCAAAATTTGGGCCTCCTGCATTGATTTTACCAACAAATATGTTGGTTGGAGTGCAGGTGGCTTCTCAGCATGATACTTGGAAGCCATAGACATTATTCTAAGTTCATTTCCCCTTTGTAACCATTTTGTGAACAAGGGAACCACAATCTCTCTATCATCATCAAATTTTTGAATAGCATTAAATAATAAAGAATACAAGTCATGAATGTTGTTAAGACTACTATCAACCTTTTCATTTAAATGAGTTAGAACTGAGCTAACTATCTCCTTTTGTTGCCAGACTGATTGATCTTCTGATTCCTTCAACTTATTTTCTAATTCAATAATCTTATCCAAGAGCTGAGATTGAGTTGGATCAATAGATCCAGTGGCTTCAGGCTCATCATCATCATATGGGACCAATGATATATTGGGGATACCAACATTTATGTCAGGTTGAACCATTTCTTCTTCATGGATAACATGTGATGACCTGGATGTTGATGGTGCTGATGTCCCTGTAAATGAAGAAGAGGAGACTCTTTCTTGTCCTTTCTCAAGGAGTTGCACTCTCGTTTGCAACTCTACACACCTCTGTTGAACTACATTGTAATCATTCAAAAGCTTGTATTTTCTCATTAACTCTGCCTAATCCAAGGCCTCTCTCTTTGAAGTTTCTTGAGCCAATTTAGCAACATCAACATTCAACTTTAGCCTCCACACTTAATGTGTCAGATGCTCTCTTTATAATAAGGCTTCCCCTAAGTTGGGATTTATGTCACTAATGTTAGGCTTTCTAGGTCCTTCCTCTAATGCCCATATTGGCAAGGTTGCATAATCATCTACAAATGCAAATCCTTTCAATGCCAATGTTGCTTCCTCCTCTGGACTAAATTGTTGGCCCTTTAATTTCCTAATTGCATCAAAGGCCACCACATCTGCTATATCCCATTCTGGTAAATTTATAACTCCAGCCTGACTTACAATCATCATGCCCTCATCTGTAGTGATTCTCTTGAACTCTTCCATCATCTCACTCTTAAATTATTCCTAATTCTCATTTTCAAACCTATATGGCCTCTGAGCTTTTCTCTCGTCAGTTCTCTTCTTAAATTCTTCAATTTTTATCTTCCACACTAATTGCAAAAAGGCCAGCCTTCTCAAAAAAGTATCATCCTCAAGAAACTTATCACATGCTCCTTCGTTACATCCCTGAAAGCTCTACCCTAAAAATCTAAAGGAGTGAGGTCCAACTCCAAATTAGGGGGCAAAGGAGGAATACCAATTTTCATCTCTATACTTGTTTCTACAAGCGTATCATCCTCTATTTGTTCTTCAACCTACCTTAAGGGTGAAAAGGGCATGAGTGGTGGCAAAGGACTTGTATCTAAGTCTTCAAGATCAATGATTTTGACTCCTTTAAAAGGCTTGATTTTCACCTTTGGGGAAGGCTTTTCCTTCATTATACTTTTATCTTTTCTCCTCACTAATCCTCCACTGTCACTGCTACTCTCTTCTTCCCCACTTGTTTCTTCTCTTGCTCTCTTTTGAGAAGACTCATAAACAAGTCTCTTTTCTATCAGGCCATCTTCTCTTTGAGGTAGAGGAGGTCATGATCCTGACTATTGCATCCTATTTTGATGAATCAAAACTGATTCCTCCACTGTGATGGGTGTTGGATGATGTACATCTCTTCTTTCAACTTGTCGGTCGTGAACCTCTTCAAGTTTGGCCTTCTTCTGCTTCAATGCAAAAGGCAATTCATCAAAATTGTTCATAAAAAAATCAACTTTAGCACAAAATGGAGTAAAATATTTTGTTAGATCATAGCTTGGATCCATTATCTGAATTGTAGCCCATAACTTCCCGAAGATTGTTTGTTTCTCTTTCCTCCAATCTTGAGTCATGGAGTCAAACTCATTTATAATTATATCCTTAGGAAAGTTGTGCTCATGAGGAAATAGACCTCCTTTTATTCTTGTCCTGAAAAATATGTAAAACCCCTTCAGGTCATTGTGTCTAGCTATGCTAACCCCTAAATGATATGGTGCAAAGAATTTGTCAAAATGCTCATATCCTCCTTTCAAAATCACAAAATATGAGATGATAGTGTAATTAGGAAAAATTGTTTCTTTTCCTTTTCCCTTTATTTACTTATCATGGATTCACCCTATCCACCACATTACTTTAGCAAAACCCATTCTCAAAGGAACATTAAAATGCAATACATGTGTTTGACCAGAAAAAACCATAGATTCTAATAACAGTACTAACAAGATAAGGGATAAAATCCCCCCAATTGTGTTCAATCCTTAGAAGTGGCAACCTCTCTTTAGGCCTTACAAAATCATGCAACTCCTTGGGGATCCTTGGTGGGTTTACTATCAATCTTTGTCTCAACCTAGAGGCAAAGTTGTTATCAAATCTCACAAAACTAGCCTCTTGTCTTTGCCAAGACATATCCGTGCTCCAAAGCCGCACTGGAATTTCCTTATTGTTAATTGTCCTCTTGAGGTTCATAGTACCTTCAAAGTAATTTGCATTCCTATATAGGATCATGTGCATGAGTAGGGAATACAGGTAGAAAAGACTACTAGGAACGCCATTCTTGATATCTTGCAACCCCTCATGAATCTTCTTTTCAAGGTATGGGGCGAAGTCAAAAACCATTGTATAATCTTGATGTTGAATTTGCATGGCCATATACATGAAATTAGGTGGCATAACTGTAATTGGATTGAAACCCAAGATCTGACATAGAGAGAAAAAGGTAGCCTAAAAACAAGGAGAAAAATCATCTATGGGTAATGGCTCCTCTGAACTAGGGCCAATGTAGTACGTCGTCTCTCCTACTCTAGCCAAATGCATTGGAAGAAAATTAGTTCTAATGAAATCCTTCATTTTAAAGTACTCTACCTTTAACTCATTTAAATATACTTGTACCAAGTTAGTAGATGGTTCATATAAGTAAAAAATCTCCTGGAATTCCTCTCTTCTAATTGTCATCAGAGTTTCTCCTTCATTTCCCCTTATAACCCTCGAGATAGGGTCATATCTATTTTTAATAACCTTAAGAAGGTCGACATCCTTGAACACACTCAGCACAACTGATTTACCCAAATCATACTGCCATGGACTTGAGAGTGGGGAATGTAAATTTCTCTATCCATAACAAAATTTGAACATCTCTAACCCGGTCATTGGTACCATAGCATCCACCAAGCGGCATGCTTTATCAGTCAACCCTTCTCTTATGGTTTTACCATGAACCAATTTCTGCCCTTGGTACCTATCATTTTTCAAGGGCTTTAATTGATCAAGAAAATCATCAAAAATATTTAACTTCAAATATTCAGTTTGCCCTAAATATTTTCATGAGGGAGCCATTCTACCAGACTAGGGTTTTCTATTATAGCTTTGAATTGGGAAGGACAAGACTAGGGTGAATACAAGATTTAAATTGCAACAATAATTCAAGCAAATTTCACCTTTCTCTGTCTAGCTTCTAACCCTAGAACAATTAAATCTCTTTTCCTACAAATTTTTACATAATTCACAACATCAATTGCTTCAAAATAGATGAAAAAGCTCAGACAAACTTACTGCTTTGATTACACCAGAAAAACCCTAATTTCATACTGTGAGAAGTTGTCAAAATCTCCCTCAGCTCTGGAAACACTCTTCGATCTCTTATGAATACTTTGGCAATTCAAAATATCTGAGAGAACATTTAATTGCCTTCTGGAACAAAAAACCGTTGTCATATTTGCCATAATTATTCGTGTGAGTAAAGAAATGACTCTAACTTGTATTTGAAAAAAGTTTAAAACCCGATCGTCGATCATCTTTCAGGCTGGAAAATCTCACAAACCAAACCAATCAATCTGATGCAGACCCTCCAGAGGCATGACGTAGCACATCCAACTCATCACTTACTTCTCCACTTTCAGTGACCCCACTGTTGGCTTTTCTTGTCCTGCCTTGGACACATGGAATCATCTCGTGACGTCATGGTCCATAATCTCCTCACATCTCTTGATCATGGGGTTACAAGAATCATTGGATCTATTCTCTATTTACTTTCTAGTCACAGTGATACTTAACAATGGCCGCTAACTCCCGAGCACTTCTTGGACCAAGATTAAAACATCACCGTTCAATACAAGCATGTGCAGATTGATGAACCATTAGTAACATCAAAGGTTGGAAAGGTCAAATCCACCCGCAGACCCTTCTTTTCCAAGGACACGTGACATTAGCTCATGATGTCGCGGTCTTTATCTTCCTTCCACCTTCGACTATGGGGAAGTGTGGACCGTCAGATCTGTTCTGCCTTTATCCACAAGCTGAAGTATTAAAATATTACTTAGGAAAAATTTATAAGTGTTGACATGAATATTAAAAGGGACTCAACCATAGGGGAAATCTTTCATGCAACTTATGAAAAACCATAAAAGGATCGATCGAACACAACTTAATGCTTAGGAAATACTATGGCCCTGCCAACGGTAACTAACTCTTGGCTTAAGTGGAAAAAGGTAACGGTGGAATACAACAAGCGTAGGGTTTTTCTTTTACAAGACTTAATCAGAAATTCACAAACCCTAAACCCTAGACCTTGAACTTTGACAAAGGGCAAAATAAATCCAAAATGACCAAAAATTACCAGTGACCAAAATTTTGCAAAACATTATTTTAGGTCCTATCAGTGGCTCTAGTTGGGGATGTTCATTTCATAGGAATGAAGCAATAATTACAGAATCTTTGGTGAAGTAGACTATTTGCATAGCAGACCAAAAAGAAGTTACTTGAATAGGGCAACTTCAACAGAAAGGAAACTACACTACTTATATACAAAACCTAACTAATGCTCATGGATAATAACTACTTTAAGAAAAGTGGAGCTTCAAGAATTGTCCATGAACAAGAAAATTAAGAGTATCACCATTTATATCTTGGAGAAAATATGAATCTTCTCCCCACTTGCTTTGGATCAAATATGGGCCTAGCCAAATGGCATCAAACTTGTCATGTTTTCCCTTGTCTTCTAATTTGGCATTCCATATCAGAACCAAATTATTAATTTGAAAAGTTCTTGCAGTTGTTCTTTTTTCATACATGTTTTTAACCTTCATATGTAATTTTGCATTCCTAGTATTAGCTTCTCTTCTAGTTTCATCTAGTTCCATTAAAGCCTCAATCCTCAACTGCATATCATCATCTATATCATTGTCATAATTTTGGACAAACTTATACATTTCCTTCAGGTTGTTTTGGGGTAACCTTGCATGCATACCATACACCAAATAAAAAGGTGCACATCCAATTTCTTTCTTAACTGTTACCCTGTCTACACAAACTGCTAATCTTAGCTTTGAATCCCAAGCCTTCTTGTTTTTCTCTAGGATTCTTTTGATAATCTTCATCAAGCTCTTATTGCTTGATTCAGATTTCGCATTTCCTTGTGGGTGGTAAGGTGATGAGTATGAGATTTGGATACCATATTTGTTGCAAAAGTTTTCATTCCCCTGACCTAAAAATCATGGCGTTATCAGAGACTACTCTCTCCAATCATCCAAATCTAGTCAATATATTATCTGTGAGAAAATCAATTACCACCTTACTTGTTGCTTTTCTAGTAGGTATGGCTTCAACCTACTTTGTGAAATAATCAGTTAAATAACCACTACTATATTTGCATGTTATCTCTCCAATAAAATATATACCCCATTGTTGGAATGGGGCCTACACATTTATAGGTCTCAATGGTAGACTCCCTAAAAAAATTCAATTTTCCCAAAAACCTTTGGCATGGATCACATTTTTTGATTAACTGATGTGCATCCTTGAAAATTATTGGCCACCAAAACCCCACCCTTTATATCCTATGTGCAGTTGTTTTGGCCAAATAATGCCCTCCACAAACTCCACTATGCAATTCAGACAATAACTTCTGAGCTTGGTCTTGGTCAACACATTTTAGCATGACACCATCATTGTTCCTCCACAAAAGTTCTCCATTAACTATGGCATATTTGATATCATGTAATTTCAATGTCCTCCTTTTATTATCGCTCATGTCTTCAGGAAATTTCATCCTTTGCAAATAGTATATGATATCATCATACCATTCACAACCATCCATGTCATAGATATAAGATCTATGTTCTTCTTCTACAATATTTATTTGATTGGCATCCAAATTACACTGAGCCATTAATTTATTCAATCCTTGTCCTCTCACTAACTTAGTGATTTGGATATCAATATTAAATTCTTGGATCCTGTTGATCCATCTACATCTTCTTCCAGACACTTCCTGTTGTGTGAAAATACCTTTGATTGCAGCACTAGGCACATATGCGACCACTATTTCTCCCATCAGATAACTCCTAAAAGCTTTAACTGGCTTTACTAGTGCATAGTCATGCTTCTCATTCAAATCATCTTCAACTTTGCAACTTGCAAGGACTTACTAAAAATGCTATAGGTTGTTCAAAACCCTTTGAGTTCTTTTACAACAAGACAGTCGCAACAGTATGAAAAGGTGCAAACGAGAAAATTTGCATAGGTTTTCCATAATCAAGTGTCTTCAGAACAAGTGCATTCTTAATAGCCTACTTGATCTCCTAGAATACCTTGGCTGGCTCTCCCTCCCATTCTATCTTTGCACCTTTCTTCAACATCTTGGATATAGGCCTACTGATATTAGAAAAAATTGTGACAAACCTTCTGAAAAAATTAATCTGCCCAAAGAATGATTGGATACCTTTCATTGTTTTAGGCTAAGGGACCTTGTCAATTGCTACTACCCTCTTTGGGTCAATCCTTACACCATATTTTGAAACAATGTGACCCAAAAAATTACCCTCAGTCACCCCAAAAACACATTTCTTTGGGTTTAAAGATGTTCCATATTCAACATCCCTGTCAAAGATTTTTTCAAGGTGACCATAGTGATAACTTTCCTTCTTGGAATAAGTTGTTAAATCATCTTGATATACAAATAATAACACATTTATAATGTCATAAAATGCAACATCCATGGCTCTTTGAAATGTTGCTCCTGCATTTGTTAAACCAAAAGGCATTCTTACATAAACATAGGTTCCCCAAGGCATAGTAAATGTTGTTTTTTATTGTTCTGATTCTTTGACCATTACTTGGTTATACCCTGAAAATCCATCTATCATAGACAAGAGCTCACATCTTGTCACCCTTTGTAGAATTTCTTCCATATCGGGAAATGGATAGTTGTCTTTTAATGACGATATATTCAAATTCCTAAAATCAACACACAATCTAATATCTCCATTCTTTTTCCTCACGGGTACCAAGTTAGACACCCTTGATGAATGTCTGATAGGTTTTATAATCCCAACATCCCTTAAATCGACAAGATCTTCTTGCATTTTAGGTGCTAAGGTTGGATTAATAGGTCTCTTCTTCTATCTAAAAGGCTTAGCATTTTCCTTCAAAGGAATTTCATGTAAAAATAAATCTTTCCTATAAGCCTTCAGGTCATCATATGACCAAATAAAGACATGCTTATATTTTCTCAACAAATCAATCAACATTTTCCTTATCTTGGGTGACATCTTCTTTCCAATATACACCTTCCTTGGGGCTCCTTTTGTCCCAAGGCTAACTTCCTCTAAATCCTCGGGGTGCGGGGATGAGGTAGCAACCTTGGCCTTATCCTGACTATTGAACACCCTTTCTAGGACAACCAAACCTTTGAGAATTTTTTTTGTCTTTAATTGAATCACCTCCTTCCCAAAGATTGTCTCTTTTCCATCCTCTATTTGTACAAAGATACCAAAATCAATCTCCTAATTTTCATAATTCTCTACACAAGTCAAGAACCTTAAAATATCATTGTCATAATTGAAAACCTATCAAATTTCAATGTTATCAGGGAGTGAAGGCCTTGTTTGAACCTCAACTTTCAAGATTCTAGAAAAAGTGATATCCTTTGGCCTTAAAGTTATATTTTCCAATAGATCTGCCATTCTGTTATGGATTCTTTCCTTCTAGTCAATACCAAATGCATCAAAATTATCAATCTGATCCCATACAACATTTATGTACTACTTGAACCTTTTGTTTTTTGATGCATACTTAGATCTAATTTGGGATATAACTAATTTAGAATCTCCGATGACTGGGAGATTTGTTATCCCATGTTTTCCAGCTAATCTCAACCCCAGCAGCAATGCTTCATACTTTGCCACATTCTTTGTGCATGAAAAGGACACAGTAAAAGAAAATTTAAAATTTTCTCTATGATATTAATACATCTGCACCTGAGCCTTCCTTAGAATTGGCTCCATCAAAATATATTGTCCATAAATTGTCATCACCTAATGATTTCTCTACTTCCTTATCCAATAGTGCAGGTTGTTCTTTTTCCTTTTGTGGAGAATCTTCAACTCTGAATGCATTGATTTCTATGTCCACAAAATAAGTGATGTTCTCATCAGAGTCTATTGCATGTACCACAATATATGGTACCCTGGATTCTCTTTTAACCTTTACATTTATACCATCAATACAAAAGGTAGCATAAGATAAGTCGCACTGCAAACTTCCACCCATAGAGGCACTCCACTTTCTTGACAACAACATCCCATAATATGGTGGGATGTCCACAACTAGGACACTGATGGTTAACTCCTTCTCAGGGATGGAAACAAGTTTACAAGGAAGTTCCTTTATAGTACCTATCACAGGCACTTCTCTTGAATCCATAGCACAACATTTGCCCTGAGGAGTATCTACTTTTAAACCCATGAATTGCATTATTCTCATAGGCATGACATTGTTTGAAGCCTCAAAATAAATCATACAATTTTTTAGGACTCCTCCATTTATGATAACACTTAGAAAGAAAGGGTCCACACTTTCAAGGTTCTCATCTACTGTGTCTTCCAGATAAATTTGGGGAATCTGAGAAACCATTCCCTCTGGCTCCTTATCCTTAGTGTACATCTTATTTACTTGTTCCTTTACATTATGAGAAACATTCTCATGTTTGATCTTATCAGAAAAAGAAACACCCCTGACCCAAGCCATGGCTTTCTCTCTATGCTCCTCAATTCTTAGCATTTCTTGTAAAGTAACTTTAACCGTAATCTGAGAAAGCAACTGAAGCATATCAATGGGTGTGTAATCTGGAAATTCAAGAGACGTAACTAATTGTTCTTCATGTTTCTTTGGTTTTTTGCCTCCAACATTATGTTTCTGCTTCATGTCATTTTTGATAGCTACAACAAACCTTTCGACAATCTTTGTCTTCATTTTGAGTGGAACAGTTTCCTCACTGGGCTTTACAATCTCATCTTTCTTAGCCCACTCCTTTTTCTTGACCTCCTTAATTTTAATTGCATCTTTCCCTTATCCTCCTTGACCTCCTTGCCTTTATTTTTCAACTCTTTAATAAATAAACCAGAAGGCTTGCCATGGTCTTCACCGACCATTGTGTTTCTCAACTGATAATTGCTTTTAACCCAAGCTTCCATGGCAACTGTTATTCAGGCAATATCTTCATCTGAAGGTCTTCTCAAGGATACAAAACTCTCTCCTTGTTCAGCATTACACATTCAATCATCAACACATAACTCATCATCAAATAAAAAAATGTGTTGATGGTATGATTTTGTTCTCTACCTCTGATGATCTATATCTAGATCCCAAGTTTCAATATCAGAAAAATATTCTATCCCTCCAAGGTAAGAAGTAGTCATGAGACAATCAACATTATCATCCTCAAAGGTTCCTTCTTCTTCATGTAACTCATCTTTGGTAGAAAACAATTCCGCAACAACATAATATTTAGGTGAGTGGGGTGATTGACAAGAAACACACCAGGGTGTATCCTCAAAAACATTCACTATGTGTTTTTGCAATGGATCCGAAGTTTGATGCTCCTGCTCATTTTTTTGTTGTTGAACTTGTTTTCCATCCTTCCAATTTGTGTTGTAACGATAATCTTGGAATCTTGGTGGTCTATTAAATTTATTAAACTGTGGCTTTTTTGGTACAAGACCCTTATCATTCTTTCCTACAGTCAATTTAAGTCCTTCAAGGTATTAAGTACCTTATCTCATTTGTCTTCCTCTTTAGGTTTTGACCCTAAGGACTTTTCAACTTTGTCCTTTGCACTCTTACAAAATCTAGGACCCTCCCTTCTTCCAAGCTTACTTGAAGCTCTTCTATTCCCTTCAATGTTAATAACTATACTAAAAGAATCTCTAAGAGTTTGAGGATCTTTATCTCTAAGGATGTACGACATTTTTGCATCAAATGAATTCATAAATATGGTCAGACAAACATCATCATCCAACCTTAAAACCTAAAACAACTTATGCATGGCTTTTTGAAACTTGATATTAAAATCAGCCACATCCTTATTTAACGACTTCTTGATGTTATTAAAATCATTTAACATGAAGCTTTCATTCATTTGATCACCATACTTCTCTTTAAAACACCTCTCAAATTCTTCCCAGAAGCTAATACTTGCAGTTGACAACCCTCTATACCAATCCCTAGCATCCTCTGTCAGAGATTGCACAAATAGTTTCATGACAATATCCTCATGCTCCACTTCATGGTCATTTAACTTATCATTAAATTCCATCAGATGTTCCTCACTAATAATAACATTATTCCCTACAAACGTACTGAATTTATCCCTTAAGTCATTTGGCATTACATTGGGATATCATGGGATCCCATCAAAATGTAACTACCTATATCTTTCTAGATGAATAGGTCTTCTTTGAAACTCCCCAAAAGTAGCTTTTCCTGCAACATTTGTTGTGGTATTAGTCGCAATAGTATTCGTTCTAGTGCTAGCCCCAGCAATAGTAAAAATCTTTAGAAGGTTGGGGCTGACTAATGCTTTGAGTAGCCACTTGACTTCTCTACCCAATAATTGCAACTCCAGTATTCTGGGCAGGAGTATTTGTACTGACATTTGGTGTTGTTGTAGAAACCATACCAGAAATAGCCTAAATTTTAGATGGACCAGCAATGAATGAAGCATTATTTAATGTCGATAACTTAAGGAAATAAATTTTCCTTTTCATCTCTGCATTTGAGGCTTCCATTTCAACTCTCTTCAACTCCTTTGCAAGAGTTTCATTCTCTATCCCAGCTCTTTCTAGTTCAATGTCAACTTGGGATAATTATTGACTCAAATCTAGGATAGTTGAAGATCTTTTATCATCTATCTTAATACCAGATACCTTTTGTTTTCCTTTATCCAGATCTAATTTAGGAATTTGAGCACTTGGCTGACTAGAATCTACTAACCTTTTGTTGTCTACGTTACTCTTAGCCTTTTCTTTTGTAATATTTTCAAATTTTTTATCTAACATCTCTCTTAGAACAGGACCCTCAACACCAGGCTTAACATTTTCCTGAGTCAATGCTTTGAATGTTGCTAATTGTCATATTAGGGTAGGTTTGACAGTCATATTCACAATAAAACTGTGGCCTAGACCTCCCATCTCACTTTCTATAACAACTCTAATGATTTCATATTCCTTTTCTTTTTCTCTCTTATTTCTCAAATTTATTTGTTCTTGGAGTTCCCTTCTCAATGTATCTATGTCTCCAAAAAATTCTTCAGGATCTGATAAAGTTATCTCAGATCTAGAAGTATCATCTAAATCAATTAAGTTCACATTACCTTGTTCTTCAATTGACTCATAACCATGAGAAAAAAATGTTGTGAGACCCAGAGGAGGAGGTACACCAATAGCATTTTCACTTTGGTGACTTCTACTTCTACTTCATCCTCTCTTCTTTTCTAAATACTTAACTTGAGTAACTTCATTTCTATGTGGTTGCACATCTTCTTTAACAGGTGTATCAAACAAGGAATTGAAAAATCCTAAATGATTTGATTCAGAACTTTCAAAAGATGATGTATGAACTTCAGGAACAAGATTTAAATGTGACTTACTTGCATTCTTGTGCTTAGGTTTCCATGACGAGGGAGCGGTGCTAGTTTTTGCATTTCTTCTTGTCCCATTTCTCTGCGGAGCTCCATGAAGCTCTTCCAACTTCTCTTTAGGATGTAGCCTCATGTAACCTTTGGTGTTCTTTTCTTTACTCATAGTAAGAAAATCCTTCAAAAATTTGTTAGAATTATTTAAAAATATGTGCACTGGTGCAAAGACCTCAGAGTCACCACCCAAATCGCTTTGGGATACCAAATAAGACAATATTTGGTAATCTATATTTGGTAATCTTTGAAAGAAATTTGTGAACCTTGTTCACAAACCAGAATGTCTTTCTCACAAAAATGTAGAACACCTTTTACACATAAAATAATGAGTCAGAAACACCAAATCATAGGCTCAACCGTCGAATCACAAGAACACTATGAAAATTCAATGCAATTTTCTCAAATGTATGACAAGACTGACTGCAATTATGTATTAGTCCCCAGTGGAATCACCATTTTTGTTGGTGACTCGGAAGGGTCAATGTAGAAATCAATTACAACTCAATTCTTTTCCAGAGATTCCAGACAACTAATCCCCAGTAGAGTCACCATTTTTGTTGGTGCCCAGATATGGGTTTACACTACTACAAGGCAGAGACCAAGTTGATTCCTCAAAATGCCTATGGAAAGCCAGTTCGAACTATCAATATCCTTTAGACTTGGACCAACTATGATAAGGATCTACAAATCCTTCTACACTTTGGGCTCTACAAGACCCGGGAGGGTGATCCCTTAGCTAATTTGTGATCTCTACGCCATATTCACAAATTATGCATAAAACAAAGCAAATAATATCATGTAAAGGCTTGATAGAAAGGGAGAATGCTCAGGAATGGTAAATTCCTTAGTGATTCTCAACCAATTAGAGCATGAGATGATTATGTGTACTTAGCAACATACATGAAAATAAAGTATATTCTGATATTCAACCAATTATAGCAAGTTGTTAGTGATTCTGAACAGAAAATTGACACTAAAGATAGTTAAAAGATATAATCAATGCCTTAATCCATTGGGTACATGAATTCATATGACACAAAATGAATTCTGACATAATTTTATTTAACAACATATAGATCTAAGATAGTATTTCCTTGCAATGTATCACATCTACAACCCCAACTAAAACTACTTATCAAAATCCCTGCAATAGCCCTACCACTCTACAATTCTACTCAAGCATTTAATTGGCCCCTTAGACCAAAGCATGAACAAAAAATACATACACCGCAACAGTGCAATGAATGAGAAAATCCTTGATTTTATTCACTCAAAGTATGGTAGAATAATACACTAGAGAGAAATGGATTTGAATTATATTTCTATTGAATAAATCAGCCATCTTTGTCAAAACACAATTTACATTTAACTCCTTCAAGAACCTGGAAAAAACTAGACACATGACTCTTTCTATTTTCTCTATAAACGACTTTACAATTTGCTCATTTCACCTAGACCTTGCTACTAGAACCAGAAATTCATAACACTAAAGGGACCAAAATCGGAACCCTGTCTCATAGCCTAAATTCTCTTTTATAGAAATTAAGGGAGCTAACAAGCTTCAGGCTAGAGGAGACACCTGTCATCTTAAAATGATCACATATAACTCCATTTTGTTACAAAAATATTTCATCCTTAATAAAGCTATAACCAATATCAAAATATTTGGCTGCTTCTCTAGAACTCATGATGTATTTTACCACTATCGTTGTTGTTCCGATTCAAAAAGATATCTGCCAATAGAAGATAAAAACAGTTATATCAAATTGTTTACAACCCTTATTCATCATTTAGATACATCCTACTCCATCCACTGTACTCTTCATCAGACGGTCATTCATAACTCATGACTTCATCAGCTTTAGCTCTATATGGAGTGTATTTAATGGCTACTTGATTTTCCTCTCTTTCAAAAAATTCAGAAAATGACCGTGTGGCAATTATTGTGTCCATGATATCCTCCAATATAGCCATGTTCATCCCTTCAATATTAACTCTACCTCGGTACTTATGACTCTCTCTGCCTCCTCTTTCCAAAATTGTAGAGGCTTGACTGCCCCATTTTCATCCTCAATATCTGGCAAAAGAGTTTCACTCAACTCATTGAAATTTATCATCAACTCCCCTATCTTTCTTTCTATATTTTCTGGCAAAATTTGGGCCTCCTGCATTGATTTTACCAACAAATATGTTGGTTGGAGTGTAGGTAGCCTCTCAGCATGATACTTGGAAGCCATAGGCATTAATCTAAGTTCGTTTCCCCTTTGCAACCATTTTGTGAACAAGGGAACCACCATCTCTCTATCATCATCACATTTCTGAATAGCATTAAATAATAAAGGATACAAGGCATGAATGTTGTTAGGTCTACTATCAACCTTTTCATTTAAATGAGTTAGCACTGAGATAACTATCTCCTTTTGTTGCCAGAATGATTGATCTTCTGATTCCTTCAACTTATTTTCTAATTCAATACTCTTCTCCAATACCTAAGCTTGAGTTGTATCCATAGATCTTGTGGCTTTGGGCTTGTCATCATCATATGGGACCAATGATATATTGGGGATACCAACATTGATGTCAGGTTGAACCACTTCTTTAATGACCAACATTAATGGTGTCCTTATGGGTTGTATGGTGTCCTAAGGGGTCATATGGTGTTCTATGATCCCTTAGGAGAACATATGACCCTTTAGGACACAAAATGGTTTCGTTATGGGTCGTATGGTGTCTTAAGGGTTGATATGGTTTCATATGACTCCTGTTAGCAAATGCACACTCCAATGAGAAATTGTAGGTGATTGAAGGTTTTGTCATTGATGGAAACCTTGCAATCTTATGATATCGGGAAGACAAGAAACAGACACCGGCACCGATAGACAAACTCTACAATGGCACACAAAACACCGACAGTGAAAGGAAGGACACCGACACCTTGGCCAACCTCTATTTTGTTTGAAATATATTTTATAATTAATTGTAAAATCATTGTAAGTCGACATGGCAAGTTGTAATATGACTCATATATGTATGAGATCATTTAGTAATAAGAAATGAATGTGATAGGATGCAAGATAAGCATACCTAATATGTGAATTGTAGGTTAAGGGTTTATGTATATAGCAAAGCTTAAACCGATACTGGATCTGGCATAGTAGATGCTAATCTAAAGCAGTAAAAGACATTGGATTAATATAATCCATTTTGTAAGTCAGTGTGACTTCTTTTGTAATTGAGCAATGAGCTCTAGACACTTGGCCTTCCTGCATGTGCAAGCCCCTATTGTAAGAGTAATATTCCCTTATTGGCCAGTAAGTGAATATTATGGGTCACAAATCCCACTGAGGTTTTTCCCACACCGGGTTTCCTTGTTAAAATATTGTGTTATGGTGTGCTTCTCATGTGGTTGCTATTATTCTTGTTTACTACATTATTTCTGGTTTACTGGTACACAAATTTAATATGTTTTTCATGTTTTAAGTCAAGTAAATTCATATACCTGTTAGATACTAATTCACCCTCCCTCTTAGTATCTTTGGGAATCCTAACAATTGGTATCAGAGCTTGGTCCTCTATTTTGAGAAGCCTAACAACTTGAGGAAGATCTTGTCACTAGTAGAGATGGAAAACTTGAGAAAACAATTGGAAACAACTCTTTTAGACTATGATGCAGAAAAGGTAAAGAATATCAAACTTGAAGATGGTCTAAAAGCTGCTTAGGATATTATTCAAGCACTTCAAGAGAATTTTACCATTGCAAGAAACAAGAGAAGATAACTTTGTGAAAAGATGTAGAATGAGAATGATGAAAAGGAAACTCTTAATGATCTGGTAAACAAGCTAAGATAAGAGATTAGTACAACACATAATGAAATGCAGGATATGACTATGAGATTTTGTAAAGAAATTGAAGATGGAAAGAAGAATGAAGAAGACTTGGTTAGAAGAATAAATGATGCTGGAAATGAAAACACAAGACTCAGTCATGAAAATGATATGTTGAAGACAGATCTAATGCACACACAAAATGATAGAACTGAACTTATAAGACAGAAAGGAATCTTGGAAAGTGAACTAATTGCTGCAAATCATCACAAGGAGAAATTCAAGAAAAGTTTAGAAGAACTTGGTAACATGCTAAAGAATTAGAAACCTAATGGTGATACAAATGGCCTTGGCTTTGAAGTTGGTGAAAGCTCTGGTACTGCAAACAATCATGATCATAACAAACCAGTAAGACAACCTACTACTTACAAATTTAATAAAAAATGCTTTAACTATAACAAGTATGGTCATAGAGAAAATTAGTGTAGATCTAGAGATTATCAGAACACTAATACACCCACCAGCCAATGTTCTAAATGCAACAAAGTTGGTCATAATTCAGAAAATTGTAGACTGAATGTGAGATGTTATATTTGTGGAAGATTTGGACACTTATCTAATCAATATAGAACACATATCGGCATAGGATAAGGGAAAGCTATTTAGAAGAACAATGTGACTTGTTATGCCTGTAACAAGATTGGACATATTGCTAAATTTTGTAGAAGCAAGTCCTCACTGACAAATAACAAAGGTCCTAGTTTGAAAGGTAAAGAAAAAGTTGAAGAGGTAAAGCAAGAATTCTCAAAACAATGGATCAGAAAGTCAGATCAGAATGTTGATGTGATTACTCCTCCACCAGCTTAATAGAGTAACACTCCACCGGCAGGAGACTCTTCATCTAACTGAAGAAAATTCTTTTGGGGGTTTAGAAACAAAATGGAAAACATGCTATTATTCCCTCGGTTGATGGTGAGAAGTTGAAATTACTTCTATACCGGCAGATGACTTAAGTTGTGACTTAACCAACAAGCATTAAATGAGGTACTTGGCAAAAATAACATTATAAAGCAAGTGTTTTGGCTCCTTTTTCATTCACCGAGCATTCAAATCTTCGAGAGCATGAAAAATCCTGAGTGAAGGTACTCCAAGCAAAGAAGTGAAGCAATCCATCAAAGCATTCATCCCTAAGGCAAATTGAGGTATTTATAGCTATGGCATCTTCATCCACTCCATAATTTATTGCGAACCCTACTGTTGTTGAAGTTGTTAAGCGACCTAGACCCATTTTTTACTAGTTCTCAAAATTGCTAAGAAAGATGATAGAATAGGTGCATTCTCTCAAATCCCTAAAGGAGTAGTATATGTTGAAGACCCTAGAATGTATATATATTGTCATATTGATGAACTAGGTGATGATGAAATTAAAAATATGTATAAGACTGTAATTTGTGATGAATCCGAAAATGTCAAACCTAAACATAAGATAGTAGAAACCCTAGGTTTCACTGAAATTCTTAGTATCCCAGATTTCCCCGAGGATGTTATAAGGATTGTGTTAAGCATAGTACATGGTGAATTTTTCTGGTTAGACTCTATTCATAAAATCACTAAAGAAGCAGTAAAAGTTGTAACAGGGTTACCCTCCACCGGTAACAGACCGGACAAAACTAAGAAGGTCTCAAATGACTTAGTGACAAACCTAACTGGTGCAACATTTGATCTTAGGGTAAACGATGTGAAGGATACAAATATCAGATTTATCAGTATGATCTTAGGTTATAAGGCTACACATGCAAATAGGTTAAACTCAGTTTCTAGCCTATGTATTAAGAGTGCCTATGATATGGTAAATGATAATGCAAGGATAGACATATGTGAATGGCTAAAAGATGAGTTGATAGACAATTTGGGAAAGATCAAAAGAGACAAAAAGGGGACATTCAGATTTGGAAACTTACTTGTTTGTATGATGCTATACATAACCAAACAAGTACTTGGTATTGGTACTAGATATTTTATATTTGATATACCGGTAGGAAAAAAAATGTCAGATCTAATGAACAATATGGGAGAGAACAAGGAGAAAAACAAAAATGAGCATTTTCAAGCATTGAAGGCTTGAATGAAGACCAGAGTAAGACTATCACAAGCTATTATGGATAAGTATCAAAAGGAAATCTATTTTGTGATCAAGAAAGATGAAATTTGGATGGAGGTAGTTATCCCTAGAACCATCTGGGTAACTGAAATGGGCTATGAGACAAATGATAACATCATAGAAACTTATGCAAAAGCCCTCCTTGAAGCTCCTAAGGAACCAGAACAAAAAGTATTTGGTAGTACAGAAACAATTGAGAGCACTATACAATCAAGGAAAATAGTTAAGAAGGTAGAAGAAACTGTTAGAAAAGGAACCCAACAAGCAAAGGCAATCAAGAAAGATGTGCTAAAACAAACTGGTATAACTGAAAGTGAGTTGGAAGCACTTCAACTGGAAACTCACCTTTCACCGGTTGGAACTTCTTCAGAAAGTGACATACCTGTTGTATTCAAGAGAATTGAGAGGAAAAGAAAACCTTCACCGGTACCTTCTCCTACACCTAAAAGGACAAGACAAAAGCAACATGCAGTAAGGCCTCCAGCAAAGAAGATAACTCCTAAGAAGAAGGTGAAACAGACTATTGCTCCTCTAGACAAACTTCTTAGCGAAATAACAGAAGATGGTAAGCTAAAGAATATCAATAAAATATACAATACACTATCAGTTGATGATAAGGAAAGTATAGAGAACAATGTAATTCTACACTTAGATATATACAAGAAATTTTTGATGGAAATTGTTGATGAAATTCCAAATGACTTGTATAGGAGATTAGAAGCTAGAAGATTATCTATTATTGAACTAGATAAAAAGATTAAGATTGAAAAATTACTGGTAGTGCATCTAATTAACTCACTTGATGAAATAGAAAAATTAATCAGTGAGGCCAACCAGATAGTGTTTTGTACTGCTCACCGGCATGTAGCATTAATGGCAGGCAGAGTAAAGGAAGTTTCTGAGGAAACTGCTGATGGATGTGATATTTTCTTTGTGGAGAAAAATAAAGAGGAAGAATTACTCAGACCTAAAACTATCAAAGTATATCAAAAGGATAGAGACAAGGGTAAAGGCAAGGTAGGTGGACCACCAAGTTTTAAAATAAGTGACAATATGCCTCCACCTCCTTTAGATACTCCACCAGTAGACACTACTGCAAATCAACCAACCACTGAGAGTATGGAGACTCCAGTAGAAGATACAAGCCTTGAATCAAAAAATTTGTATACAGTAAATGTAGATACTCAGGAAGTTAATGTTGTGGTTGATAGAGAGACCACTGAGTCATCAGCTGTAGAGGTTGATTTAAACACAAAAAAACCTACACAGGTAGAGCAACTGACAAAGGATACCACTGAGAAACCAGTAGATACAATAGATAAACCATCTGAAGAACCAACTAGGCAAAGTTCAGAGGCACAAACTAAAGAAACGGCAACTGAAAGCTCAGAGAAACCATCTGAGACACAATTGGAGAAACCCAAACTGGTACAGGTTTAAGCACAGGTACAGATAGAGATAGTGCCACCCAACCAAACTAAAAAGCCTAAACCTTTGTTTGTGGAAATGCAAACACAGACAGACCTACCAGAGGTTGAACAAAGCAAGTAAATAACCACAACCGGTAGCATGGCTATTGTAAAAACTATTGGACAAACATCCGATATAGCTATGATAGAATTCAGACCTACTAATGTAATTGAGGTTTAATTAGATTCAATAAGGAAGATCATGGAATGCAATGCACAATCCTTTAAGGCTATTGCTGATACTATACCAATTCTCAAATTGATAGCACCAAAGTGCAGTGTTGAGAATAAAGATTCTTTAGGTCAACTAGACACATTGTCCAAGTTTATCACCGGAAACCTAGTAATTATTGATCAAATAAATAAGGATACATTTAAGGAGAGAATGATAAAAGAAAAAGAGAAATTCTTTGAGGATAATGTAAAGAAAAACAAGGAAGAAATGGACACCCTTTTACTAGAACTTGGAGAAATAATCTATAAATTCAAGAAACTGTACAGGGACACTTGCAAAACAAATATCTTAACAAAGGATCTTGACAAAGAGATCAACAAAGCTCAAGAGAAGATAAATAATATTGCTAACAATTTGATTGGAACATCAGATTCATTTTTGGAATTAGAAAAGAAAATTGCAGAGCAGGAAGAAAAAATCAAGGAATTGTAGAAAGACAAATAGGGAATAAAAGATAAGGCAAAGGACTTAAAATACAGACTTAGTCCAAGACTAGAGTATCTTATCTCTTTGAGAAAAGAAATATCTGAGGCTTAGGTTCCCAGATTGAAGACACTAGAAGAGAAAATGTACATACTCACTAGTATAGTGCAGAGAACACAAGAGGCAATAAAAGACTGCAAAACATTCAACAATGACATAAATTTAGTTTTGACAGATATCTTTCAGATTGTAACCCACCGGTTACAAGAATCTAGGCAAGACTCCACTAACAACGAATGACAACCTTTGTCATTGATGTAAAGGGGGAGTAGTGGGATAAGAAAAATGGTCAGAAGGAAGGGACTTCATTTGCTCAGGGGAAGTATACAGTTTTGGAAAGATAATTTTGGCAGACTATTTTTTGGATATCATTTTGGACACTTTTGATTTTTCTCATGAGTGTTGCCATCAATGCCAAAGGGGGAGATTATTGGCAAATGCATAGTCCAATGAGAAATTGTAGGTGATTGAAGGTTTTGTCATTGATGGCAATCTTGTAATATTATGATACCGGCAAGACAAGAAAGTGACACCGGCACCGACAGACAAACTCTACACCAACACATAGAACACCGATAGTGAAAGGAAGGACACCAACACCTTGGCCGACCTCTATTTTGTTTGAAATATATTTTGTAACTAATTGTAAAATCATTGTAAGCCGACATGGCAAGTTGTGATATGACTCATATATGTATGAGATCATTTAGTAATAAGAAATGAATGTGATAGGATGCGAGATAAGCAGACCTAATATGCAAATTATAGGTTAAGGGTTTATGTATATAGCAGAGCTTAAACCAGTACTGGATTTGACATAGCAGATGCTAATCTAAAGCAGTACAAGACATTGGATTAATATAATCTATTTGGTAAGTCAGTGTGACTTCTTTTGTAATTGAGTAGTGAGCTCTAGGCACTTGGCCTTCTGGCATGTGTAGGCCCCTATTGTAAGAGTAATATTCCCTTATTGGCCAGAAAGTGAATATTATGGGTCACAAATCCCACCGAGGTTTTTCCCACACTGGGTTTCCTTGTTAAAATACTGTGTTATGGTGTGCTTCTCATGTGGTTGTTGTTATTCTTGTTTACTATATTATTTTAGGTTTACCAGTACACAGTTTTAATATGTTTTTCATGTTTTAAGTCAAGTAAATCCATATACCGGTCAGATACTAATTCACCCCCCCTCTCAGTATCTTTGGGAATCCTAACAACCCCTTCGGACATCATATGACCCCTTATATGTTGTTAGGGTCATATGGTCTCCTACAACCCCTTAAGACACCATATAACCCCTTAGGACTCCATATGGTGTCATTATGGGTCGTATGATGTCCTAAGAGGTCATATGGTGTTTTATGACCCCTTAGGACACCATTTGGTGTTGTTATGAGTCATATGGTTTGCTATGGGGTCATATAGTGTCCTATGACCCCTTAGGTGTCATTATGGACCATATGGTGTTCTATGACCCCTTAGGACACCATATGACCCCTTAGGACTCCATATGGTGTCACTATGGGTCCTATGGTGTCCTAAGGGGTCAAAGGATGCCATATGACCCCTTAGGACGCCATATGATCAATAACAACCTCATATGGTACCCTAAAGGGTCATATGGTGTTTTATGACCCCTTAGGACACTATTTGGTGTTGTTATAGGTCCTATAGTGTGCTAAGGGATCATATGGTTTCCTATGACCCCTTAGGTATCATTAGGGGTCATATTATGTCCTAAGGGTCATATGGTGTCCTATGACCCCTTAGGACACCATATGACCCTTTAGGATACCACATAGTTTTGTTACGTGTGGTATGGTGTCCTATGACCCCTACGACACCATATGGTGTCCTAAGGGGTCATAATGTCTCCTACAACCCCTTAGGGAACCATATGACCCCTTAGGACTTCATACGGTGTCGTTATGGGTTGTATGGTATCTTAAGAGGTCATATGGTGTTCTATGACTTGTTAAGACACCGTTTGGTGTTATTATGGGTTGTATGGTGTGCTAAGGGGTCATATAGTGTCCTATGATGCCTTAGGACTCCATATGGGTCATATGGTCTCCTATGACCCCTTAGGACACCATATGACCCCTAAAGACACCTGCATGGATCCCTAGGATACAATATGACCCCTAAGAATACCATATGACCTTAGAGAGGGAGGGAGGGGGAGAAGAGGGAGGGAATGGGAGAGAGATACACCTAAAAGAGGAGGAGAGTGACATAGAGAGATAGAGACTGAGAGGGAGATACAAGAGATAAATGAGAGAAAGAGAGATATGGAGAGAGAGAGGGGGGGGGAGAGAGAGATGGAGAGAGAGAGGGACAAAGGGAAATAGAGGGAGAGATAGAGATAGAGAGTGACACAAAGAAGGGGACTAAGAGAGAGAGAATAGGATAGAGACACCTAAGAGAGGGGGACAAAGAGAGATAGATAGGGAGTGGGAGAGATATAGAAAGATATACGAGGTGGATGGAGGGATTGAGAGAGAAAAAGAGACCTAAGAGGTGGAGGGAGGGAAGGTGATGGAGAGATAGAGAGAGTTTGAGTGAGAGGGAGGAAGGGATGGAAGGAGAGTACAAGATACTAGAGAGAGAGGTGTGAAGAGAAGGAGAGAGGGAGAGGGTGAGAAAGAGAGGTAATGAGAAAGGGAGTGAGGGAGGGGGAGGAGAGAGGGAGAGAATGTGTGTGTGTGTGTGTGTGTGTGTGTGTGTGTGTGTGTGAGAGAGAGAGAGAGAGAGAGAGAGAGAGAGAGAGAGAGAGAGAGATACTCCATAGAGAAGGGGAGAGTGAGATAGAGAGATAGAGGATGAGAGGGAGAGACTTTAGAGATAAATAATGGGGGGGAGAGAGAGAGAGAGAGAGAGACTTGAGAGAAAGAGAAATCGAGTAAGAGGGGGAGAGAGAAAGAGAGTTACAGGGAAAGAAATACTTGATAGATGAAGAGAAAGGGAGGGGGAGGGATAGGGAGAGAATGAGAGAGAGAGACACTGAAGAGAGGGGGAGAGAGTGAGAGATAAAGATATTTGAGAGAGGGAGAGAAAGAGGGTGAGGGAGATGAGAAAGAGAGGGAGATATACCTAAGAGAGGGAAGAAATTAGAGAGTGAGAGGCCTAAGAGACAAAAAGGTAGGGGTTAAGGAAGAGAGAGGGGGAATGTAGGGAAGAGTTGAGAGAGATAATGTTGATACAAGCATACTGATTACTCAAATTTGATTGTCTGAAATTTATAAGAATACTCAAAAAACTAGAATCTACATTATAACTCTTATATATCTAGAACCACTCTCAAACATCCGGACAATATATACATAAAATATAACTTAAAGCCACTTATACTTAATGTTATATTTTATGTATATATCCTGCTGAAAAACCTAATGGAATGCTAAATGAATTGCATACAAGTCCATATTACTAATTTAAATTTTATTGACAGACAAATGTGTACGTGGTTTACAAACTAAAACCGCATATGGGTTTTAGTTTATAAACCATGTACGGGGTTTTAGTTTCTAAACTGCGTAAGTGGTTAGTATACTTTAAACCCCGTACATGGTTTAGCTTTGGTTAGGCTCGGCAAAATGAGCCTAAATGCATACTGGGTTTTTTATATTTGAAATACCCCATGTGCGTTTTGTGTTTTTTCATTTTTTAGGTTATGTCCACTTTTTTGCACACCATCTTGGTGCACATTGTGGTTTTTCCCTTAACAAGGTTTTCCATGTCAAAATCTTGGTGTTGTGTGTTGTGTTGTTAATTTGCTTATTTGATTCGTTGTTGTAGTTTATCAATTTATGTTTCAAAGTTTAATTTGGTTTGATCCAATGAAGACTGATTCACCCTCCCCCCTCTCATTCTTCCTTCTTGATTGTTGCTAACAAAAAAGACTCTAGGTAGTCTAATGCTAGGAGAAGCCAATGCCAAATAAAACCTTAAGAATGATATCATGGAAATTGTAATGATATTCTCTAAGAACCTTAGTCTATTCCCTCCTATTGATTATGATACTTCTAGCGGTATGTCTAAGAATGTGTTAATCGATCCTGGTAACACCCCTATTGATAATCTTGATGATAACACAGATGATGATTCATTTTCTATGGATAATGTTATGGATATTCCCAAAACCTCTGAGGTTCCTCCAGTTAATTCAAAGTCTAATAAAGGAAAAGAAATTGATAGTTCTATTGATAAGAGTAAAAAATGATCAAGTGTTTGATGATCCCAAAAATAATGAACCTAAGCTCAAGGCTCCATTAGTTGATAAGGAAGATGATTTGGAAAATGAATCTAGTGTACAGGTGTCTAGGTCAGCGACTTTTGTTGGTACCAGTTCCGATACAATTGAAGATACTTGGAAGAAACTATTTTCTGCACCTTTAATTATTCCACCAATCACCTCATCCATGCAAGCAATTGATTTCTCTAATATTCATCTGATTCAAAAGCTTGAGATTGGAGGATCATTTCTTTCATCTACAAGACAAGATTTTTGAAAAAAGGATAAGATTGTTGAGGATCCATTGGGTGCACTCCATGCTACAATACCTGAGTATTAGGTAGATCCAAACACTCCCAATGCAAAGAAATGAAAAATACTTATCACCTCATTGAGTAGTCTGTTGTCACTGATTTCAACTAGCCTGAATCGTGGGACAATCCCTATGAAATTTGTTTGTTTCATAGCCCACATTCTCCAAGGTCGATCGACTTATCTCGTAAGTCATGTCAGTTTGTTTCTCTGTTTTTGTCATTTTTTGTTTTCATATTTTTTTTCCTTTATCTTCTATTTCATCTTTTAACTGCACTTTAGGTTTTAAAACCCCAAATATAGGGTTTCTTGTGTTTTTCAGCATGTTGGGTTTTAAAACCCGAAGTGCAGTTTTGGTCTGCAAAGTTATGCAGGTCGGGAAATTTATCTCGACCTCTAGGTCTTCCTATATGCAAGTCGAGAAATTTTTCCCGACCTGCAGGTTTGCCTATGTGCAGGTCAGAATTTTTTCTTGACCTGTAGGTCTACCTATGTGTAGGTCGAGAAATTTTTTGCGACCTACAAGTCTACCTTGGTAATGGTCAAGAATTTTTTCCCAACCTGTATGTTTGTCTATTAGCAAGTTAGGAAATTTTTTCCAACCTGCAGGTCTTCCCTAGTTGCAGGTCGGGAAATTTTTCCCAACTTCCAGGTTTGCCTAAGTGTAGGTCGGGTTTTAAAACCTAACCTACAATCCATGTTTTTCCCAACTATAGATCGGGTTTTAAAACCCGACTTGCAGCCTTCCGATCTGCTTTTTTTTCTATCTTTTTGTCTAAGTGTAATTTTGATCTTGTAGACATCATTACGGGTCTTTGAAGCCAACAATCTGATGGTGAATATTAAGTTACAAGATGAAAATGTTGCTAATACTAGCAGATGAGTGATCTTTCTACAAGTAAATCCATAGGAAAGAAAATGAAGAATAAAGTGTCACTGACACTATGTAGTTGTATCTTTTCTTACTGCAAATTTTCTTGCAGTTGTTTTTTTATTTTATGCAATAGTTGTAGTCAAGTGAAACTCTATAGTTGAATTAGTCAACTAAGCCCACATTTTTCTCAATTCCTTTTCTTATAAAAGGAGGAACCTCATTTGTAAATATTTATCTTTTATGATGCTAAGCAAGACTTTGCTGAATTTTTTCCTCAACAAAGACTTTGAGCTTTTTTGATGTAAAGATTGATTCAAGGAAATAAGATAGCAATCCGCTAGTTTCCAAACTTTGTGTTGGGCCAAAGCTTGTGTTTATGATTGAATTGTTCTTATGTCCAGTTCTCATAATCATTTCCTAAATACTTGAATCTTATTGGTGATATTGTGTATGTGAGTAAGAGAGCTTCCTAATTCTGACAAATAGACTTTGTGCTATTTGCATATTTGGGAAATATTCTGATAGTTAAGTAATTACATAGTAAGATTTGTATTTCTATTAGTTTCTCTTAGTTTTTAGGAAAATTAGTCACATCTTGGAGACTTTGAGCTATAAGTTGTGATTAAAGTTGTAAGTGTGGTGACTATAGTAAGTTGCACTCACGTAAGACTTTGAGCTTACATGATTGTTGAAATTTTTTAAAAATCATTGTAAAGAAGTTCTATTAGTTGTTAGTTTTGTTAGTTGTAAGAAATATCATCAACTGAAGGGAGATACAAAAATTCTGAAAAAAGAGAATTGCATACCCTAAGCTTACGTCCGAATTTAATTTCAAAGTTGTTGAAATATTCAAATTCTACCTAGGAACCTCCCCTTGATGAGAGGAGAGACTTTGTATCAACATAGCTATGTGAAATACATATTTTGTCATTGGTACGTTGGTGACAAAATATTCACCCAACAATTTTTTGGTGACTCTACTAGGGAGCGACGTGCAACCAGTATTTTATCTTTTGGGTTGCCGTGTGTTCTTCCATTGTAATATCTTTATTTCTGATTTTCTCAAAGTACTAATATGGATGATCGAAATTATACTCATGGTCGAAGAGCACAAGGAATTTTCGATCCTATGTTTGAGTTTTTGCAGAAACATAATTTTCAATTTGTGACTCCTCCATGAACAAGATCTCCTGTGTAGTGAACAAGGAGTTTTCCTCCTATTGCAAAGTGATCTCCTATTCCAAGTGAGGCATCAAGTTTGCAAGTTATAGTTATCCCAATCGTAAGATATTTTGTAATTCTCCCATATAATCCACCAAGGATGACTGCTCAAGGTCCTTTGGGTACTATGTTTGGCCCTTTAAGCCTAACGCCACCTCTACATGAACTTCCTTGAGGTTCCAAAAAAAATTACCCGTTTTTGGGTGATGGTGCTCAACATCCCGATGAACACATCACCACTTTTTATATTGCATGTATTTTGGGAGTTGAACATGAAGATGTATCTATAAGGTTATTCATCAAAACCTTACAAGGTGTAGCAGGTGATTGGTTTTACTATTTTCTTGATAACTCTATCACCAATTGGGCTACTCTCAAGACAAGGTTTGAGGCAAGATTCAAAATTGCTAAAGATGAGCATGCACTCTTGGCACAATTGACTCAAATGAGGAAGGAACTGCAAGATCCTATGTGGGAATTTGTGCAAAGTTCAATAAGTTGTACAACTAAATTCCTGCTGCCTCACAACCTACTACTGGAAACTTAAAATTTTTCTTTATAAATGCACAATTGTCGGAGGTGAGTTTTCTGTTATGAAGAAATGCTCCTACAGATTTGGTTGCTGCACAATAGTTGGCCACATCAGTTGAAGATGGTCTTATCCTTGCTGTTAAGATAAAGATAGAACCAAATGGGTTCAAAGAAAATGCTTCTTTGGGATCATGGTCTACCAAGAGAATAGATCCCATGGTGTAGAGGTTGGCCAGTGAGCTATTTGCCCTCAAAAATCAAATAGCTCAAGGTGCATTCTCTTCTCCTTACGAAGACATTCCAAGGAGGGCATACCCAAATACTGCTCCTAGTTATGTACCATAAAATCAAGACAAGCTTCCTTCATCACCAGAAAAGCTTGTACTTGAGGCACCACCAACAAATGTAGTAGTGGAGAACTTTGAATCTGAACAAAGTGATCTTGCTAATCTCTTCCAAGAGGAGGAAGTGGACATAGCTGGCGACTCTCATATCTGGTTTATGCAGTACCAAAAAGTTGTAGAATAAAAAGAAAAGACCATGTTGGATACCATGGACATTACACAAGAAGAGGTTGAAGGCAACTTTTCCAAGGTGCTGGTAAAGGAGAACAATCATATCATGAGATGTGAAAAGATGGACATGCATGAAGGTATCAATCAAGTTGAACAAAATGAGAAGATTGCATCTATATTTCAAGGTCATGAACTTGAACATATTGTGCATGAAGAAGCTAACAAGGAATTTGAAGAAGACCTTTTCACAAGCATAATAGAGGAGTTTTGTTCAAGTTTTGCTAATGATTCTCCTAAATATAAAGCTTGTGAACAAGATGAGGAAGAAATCTATGCAACCATTTTTTCACCTGACTCACATGAGGAAACCCATTCTATTCAACATAAGGTTATGGTTGAAGAAGTAGTTGATAAAGACATAATCAACGAGAGGAGTTTTCTTTTTGTCCATTCAAGAGGATGTCCTATAAGATTTCAAACTTGGTTGGAAGCCAATAATTCCTCAAAAGTCACACTTGAACCTGAGCATGAAGATACAATGGAGGAAGGGATAAAGGATGCATCTATGGTTGAGAAAGGGCAGTCCAAATTCATTGATCCAATTTGGAGCAATAGTATGTGTGATTTATTTCAGGAGGCAAGATAATTTGTTCTTTTTCAAGAAGCAGTGCATCAAGCTAAGTTAAAATTTTTCATGCTTCTATTGGTTGTGGCTTCTTATGATCATACAAGGAACTGCAAGCTACTAAAGAAAGGCAACTACTTTGGTGAGCCTGTGAATGGTTTCATTTAGGGGGTTTTCCTTGGTCAGTTATTTTAGGATAAGTTAGTTTTTTTTTGTTTTTTTTCAATAAGTGCAGTTGCACAAGTTTGCGTCTTTTTTTAAGCCTTTGCATCCTTCTTGTCGTCTATGTCTTTATTGCTTGAGTCTATAATCTAATGGATATTGAGGCACTTAGAGTTCTGGATTCTACTCATTTCAATCATTCTAACAATCAAAGGAAGTTCCCCAACCAGAGCCAGTTGTTGTCACTGATTTCAACTAGCCTAAATCATGGGACAACCCCTATGAAATTTGTCCCTTTGGTAGATCACATCCTCCAAGGTCGATCGACTTATCTCATAAGTTGTATAAGTTTACATCTTCATTTTTGTAATTTTTTGTTTTTATGTTTTTTTTCCTTAACCTTTTATTTCATCTTTTGATTGCACTTCAGATTTTAAAACCCCAAATGCAGTGTTTCTTGTGTTTTCCTGCACATTAGGTTTTAAAACTTGAAGTGCAGTTTTGGTCTAAAAAGTTATGCAGGTCGAGAAATTTTTCTCGACCTACAGGTCTTCCTATATGCAGGTCAGGATATTTTTCCTGACTTGCAGGTCTGCCTATGTGCAGGTTGGAAAACTTTCCGGACCTATAGGTCTGCCTATGTGTAGGTTGGGAAATTTTCGCTGACTTGCAAGTTTGCCTAAGTGCAGGTCGGGTTTCAAAACCTGACTTATAGGTCTATCTTGGTATAGTTCTATCTATTGGCAGGTCAGGACATTTTTCTCAACCTATAGGTCTTCCCCAGTTGTTGGTTGGGTTTTAAAACCCAACCTACAGGTCATTTTCTACACGTGTGCAAGTCGGGTTTTAAAACCCGACTAAAACCTGACCTGCAACCTATATTTTTCCCAACTACAGATCGGGTTTTAAAACCCAACCTGTAGCCTTCCAATCTGCTGATTTTTCTGTCTTTTTGTCTAAGTGTAATTTTGATCTTGTAGACATCATTTCGGGTCTTTGAAGCTGACAATCTGATGGTGAATATTGAGTTACATGATGAAAATGTTGCTGATACTGGTGGATGACTAATCTTTCTGCAAGTAAATATAGAGGAAAGAAAATGAAGAATGAAGTGTCATTAACACTGTAGTTTTCATGTAGTTGCATCTTTACTTACTGCAAATTTTCTTGCAGTTGCTTTTTTATTTTATGCAATAGTTGTAGTCAAGTGGGACTCTGCAATTGAATTAGTCATCTGAGCCCACATTTTTCTCAACTCCTTTTCCTATAAAGCGAGGCACCTCATTTGTAAATATTTATCTTTTATGATGCTAAGCAAGACTCTACCGAATTTTTGCCTCAACAAAGACTGGGCTTTTTTTATGTAAAGATTGATTCAAGGAAATAAAGATAGCAATTTGCTAGTTTCCAAACTTTGTGTTGGGCCAAAGATTGTGCCTATGATTGAATTTTTCTTATGTCTAGTTCTCATAATCATTTCCTAAATACTTGAATCTTATTGGTGATATTGTGTATGTGAGTAAGAGAGCTTTCTAATTGCGACAAGTAGAATTTGTTATTTTTGCCTATTTGGGAAATCTTCTGATAGTTAAGTGATTGCATAGTAAGCTTTGTATTGCTATTAGTTGCTCTTAGTGTTTAGGAAAATCAGTAACATCTTGGAGACTTTGAGATACAAATTGCGATTATAGTTGTAAGTGTGGTGATTATAGTAAGTTGCCCTCACGTAAGACTTTGAGCTTACATGATTGTTGAAATTTTTTAAAAATCATTGTAAAGAAGTTCTATTAGTTGTTAGTTTTGTTAGTTGTAAGAAATATCATCAAGTGAAGGGAGATACATTAATTCTGAAAAAAGAGAATTGCATGCCCTAAGCTTACCTCCGAATTTAATTTCAAAGTTGTTGAAATACCCAAATTCTACCAGGGAACCTCCCCTTGATGAGAGGAGAGACTTTATCTCAACATAGCTGTGTGAAATACATATTTTGTTATTGGTACGTTGGTGACAAAATATTCACGCAATAGTTTTTTGGTGACTCTACTGGGGAGTGACATGCAACCGGTATTTTATCTTTTAGGTTGCAGTGTGTTCTTCTATTGTAATATATTTATTGCTGATTTTCTCAAAGTACTAATCTGGCCGATCAAAGTTATACTCATGGTCAAAGAGCACAAGGAATTTTTGATTCCACCTTTGAGTTTTTGTAGCAACATAATTTTCAATTTGTGACTCCTCCACGAACAAGATCTCCTATGCAACGAACAAGGAGTTTTCCTCCTACTGCAAAGTAATCTCCTATTCCAAGTGAGATGTCAAGTTTGCAAGTTGCGGTTATCCCAATCGTAAGATGTTTTGTAATTCCCCCATATACTCCACCAAGGATGGTTTCTCAAGGTCCTTGGGGTACTGTGTTTGGCCCTTTAAGCCTAGCACCACCTCTACATGAACTTCCTTGAGATTCCAGAAAAAAATTTCCCATTTTTGGGTGATGGTGGTCAACATCTTGATGAACACATCACCGCTTTTTATATTGTATATGTTTTGGGAGTTGAACATGAAGATGTATCCATAAGGTTATTCTTTGAAACCTTACAAGGTGTAGCTTCTGATTGGTTCTATCACCAATTGGGCTACTTTGAAGACAAGCTTTGAGGCAAGATTCAAACCTGCTGAAGATGAGCATGCGCTTTTCGCACAGTTGACTCAAATGAAGAAGGAACTATAAGAGCCTATGTGGGAATTTGTTGCAAAGTTAAATAATTTGTACAACTGAATTCGAGCTGCTTCACAACCTAGTGCTGGAAACTTAAAATATTTCTTTATAAATGCACAATTGTTGGAGGTGAGTTTTCTCTTACAAAGAAATGTCCTACAGATTTGGCTTTTGCACAACAATTGGCCACATCAGTTGAAGATGGTCTTATCCTTGCTCGTAAGATAAAGATAGAACCAAATGGGTTCAAATACAATTCTTCTTTGGGATCATGGTCTACCAAGAGAATAGATCCCATGGTGTAGAGGTTGGCCAATGAGCTACTTGCCCTCAAAAAGAAAATAGCTCAAGGCATATTCTCTTCTCCTTATGAAGACATTCCAAGGAGGCCATACCCAAATACTGCTCGTAGTTATGTAACAGAAAATCAAGACAAGCTTCCTTCATCACCTAGTTATGTAACATAAAATCAAGGTGCATTCTCTTCTCCTTACGAAGATATTCCAAGGAGGCCATACCCAAATACTGCTCCTAGTTATGTAACAAAAAATCAAGACAAGCTTCCTTCATCACCAAAAAAGCTTGTACTTGAGGCACCACCAACAAATGCAATAGTGGATAACATTGAATCTAAACAAAGTCATCTGGCCAATCTCTTCCAAGAGGATGAAGCAGACATAGCTTGTGACTCTCATATCTGGTTTATGTAATACCAAAATGTTGTAGAACAAAAAGAAAAGACCATGCTAGATACCATGGACAATACACAAGAAGAGGTTGAAGACCACTTTTCTAAGGTGATAGTAAAGGAGGCACTAGTACATTTGGGCCTAAATTTTGATGGCAGTTCGTCGAGATTCTGACTATAAGTCATCAGACTGCTGATGAGCAACGTTGTCAAAAACTTGTCGTCGGACATTCCAATGGTGCTTAAGACCATCAAACTTCCGACGACATCAAAGACTCTTCCGACAATGACCATGACTATGCTTAGCCATCAATAAAACTCGATAAGTCGTTGAAATTCCAATGACTTCTAGGTAATGTTTTGACGGTTTAGGCATTGAAATAAATTAGAATTTCGATGGCCCCTTCACTGCCTAGTCATCGGTAAAACTTGATAAGTCATCTAAATTCCAATGACAACCAGGGCATCTACACTGATGAGGATGTTGTATGTGCGATAGTTCAGGTGTCTAAATTTGGATGACCCCATCACTATTTAGCCGTCAGAATTCCAATGGCAATGATTGCATTCGCACCGATGAGGATGTTGTATGTGTGATGTTTCAGGCGTTAAAATAAATTGGGTGGGCATCAAAATTCCAATGCCCCCTCATTGCTTAGCCATCAATAAAACTTGATAGTCATTGGAATAAATTGGGTGGGCGTTGGAATTATGACACTTCCTCATTGATTAGCCATCGACAAAACTTGATAGTCATCGGAATAAATTGGGTGGGCATCAGAATTCTGACGCCCCCTCATTGCTTAGCTGTCGGTAAAATTTGATAAGTCATTGAAATAAATTGGGTGGGCATCAAAATTTTGATGCCCCCTCACTGCTTATCCGATGAGGATGTTGTTAGACATACAACATCCTCATCAAATGCTTGGTGGATGGAAAGGTTTGCACTTATTGACCAATACGATAATACTAAAGATTCATTATTCTGTATCAGCCAACCAAACGACAATAAAAACAATTTGACAATCTAATCATGCAATGGTCCGGGCGTCGGATGCTTGGTGGATGGAAAGATTTGAACTAATTGACTGATACGGTAATAATAAAGATTCATTATTTTGTATCAACCAACCAAACGACAATAAAAAAATTTTGATAATCTAATCTTTCCACTCGAAGACTAGCCTCAAAAAACAATGTATGATTGAAGAATTGTGTCACACATTAAATTCTTCAATCCCATCAATAGCCACCCATAGGTGGCATACCATAAGCTAGCATGGGAGGCATTCCCATTCCACTCATACCTAGCTGAAAGAAACCTCACATGCCCACTCCCATGCTAGGCATTGGAGATGCTGGCAATGCAAAGGGGAAGAAGCTGAGCATACACATATTTATTTTTGTAGAAGATTTAAAATGTTTATTAAAGAGAAACTTATAATATTCACATAATCATCATAGTATATAAAGAATCTAAAGTAGGTATGGAAACACAAAGTTAATCATATTATTCATCTAGACAAGTTCCAAAACCACATTTGGTCTAATCAAGTCATAGCATATGAACAAGCATGAAGCAAATCATTCTTTCTTGCCCTATAATTCCAAATTGCAAAAGTAAGCCCCATTTCAATGCCCCAATCAAAAATTAAAATTCAAAATATACTTTACCCTATGAGAGAGAACAACCAACTATATATTTTACCAATTGTATACCTATTCCACAAAATACACCAACAATTCCTCTGCAAGTTCACGATCACCTGATTGAGAACTAGTTTCCATTGCATCCTTGTAAAGATTATCCTTTTTAGATAGTACAATATGTTAGCACATAATGTTTTTATATTTTCTTGAAAAATGCTATTTTTCTATAATTTCCTTAATTATGCTCTTAAAAATGCTATTTTCTATAATTTCCTTAATTACGCTCTTAAAATGCTATTGGAGGTGCTAGCAAAGCAAGGGGAAGAAGTTGAGCATACATATTCTATAAACAAAATAGGCACATATTTATTTGAATTTTTAAAAACCATTAGTAGAGTAGCACAAGTGCTCCTTGAGGCTCAATTAAGCAAAATGCATAACTGTTGAGCAACAAGATCTTTCTCTTCTTTCTCCTTGGATTTCTCTTCTTGGACAGCCTCTAGCTTGTTCCACAAAATACCTGTTCCATAAAATACACCACCAATTCCTCTGCAAGTTCACGATCACCCGATTGAGAACTAGTTTCCATTGCATCCTTGTAAAGATTATCCTTTTTAGACAATGCAATATGTTAGCATATAATTTTCTATAATTTCCTTAAAAAAAAGCTATTTTTCTATAATTTCCTTAATTATGCTCTTAAAAATGCTATTTTCTATAATTTCCTTAATTATGCTCTCAGAATGCTATATTTTGTAAACAAAATAGGCACATATTTATTTGAATTTTTAAAAACTGTCAGTACAGTAGAACAAGTGCTCCTTGAGGCTCAATTAAGCAAAATGCATACCTCCTGAGCAACAAGATCTTTCTCTTCTTTCTCCTTGGATTTCTGTTCTTGGACAGCCTCTAACTTGTTCCACAAAATACACCACCAATTCCTCTGCAAGTTCATGATCACTTGATTGAGAACTAGTTTCCATTGCATCCTTCTAAAGATTATCCTTTTTAGATAGTGCAATATGTTCGCACATAATTTTTCTATAATTTCCTTAAAAATGCTACTTTTCTATAATTTTCTTAATTATGCTCTTAAGAATGCTATTTTCTATAATTTCCTTAATTATGCTCTTAAAATGCTATATTCTATAAACAAAATAGGCACATATTTATTTGAATTTTTAAAAACTGTCAGTAGAGTAGAACAAGTTCTCCTTGAGGCTCAATTAAGCAAAATGCATACCTGTTGATAAACAAGATCTTTCTCTTCTTGGACAACCTCTAACTTGTCCTTAACAAGCTCATCAACTTTTGTCGTGTATTCTCAAATGAACTATGAATTTTATTTTTTTTAAATATTAGCTATTTAATTGTGCAGAAGATTTAAAATGTTTATTAAAGAGAAACTTAAAATATTCACAAAATCATTAGAGTATATCAAGAACCTGAAGTAGGTATTGAAACACAAAGTCAATCATATTATTCATCCATGTAAGTTTCAAAGACACACCTGGTCTAATCAAGTCATAGCATATGAACAAGCATGAAGCAAAGCATTCTTTCTTGCCCTGCAGTTCCAAATTGCAAAAGTAAGCCCCATTTCAATGCCCCAATCGAAAATGAAAATTCAAAATATACTTTACCCTGTGAGAGAGAACAACCAACTATATGTTTTACCAATTGTATACCTGTTCCACAAAATACACTAGCAATTCCTCTGCAAGTTCACGATCACCCGATTGAGGTGAGGAGGCATCTGGATACCATATACCGGTGAGAGAGCATAGAAAGCCAGAGTTGTACTCATTGACATAAGTTATACCAATCAAGGAGAAAAGTTGAGGAGAATTGATGCAATAGCAAAAACTATACCAATATGACCCATCGACATAGTAAACACTAGTAGCAGTAGTGAAGAATTGTCTTGCCAATAGCTGATGAGGGTATCGGTAAGACTTATACCAATAAGAGTGGTGAAAAGAAGAGTCCATTGGTATAGCCAAAGTGATCAATATATGTTACTTTGAGCCACCCTGATTCCCAAAGAAATCATCAGTGAAACATATACCGATGGAACATACTCTATCAGGAAGACTTTGCTTATTGGTATGTTTCATTTAGAATTACCCCGATACCTGATGAAGGAGCGGACTGATTGAGCAGAGCGAAGACACTATCGGGAAGAGTCATGGTGATGAAGTTTGTTGCATCAGTATAACCAAAGTGATCAATATGTGTTACTTTGAGCCACCCCAATGCTCGAAGAAATCATCGGTGAAACATATATTGATGGAACATACTCTATTGGGAAGACTTTGCTTATCGGTATGTTTCATTTTGGATTACCCCGATACCCGATGAAGGAGTGGACTAATTGAGTAGAGGAAAGACACTATTGGGAAGACTCATGGCGATGAAGCATGTTGCATTGGGAAGATCTATGTTGATGGTGAAGCTCAGGGGAAACAATGCCTATCGCGATAATGCTAAATGAGCTCACCAGACGCCCGATGAGAATATCGATTTGAGATATACCAATGAGGAGGAAAAGGAGTCATCGGCTTAGGGTATCTCGATAAGAGAAAGTAAGATGTCAAAGTAGATAAAGGGTTGTTCAGAGAGCACCAAAAGGGAAAATTCATCAGGGAGACATATGTCGATGAGCCGTTGTCATATCAAAATTCAAATCCAAAATTTTTAAAAGTCTTCTATTTAATACTTGCAGTAGATGCATCTATGGTTCGCATGAGGAAAATTTTATGAGTTCATTATTGCAAAAGAATGCGGAAGAACTAGAAATTGCCTTGTCTAAATACTATGTTGGTGAAAGAAGAATACATAGATAGAACACATTACGCCTTTGAAAAATAGAGCAGAGGATTGTAATTGCAGAAATGGAAACTTTGAGTTCAACAGGAAAGAAGAGGGCAGTCAAGATCCTTGACTCTAAGGCGAAGAAAGGAAAAACTAAAGAGGTGCCTCTAGTTAGGAAGTTAAACCAAGACATGATAGACCAAATGCAGGCACCCGAGCCAAAATCCAGAAGGTTGAAGCAGTACCTGTCAGGGAGAGACCAATTAGAAGACAAGTATAGAGAGGTCAGAGATGTCTGGACCAAGGTAAGGGGACATGAACTGTTTATGTTCCACTATTTGAGACAGAGCAAGGAGATGCCGCTCTGCAATACTTGGATGAAAAATTTAGGTAAGCTAATAGTCCCCAATATTTTTGTAAACATAAGATTGATAGAGGTTTTGGTGAGGAATTATAATTCGGTGAAGAGGTGCATTTAGCTCCCAAATGGGGAAGCATTTATTAGATTTTCTATGGGTACCATAAATGAGGTTTTCAATTTAGATCCCAGTCCTGATAAGTCCTTGTCCTTGGGGATTTGGAGGAAGAAAACCTCAAAATGGACACTACATATACCGGCTGGAAATTTGCCATTCACAAGAGGAAGGCAAGAAAATTAACAGAGGAAGATGGACCACCATTCAACATTGATTTGTTCAGACACTACTTGTAGTACACATATACATTATGTGGGCAAGTAGGAGGGGTGGATGTGTTTGATCTGGCAAGCACTGGGTTGGTGGTGTTAGCCTCATATATACAAATGTATGAACCTAGGCCTTTTGACTATGCAACATATCTAGTGGAGAGGTTGCATGAAGGTTTTTTAAACCTTAGGGATGATACTCATCCTAATTTCAACTTTTATTCACTATTGATGCATCTAGTGTTATTTTATGGATATGTAAAGGGTTTTTGGCTTGAGGGCCTAAAATTAAATACCAAGAACAAATAAAGTGAGGAGCAACCTGTCCAATTGTGGACATCTCTTTGGGATTCTTGATATATGAGGTCTAACTATATTAAGTTTGAAGAACTTATCATGATGCCATTGTACCGAATGTATGAGATTTCATGTGAAGGGTCTATCTCTGACAAGATCAAGAGGTTCCTAAGACCTAGGGATTATGATGAAAGACACATTGTTGATCATAACTGGGGGGACTAGTTTGTGAATAAGGATTTTACATGTTTTAGAGTATATGGATTTGAGGGGAGCCCCTACATGTTGCCAAAACTAGTATTAGACATAATAGCTTATCTAGAGATTGTGAGGCAATTGAGTGTGTCCAATGCTAAACATTTTGTAGATATGCATAAGCAAGCCTTCCTGCCTGCGACAAAGTTTTGGTGATTTAACCATAGTGTCAACCAAAGCTTATGAAATAATTGATAAGAAGTTGATAAAAGAATACAATTCGTATGAGCATTATGCCAAGAAAAACTATGATCTTGAAGGATACATTCTGTAGTGTCCAACCTTGTCTTGACTTGTTTTGACTAGAGTTGACTTTTAATTCATGCATGATAGACATTATTGGGCATAGGCTATTTTAGATGATTTATATGATGTTGATACTATCATTATTGATTGTGTGATTTATTAGACACTATATACTTATTATGTGATATATTATCGAAATATTATATTGATCATGTGATTTGATGAGCATAAGTGTTGATGGATTTTACATGCCTTATTCTAATCATGAATTATACTAATCATGCACTCGATGATGTTTTTTTGTACTAACCATATTTAATGTTTATCTATGATGAGTTGATCTTATGGTGTGTTTGATTGTTGTATGACTATCTTCGGGATAGAGACAATGCCACATCACTCATTGCGAGTGGGATGTGTCATTGCGATTCTTTAACCCATGTCTGTTATAATATATATATGCATATGTTGTATCATTGCTTTGTGGATGTAGGATTTTTTGGTACCAGATACCGACTCCACCTAGCTCCATAGGCTTGAGTGTGTCCTTAAATCCAAATGGCATGTGGTTCAGAGTTGGCACAAGTTCCCCTCACATACTCTAGGTCTAAGTTGTTCACTGGGAGTCGTTAGTGTCTTGGCACTAGTCGCCATGTCAGTTAGTAAGCTTGATTTCTTCTATGTCTGTGAGTATGTTGGTATTGGTTGGTTAGTTCTATTATGTTGAGGCTGATTGATGATCGATGCGAGATTAAATAGTTAATAATGTTTATTTTAATTATTTTGATTAATAGTGATTTGATTATTTGGTTATCTAATGTTTAATTTAATTTATTGGATTCTTGCCTTTTTGGGTATTTAATTATTTGATATTTAAATATTTATTTATTTTAATGATGATTTGCTATTTATTTAATATTTATTGTTTAGCTTATGTTGTGGTTTTATATTTATTTGTAATTTGATCTTTTATTGGTATTTAATTGTTTATTTATTCATTTATTTAATCGTCTATGGTTTAATATTTATTTGGTATTTAATGTTTATTTGGTTCTTTAATTCATTTATGAGCATTTGGTTTATTTAATTTAATTTCCCCATTTGATTTATTTAATTGTGGCTCATGTTTTATTTATTTGTTTGACTTTTATATTAAGTGGGTTGTATAATACACCAAAAAAAATAATAATTAAATATTCCCACCTAATTGTAAAAACATGATTTATATTTATCTTACCTACCCTCTTCGCTTATTGGTTGAATTTGAAAAGGGAGGTAAAATTATATTATATGGTGGGGTTGGTAAAATATATTAAAGAATCGAATATTTTGATTGGTTGTTGTGAAGGCTAGGGTTTTGGTTATTGTTGGCTTTTATTTTTATTTCCGTGAAGTTTTGGGGGTTGGCTATTCTCTGGAAATTTCTCCAACAAGTTTTCTTCCTTGGTTTTGGATTTCTTCACTCTTGGTTTTGGCTAGAGCTTGGTTGGATTTTGGTTTGGCTTTGTGGGAGCTCTTCATCAGCTTCATTCAATTACTTTAGGTTGTAGGTTGGACCTTGAGCCTATGTATTTTAATTTTAATGGCCTCTCTGTGTATGCATCGTGTTTGCAAGTGTATCGGGCTTGGGTTGAAAGAAATATGCATTGCATATTCTATAGTCTTAATATAGTTTTGGAAATAGATATTTAGGAAGAAACTTTATATTATTTGGGTTTTGTATAGTTGCTAGAAAATATGTATTTGGTATTTCCTGTGTATGTCATTCCTCGTTTTGTGAAAACTCTTGTGAAGACATTTGATCTAATCTTAGTTTTTAGTCTTAGTTGATTTATTTTGTTTATACCTATGTATTGCTTGTTTTTGGGCATCTCTTTTCATGTATTTTTCAATCCCTTTGATGAAGTCTAGATTTTAGTATTTTAGCCAAAAGTTTTATGAGTATTTCCGTCAACTTTATGCATATGCGTTGTTTTAACGTATGCACGAACTTGTTGAACATATGTGCGAACCTGTTGAACATATGCACGAACCTGTTGAACATATGCGCTAACCTGGTTTGTTTTCTATCATAAGTTTCTAAGTATTTCGTCAAATTTAGGCATATGCATTGTTTGAACATATGCACGAACCTGTTCAACATATGTGTGAACCTATTGAACATATCTACGAACTTGTTGAACATATGTGCAAACGTTTTGAACATATGCGCGAACCCATTTAACAAATGCATGAACCTATTGATAAATGTGCTTAGTTATTGAACAAAAGAGCTATCTTGTTGAACAAAAGAGCGAATTTGTTGAGAAAAAGCACAAACCTATTGGGCAAATGCGTGAACCTGTCATATTTAGGTGTTTTTCATAGTTTTTCTTATTTTAAATAATTTTCCCAAATTGATTTGTGTACCAGAGGCTTTATTTGAGGTCTGTTAATATTTTCCATATTTGACTTTTATTAGTTTTGATGGTTTTATGTATATTTACTTCTCTACACCATCTTGGGTATTTTAGACTCTCTTCCATGTGGATAGGCCATGGATGATTGAGATGATTACTATGTTGCTTTGGACCAGCAAGTGAGTAGGCCTTGCTGTGATGTTATCTTTTATTTGATGGCAGCATTTGATAGCTTGATATGCCTTTGTTTATTGCTAGCCAAGAGGCTCATTTTGCTATATTGATATTATTGTAGTCTTGCTTATGTTGTAAGAGTATGTGTGGAAGTTGTTGGTTGCATTGAGTTTTATTTTCATGTAATTATGTTTGTAAAGCCTCTTGTGATTTATTGTTGGGCCATGTTAGGAGGAGTGGGCTTCTTTGTGATGAGTGGGGTCACAAGAGATAGGCTTGCATGAGGTTCCTTGTAAGGATGCATGAAGTCTAGACCACTAGGGCACATTGGAGTTTTCTATGATTTATAGACAAGTGATAACATTGATAATGAATTAATTGGGATGGGTAATTATAACTCATTTAAATAAGATAATGAATAGTTTTGGAGCCTCATGGCTTAGTTCTAGGGAGGATGTTTTAGGATAAGCATGAGAAGGTGGTGAAGATGGTAAACTAATCGCCCTTGGTCTCTCATAGGTTGAGATGGTTCCACATGTCCATTAGGCTAGTGCCTTGTGTTATTATGTTGTGAGGATGGCATGTGATGACACTCCACTGCTACATGTGTTCCCCCTTTATGATTTATGATTATTCTTATTGGATGCATTTATGTCCTAATGAGTTTTTACGCCTCTGGGAGTTTATTCTTGTGGTTCTATGTGAGTTGTTTGTTGAGTCCTTATGTGATTAGTCCCCTTGGTTATAGGTACCAACTTAGGTGTAGAGTGTGTGTTGGGACCTTGTGTCATCTCCTAGCACGGGGGGTTGGTTCCTTTGGTTCCACATGGTTGGGTAGTTGGTGCTTTTAAACCATTGGGATGTTCTTATCTTTGGATTCTTCATGCGTGGATGAGGATTCTTCTTCAGATAGTTCATGGATAATAAGTGCAAAAAGAATGTAAATGATGATGTGATTTATATAATGAAATTCTTATGTAATGGTTGTAAAAGAAATCATGCTTATGAGAAATGATTATGTTGTTCTAGTTATAGTGATAACTTTTGCTTATAGTATATGATTGTAATGATGAACCTTGAGTTGTATTGTAACACATTTATATTAAATGAAATAGATGCACAAGATGTGAATAAGTATTGTGGATTGGAATTAAATGATGCATTTGTATTCTAGATGAGCCATGTTAAAAGGAAGTAGTATAAATGTTATGATAATGGTAATAGTCTAGAAATGATGTCTTTAATTAATTATTTAAATAGAAGAAATGCTATGCCTTGGTAGGATGTATGAGTATGAGTAATATTGGAAGATATCTTAGGATATGTTAATGAGTTGCGATTGAAGAATTGAAATCTTATAATGCTTGGGATATAGTTGAATGGCCCTTATGAAAATATGGTATGGATGTTCTTAATGAATGAATTACTAATCTTATTAGTGGAAATTTCTAGTAAGTGTATGGGTAGACGGTAAAATGAATGCTTGTCTTTTAGGAAAGGATTAGAATGTATCATGTGTTATGGTTTAAGATTATATCTCCATTTGGTGAATGCTATTAATTGTTGTGGAATTAGGATATCGTATCTTAGTTTGTGTTGAGATGAATTCATGTAGTTACTTAATTTGTAATAAGATGATTATAGGTTAATTGATATAGTGTAAGATATTTAAGTAATATTAAATGAGCTATGGGTTAAATGTTTAGGAAGACTTTGTGATTATTTCCTTATGTACTTTAGAAATCATGATGAAGTAATAAGCATGCTAGGAGCATAGAATCATAAATTATTATGTGGAAGTTAATCATAAATGGAAATGGTGTTAATGTAATGTAGGTGTTAATCTTGGTATGTGAATGGTGATGTTAATAGTCAAAGGTTGGTTAATGGCAATAGTAACATTTGGACTTGGTGTATAAAATGAACCTAAGAGAAAAGGGGAAATAACTATGCATTGAAAGATAGAATTTCATATCAAATGAATGAATAGGTAGGTTGCATATCATGAGTGTTAGGTATTTCTATGATGCTCCTATGTGTGTATAATGATTAAGATTATGAAGTATTGATCTGGAAGAAATTAAATTCTTATTGCTTATGTAGGTAGATTAAGTAATGGCGTTGAGATGCCCTAGGAAGTTAGTAGTAATGATTTATTGTATTCCGCTTGCATAATTATTTGAATAGCTTGAGTGAATTATTATATGTTCATAACGCTTAAATGTTGTTTGTGTGCTCTCTACATTGCTTAAGCGATGTTATGTGTTGTATTGTAAAAAAAATAATAATAATAAATTAGTGTGTATTTAGCTATACTTCTCTGGGGTATTTTGGCGGGCATTACATTTGGTATTAGAGCGCATGTTGCAATGTTGGGATCTCTAGTGAAGGATGTTGCTATTAGTCTTGTGAATGTGCCTTGATGTTCCTTTGAATCAAGTTATTCTTTGAGATTTGTGTTAGAAGAAGTGTTATTGGAATTTTTTGAATCTTAGATATCTATGCCTTGTGTTTCTCTCTAATTCCTTTTAGGAATCATAACTTTAAGTAAAATGTGTATTTATTCCTTATGCATGTCTCTAGAATAAAAGAAGTGTCTATATATTATTACTTGCTTTGTAAATTTCTAGTGCTTACTTGAATGATTAGGGTTGCTTTCCTTATACATAATTAATTATGTTGCAAAAGGAGAAAAGAATGTGCATATCCTCTTAGCTAATGCGATGATCATAAAATTAGTCTGTTATGTTGATCTTCTTATGAATAGAAGGATGAAGTGTTTGCATTATACATTTAGGAATAATTTAGTATAGATTGTGATGTGAAAATCGAAGAAATTGTATGTGGTGCATAATTAAAGTAGCTTTGTAATACCTTTTCCCTTATTTTAATCTCCTATGTGAAATGTAAGGAAGTTAGTTGGTAATGTAATGATTACCCCATGGAACTATTGGTTGTTTTGGTATATGTTGCACACTCCAATGAGATATCATAGGTGATTGAAGGTTTTGTCATTGATGGCAACCTTGCAATCCTATGACACTGACAAGACAATATACCGGCATCAACAATGACAAACTCTACACCGGCACACAGACCACCAACAGTGAAAGGAAATATACCGACACCCAGGCCAACAAGAATTTTGTTTATAATATGTTTTGTAAATTATTGTAAAATCATTATAAGATGACTTGGCAAGTTGTAAAATGACTCATATATGTATGAGATCATTATAGAACTTTTTGTAAGGAAGAATATAGGTGAAACAAGGTAGACCTATTATGCGAATTATAGGTTAAGGGTTTATGTATAAAGCAGAGCTAAAACCGGTATTGGATTTGGCATAGTAGATGCTATTTTGAAGCAGTACAAGCCATTGGATTTACATAATCCATTTTGTAAGTTAGTGAGACTTCCCATTTTGTAATTGAGCAGTGAGCTCTAGGCACTTGGCCTTCTTGCATGTTCAGGCCCCCATTGTAAGAGTAATATTCACTTATTGGCCAGTAAGCGAATATTGTGGGTCACAAATCCCACCGAGGTTTTTCCCACACTGGGTTTCCTCATTAAACAACTGTGTTATGGTGTGCTTTTCATGTGGTTGTTGTTATCTTTGTTTATTGCATTACTTTTGTTTACCAGTATACATTATTGATATGCTTTACATGCTTTAAGTTAAGAAAATCTTATAACCAGTTAGATACTGATTCACCCCCACTCTTAGTATCTTTGGGAATCCTAACATACCCCATAGAACTATTGGTTATTTTGGTATATGTGTGATTTTGTATGTAATTAAATATTGTTTGAGGAAATCATAGCTATCAAAGGATTTGGGATTGCTAGTTGCACGTGTATTGTTAGGAGATCTTATGGAAGTTGAAATTGCATACCTTTAAAAGTGGTTGTTGTATTTGGCATGATTAGGAAATTCAAACTGATTTGAATAAATTTGTGTATATTGATTTGTGTGGCAATATCCCTTCCTTTCTCTTCTCTCTTTGGGGTAAAAGATTCAAATACTTAGGGGTTATTGATATTAAGTAGAAGGATTGGATAATGATTTATGAATATGACTCGTATACATTAAAGGGAAGATCAGACGAAATTAATTTGCATTGAAGATTGAAATTTAGGTATTGCATTCATGATCCTTGTTCTTTAAAGGGAAGAATTGATTAAATACAATACCCCATCATTTAAATAGGAAATGTATCACAAAACTAAAGGAAGATAAACATGGTATTGAAGCAAGGATTGGTGCATTGCATATGTAGAAATTGAAATGATACCATTGTGTCTTTATTTGGTTTGGCAAGATAAAAGTTTTAGCTTTGTGTAGGAATTGTGTAGCATTGAATGAATATTTCTCTTAACTAGATGGATAAATTAAGAAAGGTTACTATATCATTGCCTTATTTTAATTTTAAGAAGTGCTTCCTTAGCAAATTCTAAAGAGTTAAAATGATAATTAATTGTATGAAATTATGTTGGGATTCTAGATGTCAATTTTTCTTGAAATGTCGAAAATACATAATCTATGAATGATAGTAATCAAGTAGAAATAGGAAGTGATTTAAATAGAATGATTTAGGTATTCTTAATATTTTAGTGGCATTAGATGAAAATAAAACTAAGTTCTGAAAGTGGGACATAGATATTCTTAACTTAGATAACTAGAAGTATGTCATAATATTATTATTTGTAAAAGTAGAAATTGATATTACACTTTGGATTTTGTAATGAGACCTAGTTTGCTTGTTTAAATATTTGAGTGACTAAATTGCTTAAAGGCTTTGTGAAGGACTTTATAATCTTCCATAGGTTATTAGTTGTGCACTAATGGAAATGATGCATGTTATAGTCTACTATCAAGTGATTAATTGAAGCTCAACCTCTATTTCTGTTACAACTTGGTAAATATGATTGTGGTATAGATAAGATATCTTGAACATTAGTCATGGAATGAGTATATTCCTTGTGCATGTGTGAGTGCACATTTGCTTTATCTCTTCCTACCTATGTCAACTTTCATAAAGGATAATTGCCTAGATTTTAAAGAATGCATTAAAAATAATGAAAAGAATGCAGACATATGGATAAAATAAAAGTCTTTAATATGGCGTGCACTTTCTAACACATTCAAGGCATTTCACCCTTGGATGTAGTGTAGCGGTTACTCCCTTTAGTGTGACTAATGTTGGTCACCTTGTGTTGTGGGTTGGATGAGTTGTTTATTTTTCCTTGAGTTATTTTATGATTTGAGTGATGCGTCATGAGGATTAATGTGTATTTTTGAAATTTCTTTACTTTTGGGATGACCACTGAGTTTTTCTTTCTTTTATTTTCCCCTTGTGGTGGCATTTGTCACACTTAAATTTCTTGATTTATTTCACTGGCAACTTTTCTTCTCTTTTAACTTAATAAATTGATTTGAGGATATTCCGTTTTACCTCCTCTTTTGTTGTAGGTGGTGGTTATTCTAGGTGTCGATGAATTGTGGGCTCAAATCTTGAGCCAGTGTTGTCTCTATCATGTTCATTTTGAACCACTGATAGTGTGTGCGAGGGAGGACATCGTGGAAAATTGCACTAGACTAAGAAAACAATTAGATAGTATTGTTATTAGCCAAGTAAATGAAAAGTGTTAATAAGATGAAGTTTATTGGTAACTTTCTAAAGTTTATAGAAGATAGTAATGCCTTAGAATTGTGAAGTCTGAAATTTATGGAATAGTTAAATTAAAGAGATTGCTGATTCCTTGCCTTAAAAATCTGTGTGTACACATAATGGATTAAGGATGCCCTTTGAATGATTTGATTGGATAAAGATTGCAGCTAATGTTTGTATAAAGTGTAGTGCAATGTAAGCAAGGTAGAGATTAGGACATTTGAATACCATGAAATTTGTTCTTTAAAATAAATAGGTTATATATGCTTGATTTTCGTGTGATGTCTTGAATATATTTAACTTGAGGAAGCTTTTTTCTGAGAAATTTTCCCTCATTTAGGCTTATGACATGATTTGTTCAATAATAAATAATAGGTGCATATGTGTAAGATATATATATATATATATATATTTGCATGCAAGTAGATGTTGAAGGAGTATTACTATGAATATTGGTGTGAAATATAGTGATTTGATGCTTAAATCAATGACTAAAGTTACAATTTTGTATTGCAAGTGTGGTTAAAATGAGGTTCCCTTGTAAATATTTTAACAATTTAGTGTACATATCATAATTAATAGCAATTGGTGCTTCATTTACCTCTTGTGTAAGGTGTTTATTTTGAATAATTGAGGCATAAGGAGGAAATTTAGTTGTCATTATCTTTCTTGGAGTTATAAAATATTATAATATGTTTGTGTTTAAAGGAATTTTTTAATTTATGTGTGCTAGTTGTCACCCTAACTCTTATGACTTCCAGGAGTAAGTCGATTCTAAGGGGGGTAGGATGTAGTGTCCACCCTTATCTTGACTTGTTTTGACTAGAGTTGACTTTTAATTCATGCATGATAGACATTATTGGGCATAGGCTATTTCAGATGATTTATATGATGTTGATACTATCATTATTGATCGTGTGATTTATTAGACACTATATACTTATTATGTGATATATTATCGAAAGATTATATTGATCATGTGATTTGATGAGCATAAGTGTTGATGGATTTTACATGCCTTACTACAATCATGAATTATACTAATCATGCACTCGATGATGTTTTTATGTACTGACCATATTTAATGATTATCTATGATGAGTTGATCTTATGGTGTGTTTGATTGTTGTATGATTGTCTTCAGGATAAAGACAATGCCACATCACTCATTGCGAGTGGGATGTGTCGTTGTGATTCTCTAAGCCTTGTTTGTTATAATATATAAATGAATATGTCGTATCGTTGCTTTATGGATGCAGGATTTGCAGGTACCAGACAGTGAATCCACCTGGCTCCATAGGTCTGATTGTGTCTTTAAATCCCAATGGCATGTGGTTCAGAGTTGGCACAAGTTCCCCTCACATACTCTAGGTCTAAGTTGTTCACTGTGAGTCATCGGTGTGTTGGCGCAAGTCGCCATGTCAGTTAGTAAGCTTGATTTCTTCTGTGTTTGTGAGTATGTTGGTATTGGTTGGTTAGTTCTATTATGTTGATACTGATTGATGATTGATGTGAGATTAAATAGTTAATAATATTTATTTTAATTATTTTGATTAATAGTGATTTGATTATTTAGTTATCTAATGTTTAATTTAATTTATTGGATTCTTGCCTTTTTGGGTATTTAATTATTTGATATTTAAATATTTATTTATTTTAATGATGATTTAATATTTATTTAATATTTATTGTTTAGCTTATGTTGTGGTTTTATATTTATTTATGATTTGACCTTTTATTGGTATTTAATTGTTTATTTATTTATTTAATCGTCTATTGTTTAATATTTATTTGATATTTAATGTTTATTTGGTTCTTTAATTCATTTTTGAGCCTTTGGTTTATTTAATTTAATTTCCCCATTTGATTTATTTAATTGTGGCTCATGTTTTGTTTATTTGTTTGACTTTTATATTAAGTGGGTTGTATAATACACTTTAAAATAAAATAATAAAATATTCCCACCTAATTGTAAAAACATGATTTATATTTATCTTACCTACCCTCTTCTCTTATTGGTTGAATTTGAAAAGGGAGGTAAAATTATATTATATGGTGGTGTTGGTAAAATATATTATAGAGTTGAATATTTTGATTGGTTGTTGTGAAGGCTAGGGTTTTGGTTATTGTTGGCCTTTTATTTTCATTTTTGTTAAGTTTTTGGGGTTGGCTATTCTCTGGAAATTTCTCCATCAAGTTTTATTCCTTGGTTTTGAATTTCTTCACTCTTGGTTTTTGCTGGAGCTTGGTTGGATTTTGGTTTGGCTTTGTGGGAGCTCTTCTTCAGCTTCATTCTATTACTTCAGGTTGCGGGTCGAAGCTTGAGCCTATGTATTTTAGTTTTAATGGTCTCTCTGTGTATGCATCGTGTCTGCAAGTGTATTGGGCTTGGGTTGAAAGAAATATGTATTGCATATTCTATAGTCTTAATATAGTTTTGGAAATAGATATTTGGGGAGAAACTTTATATTATTTGGGTTTTGTATAGTTGCTGGAAAATATGTATTTGTTATTTATTGTGTATGTCGTTCCTCATTTTGTGAAAACTCTTGTGAAGACATTTGATCTAATCTTGGTTTTTTAGTCTTAGTTGATTTATTTTGTTTATACCTATGTGTTCCTTGTTTTTGGGCGTCTCTTTTCATGTATTTTTCAATCCCTTTGATGAAGTCTGGATTTTAGTAGTTTAGCCAAAAGTGTTTTGAGTATTTCCGTCAACTTTATGCATATGTGATGTTTTAACATATGCGCGAACCTGTTGAACATATGTGCGAACCTATTGAACATATGCGCGAATCTGTTGAACATATGCACAAACCTATGAACATATGCACTAACCTGATTTATTTTCTGTCATAAGTTTCAGAGTATTTCATCAAATTTAGGCATATACGTTGTTTTAACATATGTTCGAACCTGTTGAACATATGTATGAACCTATTGAACATATGTGTGAACCCATTGAACAAATGTGCAAACCTGTTGACAAATGTGCGAACTTGTTGAACAAAAGAGCTATCTTGTTGAACAAAAGAGCTAACCTGTTGAGCAAAAGCACGAACCTGTTGGGCAAATGCGTGAACCTGTCATGTTTAGGTGTTTTTCACAGTTTTACTTATTTTAATTAATTTTTTTGAATTGATTTTTGTACCAAAGGCTTTATTTGAGGTTGTTAACATTTAATCAGATTTGGCTTTTACGAGTTTTGATGGTTTTATGTATATTTACTTCTCTACACCATCTTGGGTATTTTAGAATCTCTTCCATGTGGATAGGCCATGGATGATTGAGATGATTACTATGTTGTTTTGGACCAACAAGTGAGTAGGCCTTGCTGTGATGTTATTTTTTATTTGATGGCAGCATTTGATGGCTTGATATGCCTTTGTTTATTGCTAGCCAAGAGGCTCATTTTTATATATTGATGTTGTTGTAGCCTTACTTATGTTGTAAGATTATGTGTGGAAGTTGTTGGCTGCATTGAGTTTTATTTTCATGTAATTATGTTGGTAGAGTCTCTTGTGATTTATTGTTGGGCCATGGTAGGAGGAGTTGTTGGCTTGATGATAATTGTAATGTATTCTGTTGGCAAATGCACACTCCAATGAGAAATTGTAGGTGATTGAAGGTTTTGTCATTGATGGTAACCTTGCAATCATATGATACTGGCAAGACAAATATACTGGCACTGGCAGTGAAAAACTCTACATCAGCACATAGAACACCGAGAGTGAAAGGAAGGATACTGACACCCAGACCAACAGGAATTTTGTTGATAATATTTTTTGTAATTAATTGTAGAATCATTGTAAGTCGACATGGTGAGTTGTAATATGACTCATATATGTATGAGATCATTGTAGAACATTTTATAATAATGCGATAGGCGAAATTATGCAGACCTAATATACGAATTATAGGTTAAGGGTTTATGTATGAAGCAGAGCTAAAATCGGTACTGGATCTGGCATAGAAGATGCTAATTTGAATCAGTACAAGACATTGGATTTGTATAATCCATTTTTGTAAGTCAGTGTGACTTCCTTTGTAATTGAGCAGTGAGCTCTAGGCACTTGGCCTTCCTACATGTGCAGGCCCCTCTTGTAAAACAGTAATATTCCCTTATTGGCCAGTAAGTGAATATTGTGGGTCACAAATCCCACTGAGGTTTTTCCCACACCGAGTTTCCTCATTAAACTACTGTGTTATGGTGTGCTTTTCATGTGCTTTTTGTTATTCTTGTTTACTGCATTATTTTTGGTTTACCGGTACACAGTATTGATATGCTTTACATGTTTTAAATCAAGTAAATTCATAAACTGGTTAGATACTAATTCACCCCCCCTTCTCAGTATCTTTGGGAATCCTAACATATTCATCACTTATTGTCATTGATGAAATAATCTCACACACATATATGATTACATTGACTACCTATATAACTTCAATTGGTTTTTACTACCAATCGATATGTTCAAGGTCTATCTCTAACCGGTACTTTGTGTCAACCGATATGTGCCTAAGAGATAACCTGTGGTAACACTAAGTCGACATCAAAGTGAAGATGAAGTTGAAGATGAAGATCAAGTGGAAGATTCCTGGACAATGAATCACTAGTTTTATTCCAACCAGTATTGACTGCTCTAATTGGTATCTAATTTTGTGATGTGTTATCATCACCGTTTGTTTGGCAGTCATTTTTGTGATGAGTTATGTTTAAATGTCTAGATACACTGCACCTAGGAAATTGTGTTCCTATGGCTGACATAAGGTTTGAATGCCTATTTAGAGATATCTTAGTGAAGCATTTTAAAAAGAGATGAAAAAGAGAGAACAAATATAGTAGAGGTGATCTATGCGAATGCTTTTGCTGAAGAGCAATAAATGTTTAGATGGAGAGTAGTGTTGAATGTACTTAGAATGATTTGATCAAGCAAGTTTGTGCTACTCAGAATAGATCAAATATTTCTTGTTCTTTTTTAATCATTACAACAAAAGTAAATCCCCTAACCAGGTAAGCTCTAACAAGCTTCATTGTACAAATCCTCTAACAAGGTGATCCATTAGTTTGGATTCTAAAATCCTCTAGCAAGGTTACTCTTAACAGGGTATAAGCTTCTAATCAAGCTTGGGATCTCTAACAAGATTTGCTCCTAGCAGAGCTCTTTGTATGACCTTAATCAGTCAGTTTTCTATTACTGCAGATAGTTAACTTGTGAGTTCCATATCACTGTGGTTTTTACCTATTTAGGTTTTCCACATATAAACACTTGTGTTATGGTGGATGTTCTACTTTATGTGGATGTTGTTATTTCATTTTGGATAGCATGTATTTTGTTTAACTACTTGGTTAAGTTCATCTACCAGTTGGTGTTTAAAGTAGTGTTTGTTTTGGAGTCACTGATTCACCCCCCCCTCTCAGTGCTTTTCAAGTCCATCAATTGGTATCAAAGCTTAACTTCTTTGAAGCCTAACCGCTTAGAAGGGAATCTTGAAACTACCATGGGGGACATAAGCTACTTCGAGATGGATAGAGAGCTAGAAGCTAGTAGAAATGAAGTTGAATCCCTTAGGGGCAAACTGAAAGCTTCCCAATTAAAGAGGAGAGAGCTATCTGAAAAAATGTTAGAAATATCTAACAATAGTTCTTCAGATGAAGCGAATATTGATGCTTTATCAGAAGAAGTTGAAAAGTTGCAGGGTGAGAAACTGAATTTAAGAAGAGAGCTGGAAGGTCTCACTATCCACATGAGTCAGAAACTAGAAGCCAAAAGAGCTGTTGAAGATCTTATCAATGTAAGAGATCAAGAAATCATAAAGATCAAACGGGAAAAAAGATACTATGCATGAGAACTTAATAACTGAAATAGAAGAAAAGGAAAACCTAAAGCTAGATCTTGAGTTGGCATCGTCTTTGCAAGAGAACCTGTCTAAGCATAATGAAGATCTTGTCAAAAATATTACTGAGGCCAATGAGAAATTAGAGAAGTTCGTTAAAAGTTCTACCATGCTGGAAGAATAAATTCAATCATAGAGAATGAAGGGTGATATCTCTGGACTTGGTTTTCATCCAACTGAAAAAGGTGAATCCTCTGGCACAAAGAGCAACAATCCAAAGAACAAAACTGCTTCTAAAGTCAATAAGACTACCACTAAGAAGGCTTTTAAACCTGTCTGCTTTGTTTTCCATAAGCCCAATCATACTACAAATGTTTGTAGGAACAAACCTAACAAGAATGCAAGTTACAATATTAATGCTAGGTATGTGTCTAGAAAGTTTGAAGGACATTGCTACACTTGTGGAATGTATGGGCATAAACATATTGAGTGTAGATATGGATCAAACAATCATGTACCACACATGCATCCTAGACCATATGGTGACCAGACAAGGAATTTTGATAATTGGGTAAACAGGAACTAGCAAAGATCCTATGGCAACCGGTTTATCCCATTCAAATTGGAAAAGGGAACAAATGTTGTTTGTACCTTTTGTAATAACCTTGGTCATGTGGCTATGAACTGCAGAAAAAGAACAAGAAGAGGAAATGTAGGACCTTAGAGATCATCTGGTATGGTTTGTTACCATTGCAACAAACTGGGGCACTTGGCAAAGTTTTGCAGATTAAGGAACAGTAAACCGGTCAACTCTTTTAGGGATCAGAAAGGCAAACATAAAATTGATGTTGAGGAAACAAGAGAAGATATGAACCAAACTTGGAAGAAGAAAAGCGAAGAATTTCTTGTAGAGGAAATCATTCCTTCACCTAGTGAAGAGAATCCAGCACCAATAACTTAAGCCTGTCTAATACGGCTAAGGGGCGTGTAATGGTAAAACATTTCTGAACCCCTTATGTAAAATAAGTGGGAAAGATTTTTTTTGAATTTTGAGTTTTGGTGATTTTTGTTGATGTGTTGTTAACCGATATTTCACTTAAGCGGTGAAATTAGGGTTTGTAACCTAAAAGTATGAGAATTTATTGTGGTTGGTAAAAAGGATAAAAACAAGTTTTACCTTATCATTTTTTACCCTAACTCTTTCGGAAAAAGAAATTGAAGCGATTGTAGAATAGAGAAAGATTGTCTTGGTGCATATTGGCAAATTGCTTTGTGATTAAGAGAAATCAAGTTGAATCAGAAGCTACAGAGAAGCGAATGAGAGTGCATTTGATTAGTCCAACTGGGAAATGGAGTAACGTGCAAGATTCTAGGTATTTCTTTGTATACCGCCTCAAAACTTGTTTATCTAGAATGGCATCTACTTCTAAGTCTGTAGGGAGGTTGATGATCACTACTGAGCCTGAGGAAGCTCTAAAGGTAGATGAAATTATGTCTTCTAATGCAATGTCACAAGTCCTGAGTGGTGTCGTGGTCAAAGGTGATTTGTCAAAGTATATAGATTGCAAAATTGAAGATTTGGGAACTCTTCACATATATACTCAGCTGAAATCACTCTATAATAAGGATGGAAAGATTGAAGCTAAATATGCTAGGGTTTTTGAAAAAGTGTTTCATAATGCCACTTACTTTCTTGAAGACTTTGAGGATGAACACATAAGAATAATTTTGAGTCGAGTCCATGGTGAAAATATGTATCTGGAGAGGACTCACACAATAGCCAAGAAGGCTATTAGGGCTGTAACAGGTTATTGCTCAATCAGTAAAGTTTTTGACTTGAGGGGAATTTCAAAAGATATTGTCTTCCAGTTAACCAATTTTACATCCGATAGGTGTTCTTTTTCTATCAACAATATTAGGGACCCTGCGATGAAACTTGTAGCAATGGTGATAGGCTACCAGGTGTTTTACTCCAGTAGACTTAACAATGTTCCATCCACAACAATTCATACAGCACATGGAATAATAATTGATAATGCAGACTATGATATTTGTGAAGCTATCAGACTCTAGCTATTTCAAAATTTTAAATCCATTAAGAAGGACAATACTCAGAAGTTCAAATTTGGTCAGCTGTTAGCTGGGTTATTTTTCTACTTTCAGAACTTTCTACCTGGTATATGTGACATTGAATGGTCCAAAGAATGACTGGTCAATGCACAGATCAAGAACAACATTAAGGCTATGAAGAATACCTTTTCAGCTACCTCAAACAGGTACTTTAATGAATTCTAGAAGAAGATGAGCTTGAGAATGAGGTTACCTGAAGATGTGGTAAAACACTTTGAAAAAGACATAATCTTCACGGTTACCACTGACTTTTTCTTGATGCAAGCAATTGAACCAAGGGAGGAAGAGATGAAAGATATGAGCTACAAGGTCAATCATGACTTACTGGTTGGCTATGCTAATACTTTGTTAGCATCGCCCAAAGACAAAAAGAAGGCAAAATTGGACATCTTAGTAGTCCAAGCTGCACCAAGTGAAACCGGTACTGCACCTATAGCAAAAGCAAAAGGAAAGAAAAAGAAATGTGATAAAAAATATCCTATGAAGAAGACTACAAGGGTGACTCAGAGTGTCCTAACCAAGAAGGAACCATCACCTAAAATTTCTGAGAATAAGGAGAGTGTACCAAAGAAGAGGAATAGGAAACTAATTTTGCAACCAGAGTCTAAGGGTACAGATTCTGAAGAAGAACCTAAGAAGGAAAAAGCAACTAGAAGAACACCTAAGAAGGTAAAGGTAGTGCCAAAGGAAACTACACCTATAGACATTGCCACCTACAAACATGACATAACATTTGAAAGAACAATGAAGTCATTGGGAAGAAATAGGTTTGACAATGTCAAAGAACATTATGATTCTTTTACTGAAGATGAGCAGAAGCAAGTACTTCAACATGTACTAACCTACTTGGGTCATTATAGTAGATTTCCACATGATTTGGAGAAAGATATTTCAGTTTCTTTGTATAATACTTTGTTAGATAAATGGGAAGAATCCATTCAATTAGAAAAGAAGATTTTTGATGAAGTATTTGTACAGTATTTTCCCAATCTATCATCAAATGGAATTAGTGCTTTAACTAAGGAATACAAAGCATATTTTGATTTTAAAGTAAGAAGACTGAAGCTTCTAAATGGAAGAAGGTCAGTTGTTGAGACTGAGACACATCAGCTAGCCTGTATAATCAAAAAGAGGGAGGATGTCATCCACTCAAGCAGTAAGGATGATACAATAGAAGATGTTCCTCGACCATAAATGGATGAAGAGGAAATTGTTCAAGCTTACGTTGTCTATCCAACCAAGAAGAAGGATGATTCCATTATTCTTGTTGATGAAGATATTCAGGACATAGTAGACCTACCTGGAGACATTACTGCACTAGATATGGATCCTCCTACAATCACATAAGTATAGGTTATATCAAGTGATCAACCGGGTAATTAACTAAAAGAGGTCAGTGAACTGGTAACTAAACAACTGGAGAAACCCCAATCTCCACTAGTCATTGAGACTACTCAAAAGGAGTCTACTAAGGAAGTTATTACTCAGCAAACAAAAGATGCAATAGAGAAGAACACAGAAAGAGCCATCATTAAGAGTACAGCCCCTGAACCAGCAAATCCAGAACTATTTGATGATGATGATGAAGACTCTTTAAGTATTTCAGGACCTATTGACATGACTACCTTGAGTGCATCTGAAATGATGAATATTGCTAATGCTATGCAATCTCGTGCACACAAGAAGAGGCTTAAAGAGCAAAGAATTGAGATGGAGACAATCCAGAATGCTATAGAAATTTTGTCTGGATTACTACTAGAAACCTCTGTTGCACATCTTCCTACTCCTATCAGAAAAATTGGTCAGTTAGTTGCAGATGCATCTGATCAAATCAAATCACTTGAAGATGTTGCTCAAATATCTACTAATAAGAGCCACAAGAAGGAATATGGAGATAAATTGGCTAACCACATTGAAAATAGCAAAATGACTTTATCTCAAAATGGCAGTTTGTTAAAGAAAGCTATTGAATATGGAGGAAAGTATCTTGGCTCTACCTCCAATATTACTTTCTTTTATTCTGATATTTTTAAGAATCAAGTTGAGAATGAGTAGGAAATAGAAAGGTTATGCAGGGCATATGTCCCAATCCAAGACTCTATTCATGCCTTTAACTAGTCTATAGATGAATTGCATGAAAAACTAAACAAGTATGATAATGAGAGAGCTAAGAGATTCCAATCTCTAATAGAGCTCAAGAGTCAGCTCACCTCACAGATTGACATTCTTCAAAGAGCCTACTCTAGTGCAGAAGCTATTCTTGCTACTCCTAAAACCTGCACACTAGATTCAATGGAAGAATTCTATTCTCAACTGTTGTCTACCTCTGAGTATATGGACAACGTACTGGAATCATGGAATAATGCTCTATCCCAGATGCAACAGAATTTCAATAATATTTTCATGAGAATATCCAATGCATGAAGTTGTTTAAAATTGTAATATATGATGAACACTTTGATACAGATTTTTTATATATATGTATATATTTTACTTTATCATTTTGGTATTGTTGTCAAAGGGGGAGTAATAATATGTATGTGTGTTTTTGAAAATTTTGTATTTATGCATGAATTAAGGGGGAGTATTGCATTAAAAGGGGAATATGAGTAAATATGTAAATATGGTGTGTATGCACACTTAGCGGTATTGTATTAATCTAAAAATTTCTAAGTGTTGCCATCAATGCCAAAGGGGGAGATTGTTGGCTTGATGATAATTGTAATGTATTCATCACTTATTGTCACTGATGAAACACTCTCACATAGATATATGGTTACATTGACTACCGGTATAACTTCAATTGGTTTTTACTACGAACTGGTATGTTTAAGGTCTATCTCTAACCGGTACTTTGTGTCAACCGATATGTGCCTAAGAGGTAACCTATGGTAACACTAAGTCGGAATCAAAGTGAAGATGAAGTTGAAGATGAAGATCAAGTGGAAGATTCTTGGACAACGATTCACTAGCTTTATTCCAACCGGTATTTACTACTCTAACCGGTATCTAATTTTGTGATGCGTTACCAACACCGTTTGTTTGGCGGTCATTTTTGTGATGAGTTATGTTTAAATCTCTAGATACAGTGCACCTAGGAAATTGTGTTCCTATGGCCAACATAAGGTGTGAATGCCTATTTAGAGACATCTAAGTGAAGCATTTTAAAAAGAGATGAAAAAGAGAGAACATATATAGTAGAGGTGATCTATGTGAAAACTTTTGCTGAAGAGTGATAAGTGTTTAGATGGAGAGCAGTGTTGAATGTACTTAGAATGATCTGATCAAGCAAGTTTGTGCTACTCAGAATAGATCAAATATTTCTTGTTGTTTTCTAATCATTACAAAAGAACTAAATCCCCTATCCAGGTAAGCTCTAACAAGCTTCATTGTACAAATACTCTAACAACATGATCCATTAGTTGGATTCTAAAATCCTCCAGCAAGGTTACTCTTAACAGGGTATAAGCTTCTAATCAAGCTTGGGATCTCTAACAAGATTTTCTCCTAGCAAAGCTCTTTGTAAGACCTTAACTAGTTAGTTTTCTATTACTGTAGATAGTTAACTTGTGATTTCCATCTCACCATGGTTTTTACCTATTTGGGTTTTCCACATATAAACACTTGTGTTATGGTGGATGTTGTTATTTCATTTTGGATAGCATGTATTTTGTTTAACTGCTTGGTTAAGTTCATCTACCGATTAGTGTTTAAAGTAGTGTTTGTTTTGGAGTCACTGATTCACCCCCTCCTCTCAATGCTTTTCAAGTCCATTAGGAGTGGGCTTCCTTGTGATGACCGGGGTCACGAGAGATAGGCTTGCATGAGGTTCCTTCTAAGGATGCATGAAATCTAGACCACCAGGGCAGATTGGAGTTTTCCATGATTTGTAAACAAGTGATAACATTGATAACGAATTAATTGGGATGGGTAATTATAACTCATTTAAACAAGATAATGAATAGGTTTGGAGCCTCATGGCATAGTCCTAGGGAGGATGTTTTAGGATAAGAATGAGAAGGTCATGAAGATGGTAAGCTAATCTCCCTTGGTCTCTCATAGGTTGAGATGACTCCACATGTCCATCAGGATAGTGTCTTGTGTTATTATGTTATTATGTTGTGAGGATGGCATGTGATGACACTCCACTCCTACATGTGTTCCCCCTTTATGATTTATGATTATGCTTACTGGATGCATTTATGTCCCAGTGAGTTTTTTACACCTTTGGAAGTTTATTCTTGTGGTTCTGTGTGAGTTCTTGCTTGAGAGTCCTTGTGTGATTAGTCCCCTTGGTTATAGGTGTTAGCTTAGGTGTAGAGTGTGTGTTGGGACCTTGTGTCATCTCCTAGCATGAGAGGTCATTCCTTTGGTTCCACACGGTCGGGTGGTTGGTTCTTTTAAACCATTGGGATGTTCTTATCTTTGGATTCTTCTTGCATGGATGAGGATGTTTCTTCAAATAGTTCATGGATAATAAGTGCAAAAGGAATGTAAATGATGATGTGATTTATGTAATGAAATTCTTATGTAATGGTTGTAAGAGAAATCATGCTTATGAGAAATGATTGTGTTTTTCTAGTTATGGTGATAGCTTTTGGTTATAGTATATGATTGTAATGATGAACCTTGAGTTGTATTGTAACGTATTTATATTAAATGAAATAGATGCATGAGATGTGAATAAGAATAAGTATTGTGGGTTGGAATTAAATGATGCATTTGTATTCTTGATGAGCCATGTTAAAAGGAAGTAGTTTAAATTTTATGATAATGGTAATAATCTAGAAATGATATCTTTAATTAATTCTTTAAGTAGAAGAAATGCTATGCCTTGGTAGGATGTATGAGTATGAGTAATATTGAAAGATATCTTAGGATATGTTTATGAGTTGTGATTGAAGAATTGAAATCTTATAATGCTTGGGATGTAGTTGAATGTTCCTTATGAAAATATGGTATGGATGTTCTTAATGAATGAATTACTAATCTTATTAGTGGAAATTACTAGTAAGTTTATGGGTAGATGGTAAAATGAATGCGTGTCTTTTAGGAAAGGATTAGAATGTATCATGTGTTATGGTTTAAGATTATATTTGCATTTGGTGGATGCTATTAGTTGTTATGGAATTAGGATATTGTATCTTAGTTTGTGTTGAGATGAATTCATGTAGTTACTTAATTTGTAATAAGATTATTGTAGGTTAATTGATATAGTATAAGAGATTTTAGGAGTATTAAATGAGCTATGGGTTGAATGTTTAGGAAGACTTTGTGATTATTGCCTTATGTACTTTAGAAATCATGATGAAGTAATAAGCATGCTAGGAGCATAGAATCATAAATGATTGTGGAAGTTAATCGTAAATGGAAATGGCGTGAATGCAATGTAAGGGTTAATCTTGGTATGTGAATGGTGATGTTAATAGTCGAAGGTTGGTTAATGGCAATAGTAACATTTGGACTTGATGTATAAAATGAACCTAAGATAAAAAGGGAAATAACTATGCATTGAAAGATAGAATCTCATATTAAATGAATGAATAGGTAGGCTACATATCATGAGTGTTAGGTATAGCTATGATGCACCTATGTGTGTATAATGATTAAGATTATGAGGTATTGATCTGGAAGAAAGTAAATGCTTATTGCTTATGTAGGTAGATTAAGTAATGGCATTGAGATGCCCTAGGGAGTTAGTAGTAATGATTTATTGTATTACACTTGCTTAATTATTTGAATAGCTTGAGTGAACTAATCTATGTTCATAACACTTAAATGTTGTTTGTGTGCTCATTGCATTGCTTAAGTGATGTTATGTGTTGTATTGTTAAAAAAAAGAAGAAGTAAAATTAGTGTGTATTTAGCTATATTTCTCTGGGGTATTTTGGCGGGCATTACACATTTAGTCTTGCAAGAAGAGCCAGAACTTGGGAGGTTATCTACATGTTAGTATTGAGGTTGAAGATATCTTTAGGAACATGGAGGATGCAAAGGCCAAAGAGGTAATTGATCAACTAAATAATGAATTGGCAGAAAAGAGATGGAGACTCCAAGAAATTGAAACCGAGGTGGAGGATGCAAAAAGTGAATCTGATGAGAATGCAGTTGTGTTGAGATGGCAAGTGCCAGAGAAAGAAGAAGAGCCAGACATGCAGGGCCAAATAGAGACAACATTAGAAGTTCATGTTGACTCTCAGTTAGAGGATTTTTCTGCTTTTGTTGCTGATGATGTTTTTATTCATTCCAAAGAATTTAAAACATTCTTGTACAATTTTAAAGGGAAGAAATTGAGGGACTCTATTCCCAACATAATGCCTGATAATGAGGCTGAGTTGTTAAAAAAATTAAAAGAGGAAATTTATGCAAAGATAACCACAATGACCCCTCAAAAGGGAAGGCAACTACTTACAGGGGCTGGGGTGATTTGTTTCTTGGATGGGACCTCACTGCTTCTTTTATCTTTGACAGTTTATTGCATTTAGAAAACAAAGAATTCAAATTGGATATACAAGGTATAAATGATGTATTTATTGTTTCAAGATTTGATCAGGATGAGGAATTTTTGACGTTATGGGCTCTATACCCTCCTCACAAGAGACCAAAGATCATTGATTTTGACAAGGCCTTTGACCATATGATGAAACTAAAAGTTGGTGAAATTAATCCAATTATTTTTGCTAATATCAGAGTGGATATTTTAAGATTCAATAAAGCACATATGGTCAGAGTAGTGAGGGAGAGGAACCAGTACAAGGCGTTGTATGAATAAATGCTAAGGAGAAGTGGGCAACAGGTGCCAATGGTTCTTAATCCAGATAGCTCTCAATGGAAGAAAAAATGAGAGGAGTTGCAACAAGAAAATAAAAGGATATTAAAACAGATGCAAATTGTGAGGGTAGATACTATTGGTGTATTACTAACTAAAAGATTTGAGGTTTTACAAGGCTTTCTAAGAGAATTTTGGACAATATTTCAAGAGAACATGGACAATGTAGTTTCACACAATAGAATTTCAAGTAGATTGGGAACAAGGTTGCATGATAAAATAATGGCCAAAGAGGAAACATAAGAAATTGAAAAAATAAAGAGGTTGTTGGCTAAACACAATAAATTTGATGAATAATTACAATTAGAATATGATGAATGTGTTGGCATTTGCATGAAGATTTCATTAATGATATGTTATGTTGTCATTGATGTCAATTGAACTGGCAATGATATTGTTGATATTGCTGATATTGTTGTTATTGTTGATATTGTCTTGTAACTGGTAGGAAGAGCTTTGTTAAGGATATTGTAAATAGGTATGTAAGTTTGTGAGTTGAACTGGTAATCAGAGTAAAAGGTTAAACCCTTTCTATGTTATGTAACTCGTAAACCCTACTAGTTGTTTTTGTTTAGCCCTAACCGATTAAGGTTGTTGAATTGGTTATGTTGGTTTATGATCTGATGTTGAGGGGTAATGATGGTGACACGTAAGGTCATTGTATGAAGACAAGGTCAATTATTTTGGGGTATTTGTTTGTTTATTTGTCTAGGGAATGAAAAAAGTGTATTGTATCTAATGTAAAGTGTGGGATGAGTTACTGAGCTTGATGAAGCAATAATCAAGGAGCGGTCGAGGTTTTCTTGATTGATGTGAAGAGATTGCTATGAAATCCAACGTTCATGCTTGTACCGACTTGTTTGTAATCTTGATGAGAGGATTAGATTTTTTTGTGTTACCAACCTAATTGATTTGTATTTAAGGTCAATGAAGTTGTTTTGTTTAGTGTTGGCATGAGTTGGCAGAAATCAGTTGAGTGTGTGGTTGCTAAACTGGAGAATGAGTCTGCAGTTTGAGTAAAGGCAGATAGAAGCTTAAATGGATCCGATCAAACAAGTGTAGTGATATTCAGATAGATCAAGAAACTCCTATTGTTTTGTAACAATTACAACGAAATTGAAATCCCCTAACCAGGTAAGCTCTAACAAGCTTGGTTACTTATTAAATCCTCCAACTAGGTGGTTCATTAGATTGGATTTTCAAATCCTCTATTGAGGTTACTCCTTATAGGGTATTTGCTTCTAACAAGGAATTTGTAGTCAATCCCTTAACCAGGTGATTCCTAACAGGATTAGTTCTTAACAAGACTTTTGTAAAATCTTTAACAGGTTTGGCTCCTAACAGGGCAAACTTTAGAAGAGTTCAGATATTATCTTGTGAGTCTTATCTCACCATGTTTTTAACCTATTTTGGTTTTCCACGTATGAATACTTGTGTCATGTGGTGAATATTTTATGGTTAGGATCTTATGGTTGATTTGATTAACTACTTAAGTATTTCTGATAAGGCATGATAACTAGATGCATTGAGAAATGAAGCATTGGCATATGATAATTCATTTGGATGTTTACAAGTTAAATGTTGTTTACTGTTAAGTTGCTATAAAAATCAATCAGTATTATGAGTATTGATCTTGATAGTGGTATTTCATTGATAAGTTTACTTTGTATGTTTAAGTTTGAGTTTGGGAAGTTTGTATCAGTTTTTCTATTTACTGATTCACCCCCCGCCCCCCTCTCAGTAATCTACCGGATACTTATTCTTTCATCATACCATCAATTGGTATCCAAGATTCTCAAGTCCTCTAAGGTCTAAGCCTAACAAATTGAGGAAAATATCTACTAGATCATGATGAAGAAGGAAGGTCCGAAGTTCAACAGAGAAAATAATAGGATATGGAGCGATTGAATGAATATTTACATCAAGAGTCTGGGAAGTCAGTATTGGGATCATGTAGATAGTAAGTATATTGCACCTACTGGGACTCTGACTAATGATCAGAAGAAAGAACAACAAGAAAATCATCAAGCAGTAGAGGCTATTATCAGTTCCCTGTCTGATGCTGAATATGTAGATGTTCATGGTCTTGAAACTGCATATGAAGTATGGAAAAACTTGAAGAGATTTATAGCGATGATGAACATGTTAAGATTGCTAAAGAAGAGAGTCTAAGAGGAAAGTTTGATGATATGAGGATGTCTGAAGGTGAGAATATCTAGCAGTATGGTCAAAGGATAAAAGAGATTGCTATTGATAATGGTATCACTGATGAAGAATTTGATGGTGATGCTAGTGAAGATATTGTGTTTGTAGCTATTAAGGAAGAGATATTAGACCAGAAGGAATTAGTATCTAGGATGGATAACTTTGATGATTTGATCATTGATAGGGATTGAATGAATATTTACATCAAGAGTCTGGGAAGTTAGTATTGGGATCATGTAGATAGTAAGTATATTGCACCTACTGGGACTTTGACTGATGATCAGAAGAAAGAACAACAAGAAAATCATCAAGCAATAGAGGCTATTATTAGTTCCCTGTCTGATGCTGAATATGTAGATGTTCATGGTCTTGAAACTACATATGAAGTATGGAAAAACTTGAAGAGATTTATAGCGGTGATGAACATGTTAAGATTGCTAAAGAAGAGAGTCTAAGAGGAAAGTTTGATGATATGAGGATGTTTGAAGGTGAGAATATCCAGCAGTATGGTCAAAGGATAAAAGAGATTGCTATTGATAATGGTATCACTGATGAAGAATCTAATGGTGATGCTAGTGAAGATATTGTGTTTGTAGCTATTAAGGAAGAGATATCAGACCAGAAGAAATTAGTATCTAGGATGGATAACTTTGATGATTTGATCATTGATAGCGGTTATTTACATCATATGACTGGTGATCGAAGAAAATTTCTTTCTTTGAAAGAATTTGATGGCAGTGTTGTTAGATTTGGCAATGACTCACCTACATAGTTAAAGGTAAAGGAGTTATTTCTCTTAATGGGAAGAGTAGTGCAGATGGTGTCTACTGGGTTGAAGGACTAAAGAAAAATCTTTTGAGTGTGGCACAACTCAATGACAAAGGATACCCACTAGAGTTTAAAAATGGTATGTACAAAATCTTTGACAACAAAGGTGAATTGATTGCAACTGGGAAATAAACAAAAGGTAACCTGTTTCATCTTATTTCTAAAGTTAGCAACTATTTTATTCCTAAAATAGATGGTAGTTGGCTTTGACATAGGAGATTTTGTCATATAAACTTTGATAACATTGTTAAAGTGAGTAAGTCCAAGACAGTGAGAGGTTTTCCTTAGTTAGACAAACCGATTAATGCTCTTTGCAAAGAATGTCAGTTAGGAAAGATGACTTCTTCAACTTTAAAAAGAAAATCCTTTTCAATAGAGCACTTGTTAGATTTGGTTCATACAGATCTTTCTGGACAAATAAGAATAAAAAGCATTCAAGGTGACATATATTTTATGATTCTCACTGATGATTGCTCAAGGATGATGTGGGTCACATTCTTGAAGGATAAGACTAAAGCTTTTGGTAAGTTCAAGGCATTCAGGGCCTTAGCTAAGAAAGAGAGTGGTAAGAAGATAAAATGTTTGAGGACAGATCAAGGCGGTGAATTTACTTCTATGGAATTCACTGGGTACTATAAAGAGAATGGTATCAAATGATATCTTTCTGCACCAAGGACACCACAGTAGAATGGTATCGCAGAAAGAAACAACCAGCAAGTTGTTGAAGCTACTAGGACAATGTTGATACAAGGAGGTGTAGCAAAAACCTTTTGGAGAGAAGTTGTCAGTACAACTTTCTACACAATGAATCGGGTTCTAGTAAAGAGAGGTAAGGAAAAGACTCCTTATGAATATTGGTATGGAAGATCACCCGATGTTATCCATTTTAAGATATTTGGAAGCAAATGTTTTATTAAGAGAGGTGATTACAATATCAAATTTGAGGCTAAGAGTGATGAAGGCATATTTCTTGGCTATTCCACCAAGAGTAAGGCCTACAAATGTTTTAACAATCGGATACAGAGAATTTTTTAGAGTGTTGATGTTCAAGTGGATGAATTTCCTAAAGTCTCAAAAGGAACCAGTTCAGAGAAAAAGGATGAAGATCCTTGCATTTTGTTTTTGGAACTAGAAACTATGAAATCTAAAACTGGCAAAGCAAATTATGATACACCAGTCCAACCAAAATAGATAAATTCAGAAGAAGATGATGCCAATGAAGAAGTTGAACCTGAAGATAATGATCATGTTATTCCTAGATATGTGAGACTAAATCACTATCCTGACCAGATTATTGGAAATAAGGATGTTGGAGTGCTAACCAGAAGAAGAATCAGAGAGCTCTTGCATGATCTCCACCATTGAACCAAGAACTACTAAGGAGGCATTTGGTGATGATCATTGGGTTAAAGCTATGAAGGAGGAATTGGATCAAATTGAGAAAAACAACACTTGGACCCTAGTACCTCGACCGGTAAATAAAAATGTTATAGGTATTAAATGGCTATACAAGAACAAGTTGAATGAAGATGGTGTTGTAGTTTGCAACAAGGCAAGATTAGTTTGCAAGGATTATGTGCAAGAAGAAGGAGAAGATTATGGTGAAACTTTTGCACTAGTAGAAAGACTAGAAGGTGTAAGAACTTTACTTGCATTTTTAGCCCATAAAAAGTTCAAGGTATATCATATGGATGTTAAGTCTGCATTTTTGAATGGGATATTGGAAGAAGAGGTATATATAGAGAAACCAGATGGTTATGCTTTGACTGATAAAAAAGACATAGTATACAGATTGCATAAGGCTTTATATGGATTAAAGAAGACAGCCAGAGCATGGTATGAGAGGCTTCATACACATCTAATGAAGATAGGATTTCTAAGAGCCAGTGATGATAGTAACATATATCTCAAGTCTGAAGGAGATGAAATACTGGTCAGTGAAGTATTTGTTGATGATATTATATTTGGAGGTAATGATGTCATGAGCAACAATTTTGCAAAGGAAATAAAAAATGATTTTGAAATGTCTTTAGCAGGGGAAATAAAAAATTTCATAGGCTTGCAGATACAACAAATGAAGAATGGTATTTTCATTACACAGTCTAAGCATGTGAAAGAGGTTTTGAAGATATTTGGCATGAGTGACTCTAAACCAATTGGGATACCAGTGGTTATAGGTTATATGTGTTAGGCCCAATATGGAAAGCTAATGTACTGAGAGGGGAGGGGTGAATCAGTACTTCAAAACTTTTCTTCAACAATAACTTTATTGTTATGCATAAACCAAAAACTACTGCAACATAACATAAAGCTAAAACAAATCGACAACAATCATACATGATTCACTCCATAACACATATATTTTGGTTACGTAGAAACTCTTGGTTAGAGAGAAAAACTGCAGTTGGGATGGCACCCACAACTTCACTACTACAATAATAAAGGTTGCTCGGTTAGAGCTACATGTTTAGCTATTTCTGATAGCTTACCCTGTTAGGAGTATCAAGATCTGTTAGATCTACCTTGCTAAAGGATTTTACAACACTTAAACTAAATGTTGCACCTGGTTAGAGGCTTTACAATTTATAGACTTGATTAGAGTCTTTTACCCTGTTAAAGGTTTCTCTTACAAATTCAAAAATATTACAATAAAATCATTACAAATATCTGCAACTTTACATTTGGAATGTTATAGTAGATTCTATGTGCTTAGAATAAGATTACCTTGCTTATAGCATACCTTGGTAACCCATATAGTAACTCGGTAAACCCTTTTGTTTACTCTGTTCTTTGACTGTTCTCTGAAATCCTTCTCGGTGACCTTTCTGTCTCTGTAACAGTCATAACACTTAGTGCTTTCACATGTCTTGCTTCATATATTTCTATATCTTCCTTTCTGTCATGCTACATGTATTTCTGATCTTAATCCATGTTGTATAAATAGATCTCTTATGTCGGTGATTCATTCATTACTTCGATCTTACAAACATGTTTTATCGAATGAATAACCATGCAAAATATTTCATTGGTTAGATGACCTCAAAATCATACACAATTTTTAAGTTTAATTTCCAATGTGATAACAATTAGATGTTCCTTGATCTTGTAACACGTTTCCATATATATGTCTAGGTTCAATGAATCTGGTAACATGTTTCACTTGGTGTATATCAACTTGGTGTGTCATCTTTGCTGCTCGGTAGACATGGAATGATACTCGGTAGACAGCTCTATGTATACTACATTCTGAGACTACTATCTTCTATAATTGATTGGACTATGCATACCGACTGAATATCTCGGTAGAGATAACCGACTAGAGAATATAGAATAAATTTGAACATAAAAATAATGGCAACTTGATAAGTAGTAACAGTATGTTGTCCAAGGAAGATGAATCTAAGTCTGTTGATGAGAAGGAATATAGGTCAATGATTGGAAAATTGCACTATGTTGTTCAAAGAAGACCTGACATAGCCCATGCGGTTGGCATAGTTGCTAGATTCTAGAAGAATCCTAAGGAGACACACTTGATAACAACCAAGAGAATATTTAGATACCTAAAAGGTACTGTTGACTATGGATTATGGTATCCATATGGACGAAACTTTGATTTGAAGGCGTACACAGATGTTGATTGAGCAAGAAATGTTGATGACTGAAAAAGCACAACCAGTGGAGCATTTTTTCTTGGAGGAAGGCTTGTTTCATGGAGTAGTAAAAAGAAAAGTTGTACTTCACAATCTACTGCTAAAGCTGAGTATGTTGCAACTTAGATGACTTTCACACAACCTATTTGGATGAGGCACATTTTGGAAGGTTTTAAGATGAAGATTTCATAACCTATAAAGATTTTATGTGATAATACAAGTGCAATAAATATTTCCAAGAATCATGTTTTGCACGCACGAACCAAGCACATTGAATTGAAGTATCATTTCTTGAGGGAAAATGTTCAGAGCAAAGATGTTATCTTAGAGTATGTTTCGACCAAGAAGCAACTTGCAGATATTTTTACCAAACCTCTACCTAAGACTACTTTTGAGTATCTTAGAAGTCAGTTAGGGGTTATCCCTCTTCATGAAGTTAGTTGAACATGATGTTGATTGCATCAGTCCCTGAATCACTTGCAAAATTTTACAAGGGTTGGTGTACAAGTGGATGTATTCCACAAGGGGAGCATCAAGTTGCAGTATGTTGTTAATGCACAGTGAAAATTAACATGTTTTACTTTCAATTTGGCATTATTGTCAAAGGGGGAGAAGAATTATGTGATTATGGGAAGGAAAACCAGTGACAGACTGAAGACAAAGAGAGCATGTGCATACTTGGTAATGTAAACCAGGATTCCTATTCACAATCACAACAACAAAGCAATGGTGTTGATATTTGTGTTTCCATCAATGCCAAAGGGGGAGATTGTTGGTATTTGCATGAAGATTGCATTAGTGATATGTTATGTTGCCATTCATGTCAATTGAACTAGTAATGATATTGTTGTTATTGTTGATATTGTCTTGTAACTAGTAGGAAGAGATTTGTGAAGGATATTGTAAACCGATATGTAAGTTTGTTAGTCGAACCGGTAATCAGAGTAAAAGGTTAAATCCTTTCTATGTTATGTTACCGGTAAACCCTACCAGTTGTTTTTGTTAAACCCTAACTGATTAAGGTTGTTGAATTGGTTATGTTGGTTTATGATTTGATGTTGAGCGGTAATGATGGTGACATGTAAGGTCATTGTATGAAGACAAGGTCAATTGTTTTGGCGTATTTGTTTGTTTGTCTAGGGAATGAGCAAAGTGTATTGCATCTAAGCAAAGTGCGTGATGAGTTACTGAGCTCTATGAAGTAGTAATCAAGGAGCGGTTGAGGTTTTTTGATTGATGTGTAGAGATTTTTATGAAATCCAATAGTCATGCTTGTACCGACTTATTTGTAATCTCGATGAAAGGATTAGATTTTTGTTGTGTTACCGACCTAATTGATTTGTATTTAAGGTCGATGAAGTTGTTTTGTTTAGTGTTGCAAAGAGTTGGCAAAAAATAGTTGAGTGTGTGTGGTTGTTGAACTGGAGAATGAGTTTGTTGTTTGAGTAAAGGAAAACAAAAGCTTAAATGGATCTGATCAAGCAAGTGTAGTCCTATTCAGATAGATATTATCTTGTGACTCCCATCTCACCATGGTTTTTACCTATTTGGGTTTTCCACATATAAATACTTGTGTCATGTGGTGAATGTTTTTGTGGTTATGATCTTATGGTTTATTTGATTAACTACTTAACTATTTCTGATAAGGCATGATAACCAGAAGCATTGAGAAATGAAGCATTGGCATATTGTAAAGCATTTGGATGTTTACAAGTTAAATGTTGTTTACTGTTAAGTTGTTGTAACAGTCAACCGATATTCTTATGAGTATTGATCTTGATAGTGGTATTTCATTGATAAGTTTACTTTTTATGTTTAAGTTTGAGTTTGGGAAGTTTGTACCCATTTTTCTATTTACTGATTCACAACCCCCCCCTCTCTTAGTAATCTATAAGATACTTATTCTTTCATCATACCATCAGAATGCAAAGACATTGTTCAACATGGTTCCCTAGAGTTAATTGATCAGAAGGGAGAGATAAAGGATAAAGATGTATGGATCTCAGAAAGCCATAGTCTTCTCCATGCTGCCCTTAATATTGCCCAAATTGATGGAGTTGAATTGAAAGAGACTGTGAAACAGATGGAAAACTTTGTCATGCTAGAATTCATTGTCAGGTATATCATCCACGATGCAAACACATATAAGTCAGAGAAGTACTTGGAGCATATCCAAAAGTGTGGCAAGATGCTGGGAGACTAGACCTGGTGTCTAAGTTGGTGCCTAGAGTCATTGTTTTCTATGTTTTAATAATATGTTCATATTGTAAAGACAGTTTTTAGGAAGCTAGTTATTAGTTAGTTTTAGTTTTAATGAAAGGGTATGCCCTTTCACTTTCAAACTGAATCCTCATCTATAAATGGAGGATCTTTTTGAACAAGTTGGCGAGATACCTCAAGTTTTATGATCTTATCAAGACAATTCTATACAACACTTATGCAGTTTGTTTTCTGGGAATATCAAAGTTGATGGATGATACATATTGAAATCAACTGGTTTGATTATCTATTTTCAATATAAATTTCAAGTGTTATTCATTTTGAATGGTATATGCTTTTCAATTGATTGATTAGTTCCATGTGATAAATCAATTTTATTAGATTGTGTCAATGTGCTATCTTATGCTATTGTGAATGAGGCTAATTTCCAGTTTGAGCATCAGTTTGAAAGGTTGGTTGGAAAGTTTCAAATTGTCTTATTGGTCTTTCAGAGAAAAGTTAAAATTTAATAAGACTAATTGCATTTTATATTTTAGTTACAATCCATATAGATGCTTTTGGTGTGATGGTCTTGTTTTGAAAACAAGTTATTAAAACTATCTCCATGGTTATATGTAGGATCTTTCAATTTCAAATAGTATGAATTAGTAAGGGATGAAGGCACTGGTCTATTGTTGATCTGATATAATTAAATCAGGTATTTTCAAAAGCAATCTTCATCAAGGAATCATACTTTTAATTTATACAGGCGCAACTTCATAAACATTTATAAGTAAGCATTTCACAATTTTCAGCAAGCAATAAATATAACCAGACATAATTCAAGAATCATTTGCCTCCTCAAAAATTCGCTATAGAAAAGCCTTTAACCAAAATTCAAGAAGTTCATGTTTCTCAACCTAATTGAAATTGAAGATCATTAAAAAACTATTCAAATACTAAATTACATCCCACTTTAACTTTAAATGAAAGAACCAATAGAGAAGTTCCTCTCACCCTCTGAGCAAACCCTATCTGATTAAAGTTATCATTCATATCTATAGATTCTCAAACCCTATCATAATATTCCTCTTCTACATAAATTTCATTCAAAGCCTCATTAACAATAGCTACATTGTTTCTCTGTACTACAACCATGTACTACTTCACAAGATAAAGATGTCGAGCATGGATAACAAATACAACAAAGAAAAAGATACTCATGAAACTTTTCCAAACCAATTAACTGCTAAAGAGAACATCTAGAAATAATTAATACCCAAGTGAAAGACATCTCAGTAATCCTAAAAATAGTAACAGGATAAAATATTTTAGAGCCATACCTTACACATTATGTCACCCACTTGTGTGTGGTCTACCCTAAGGGAAAGGACATTCAAGAGGTCATTAATAAGATCTAGATGTTGTTGCAAATAAAAGTGTACAACTTTGTAGTACAGTTCAACATTGGCCACTTTAACTACAACATCTTTGAATTGCATATGATCTCATGCCTCTGGAGAATGGTTCATGATAGTAGAGGCAACATTATCATATTCATCATATTGAATATATAGATATGCAAGTTCCTTCTAGTGTTTCTGCTCATCATAAACATGGATATGAGTTCATCAAAGCGACCCCTGTTTTGGTAGTAATCATTGACCTCTTCCAAGTCATCCACCTAGAACAAAACATAAATGTCAAAACACAAAAAATATAAATTTCTCACCTTCACAGTTACACATAACACTACAGATTAACCTTCCTAGATTATCATGAAAAAAAAATTAAAAAACAAACCACTTACTTGTGGTGTTGTTGTTCATGTTGGCTATGTTGGACCCTGCAATTAAGATTCAATATACAATACTCAATAAGATTAACTGTGCAACATAATGAAATATTGAAAAGTGTGTTATCTTATTGAGATTCACTTGGTTTCAAGAATAGTTTAATATTCTCTACTTAACAGGTCCAACCACGTGAAGGTGGAAGCTTATTTGGCCCCTCCCCCCCCCCCCCCCCTAACATCACTCTAAATTCCTTGTTAACATCTAACATTCATTCATTGTTTCATCCATTAATAAAATATAACATTCATCCATTATCACATAACGTTCAATAACACATAGCATTCATTAACACTCATTAACACGCAACATTCATCAATATTAATTAACACATATCATTCATGAACATTCATTGGCACATAATTACATTCATTAACACATAAAAATCAGTCATTATCAAATAATGTATATTACAATCATTTTTTTTCATTTTTTAAAAAAATTTATGAAAATTCTAAGTGGAGCATCATTTTCTTCATCACTCCCCCCCTCTCCAGTTGTTCTGGCCTCTGCTCATGATCTTGATGTATGCCTAGTCCTCTTCTGAGGATGAGGACACAGATGCAAAGGGGGTCCTCTGCAATAACATAGAAATGGGTTAAATTCAAATCATTTTTTATTTTTGTTACAAGTATTTCATTAATTTAAAGAACATAACCATGGCTCTCTTTACCTGATGGGGCCACATCATCTTCAAAATCATTTTGTCTAGCCTCAATCTCAACATGTTGAACACCCTCTTGATCCTCTAGAGTTGAAATATAAAAGGTTACATTAATCAATACACCAATTGCAATTAAATATTTTTTAAGGAATAATAGTGGTCCTCTTTACTTGACTGGGGAACATCATGTTCCTAATTTTTTCTACCTGGATCATGCTCCACTTTCTCACCACCAACTACATGCTTTAAAATAGTAACAAAAAAGGTTACATTAATTTCTACACCAATTACAATTTAATATGTTTATTTGTATTAATAATTACATAAAAAAAATTGAATAGCAAATGGATACCTCCACTACTGGGATGCACATCTAGACCTTCATGTGGAGGTTGTGTTCCACAATTATCAGGCTACATTCCAATGTCATGCACATTGTTATAATTGATTGCTTAATTCAAACAAATAAATTCACTTTATGTTGGAACTTAACATCAAATAGATTATTGGTAAGGTATTCAATTTGAAATTATTTTCATATAGCTTATTTACCTGTATGACGGATGCACCCGAATCTCATGTTTTCCCACTCAATTCTCATAGTCATTCAGCCATGACTGTATAGCCTTGTTGGTAGGCAATTCTCTTGTCATCTTCTGTGGGCGCTCTATTGAAATCAGAGCCCTACATTTTTGCTTAGTATTGTGAATTTTTCTTGTATTGTTTGATAAAAAAAAAATTATTTGCAATTTATAAATATTTTGATGTGATATTTCAATTACTAATTCTTACAATTTGTGAGACAAGTTTCATATAATCACCAGAGCCGAGTTTGTGTTGCCCATGCTTTTCTTGTCTTGCCTTGGTTGCCTTTGACATGTCACTCAGTCTATGAAATTTTTTAAATATGTTAGATTATATAAATATAAAGAGTAATTAGTACATAATTACATTCTTAATAGTATCGCATGCCTTCTTCTAGCGTCTAGTGGTGTATTTCCTTTTTTCCTTTCAATTATCTCCTTCATCCCCAAAATCGGGTCCTTCCACTCCCTCTTTGGAATCATGGGGGGACACTCATATTTTATGTTCTTCTCTAAATGTGTCTTGTACTGGTCCCTCACATACTTTAGATATGTGCCATCTTTTTCAAGGAGCTTGGTTTTGTCGAATGTGTCATTTCCAAACAAATCAACTATATGATTTTTGAGTTCATCTTTTAAATTGTTTTCTTGGTCATTCCATCTTTTAAGAAAAACCAAACCTATTAGATTCAGAAATGAACTAAAGCTACCTTTAATATAGTTCAAGAAATGGATCAAAGGAAAACTATTCTAGAAATGATGTGAAATAAAAATAGTGGATTAGGGTTAGTTCACATATGATGTTCCACCTTTTACGTATGGTGGGCCCAAACATCTGCAATGCAATGTCATTAAGATTTTTATAAAAAATATCATTTCATGCAAAAAAATCATGGGATAATTAGTCCAAAATGAGTGATCAACAAGTAAATTACAATTACACTTTATATAATAATAATTTTAAAGTACCTGGAACCTTCTGTATCTTCAAGGGAAGCAATTCTTTGTCACTCACCACCAATGTGGCTTGCAACTTTCCCATACTAGCAATACGGAAGATCTAGGAAATGATGCTATTTTATCACTAGTATTCACCTATGGCACATCCTCATGTGCATCTTGTGCTGCAGAAAATGAATCCACTATGAAATACCCCCAAGAAAGAACACTTCAAGTGAAATAAACACATAACAAAAGAGAGAGCAAAAGAGGGATATACCAACAGTGGGCGGGTCAACATGATGAGCAGTAGAGGATGTTTGCATGTTGCATGTTGCCAACATTGCAGTCAGCAATACAGATGGGGATAACCTCGAATGAGGGGGCCTTTCCACAGGAACATTGGCAGCACCTAAAGAATAATACATTAAATATATGAAAACTGCAAGAATTGTAAACAAGGATGAACCTTTATTAAGAGTTGTAAAGAAATATGAACCTTTATTAAGTGTTCAATGCTAATCTTAATGATATAGTAGTATGAAGGAGAATAAGGAAGGTAGGTTTTGATGCAAGACAAAGGTATGGAAATTTGTGAAAAGATGGCAGTGTAAGTGATAAACTAGTATAGTCCTTATAAAAGATAGTCCATGGAATCTATTTATTTAGATTGTTTCAATGTGCTATCTCATGTTGTGAAACTTCACAATGTCTTATTGGTCTTTGTAATGTCCCTACTTTGAAATATAATTTAATAATAGTAAATTAAAATACAAGTGATCAGATCAGACAAATGAGAACTTCTAATTGTGTAACTAAATACTTTATTAATAGTTTAATAAACTATTATTACAATCATATATACACACAAAAATTATTATTATTCATTCTAAAGAGAGAGCAATAGTATACATAGGGAAAGGCCTGTGTAAATAACACTAGCATTAAAAAATCAAGTTCACAAGTCCAAAGAAGGAGTAGTTTTAATGTATAGAACATGGTCATCACTTGCACTACCTGTAATACCTTGATCATGTCTACCAGGTTGATGATGACACATGAAATTTTGTAAAAACAACATGTACATATTTTAGTTAGTGACATAAAAGACTATAAAATATAAACCATTATTGAACTTTTGTTATACTTAAACCTTTCATTACTACTTACTCGCATGTTTTCTATTGCTTGCATCAATTGATTCACCCTATCTTTTATCTCATCAGTCTAAGGGATCATGTATACCAAAGCAACAATCTCTTTATTAATTTTTGTGATAGACATTTTTATCAGTTCTACAGTGTTTGTGGAAATTGCGTAGTCCTCATCGCTTAATATTGTGTTGAGGTGCTAATGTAAGGGAGGTTCCTTTCCCTTTCCCCGAACATCCATCTATGACAAAAATATTATTAATACTATCAAAATTACTCCAAACACTCAAGAAAATAACATAATAATGTGATAGTTTGCTTCTATCTAATTTGTACAATTACAATGAGGTTTACCTGCTTGGTAGAAGTGTTGGAACCTACATCCCTATTTGTGCTATGTGACGGATTCAGGTTGCCCTGTGACAAAGAAAAAATATAAACATGCTAGCGAAATGAAACCAATAGACTTAGCAAAAAAACTTAATAATAAGATGGTATATTGGAGTCATTAATTGGAGGTTGGTTTAAATGGTATATAGTATGTACCACCCCCATATTAGTAACTTTATTTGTATCTATATGATTCAAATTGTAATCGATTAGTAGCTCTTCCCCTGCACTTATTGATTTTATCGCACATACAAATACACAATTTCCCTCACATGCCTCAAATATGCAATTGGGTTGCTTATTAGTTTACCCAGGTTGCATACTATTTATAAAACTTGCAATATTCCCTATTGCTTTTGGCCTTCCATCAATGTATACAACAACTTGTTTGCTTTGATCATTATCTTTCTGTTGTATATAATTTGCTGACAGTGCATACCTACACATACTTTTTTTATATCGAACAATTTGCATCCAATTTTTGTAATTGCAACAAGGTCTGACATACTCCATCAATTCAGCAACTTTTTTGTAACAAACCTTTATGTCATCCATGGAAAATAGGCCCAAACCATGTAAGGATGAAGGTGCTATGCTACATATCCTCTTGTTAACACAAAAATTGGTGTTTATTGGAGGAAGTTCCTTGGGTACCCATTGTTTCTCTAGATGTTTGTACCTCAAGGGAACCACGATGTCGTCTTTGGTCTCATCATCATAAGAACATGACCCCCCTTGAGGAAGGAAAAATTGCATGTGTTTATTGAATCTTCTTCTAATATTTTGACCTCTAGTTGATCTCCCTATTTTAGACCTACTATATGTCTCACTTTCATCAACTATTCCTGCATTTCCCTCACTCGAGGAAGACACATCTAACAAATACCTATTTGGCGATACCTACACTCCATAAAATGAGAGAGTTAGTTGGTAATGAGAGAGATGTTTTGTAAATGAGGTTAATATTGATGAATAAGTCTTCCCTGAAGTTGACGTTGAGATTAAAAATTGAATAAGTCCAACTAGGGCCTCAAGTGTTGATAACTGTATTAGATTTGTTGCTAATGTCAAGGTTTGAAGAATTGAGGAAGTTTGTTTTCCTAGTAATTTTTTAAAAATAAACTATTTATATATGGTGTATTGACTTATACTTGTTGATCCATGAGACTATGCAGGATCCTTGTCAAAGGGGTTCAGGTTCCTGCATATATAATTTAATTATCTTATGTTAGCTAAAAATTACATGATACGTATACTAAAAATTACATAATACACAACATGAATAATATGCAATCATCATAATCATTGTACATTTTTTTATTCCTTACCTTTACTTTATGTAGACTGTGTAGGATCCTCAACTAAAGGGTTGATGATGTCTATAGTCAATTACCTATTTACACAAAAGATGACAGCATCACACAAAATATATACATGAAATCAACACCAACAATTGAGCATCATAAGCTTTACATTTGTAATTTGATAAACAATAAACATATATGTATCATGAGCATCATAAAAATCACATATGTATCATCATATATGTAATTGAGCATCATAGGCATCACATATGTATCATCATAAACATGCAATCTATCACATATGTATCATAAATCACCATCCATCACATAGCTAATAGACAATCCACATTCTATAAATAAACACAAAGTTCAAAAAATGTCATACATTTCATTCATGTCATTGATCTTCTTCTTCATCCAACAGTCCAAATTCCATAAATAAACAAAAAGTTCAAAAAATGTCATACATTTCATTCATGTCATTGATCTTCTTCTTCATCCAACAGTCCAAATTCCATAAATAAACACAAAGTTCAAAAAATGTCATACATTTCATTCATGTCATTGATCTTCTTCTTCATTCAACTCATCATCATGAACATCATGATCATCATCACCATCATCATCATCATCATCATCATCATCATCATCGTCATCGTCGTCGTCGTCATCATCGTCGTCATCATCGTCGTCGTCTTCATCTTCATCATCGTTGTCGTCATCATTGTCATCATCATCATTGTCATCACCGTTGTCATCGTCATCATCATCACCATCACCATCACCATCACCATCACCATCACCATCACCATCACCATCATCATTATTATCAACAACAACAACAACAACAACATCATAATCATCATCATCTTCTACTTCTTTAATATCTTCTTCTTCCATGTCATTATACTTTATCGGCCTTCCTCTTGGATCATGTCTAACAACAAATAACCAACCTGGTTTATGTGGAACCTCTGAGTAAAATACTTGCTCACATTGTCTTGGAAGAACATAGGGCTCATCTCCAACTGACTCAAACAACCTTGTATTAACCATTGTAAATCCATTATCATGTTCAATAATAGTTCTATCAGGATCATTTTTATTGAGTCGTAGCCTATACCATTTGATGATGAACATAACTAATTTGAAGGAATTAAAGTCACACTCAAGTATATCATCCAAAATTTCATAGTATCGATTTTGAGACTCTTGAGGATGTATGCCATTTCTAGATGAAATATTGGTCACCTCAAAGACTGTAGTTATCCTAGAATCACATGTTTTCTTCGTGTCATCCAACTTTTTGATATAAAATTTATGACCATTGCAGCGCATAGCCTTGTGGTGTTTGACCTACAATATGTAGAAAACATGTTAAAATTATTGCATCGTGAGTTGATAAACATACGGGTGATTAATAAAATTATACGTACTTATTTATCTCTTAAGCCATATGCTAAATCAATTTCCCTTTGCATAACATTGGAATCTCCATTATGATGAGCTTCATTAACCAATGAAGCCACACCCTCCCATGTTAATGTGCAACCATAATGTTGACATCGTTGAATCCACACCATCATCCAATCAAGATTGTTTGCAATATACAAATGTAGCGCATCCCACTCCTGACCAACTGTACAAATAATTAATAGACGACTTGCAACCGATTTATTTAGAAGATTAAGAATTAATTAACTACAATAGCATCTTATAATTACCTCTCACTTTCCTCAATCTACCTTTCCCCATCAAGTAATCCCCTTCAAATTTGTTAATGGGGTTGGGATCCCAAATGCGATCTACGTGGATCTCTGCTGTAAACTTAGGAATATATTCAACAATGTACACCATAGTCTGGTATACCATATATCCCTCCAACATAGAACCCTCAGGATGTGCTCTTTGTTGAACCGAATCCTTAAAAAATTTCAAGTGCCTCTCAACCATCCACATTGATCTAGCGTGTACAAGTCCACACAATTCAATCTCTTCAACTTGGTGTATGAGGTAGTGTTCTTGTGCATTAAAAAAATTTGAAGGTAGACACTTTTGCATTTCACACATTAAATGAGGGATTTTTCTCTTACAATATTTTATATTTTCTTTATGGATTTCTTTAGATGACAACCACCTAGAAGAGATTCAAGACACAAAAATATATAAACGAGACTTTACAAAATAATATACAATATATTACATAACAAGTAAAACAAATCACAAATATATTATCTATACAATAAATTGAACAAAGATCACTACTTACCTCATGTATTTTCCAAGATCATATATGACTTGCTTGGCATTATTGTCAAAGTTATCTAGGAGAGATAGAGGTAGAACGCACTGCATCAATTATCAAATGATATTTTCATTATTTTCTAACATAGTACAATGAAAATTACATGTGTAGTATACAAATATTTAGTAAATACACAAGAACATGAATTACCTTAATGAATGTATGCCAATCATGTGTTTTCATTCTTGGCCCAAATTCACTTTTCTTTGATATGAGATTGTTTATGTTCACAACAAATCCTGTGGGAAATCAAATTTTTCATATGACTTCTTTTATAGCATTGCTTTGTTGGTCCGTTAATAACCAAGGAAGGGCACTTATATTAATTTGGTCTCTATTTCTATTTGATTGAATGGAATTTTTCATTGCATGATTGGATTCCTGAATGTCACTACAAATTTTGACTTTTTTTTCTTTGTCATTCCTTCCCTCCAATATTTTCCATAATGTCTCTATTATATTCTTTCCAATATTCATAGTATCAAACAAATGCACAATTTGTAGCTGCTCATAGTAGGGCAACCTACTAAATTGTCTCGGATAACTTTTTAGTCCCTTTGGAAGGTGGTCAGTAATGCCTTGATGACCTTCACGATCATCAATTACATCATCAGTAAACAAAACACAATAGAAAAATACAAATTCCAAACATAAACCATTAGATGAAATGACATTACCTTGACGATTAATTCTATTATATTCCAACTTCCATATGCAAGGTGTCATTCTTTGTGGCTTTGATGTAGTCTCTTCTTTCCCATTCAAAATATGTTTTTTAGTATTTTGATGCTTATAGTTTCTATGGACGAAGTGCCTATACTCATCAAAGACTTGCTTTCCTAAACTTTTTGAATGATGAGATTTCATCTTTGGACCACAAACTAGACATGCAAATTTTCCCTTTGTTTGAAGACCTACAAGATAATGTATAATTGGATTAAATATGTTTAATTTTTATAATTATAATTATAATGCGCAACTTGAACACTGTAACATACCACAAAAATGTGTTAGCCTTGGGGCATCATGCATTGTCCATACAAGCATTGCATGGAATTGAAATTGTCTTTGTCTTATTGGTCTAGAGACATCATACATAGTGACACCATCCCATAACTCTAGCAACTCATCGATAAGAGGCTCAATATACACATTCATATCTTTAACTTGGTACTTACCTAGTTGAATGAACAAAAACATTACATAATTATTATGACCATTTTACTACAATATTTATAATTAAATGTAGATGACTATTAAATGATAAAATACCTAGAAAAATTATCACCAATATTATTTGCTCCCTCTTTACTGACATCCATGGAGGAATGTTATTATTGATAACAAAAAATGGCCACACCGAGTAAACAAATCTCATCTCTCCAAATGGATTGACACCGTCCGTTGCCAATGAAAGCTTGAGATTATGAGGTTCTTCTTTAAAGTGTGGCCACTTTTCCTCTATGTCCATAAATGTTGAACCATCCACAGGCATTCGAATAATGTCATCTCAACTTTTATTGCGTGCATGGTAATCCATAAATTGTGCCAAGCTAGTGCACCTGAATAATCATTGCATACATGGAATAATGAGAATATAATGAAGAACCTTGTGAGGAACCTTTTTTGTTATTTGATCTGTTTGATATCTACTGATATGACATTCAGGGCATTCTGTTGCAAATTCATGTTGTTTATGATATATAATATGATCATTGGGGCAAGCATCTATTGCTTGATACTCCATTCCAATATCCTTCAGAATGGAACATAGTTCTCGGTATGAGCGAGGCAGAATATTTAATGGTGGTAACAAAAAATCACCTATCAATCTACATAATATTAATTTGTTAATATAAAGAATATTAATGGTACATGATTCACCCTTTATTAACTATAATGACATATATGACATAACTTAACATACGTTAGATTTTTATGTTGGATAAACCATTCATAACCTTGAAGTTCACCAACAACAATACAATGGAGAGAAGAGTTGTTTGGGAGCCTTCATAAAGGGGCTCGTATGTCTTCTCAAGTATAGGTAAATCATGAACAACATCAAATCCATCTTGATCATCACGATTGGATGCACCAGTACTAAATGTGTCATGGATCAATGTATTTGTACCATCATCTTCAATTGTGTTTCTGGCGCATGATCATCATCTTCTATGGGATCATTATCTTCAGCTTCAATATTCACACCTCCATGTTCCTCCACTTTGAAAAACATATTCTCCAGGTTGTGTTGGTCCATATCATGTTCCCTAGGGAGCTCGACCTATATAAAAATGATCAACATAAATAAACCATGATCATGATATCATCATGAAGTGATTTCTTATGTATATAAATTGTTAAAATGATATAATGAACAACTTACCAATGGATGATAACCATGTCCCCCTTCAATGTGACCATGTTGCCTACAATGTTTCTTAACTGTTTTGATTAGAAGTCTTCTAGTCTTAAATCCCTTAAAAATTTTCCAGGGACAATAACATTTTCCATCACCTTTTCTTTTCAAGTTAGACCATAATCTAGCAATTTTCTCCTTATTTTGTTCTTCGCTGATATTTTTTGACATGTTCTTTCTTCACATGCAAAAAAATTAAGCTATCAAAACTTCGGTGCGTAACCTTCGCAAACTACGCAAAAGGATATCACAAGTATGGAAGTCTTCTTAGAACTAGTTATATAGAAGTTAAAATGTTACTTAAACTTAGACTCTCTTCAATTATGAAGACTATTTTATTTAGATAGTTTTCTTGGCTAAAAAAAGAAGTTTGATTTTGTTAAGTTGATGAAAAATATTTGAGTTTAAAAAAAAGAGAAACCTTTTTATTGTGTCATCTAATAGAATCAACTTAGGAATGATGAATTTAAGAAGAAGTCAACATGAAACCAACTTCATATGAAAGAGAATTGAATTGACTATTAGAATCCAAAATATGAAGAAACTTGAGTAGTTACACTAAGAGTTATAATCAATTCTTTTGTTGCAACCCTGTCAACAAGGGTTTTATGATAGTTTTGACAAAAACCATTAGAACTTTCTTTATAATCCATGGATGACCTTCAAACCTGTCTTGAATTAAAGATAACTCTTCATTCTACAACCTCAAATAGGTTATTAGGAGTTGGATTCAATCAAAATCTTGTTAGGAAAAACATCTAAAGCAGTAAATAATCATGATTGTCAAAAACAACAATTAAAAGTATTGCACAAAATATCAATTTTCTCATTAAATCTTCATCAAAAACATTTTCCAATACATACTTTATAGAAATACACTTCCTTCCTATTTATCCAATAAACAATTACATGGAAGTTTTACTTTCAAACTGATATACAATCTTGTAACTGTCACAACCCTGCAGAATTAAGTGACAATCAGAGGCTGTTAGCATTTGGCATTATAATAGACAATGGGAGATTGTTGGGATTTCAATAAGGATATTGAGAAGGTTGTTGATGATTATGGATATAACTGATTAAGGATGTTTACTGTCTTGATATTATTATTTTGTCATTGATGTCAAGAAATTGATTTTCTAATTCAGTATGATGTTGCCATATCTTGAGAAGTATGATTTGAAGAGTATAAAGATGTCAGTAAAAGACACAGAAAGATTATGATGAATAAAAGGATGAATAAGGTATTCAATGGGCAACTATTACGGAGTCAGACAATGATGAGATCATGATGTTTAGATTGTTTTGACATCATACATATGTTGTAAATTGTAAGGTTAATACTATACTATATTACCAAACAAAGAACCTAGTCGGTAAACCCTAAGGAACCTAGTCAGTAAACCCTAAGGTTATTGCTATCAGTTAATGAAGGTAGAATGTCTACCGAGTGAAGTTTAGTATTTACCGAGTTGTAACTAAGTTGTACTCGAGCTGTAACAGAATGTATTAAATGTTTACATGAGTTATTTAATGAAGGAAGCTGATGAGCTGGAACTAATTAAATGATTGGTATGTTGTGCATGAAGTTTGTTAATGAATCTATGGCAAAGGAAAATCGGCAGGAAGATCTACAGTTCAGATTGAACCGCAATACCCTAGCACAAGTTCCAAGAAATGTATGCAAGTTCCAAGGCAAGGTAAAACATTTTTAGATCGAAGGATACATTGAACCTGGTCAAAGTTTGAAGATCTGATGGCTATGATTGATCATGGGAAGTGTAATCAAGGAGATTAAGCAGTTAGCTAATTGTTTATAAATAGGGAACTGTTGATAAACAATGTATGCGGGCAAGTGTATGCACATGGATGCTACATAGTGATTACCGAGCACAGAAGCTTGAAGACCTATTTGAATAACAAAGTATAGAAGCCCAACAGATGGACAAGATTAGTTCTATGTCTAGATTGTATTGAGCAAATAAGAATCTGCTTTAGCATTTTAGATGTGAAGTTGCAGATAGATTTTTATTACTATTATTTTGTGAAAGTGACAAAAAATCTCTTAATTGAGTGGACTTAACAGTCTTATTTGTAAAACCCTCTAGCAAGCTGACATTTTGATTGAGTGTTTGAAATCCTTTAACAAGGTCACTTCTAAAAAAGTGAAGATCCTAACAGATTTGAGGGAAATCCCTTAACCGGGTCACATCTAGCAATGTGTTTGTAATCTTTAATAGGATTTTCTTTTAACCGAGCATACTCTAGAAGAGTATATTTCTTAGTGGGTCCGAAATCTCACAGTGGTTTTTCCCTATTTGGATTTCCACGTTAAATTTGGTGTTATGAGGTTTATGATGTTTATATGCTTTTGAGTTTGCCTGTTTAGTAGTTTTGGTTATATTACTAAAGTATATGTTACCAAGGTTGAATCTGATGTTTTTATGGAAGATTAAGTTTGTATGATTCACCCCCCCCCCTCTCATCTTGTTGGCTATTGGATCTATACTTATATTAAGTATTAGAACTATCAATTGGTATCAGAGCTTTGGACTCCGGAAGAAAAGTTTAAAGGCACTTGAGTTAAAGATCCAAAGATGTATAAGAGGGATGCACCGAAGCTGAACAAGTCAAGTTTCTCTACATGGTAGAAAAGGATGAAGCTGCACCTATCAGGAGTTGGAGAATATGATATATACTATCTGGAGAATGATTTTGTTACACCGAGCACCTATCCATTGACAATGGAAGAGATAAAGGCAAAGCAAGAACATATCCAAACAATGATTGAAATAACATCTACATTGACCGACTCAAAGTTTAATGACCTAGAAGGCTGCAATGATGCAAAGGCAATGTGGGATAAGCTCATATCTATGTATGGAGGAGATGAACATGTTCAAAGAGAAAAAGTAGATAGTCTAAGAGGACAACTTGAATCTATGAGGATGAGTGAAGGTGAGAACATAACTCAGTATAGTACAAGACTAAAGGAGATTGTCAATCAAATCAAAGGAGCAGGTGGAACTATTGAAGAAAAGGATATAACAAGTAAGTTGTTAAGAACCATTCTACTAGCTTATGCAATATGATTCTCTGCAATCAATGAATTGAGGTCTCTACCTAATATGCCATTTTCTTTAGATGCTACTATTGGTAAGCTACATGCATTTGAGTTAAGTAACTTTGATAATAGTGGATCTTCGGTAAATAAAGTTGAATTTGCATTTAGTTCTTTTCATCTTGATGAATCTAATGATTACAATGAAAGAAAGTATAAGTACTCTGAAGGAGATCATAGTGGAGCAAGTGAAAGATTTCGTAAGAACATGGAAGAAGTACACAAACTGTATGAGGAAATTAGAAAGTAGGAAGAGTTTGAAGCACTATTAGCCAGAAGGTTACTAAGAGGCAAAGGTAAGTATAAAGGAAAACTACCTTTGAAATGTTTCAATTGTGATTAGATAGGACATATAGCTTCTAACTGTCCTGACAAAGATTCTACTAAAAAGAGAGATTACCGAGATGCCAGACAAAAAGATAATCATTACAGAGGACACCGAGACTTCAGAATAAGAGATAGAAAGACATGCTTAATAGCTGATGAGGAATCCAATGATGATAAATCAAATGAAATTGATACAGATGAAGTAAGATTCGGTAGTGATTCACCATGTCTGGTGAAAGGTAAAGGATCTATAACATTTCTTGACAATGCAAGATGCAATGATGTTTATTGGGTTGAAGGTTTGAAATACAATTTGTTGAGTGTAGCACAGCTAAACAATATAGGTTACCGAATAGAATTTCAGAAAGGAATTGTCAAAGTTCATGACAAGAATGGAAAGTTAGCTGCTACCAAGACACAAACAAAAGGTAACACATTTCACCTTGACTCAACTCAGAACAAGTGTTTGTATGCAAAGATAGATGATACCTGGTTATGGCATACAAAATTTTTTCATGTAAATTTTGATAATCTGATCAAAATAAGCAAGAAGCACCGAGTAAGAGGTCTATCGAGTCTTGAAAAACCTGAGAATGCTATGTGCCGAGGATGCCAGATGGGTAAGATGACAATATCAAGCTTTACAATTAAGTCCTACACTTCTAAGGGAATTTTAGATCTTGTGCACACCGATCTTTGTGGTCCTATGAAAGTTCAAAGTTATTATGGTGATAAATATTTCATATTATTTGTGGATGAATATTCAAGGATGATGTCAGTAATGTTTTTAAAAGAAAAATCAGAAGCTTTTCAAATGTTTAAATGGTACAAGGCAAGAGTTGAAAATGAAACAAGAAGACAACTGAAATGTCTTAGATTAGATAGAGGAGGAGAGTTCACATCTGATGAGTTCAACTTATTCTGCAATGATCATGGTATTAAAAGACAAGTCTTTGCGCCAAGAACTCCACAATAGAATGGAATAGTTGAGAGAAGAAATAGATCTATTGTGGATTGTGCTAGAACACTGATGATTGAAAAGAAAGTGCCACAAACATTTTGGAGAGAAGCAATAAGCACATCAGTTTACACCCTAAACCGAGTACAATTGAAGAAAGGTACTTTGAAGACACCATATGAAATTTGGTATGATAAGAAACCTAATGTAAGTTATTTTAAAATCTTTGGAAGTAGATGCTATGTTCACAAAGATGATAGAAATGGCAAGTTTGATCAGAAGAGTGAAGGAACATTTCTAGGTTATTCTTCTAGAAGCAAAGCATTTAAATGTCTGATCAAATCATCTAACAAAATAGTAGAAAGTGCAAATGTGAAGATTGATGAATTTGCAGAAAGAAATGATGAAGGAAATTCCAAGGAACCAGAAGACTATGATGAATTTGTCTATGCTCAACTGACAAGTCCTACCGAGAGAATTGTTGAAGAAAATAAAGAGAATATCCAGTTACCGAGTGATGAAGAAGATCATACAGAGCCTACTGAGCCTGTATTAGCCAAGTATGTCAGAAGACTTCATGCACCAAGTCAGATATAGGAGATAAGGATGATCCAGTGATGAAAAGGAACAAACTGAGATAGAACACATGTCTGATATCTAAATTTGAACTGAGAATAGTGAAAGAGGCATTTAACAGTGAAGATTGGATAAATACTATGATAGAAGAGATTGATCAAATCAAGAAGAATGACACATGGACACTAATCCCAAGACCAAAGGACAAAAATGTAATTGGTACAAAGTGGATTTTCAGAAACAAGCTAAATGAAAGAGGAGAGGTCATTCAAAACAAAGAAAGACTAGTTTGCAAAGGTTATGCTCAAGAAGAAGGAATTGATAATGGTGAAACTATTGCACCTGTTGCTAGACTTGAAGGAGTAAGAACATTGTTGGCATATGTTTCTTTCAAAAACTTCAAGGTATATCAAATGGATGTCAAATGTGCATTTCTGAATGGAATATTAGAAGAAGAGTTTTTATTGAACAACCTGAAGGATTTGTTGAAGACAATAATAAAGATCAGGTATGTAAATTGAATAAAGCATTATATGGTCTGAAACAAGCACCTAGAGCATGGTATGAAAGATTGCACTCTTATTTGATTAAGATTGGTTTTATAAGGACAAGTGAGAACAACAATATGTACATGAAGAATGATGAAAATGGAATACTGATCTCAGCCATATTTGTTGATGATATTATATTTTGTGGAAATGACTCTCTATGCAAGAACTTTGGAAATGAAAGGAGCAAAGAATTTGAGATGTCATTAATCAGTGAGATAAAGTATTTTATAGGTTTACAGATACTGCAAATGAAAAAAGAGATTTTCATTACTCAATCCAAGTACATAAAGGAAATCTTGATGAAACTTGGAATGGAGGATTCAAAACCAATAAGTACTCCTATGACTACCAACTGTAAATTATCAAAGAATGATGAATCTGCATCTGTTGATGAGACACTTTACCGATCCATGATTGGAAAGCTACAATATGTTGTTCACAGCAGACCAGACATAGCACACGCAGTAGGTATAGTTGCAAGATTCTCTGCAGATCCTAAGGAAACACACATGACAACGATCAAAAGAATTTTTAGAAACTTGAAAGGCACTGAAGATTATGGCCTAGTATATCAAAAAGGAAATGATTTTGATTTAAAAGTCTATACTGATGCTAATTGGGTAGGCAATATTGATGACAGAAAAAGCACAAGTGGAGGAGCTTTCTTTTTAGGAGAAAGACTAGTGAGTTGGCTTAGCAAGAAACAAGGATGTGTTTCACAGTCAACAGCAGAAGATGAATACATTGTTGTAATATTGAATTGTACCAACATTGCATGGATCAAACAACTGTTGGAAGGTATAAATGAGAAATTTATCGAGCTAGTAACTATATTCTATGACAATACTAGTGCCATTAACATTTCAAAAAATCATGTTGTGCACTCTAAGACAAAGCACATTTCTATCAAATATCATTATCTTAGAGAAGAAGCTCAAGAGAAGAAAGTGGTGTTGGAGTATGTTAGCACAAAGGAACAAATAGCAGATATCTTCACCAAGCCACTACCAAGGGACACTTCTGAATATCTCAGAAGTAACTTAGGGGTCCTACCCCTATCTTCTACTCACTGACCGAGTTCAGTGAAAGCATCAATCTGATGACTCTATCAAATATCTTTTAGGAGTTGATGTTGATTTACACACTTTAGGATGTTTTCTAAAGGTGTACAGGAAATAATATAGGATACCATACAGGGAACAGGAATTGAAGACAAAATGCTCTGACAGAGACTGAATTGACACATTACAGTAGGAATTCACTTCATACAGGAAGAAATTATGTTTAGTTCTTTACTTTTTGGCATTGTTGTCAAAGGGGGAGAAAACTGAGAAAGGGGAGAAGACTGAAAATTGGAAAGAAGACTAAAAAAAAGAGGAGAAGTCTAATGTATGGGGGAGAAGTCTGATGATAGAAAGAGAGCATTTCAGCATTTTAGAATCATAGCAATCCGAATCTTTTTAAAGTCAAATCAATTGGTTTTTCCATCAATGCCAAAGGGGGAGATTGTTAGCATTTGGCATTATAACAGACAATGGGAGATTGTTGGCATTTCAATAAGGATATTGAGAAGGTTGTTGATGATTATGGATATAATGTTTACTGTCTTGATATTATTATTTTGTCATTGATGTCAAGAAATTGATTTTGTAATTCAGTATGATGTTGCCATATCTTGAGAAGTATGATTTGAAGAGTATAAAGATGTCGTTAAAAGACACAGAAAGATTATGATGAATAAAAGGATGAATAAGGTATTCAATGGGCAACTATTACCGAGTCAGACAATGATGAGATCATGATGTTTAGATTGTTTTGACATCATACATATGTTGTAAATTGTAAGGTTAATACTATACTATGTTACCAAGCAAAGAACCTAGTTGGCAAGCCCTAAGGTTATCGCTATTGGTTAATGAAGGTAGAATGTCTACCGAGTGAAGTTTAGTATTTACCGAGTTGTAACCGAGTTATAACCAAGTTGTAACAGAATGCATTAAATGTTTACATGTGTTATTTAATGAAGGAAGGTAATGAGATGGAACTAATTAAATGATTGGTATGTTGTGCATGAAGTTTGTTAATGAATCTATGGCAAAGGAAAATCGACAAGAAGATCTACAGTTCAGATTGAACTGCAATACCCTAGTACAAGTTCCAAGAAATGTATGCAAGATCCAAAGTAGGGTAAAACATTTTCAGATCGAAGGATACATTGAACCTGGTCAAAGTTTGAACATCTGATGGCTATGATTGATCATGGGAAGTGTGATCAAGGAGATTAAGTAGTTAGCTAATTGTTTATAAATAGGGAACTGTTGATAAACAATGTATGCAGACAAGTGTATGCACAGGGATGCTACATAGTGATTATCGAGCACAGAAGCTTGAAGACCTATTTGAATAATAGAGTATAGAAGCCTAGTAGATGGACAAGATTAGTTCTATGTCTAGATTGTATTGAGCAAATAAGAATCTGCTTTAGCATTTTAGATGTGAAGTTGTAGATAGATTTTTATTATTGTTATTTTGTGAAAGTGAAAGAAAATATCTTAACTGAGTGGACTTAATAGTCTTATTTGTAAAACCCTCTAGCAAGGTGACATTCTAATTGAGTGTTTGAAATCCTTTAACAAGGTCACTTCTAAAAAAGTGAAGATCCTAACAGATATGAGGGAAATCCCTTAACTGGGTCACATCTAGCAATGTGTTTGTAATCTTTAACAGGATTTGCTTTTAACTGACCATACTCTAGAAGAGTATATTTCTTAGTGGGTCCAAAATCCCATAGTGGTTTTTCCCTATTTGGGTTTCCATGTTAAATCTGGTGTTATGAGGTTTATGATATTTATATGCTTTTGAGTTTGCATGTTTAGCAGTTTTGGTTATATTACTGAAGTATATGTTACCAAGGTTGAATCTGATGTTTTTATGGAAGATTAAGTTTGTATGATTCACCCCCCCCACCTCTCATCTTGTTGGCTATTGGATCTATACTTATATTAAGTATCAGAACTATCAGAGGCATTATTTGATCTAGCCTTACAAGACTATCCTCCAACTTTGTCACACACACTTAATCTGAATAAATGATGGACTTTATAGCCTCTCATGGTTCTATAACTGTACCAACTACCCCTAAGACCGAAATGTACAATTTGACAACATTTTATGCATTGTTCCATTATAACTTTTTAGTGACACCTTGACAACTTTTTCCTTTTGACATGAATGACCACTAAACATTACTTAGATACTTTGAACACCTTAGAATGGAATCAAAACAACATATTAAACCTTTTTTACCCTTCCATGGGTACATTTACATTATTAAAACAATCAGGACCTAAATAGGACTATTTGACAACTTTTGACAAAATGGCTCAGTTAGCCTTACACATTGATTTCAAGCTTGACAAGCTTGTTTATTTCTCATTACTCATGATGAGTATGGAGATTCTTAATCTTAGTAGCATTTAGTTCTCCATTTTATTTAAGAAACAAGAGAGTATGGATGTCTAGAAGTAGAAGACAAATGGAAGAAGTCCATTAGAACTCCACAAGTCTGCAAATCAAACCATTGGTGTAGCCTACCCTAAAGAAAGCACCCTAGCAAAGACAAAGTTCATTAGGAAGTGATTAACTATCACTAAAAGGGGATAGGAGTTATCCCAATACTCGATAGACACATCATGAGGATATACACCGACCGAGTCATTACTAAAGTATCATCGGCATGACTTTCGCTATTGGAACATGTGAATTGTTGTCTTGTCGATAGCCAATAAGGCTATCGATAAGACTTACACCGATAGTAAGAGAAGCCTTAGTCATTGGTACAACTTAAAGAGATTGGGGTGTAACATTTCAAGATATCTCGATGCTTGATGGAAACAATAGAGCAGGAGATTCATCGGGGAAAAACTAACTATCAGCAGAGGTTGTTCAAGGTTATGTCGATACCCGATGGAGGGCTCGAGAGGACACACATCGATAAAAAACAAAGCGACTTAAGGAAAAATATTGCCAATGGTGCCAAGGGAGTAATTCGTCCAAAAAGCATGTACCGATGAGCCGTTATAGATATAATTCAAAACTGAAACCAAAGAAACCTATATTTAATGTGTGCAATTGAGTAGATTGATGGCTCACACGAGGGAAATTAAGAACCAAATGCAGGTTGAGTCTTAGTAAAAAACACACAAGGTGAGAATTATTGCTCACAATTTATCATGCATCATGGAGGCTGCAAGTTCATCAGGAAGAAAGAGGAGTGCTAAGGGCTCCAAATCCACATCTAAAAAATCCAAAACAATGGAATTCCCTCCTGCATGGAAACTGAATCAAGATATCATTGAACAATTGCAGTCCCTAGGCCCAAAATCAAGGAGGTTGAAACAAAATTTGCCTAGAAAAGACCAAATTGAGGACAGGTTTAAAGGGTTTAGAGATGTGTGGAAAAAGGTGAGAGGTTATGAACTCTTCCTGTTTCATTTTCTGAGAAAGGATAGAGAAGTGCCAATTTGTAACCTGTGGATAACCAACTTAGGTAAACTAGTTGTTCCAAATGTTTTCGTAAATATCAAATTGATGGAAGTCTTGGTCAAAAATTACAATTTTGTGAAGAGATGCATTCAATTTCCAAATGGCGAAGTGTTTATCGGATTAGCCATGGCACCATAGATGAAGTTTTTATCTTAGACCCTAACCCTAATGTACCCTTGTCATTTGAAGAACTAGAGGAGGAATTTGTTAAAATGGATACTACTTATAAAGGTTGAGAAGTGAATTCTAACCGAAGAGGATGGTCTCCCATTCAACATGGATATTTTCATACACTATTTACAATACACCTATATGTCATGCAGACAGGTTGGACGTATAGAGGCCCTTGATTTAGCTAATATTAGGCCACTGGTGTTAGCAACAAATGTACATATGTATGAGCCAAAACCCTTTGATTATGCTACTTATGTTGTAGAAAAATTACATGAAGGTTTCTTGAACCTCAGAGATAATAGGGGGCCCACTTTCAAGTTTTCCTCGTTGTTAATGCATTTGATTTTATTTTATGGAAGATTTAGGGGTATGTGGCCAATGAATTTAAAATTGAATACAATGGACAGAGCAGGTAAAGAACAACCAGTACAGATGTGAACATCAGTTTGGGATTCATGATATGTGAAATCAAACTACATCAAGTTTGAAGAGCTAATAGTAAAGCCATTATGCCAGATGTATGGTGTCCCGTGTGAAGGATCTATTTTCAATGAAGTTAAAATATTTCTTAGACCTGTTGTTTTTGATGAAAGAGGTATTGCCAATCACAACTAGGGCGATTGATTTATTCACAAGGATTTTACTTGCTTTAGGATTTATGGTTTCGAAGGAACCCCATATCTATTGCCAAAACTTGTAGTAGACAGAATTGCTTATCTAGAGATTGTGAAATAGTTAAGTGTTTCAAATGTCAAACATTTTGGAGGTATGCATAAGTAGACTTTCCCGCCTGGGACTCTTAGTTTTGGAAATTTTACCATTGTATCAACAAAGGCTTATAAACCCATTCATAGGAAACTAACTGAAGAATACAATTTGTTCAAATATGCTGCTAGGGTCAATTATGACCCTGAGGGATATATTCACAATTGCAAGAAAAGTCAAAATCTGGGAGATTATATTCATGTTTACTTGGAAGCAGAGGACATGTTTAGAAACATGGAGGAGGAAGAGGCCTAGATGGCCATTGATGAATTAAACAAGAAATTGGAAGAAATGAAAAGGAGATTGCAAGAAATGGAAACTATAGAAGAAGAGAGTGAAGGCGAGTCCGAAGAAGTTGAGGTGGTATCTAGGCATCAAGCACTAGACACAGCAGAAGAGCCAGACTTGCAAGAGCAAATTGTTGCCAAGCTAAACATCCATAGTGATGCAAGATACGCTGAGTATTCTGCCTTTGTGTTTGATGATGTTTTTATTAAGTCAAAATAATTTAAATTATTTTTGTATAATTTCAAAGGGAAAAAACCAAGAGACTCTATCCCAAATGTAACCCCTGAAAAAGAATTAGAATTGTTGGGGAAACTAAAGGAAGAAACTAGTTTAGAATTGATCACTATAACCCCTCAAAGGGGAAGACAACTTCTTAGTGAAGCAGGCATCATCATCTTTCCAGGATGGGACATGAGTGCATCATTTATTTTTGATAGCATGTTATATTTTGAGAATAAGGATTTTAAATTGGATATTCAGGGGGTAAATGATGTGTATGTTGGCTCTAGATTTGACCAGAATGAAGAGGCTTTTCTTTTATGGGCTCTTTAACCTCCAAATAAGAGGCCAAAAATCATTGATGTGGATAAAGCCTTTGGTCATGTGATGAAATTGAAAGTTGGTGAAGTAGATCCCATTGTTACTACTGATATGGGTATTGATATTTTAAAATTTAGTAAAGCACATTTAGTCAAAGTGATCAAAGAAAGAGACCAGCACAAGGGAGTATATGAATAATTGCTAAAAAGAGGAGGACAACTTGTGCCATAAATCCATGATGGGTCTCAATGGAAAAAGAAATGTGAGGAAGTGCAACTAGAAAATAAAAAGTTGAAAAGGCAAATGCAGAGTGTGAGGGCTAACACAGCCTCTATTTTATTGACTAAGAGATTTGAAAAATTGCAAGGTTTCCTTGAAGATTTTTGGGTTGTTTATCAAAAGAATATGGATAATGCAATATCTCACAACCAGATTTATAACAGACTAGGAACTCTATTGCATGATAATACAATGGCCAATACAGATGGTGAAGTCATTAAAGAAATACAAAAGCTATTGAAAAAGCATGAAGACTTTGACACAGAATTGCAAAATGAATTTAATGAATGTAAGGAAATAATACAACATGTTTTTCTAGAAATTGAAGATCAGAATGAATAGATTAAGGATAAGGATAAATGGATTGTGGAGTGCCAAAGTCTTCTTAGTGCTTCCCTTAACATTGCTTGGTCTGATGTACTTGACATGATAGACATAATTGAGCAGATGAAAAACTTCATCACTTTGGAGATTATGGTTAGAGATATTATCTATGATGCAGATACCTACAAATTAGAGGGATATTTGAAGCACATTCAAAAGTGTGATCAGATGCTTGGAGACCACCAATAGATATCATAAAATGTTTAAAGATGTGACTTTGTATTTTATAGTTTTAGTTTGTTAGGGCAGTTTTTAGGTAGTTAGTTTCTAGTTATTTTTTTGTTAATTTTAGTTTAATGAAAGGGTATGCCCTTTCATTTTTCAAACCGAATCCTCATCTATATGTGGAGGATCTTTTAGGAGAGACATATATCACAAGTTTCTAGTTTTTTTTATCAAGACAATCTCTATGCATTTTCTTATGAACTCGTTGTCTAGAAGTACCAAGTTGATGGAGGATATGCATTGAAATCGACTATTTTAAGTATTTTTTTTTTAATATAAAGATTGAAGTGTTTCTCATTCATTATGGTATCTATATTTTCAATGGATTGATTAGTTCCTTGGATAAATCTATTTACATAGGTTGTTTCATTGTGCAATCTTATGTTGTTGTAATTAAGATTGATTTTCAGTTTGAATATCAATTTGATGGATTGGTTGGCAAACTTTGAATTATCTTATTGGTCTTTCAAAGTAAAGTTAACTTCAGTAAGACTAACTGGATGTCACATTTTAACTACAATTCATATGGAATCCTTTGAGATGATGGTCTTGTTACATTAACAAGTTATTAAAACTATATCTAAGGTTAAACATAGGATTTTTCATTTGAAATGATATGAAACCAGTAAGGAATCAAGGCACTGGTCTTTTATTGATTTTATATATTTGAATCAAGTATTTCCAAAGAAAGTTTCATTAAGGAATCATATTTCTAATTCATACAATCGCTACTTTATAAAAATTCATTTACAAGAAAGCAAACAGATTGATTCTAGTATAGTAAATAGGGTTTAATTTTTTTTAAAAAATTATACAATACTTTTACCCTTTATCTAACATAATCGATAATTGGAAGACTTTTCAATAACTAGGAACTGCAGCATTAGGAAAGTAAAGAAAAACAAATAAATGAGAACATACCAGTAGGATGACAAGCTCAAATTTATGAGACTCACACTATGAAATGAACTTGTCTACAACCAACTTTACATGATTCAAACACACAACCTGCAAGTCCACATGAATTTACAGGCATGCAAAAATCTACAAGAATTTCGCCATCTCCAATAGTTTGATACCGTACAAACTACATAATCAATCCTTTGATATCACCTGCTAGACAACCCAATTTGTAGAGGCAAAGGCAGAGGAAGAAGAAAAAGAAACAAAGGAATTGGCAGAGGCAGAGGAAGTTAAGAGTCAATTCAATCCGTAGTGTGTGGTTTTCAAATGAACCTGCGCTTTTCTTTTTTTTAATAATTCCTCTGGTCGTTGGAATTCTGACTAATATGGGCTTTGTTAGAAAACATCTTCAGCATCATTGTCGGCATTTCGATGTTATCAAGCATTTTAAAAAAAAATCAAATTTGATCACAAAAAGCCTTGTCCCTCAGAAACCTTCGTCGAAATTTGATGCCAAATGTATTAGTGAGCATATCTGAAAATGAACAGTTCATGCCCTCAAACCTCTGTCCAAATGTCCCCTATGTTTTCAAATCTATCTTCCAATCCCTCATCATCATTCTTAATCTTTCTAGACCGGTGACTTGAGAGAGGGAATTGGTCTATTAGGTCCTGGTGTAAGGATCGACCTTCCTTTTTCTATCATTTTGGCCTTTCTTCTTTGGTTTCAAGAGGGTTAGGCTCTTTTTCTTCTTTGTTTTAGCTTTCCTAGACAACAAAGCTTCCATGTTTATGTTCAATTCAAAAGAAGACAAGAAATTATGAGAAGCACTTACAATTTTTACTTATTTTTGTGAAGAATTTTGTGACCCTTGATGCACCAGTTCCTTCTTTCCTTGATGAATTTATTTGCTTGAACAATTCTGGTATCTGAGTAGTTTGATTACTTCTGGTACTGCAACAGTCATTAAGAAATGCATTTTGAATTTATGATCATGCGACTTGTTTGGATTCTTGTAATATTTCTTAGTGGATTGATTGTGCTTTTTTGCCAATTTTTGCGTTTCAATGAATGAGCATGACACATTTCCCAAAGGCATCTCTTATTTCAATGAAACATACCCCTTCGATGACTTTCTTTTCATGTTCTTTGATGCCCTAGTTTCATCGATGCCCATCTTCAGTATAGACCCAACACTATTTATGTTTTTTCAATGAAACTCTCTCTTCACTCAAGTGTTTTCACCTTTTATCAATATGCATTTTCTATTGACAACCATATTTCAATGAGTTATCCATTGAATTCATTGATATTGGATTTTCGATGAAAGGTCTTATTTCGCCATGCACTCTAATGTTATACTCGATAGCTTATTTTCATCAAAACCTCTTTTACTTCGATGAGATCTCATTCCATTTCATCGATCTGTGACTTCGGCCAGAGGGCCCCACTTCATATCCACTTCAATGAGTCGCGTGCTTCGAAAGATGCTTTTGTGATTTCACCGACATGTCCTTTTCATCAATGAGACCATCTCTATGAGACCGTGCCCATTTTGATCGAACTGGATACTTCGATGGAACTCGGTCTTTCGATAGATACTTTGAGGGTCAAGCTGATGTTCTTCTCTAATTTTCTTTTCATTTTGATGGAACATGCTTCTTTGATAAGTTGTTTATCCCATTCATCGAAACCCTTATTTTACTGATGATTACCTTTTGCTGAAATTTGGCATGATTCCATTGCAATACATATTTCAATGAAACTTTTCCTTTGCCAAGAGTTCATTCGATTCTTTCGACATCATCCTTTCATCAAAAAAGTTTGCTTCGGTAAGAACATTGTTATTTTTATCGATGTTGGGTTTTCAATGAAACTTTGGTGTCGCTAGGTGCCTTTTTTATTTCCTCGACATTGCTCTTTCACTGCAAGGATTTTTTGGTTACATTTTAATGTCTCTCGGGTTACCCTAATGAGGGCTTTGACAACCTTCCACTAAAATGTGAATATCTCAGCCAATACTTAATAGAATCAGGTGATTCAAAAGCCAAAATGAAGTGGATTCATGCCTCCATCCAACCCAATAGGTTTCAGAACATGGTACTAAGTCTATGACATGAAGTAACATCTATAATCAAGCCATTATGCAGAATAATATAAGAAAATGTGTGCAGAAAAATACTTTTACTGACATTGCAGTATTTCTTATAATTGTATGACTATTACAGTGAATTCATAACTTTGGTATGCTAGATGTCTTTTTTTTTCAGCTATAGGATCATTACAATTTTTTTGAAATTTTCTTTTTGTATTTATTTTATAACACGTACTATTAAATTAATGGTTGGTTTATTATGCAAATGAGGGTAATCATTACATGTGTATTAATATAACGTGTTATTTTTTCATTTTGTAGAAACACACTGATAAATTCAATGAAAGTGATAAAGTTAGGTTGTTGGATCCATTTGATAGTGTTGTTGTTGGCATTGGGAGGATTCACTCCCTATCTATTCTACATGGAGTAAACTTAAAATGAACTGGCGATGCAAATGTGAATATTTTAACGGTCACAAGTAACATACCTCTTCTTTATGAAGACAAAATAGATGGACCTGTTCATCTGAAAGAGAAAGAGGGAACCTTTGCAAGGTGGCCATTAAAATATTTGTAGAAAATGATATAGTGAATATGTTTATCACATTTCTTATTATTTTATGCAGTACTTTGAAAATTTTGAAAGAGTTGGAAACTCTTATACAACTTTGACATTTTTTATTATATTTACATATATACCCTTAGACAGATTTGACATCTTATAACTTGATTTATATATACATATTTGCATTATATTTTTTATTGCAGATTACCTTGTTTTTCATGATGTTTGATCAATGTTTTAATTTTAACATGTAGCTTGATCGTATATTTAATATTTTTATTTCCTTTTATGATCTAGTTCAAGTTTAATGTATTATTATTTTTGCATTATAAAATGATTAAATATACTACCAATAAATAAAATTGATTAAATATACTACCAATAGATGTAAATATATGACTAAAATAAGGACTAAATATATGACTAAAATAATGACTATGATGACTAAATAAATGACCATTTAATAACAATCAATGATTAAATTAATGACTCAATATATAACTAAATTAATGACTAAATATATGACTAAATAAATCACTAATATGACTAAATAAATGACCAGATAACAAAAATCAATGACTAAATTAATGATTAAATATATGACTAAATTAGTGACTAAATATATGACTAAATTAGTGACTATCATGACTAAATAAATGACCAGATAACAACAATCAATGATTAAATATATGACTAAATTAGTGACTAAATATATGACTAAATTAGTGACTAAATATATGACTAAATTAGTGAATAAATATATGAATAAATCAATGACCAAATCGATGACCAATTTGATCAATCAAAACAACTAGTGGTCATGTGACCAAATTGATTTATGACTGGCAATAAACTACAAGTGGTCACTTGATCAAATTTAGTCATTTATCTACAATTTTTGGTAGTTTTTTGAGTCATATATTATTGTTTTTGTACTAGTGATGGGATCCATCAATGGGGTGAATAGGCACATGATTAGGATGGGAAGAATTAGCATGATCCTCATTAAAGAAGTCACCCAAATTAGGATCCATCTCCTCAATAATTAAACCTTGGGAAGCTTTAATTCTAATGCTTCATCTAATGGGGATAGGATAGGTAGGACTAATTGTTGTAAAACTCATGCACTAGAGGGAAAATTGAAATTTTGAATTGTAGAACAAAGCTTACAAAATTGAGTAATGCAAAATTTCTTTAAAAAAATGATTACACAATTTTGAACTTTGTTGGAGGAAGGGGATGACACAATTTCCAAAAATGAAAGGAAATTGGAATTTTAAAATTAGGGTCAAGGGAATACCACTTAATTTTAAATTAGAATTTTTAAAATGAGGGTAGACTATAATTAACCTCTTAATTTTAAAAATTTTCTTGAAATTTGAAATGTTGAATTTTGAAGGTATTTACGATTCTAGAGGGATCAAAAAATGATAAAATCAGCCAATCTTCTTTATTTAGGCTATTAAATACAGTCATAACAGTCTCCCAAAATTTTGAGAAAAAAGTCAAGGATTGTGGTGGGAACGCACATGGTCCAACCAACTTTTTTCAAAATTTTTAGGGATGGATATTATGACGATTTTAAAGCTAACCCCCCAAAATTGGCAAATTTTACAATCTCTAGATGGGCAAAATGAAGGCGCAAATGTGAAAATAGGACCCTATTAGGGTTTTGAAGAAAAAGAGGAATTGAATTGAAATTTTGAAAAGTGTCAAACCTAATGGATAGGGATACCTTGGAAAATGTTTAGAAATCTGAATGTAAATGAAATTGATTTGAAATTCACACAAAATCCAATTAATTTCAAAAATTAGGGTTTGATGAGCTCACCACTTAATTTTAAAATTTAAATTTTGGGAAAAAGGGGGGAAATTGAAAATCTGAATTGTAGAATTGAAGACAAATCAGAGAACAATCAGAAATCTGAAAATTAAATGGAAATCCAATTTTTGCACAAGTTCAAGATGATTTTTTTAAAATTAGGGTTTCGTCATGAATAACTCTGATACCTTTCAACATTTGCTTCATCCAAATTATCTAAGTGCAATTACTAGCATCAACAAATGTACTTAGCTTTAGTAGTAGATAAGGATACTAAATATTGTTTCTTACTTGCCCAAGAAACCAACTTCTTTCCCAAAAATAATTCTCCACTGGTAGTACTCTTCTAGTCATCAACATCACCAGCCCAATCTGCATCAATGTAGGCACACAACATGAAATCATCATTCTTTGGATACCATAAACCATAATCCACAGTCCCCTTTAGATATCCAAATATCCTCTTAGCAACAATGACATGACTCTCCTTTGGATCAGCTTGATATCTAGCAGCCATACACACAATGCGCATAATGTTAGGCCTAGTCTAAGTAAGATATAGCACTCCACCAACCATAGATTTGTACAAACTCTGATTAGCTTTTAGAGATTCATCATTTTTGGACAATTTATAACCAATCGCCATAAGAGTTCTAACCGGTTTGGAATCATCTAGTACAAACTTCTTCAATAGTTCCTTCACATACTTATTTTGAGATATAAAGATACCTTTTCATGTCTATGCAATCTGCAAACCTAAGAAAAACTTCATCTCACTAATCATAGACATCTCAAATTCTTTCTGCATATCACCGGCAAACTTCATAATCATATCATCATCACCATCAAAAATAGTATCATCAACAAAGACATCAACAATTAGAATGTTATCATTTTCAATATTAAAGTACAGAATACTGTTAGCAACACCTTTAGTAAATCTTATTTTCAACAAGTATTTGTCTAATCTAGCATACCAGGCTCTATGAGCTTTTTTCAATCCATAAACCACTTTCTTCAACTTACATACCATGTCTCCATCATTTGATAGTAAAAATCCATTAGGTTGTTCAATGCAAACCTGCTCCTCTAGATCACCATTCAAAATGTAGATTTGACATCCATCTTATATACCTTGAAATATTTATAAGTAACATAACCAAGTAATAGTCTAACAACTTCAATTCTGGCAACCAGAGAAAAAGTTTCTTCATAATTGTAATGTGGAAAAAGGTGAATGATGGATCAAGAGGAAAAATACCCTTTCCCTCCAAGGAGAGATGAGAGTTTCACTATTGATTACCCTTCGAACACTTTTCACCTAGTTACATTGGAAGAGGAGAGGAGAATTCACTAGATTCAACCTTCAAAGATGAAGATTGAATTCTGAATGAAATAGGAATGATAAGTTGATCCCCTCTTCCTTATTTGAAATGGAAAAGAATTGATTGAATTATGTAGTGCAAAAGTGACAAAGAATTGATTATAACTTAAGATCAAAATATGGGATGAAGCTGTGCACCTTGATCTAGCAGTAATATGTCAAGACGAAGTTGCCCTGCGAATTTGAGGAAAAGTTGCCTGGACCATGGTAGGAACATACATAGTCCTCCTAAAAATCCATGAAATGAAAAGGGTTTTCCCACCTCTGTAATTAGAACCCGAATCTGAAAGTATAGCTATGCACCTACAACCTACATACAGAAAAGAGAGGAAAATGAGTTGGGATTGGGTGTTTTCCTTTAGGTCAAACCCCAGTTTTAGAATTAACCAAGTAATAAAAGAAAGTACTTGCAAGTACATGTAAATGAAAGATTAAATTGTAAATCACCTCAAGGGAGGTTATGATAGCAATGTTGATAGAGGTGCTTGTGTGGAATTGAATGTTGAAATCAATCTTCTCTTCAATGGTTTAATCCTTGACTTGAATGCAACACCTAGCCTTGAAGGGAGACTTGAGAATTCTCAATGCTAGAAAAGAATGCTTGAATTCTTGACAAACTCCAATCTTATCCAAATTTGACTTATTGAAATTATGCAAATGAGAGGATGAATTTCCCTTAAATACATGTTAGTGCATTTGATTTTCATCACAGGCCAACATCAGGGGAGTTTCCTGCCCAATGCACAACCAACAATGCATTCTCTAGGAAGGTCCTACCCCAAAATAGGGCAGGGACAAGGGCATCATGCCTCTGTCCCGGGAGGACAAGGATGCCATGCCCCTATCCTAGGGAGGATAAGGATGCAACGCCCCTGTCCTAGGGAGGACAAGGATTCCATGACCATATCCTAGGGGGGATAGTGGTGACACGCCCTTTTCCTACCCCTTTCTCCAGGGAAGAGTGCAGGTGGGGTGGTGTAGAGGCCAAGAAAGAAGCTATTTTTGAGGGTTGAGCAGTCTCTGGTCTTCAATCAAGCTAGAGGATTCAATCTCACATGCATGAGGACCCTAATATAGTCAAAAATTTCTAGGGTTGCAATTTTATTACACTACATTTAGCCCCCACTTTAGCGGGAGTATAAGCATACACCAATACTACCTGTAAAGTATAAGGAGACAAGATTGAAAGACTTTTACCATGTCAAGGAGGCAAGATTCGCCAAGCCCTTAGTGGACTCAGGATCTTACGACTTTGATTGACAAAGTAAAAGGGAAGATAGAGAAGGGGAGAACCATGACTGAAAGTAGCAAAGTTCCCTTCACTATGAGTCATGAAAGCAAGGATACCAAAGATTACAAAGCAGAACAAAGTTCACTAAGTACCAAGAAGGAAAATATGAGTGGAGTGTATGCCCTGTTGGTATTATGGATGTGTTGCATTGGTTTTTTCATTGATGCCAACACTTGTCAACAATTGAGAACACTTATCAGCACTCAGAGATCTTTGGTTATGTTCACTGGCATGTTCAGTGACTTATGCACAGTCACTGGTATCTGGTTCACTGACAGGTTATATTGTTCACTGGCACTGACGATGATCTATTATCATCTGGAGATTACTTGGTTATGTCGAAGACATTGTTTGGACACTTTGTTTTGGTGAATTGGTCATTGGTCTAATCAAGTTTGCATATTTATTGTTACCAGCAAATAGGTCTAGGTTATGGATCGGCAAGCATTATCTATTCCAGATCAGCACGACAAGTTATGGAGATGATTTATTATTGTAAATGCATTGAGCTGACATCATGCATCACATATTGATTCATTTGTAATTGATTTTATTGTAATATATTTAGTGAGTCAACCTACACATTTGGTCTTAGGTTTTGGTATATATGTAAGATCTCACTTATGAGATTATGTAGAAGAAGTGGTAAGAGGATTGTAATAAGGTATATGTGAATATAAGCAGAGATATACATGTAGACATCATTCAAGATTCAAGGAGGTTTTGAAGAAGGGAAATCAGAGCTTAACCGATACTGAATCTAGCATAAGAAGATGCTATTCTGAGCAGTATATTATCATTGGATTTAACCATCCAATTATAGTCAGTGTGACTCCCATTTTATGATTGAGCAATGAGCTCTAGGCAGTTGGCCTTTCTGCATGTGCAGACCCCATATTGTACACACATACTATTTGTAGTAGTATCATCTGATTGTGGGTAAGGTTTCCCACCATGGTTTTTCCCCTTATAGGGTTTTCACATACGAATATTTGTGTTATGTGTTGTGGATGTTATTTGTCTTTTTGTTTCATGCATTAAACTTTACCGGTATAGCAATTAACTGTTAAACTGTTAACCGACATAAAGTTTGGTCTACCAGTATTATGCACTAAGTTTGGTTAAGTTATATTTGGGTTGAAATTAATAGACAACTAATTTAGCCCCCTCCCCCCCTTCTCAGTTACCTTCAGGTCCTAACATGCCCCCAGGTTAAAGCGATCACATGCACCTTATCTGGATTAATTTCTTTAAGGTGGGATACACCTAAGAGAAAGAGAAGGAAGGGAGCATGTTATTGCAAGGATTTATCCCCCAATCAAGGAATAAACCCAAGGACAATGAACACAAAACATTAGGTAGTGTCTCTTTCCTCAGGTTCAGTATGTTGTATGATAACTCATGTATACCATGTATGTATATGCATATAATAAGCGTCATTCCCCAAAGAAGGACACTACCTTAGAAGAAAGGGAAGAGAGGATGTCTTTTGAGTCAACATGAAAGAGACCAAGAAAAGATCTCAATGCTTTGCATCATCCCCAAGTAGACATTAAGGGAACAATAGAAGAATAGGGATACACATAGAAGAATGGTCACAAAAGAGAAAGAAAGGAGAGAGAGAAAGATCTACAGTGCTAGTATTGCGAATCTAGCATGACATTAGCCTCCCGATCTTGTTGATCACTATTTTAGGAAGGCGAGCAACATTCCAGAGGAGAGACATCAAGGACAACAGATGGAGCTATCACAAGATCCAAATAAGGACTATGCTAATGTTGTAAGTCACTTTGTCCAATTCTAGGAGCTAGGATTAGGGTTTGTGAAAACTCATATGATAAATGCTTGTCCACACCAACATACTCATACTCACTATCAAAAGAATTAGGAGTTGTATTTCCATTATGAATAACATTTTCACCCATTTCTTCATCAAAGTTTAGAGAAAGAGAAGCAAGAACGCGAATAGGAGTAAAACCATCACATGTTTTGTGCAGCTTATGATTAGGAGATGTAGGTTGAACATCTTGCTTAGGAGAAAAGGGAATAATTTCAATTATCAAAGTCTGAGTAGATTGAGTATTTTGAGGAATAGCTTCATGAGCTTGAACATGACATCTTTATTGGAATTCTCTCACACAATGATTCCATTTAGTCTTAGTGGAAGGCTGAGAAGGAGGAGGAACACTTGAAAAAGTAGGAATGTTTCTCTCCTTGATAGTGGAAGGTTTAGGTTGAGGTCTTTTTGGTTGAACAATAGGAGAAGCGGGCCTCTTCTCTTGATAAGAGGAGGGCGGTGGAAATGCGCCATAGAAAGGAGGAATATTAGGTGTAGGAAGGAGACCAGGTCCATCATGAGGAGGAGGTATAGGTCTAACCTTAGGAAGAATATTGGTGTTCTCCTTAAGAGAAGGTAAAGTCACATCCATAGGTATAGGTTGATGATCTTCCTTAGGAGGGAGATTAGTTCTATCCATGAGGGGAAGAACCTAATCTTGAAGAATAATAGGAATGTCAAGTGTTGGAGATCTAGGTTGACTTAAGGATAAGATCATATCATTCTTCCATTTTTTATAAGATTGAAAAAGAGCATCGCTCCATGATGGAAGAGATTGAAATTGTTTAGGCCAAAAGAGATCAATAGGAACACTGGGGCTTCTTTTGGATGAATGAAATAAGCTATGGTTCATGGTTATGATTTCTCCATTGTGAGGAAATTTTAGACACTTGTGGATTGGAGAAGCAATAGCCTTCATGGAAGATAGCCAAGGATAGCCCAACTTCACACGGAATTTCTCAGAAGAGCATATGATAACAAAGTCAACATCCATGGATTTAGTATGAACTTCAAAAGGAAGGGGGATAGAGCCAATGGTAGGATAGGAGAATCCATCAAGTAACTTTACAACCACATTAGAAGCATCATATATTGGTTTATGCAATTGTAAAGTGAAAAGCTACTCTTTAGTTATGACATTAACCATGCAAGAGGGATCAATAAGGGCACCATGGCAAGGGATATCCTTAACCTTTGCAACTATGTATAAAGGGCCATCAGGTGATAGGGAGATTGATAGGTAAGTGCTCAAAAGGCCAATTTTGGTCAAGAAGTCACTAAAAGGAAAAAAAAGTATTATTTATGTCTGCTCCTTATGTTGGCCAATATCAAGATTAGTTGCAATAGTCAGGTCTCTCTCTACAAGTCTTCACCAACAACCTCCCTTTTTGGTGATAGCTCACACCCATGCTCAAACCTACTCAAATTACTCACTCCACCCATCTACACATCCTCAATCTCTATTCTTTTGGCATACTATCCTCTATTTCAGAGTGCATTAGGAGTCTTCAACATGGACATGTAGTGGCAGCAAGGTTTTGTTTAGGTTTGACACCCAACTTAGTTTGAGACTCATTGCCCTTAGCTTACTCAATACACCAACCAAAGGTCAAAAACATCCAACTGAGGCTAAGAAATATCCAAAGTCCTATTTTTCATTTGATTCACTATTTTAGGATGATCACATAAAATTCCATGAGTCCCCAAGTCGTCCTTGCAATCGGGTTCTAAAAAGTGTGTGTTATGCAGTCAAAGGGCTACTAGCCCGTGGAGGGGAAATTGCCACCATTTTACTCACCCTTCCCAATGATGGGCTTCTCCTTCAATAAAATTGTTTTGGAAGGTGTTTTAGAGGTATGTGCTGATGGATTTTCATGGTTTGGGCCATTGTTAGAGCAACAAGAGGACTGCCCGCCATTTTAGGTATATTTGGGGGGTTTGGTAGGGTTTAGACCAAGAAACATTGGAAAGTCTCTCCAACTCCACTCTTCAAGCCTCAAAAATGGCTTAGGACTTCTACCACACCAAATATAACCTTCCCCTATTACTACCCTGCAAACATAATGCCAAACACTTGGCAAATAATTAAAAAATGTCACTATCACTATTAAAACTGCCCCTTTACAAGTCAATCTGCTACTAAATCTTTTGGACCTGCACAATGAAGAGTTTGAAGGGAAATATACCTCAAAGAAGCCTTAAAGATACTAAAGAAGTTCCCTATTCCATAGCCTTCATGGTTATAAGGCTTGGATTATGCTTTGAAGCATTCCTTGAGCATTTTTACAAACACAATTTACAAAAATAGTGAACTCACTATTTTGTTTACAAAGTGAGAATGCTTAATAGGAACAAGATACTCTAACAAACCAAGGTGACTTAAACACCCTTGGCCATATGTCCAGACCTCTACCTCATACATTTGTTCACTCCAAATTTCTTTTGGGTGCAAATCTTGAGTTTTTGATCATGCTACTAGTCGAGTAATCAATACTTGCCTAGTATTCACTCAAATCCTCCTTCCAAACACAATTTTGTCTTGAAATAAAACATATGTACACTATATAAATGAGTTCCAACTCTACTAAATCCATTTTGTGGGATCCTAGACCTGGATTAGTCAAGTGGTGGCATGTTGGAATCTCAAACCCTTGACAGGGCAGTGAGCACACAGAAGCAAAATAATTTTGTACAAACAAATTTCCAAAAGAAACCAGTACTAAAATCACTTGGAGACCATTGTAAAACTATTATACACACTTTCCCAAAGGTACAATATGGACTATGAAGCTACAATACAGACTGTTACACCAAAAGAGGAAAACCCAGTGAATAAAGCCAAAATGTCATGATTTTTATTATGAAACTCTTGCTCATACAATCACCAACCTTCTTCAAGGAAAAGAGAGGTCTTTTTATAGTCCAAAAAGTTAGTTATCAAGCCCAGTATGGACATGAGGCTTCCACAACTTCATTTTGTAAGAAAAGTAAAAACAAATGACAACTTTTACAACTTTTCAAGTCAAATGACAATATTTCTTGCTCCAAGAGGCATTTTTGACAATCTAACCTTATCAACTTGTCTAAACAACTTTGATATGCCTAAAAACACTTATCAAACATGTTTCAATGCTTTGGAAAGCATTAGAAGACCTTTTTGGCAATTTTGCACATTTTGCCAAAAATTATCAACTCAAAGTCTGAAAGGCAAAACTTGATCTCTTGAGCCCAAAATGAGATCAAAACCACAAAAAAAAGACACATAACAACCTAAAACAACATTATCAACCTAACACAAGACATTACAAACATGAAATCACAAATTACTCAAAAATGAGAGTTTTACTCAACTAGGTGCTCCTGCACCATACTCCCCCAAAAACAAAGAAGTCATGTGACTCCTTGAGGCAGAAAAGAAGAAGGTATTCCAACTTTCTGAAAGTAAGCTTTAGGTATCCATGTGGCCTTTGAGATAATCTTGTCCTTCCATTTGATTAGATGCTCCATGTAGGTGTGATTCCTTGTCTTTTTGAGAATCCTGGAGTCTAGAACATGTTCTGCTTGGGGAAAAGAAAGAGAAGGGAGAGATAGATTAGAAAGGGATTGTGAAACATCTGAAGCTCTTTGAATCTCCTTAGGTGGCTGCCATTTGAAAGAAATCAGATCTACAACATTAAAAATAGGAGACAAAGAAACATCAGTAGGCAAATCAACTTTGTAGGCATTAGACCCATACTTAGCCATGATTTTGCAAGGGCCTATTCTCCTCATCTGAAGTTTGCTTGGAACTCTCTTTTGTAGCCTTGCCTTGTTCAAATGAACCATCACATGATCACCTATGGAAAATTGAACATCTCTCTTTGTAGCATCCACTCTTGCCTTGACTTTTTGGGAGGTTTCTTGGAGAGCTTTTCTCACTTGCTCATGAACCTCCTTCATGGATTGAGCCATGTCGTCTGTTGTTCCACTCTTATGCTGCAAATTAGTGATATCCCTCAACTCCATTATACCCCTTGGATGCATACCATAAAAAAATTCAAAAGGACTTTTACCTGTAGACCGGTTAACACTATCATTGTAGGCATATTCTTCTTGATGAATGAGTTGATCCCAACTCTGCCCATATTCCTTTGTCAAGCACCTAAGAATGTTGCCAAGAGACCTGTTCACAACTTTGGTTTGGCCATCAGTTTGTGGATGATAAGCTGAACCAAAAGAGAGATTAGTACCCAATCTCTTCCACAATGTTTTCCAGAAATGACCAAGAAACTTAACATCCCTATTTAAAACAATGCTAGAAGGCAAACCTTGTATTCTAACAACTTCCTTGAAAAATAAGTAAGCAATATGACTTGCATCATGTGTTGAATTACAAGGAATAAAATGAGCCATTTTTCTAAATCTGTCAACTACTGCAAAGATGCTATCAAATCCTACTTGTGTTCTAGGTAATCCTACCACAAAATCCATACTAATGCAATCCCAAGGCCTATGTGGAATGGGAAGAGGCTGATATAAACCAGCATTAGAGGAATTACCTTTTTCTTTCTAACATACCAAGCACTTCTCAACATACCTACTGATGTCTCTCTGCATCTTAGGCCAATAATAGAACCTTTGAACCAACTCTAAGGTCTTGTTGAGACCAAAATGTCCACTTCAGCACCCATTGTGCTTCTCCTGAATGAGGTTCTCCCTCATAGAACCTTTTGGAACACACAATTGTCCACCCCTAAATAACAAACCATCTTGCAAAGTGAAGTCAGCATATGCACCATGGAAATTATTCTCAAAATCTTGACAAACTTTATAAGCTTTAGCAAAATCATCATCAGTAGGATACATGTCTTTGAAACTATCAATACCAATGCTCTGAACTTGAATCTCATGAATAGTTAACAACCTTCTACTCAAAACATTTTCTACCTTATTCAACTAACCCTTCTTATGCTTAAGAGTAAAAGTGTAAGCTTGCAATTATTCTACCCATTTAACATGCCTATGATTCAGTTTATCCTGTGATTTTAAGAAACTTAGTGCTTGATTATCTATGTATACAACAAACTCTTTAGGAAAAAGATAGTGTCTCCATTTCCTAAGTGCTTGTACTAATGCATAGAGTTCTAAATCATAGGAAGAGTACTTTTTCTTTGCATCATTCAACTTCTGACTAAAGAATGCAACTAGTCTATTTTCCTGACTTAAAACAGCTCCTACAACAATATTACTAGAATCACATTCAATAGTAAAAAGCTTATCAAAATGAGGTAAAATGAGCACTAGTTTAGTAGCTACTTTAGTTTTCAATAATTGAAACCCCTTATTGGCTGCACTTGTCCACTAAAATTTTACCTTTACACCCCCTTTGATGGTGTCTAACATTGGAGCACAAATCTCACTGAATCCCCTAATGAACTTTCTGTAAAATTGTGCCAAACCATGGAAACTTCTGACATCATTGGTTGTCCTAGGAGTTGGCCAACTAGTTATTGCTGCAACTTTAGATTGATCCATTTTCATCTTGCCTCCTGATATAACAAAACCAAGATAGACCAACTCTTGCTTCAATAAATCACACTTTTCAAGATTAATGGTTAGTTGTTCATCAGATAACTTTCTCAAAACATTAGCTAAATGTTGCAAATGCTCTTCCTTAGTTTTACTGAAAATAAGAATATCATCTAAATACACAACAACAAACTTGCCAATGAAATCATGTAAAACTTCATTCATGAGTCTCATGAATGTGCTGGGAGCATTAGAGAGTCCAAAAGGCATGACAAGCCACTCATAGAGACCCTCATTTGTTTTGAAAGTTGTCTTCCATTCATCCCCCTCTTTGATTCTTATCTGATGGTAACCACTCTTCAAGTCAATCTTACTAAAATACTGTGCACCCCCCAAACAATCCATCAAATACTCTATCCTGGGTATGGGGAATCTATATTTGATGGTGATCTTGTTTATGGCTCTAGAATCTGTACAAAGTCTCCATGTTTCACCCTTCTTAGGTGCCAACACTATAGGAACTGCACAAGGACTAATGCTTTTCCTAATCAGCCCTTGGTCTAAGAGTTCTTGTATTTGTCTTGCTACCTCTTCATTTTGTTTAGGGGTCATCTTATAAGCTGCCTTAGTTGGTAAAGAGGCTCCAGGTATGAAATCAATTTGATGGCTAATGGCTCTAGGAGGTGGTAAAGCTGCAGGTGTACCATCACTGATTATTGCTTTGAAGTTATCAAGGATTTTCTGCACCTCATATGGTATCTCAACTTTCTTTTCTACCTTTTCTTCCTTGGGTTTCACTACGAGTGCAAATCCCACTCCTTCACCTTCATCTAGTGTTTTTATGAACTCCTTCTCATTGACTAACAAGATGTTAGGTACTTTATTGCTGCTCTCTCCTTCTTCATTGAGGGATTGAATCTGATAGGTTACTCCATCTTTCTGAAATGAGTAGGAGTTTCTTTCCCCATCATGGTGTGCTTTTTTGGTCAAACTGCCATGGTCTACCCAACTGTAGGTGGCAAGCATCTATAGGAAGGATGTCACATAGGATCCTATCTACATATCCTCCTATGTGGAAATCTACCCAAGCTTGCTCATTTACTAACACATGTTGTCCCTTATTTAACCATGTGACCTTTTATGGCTCCTTGTGTTGTATCCTAGGTAGTTTCAATTTGCTTACCGCTTCCTCTGATATGATGTTATCTGTGGATCCTGAATCTATGATCACCTTACACACCTTCCCCATGATTTTACACTTAATCCTAAACAATGCTCTTCTTTGTGAGACCTCTGTACTGTGTGGCTTCTTCATTAACACTCTCTTGATCATTAAACTCTCACCATCTTCTGAAGCTAGGTTGTTCAATACTGAAGTTTTGGTATTACCTCCATCTTCCTGAACATAGTTTACCCTCTTCTCACCACCATAGGATGAACTAGGCTTCTCTGGGAATCTATAGGTAGGGTGGTCCAACTTTTGATAGTTATAGCACTTCATGGTTGAGAAGTAGGACCCTCTCCCTGGTCCATTAGATCTACCCCTACTCGGGTTGCTTGACCCCCTACCCCTATAGTTGGGTTTGCTATGAGAATCCCCACTTTGCTCTAGAATTTTAGACTCTCCCTAGGATTGTTGATCTATGCTCCTTCCCCCAAAACTACCTTTATGGCCTCTACCATCTCTTCCACTACCTCTACCTCTATTGTTTTGTTCTTGCTTTCTCCTACCCTTCTCTTCCACCTTAAGTGCTAGTTGATAACACTTGTGTACTGTTTGTGGGCATAACAAGCTCATCTCCTCCTGGATGATCCATCTTAACCCATTCAAGTACCTTGCAACTTTTATACTCTCATCCTCTACTACTTTGGATCTCATGCACAATTTTTGAAACTCCTCAGTGTAGCTACTGACATCTAGGTCTTTTTGTCTCAAATTTTGTCTTTTCATGTGAAGTTGTATTTCATAGTCTTCAGGAAGGTAGGTCTCTTTTATTTTGGCTACCATTGCTTTCCAGGTGGCTAGTGGTTTCTTACCTTCTTTCACCCTTTCCTCTTGGATGAACTTCCACCAAGTTAAGGTTGCCTCTCTCAGCCTTGATTTTTCTACCTTAACCCTTTGTGCTTCAGTTACTCCATCACATTCAAAATGGTTTTCTAGACCTTCAATCCACTCTATAAGAGCATCTGGATCCATCTTTCCACTGAAAAGAGCCACTCCTTCTAAGGTTTTACCACTCATAGCTCTCAAGGCTTTCAAGAATGGTTCTTTCTCAATGACAGGGTCAGGCATGGGGACCTCATCCTCTATTGCCATCATTTTACCCTGATCTCCAACCTTATCATGGACTTCTTCAGTTTTGACTTCTACTTTAGCTAGTTTCATTGCTAGTTGATCTAATCTTTCTTTGAGTGCCCTATTTTCTTCTCCTTGGTCTTCAACCTTCTTGGCTAACTAAGCATTAGTCACCATGTTTTCCTAGTGTTCCTTTCCTCCTGAATCTTTTGTTGGCTCTGATACCACTATTCACTCAATACTTGCCTAGTATTCACTCAAGTCCTCCTTCCAAACACAATTTTTGGCTTGAAGTAAAACATATCTACACTATATACATGAGTGCCAACTTGACTAAATCCATTTTGTGGGATCCCAGAGCTAGATCAGTCAAGTGGTGGCATGTTAAAACCTCAAACCCTTGTCAGGGTAGTGAGCACACAGAAGCAAAATAATTTTATACAATCAAATTACCAAAAGAAACTAGTTCTAAAATCACTTGGATATAATTTTAAAACTATTATACACACTTTCCCAAAGGTACAGTACGGACTATGAAGCTACAGTATGGACTGTTACACCAAAAGAGGAAAAACCAATGAATAAATCCAAAATGTCATGATTTTATTATGAAACTCTTGCTCATACAATCACCAACCTTCTTCAAGGAAAAGAGAGGTCTTTTTATAGCCCAACAAGTTAGTTATCAAGACCAGTATGGACATGAGGCTTTCACAACTTCATTTTGCAAGAAAAGTAAAAAAAAATGACAACTTTTACAACTTTCCAAGTCAAATGACAATATTTCTTGCTCCAAGAGGCATTTTTGACAATCTAACCTTATAAACTTGTCTAAACAAATTTTATATGCCTAAAAACACTTATCAAACATGTTTCAATGCTTTGGAAAGCATTAGAAGGCCTTTTTGGCAATTTTGCACATTTTTGCCAAAAAATGTCAACTCAAAGCTTGAAAGGCAAAACTTGATCTCTTGAGCCCAAAATGAGATCAAAAAAACAAAACAAGACACATAACAACCTAAAACAACATTATCAACCTAAAACAAGACATTACAAACATGAAATCATAAATTACTCAAAAATGAGAGTTTTACTCAACTAGGTGCTCCTGCACCATCGGGTGCTCTAATGGTCTCACTAGGGTCAAAGGTAATACAAGGATCCTTAGACATATCTTGTGTTTCTACCATATTAACCAAGTTTGGAGCCATAGAGGTGAATTCTTCAGAAGAGAAAGAATTAGGCACAATCTCAATAATGTTAGAGGTATGAGAAGGCAAGGGATCAATGAAATTCTTAAGATTTTGATTAGGAGGAGCTACTGATTTATTCCCTTTATCATTCACGCATACCATAGATATAGTATTATTATCAATCAAGTCTTGAATCTTATTCTTCAATACAAAACATTTCTCAGTATCATGACTAGGCTGACGATGAAATTGACAAAAGGAATTGTTATCAAAATAAGGGGATGCAAGTTTAGAAGGATCAATTTGTTTTATAGAAGGAAGTTTGATAACATTTTTGTGCAACAACTGAGATATAATACTATGTAAAGATTCATTCAAGGAAGTAAATTGTCTTTCTCTTTGGAAAAATTTAGAAATAGAAGGCACACCTTTGTAGCATTCACATTCTGGTTGTTGATTGTATCATTGAACTTGATGAAGCTTTTTATTGGTTTGAACTTTGAAAATGGTTTTTGAAGACTCTCCCCATTATTGCTCAGAACCATTGGAGTAGATTGCTCGATTTGACTTACAACCAGTTGATAATTATGGAGTGTTGCATACAACTGTGGAAATGAAGTAAACTTAGACAAAAGAGGTTTTTCCCTGATATCCTTTTGTAAATTAGAAATGAAAATTCTTTGAATATCATTATCAGGTACATGAAAAGAAATTTGAGCACACAAATTCTTATATCTACCAATGAAATCAGTCTCTTTTTCTTTAACACCTTGTTTACAATGCATTAAATCAGTCAAAGTGATTTTAGGACCAATGTTGTTTTGAAATTGTTGGATGAAAGCATTTGCCAGTTGTTGAAAGGAAGTGATAGAATAAGAAGGAAAAGAGTAATACCATTGTAAAGCCTTATCTCTGAGTGTTCTTGTAAACAATTTTGCAAGCAATCTTTGATCATAAGCAAAATCGGTACACAAGGTTTGAATGTTTTGACATGTGTAAGAGGATCACCTTTTTCATTATAGAGTTCCAATTGAGGGATCTCAACATGTTTAGGTGGCACGACTTTAACAATATCAAGAGAAAGTGGGCTTGCAACATCAAAGGTGGGCACACTAAACTTTGATTGACTCATAGAAGCAATTTGTTGTTGTAAGGAAGACACAGTTTGAGCAAGATTGTTAATTGTCATTTCGGTAGAAGAATTGATGTTAGACATAGTTGATTGAGAAGGTGGTGTGATGCTATTGAAAGAAGGGATAGACTGAGATAAGGTGGTGGGACATTATGATAAGTAGGCATAGCTGATGATTGGGTAGGAAAAGGGGTACTTTAAGGAGGAATAAAGTTGTTGAAGGAATTGCTCCCTTGTCTCACACTGATTGGTTGAGGAATAATAGGAACACTCATAGAAGACATAGGTAAAGATGGAGGATTAAATGAAGAAGAGGGATTACCCCCATGACCAATGTTTGTAGGAATGAAACTTTGAGTTGATGTAGCCATGATGTTGGAGGTAAAAGTAGGAATACTAGTCATAAGAGTAGTCAAAGGAATTGAAGGAATGACTTGTGTTTGAGGTTGTGAATAAACTAGGGTTTTAGCACAACTCTTGATGGGCATGAAATTAGAATCAATAATATGTGAAATGCCACACAATATATCAATTTCATTCTTTTCACTTTGAATCATGCATTTAAGGCCTTCAATTAATGGAAGAGCTTCACTATTAGAGTATTCTTGAGACATCCATTGCTGAAAGTTATCAAATTGATTGTCCAATGTGGAAAGTTGATCTATAGAAACCCTAGTTAAAGCTTCTTCTTCATCATGGGATTCATCAATGGGGTGAACACGCACATGATTAGGATGGGAAGTATTAGCATGATCCTCATTAAAGAAGTCACCCAAATTAGGCTCCATCTCCTTGGTAATTAAACCTTGGGAAGCCTTAATTCTAATGCTTTGTCTAATAGGGATAGGATAGGTAGGACTAATAGTGGTAAAACTCATGCACTAGAGGGAAAATTTGAATTTTGAATTTTGGAGCAAAGCTTACAAAATTAATTAATAAAAAATTTAAGAAAACAATGATTACACAATTTGAAATTTGTTGGAGGAAAGGGATGACACAATTTCCAAAAAATGAATGGAAATTGAAATTCTAAAATTAGGGCCAAAGGAATACCACTCAATTTTAAAATCAAAATTTTTAAAACCATGGCAGATTATAATTAATCTCTTAATTTTAAAAAAATTTCTTGAAATTTAAAATGTTGAATTTTGAAGGTATTTCCGATTCTTGAGGGATCAAAAATTGACAAAATCAGCCAATCTTCTAGATTTAGGCTATTAAATACAGTCATAACAGTCTCCCAAAATTTTGGGAAAAAAGCTGAGGACCGTGGTGGAAATGCACATGGTCGAACCAACTTTTTCTGAAATTTTTCAGGGATGAATATTACGATGATTTCAAAGCTAAGCCCAAAAGATTGATGAATTTTACAACCTCTAGATGGGTGAAATGAAGGCACAAATGTAAAAAGAGGACCCTATTAGGGTTTTGAAGAAAAAGAGGAATTGAATTGCAAATTTGAAAAAGGTCAAACCTAATGGATAGGGACACCTTGGAAAATGTTTAGAAATCTAAATGTAAATGAAATTGATTTGAAATTTGCACAAAATCCAATTAACTCTAAAAATTAGGGTTTTATGACCTAACCACTCAGTTTTAAAATTTGAATTTTGGGAAAAAGGGGGGAAATTGAAATTTTGAATTGTAGGAATGAAGACAAGTCTGAGAACAATTAGAAATCTGAAAATTAAATGGAAATCCAATTTTTGCACAAGTTCAAGATGATTTTTGAAAATTAGGGTTTTAATTTTGTAAATTTTAATTGTAAATTGAACAAGACAATGAGGAAATTGAATTTGATAAACAAAACAATTTTCAGATCTAAGATAACCACAAGCAATTTTTACAAATCACAAGTTCAATTTTAATTTTAAAAACTAGGGTTTATAATGATTTAACCACTAATTTTTGTAGAAATTTGAAACTTGTAAATGAAAAATATTCAATTTTTTCAAAGGAAAGCATGCAAGACATCAAGTTCACCAAAATGTAATGTGAAAAAAAGGTGAATGATAGATCAAGAGGAAAACTACCCTTTCCCTCCAAGGAGAGATGAGAGTTTCACCATTGATTACCCTTCAAACACTTTTCATCTAGTTACATTGGAAGAGGAGAGGAAAATTCACTAGATTCAACCTTCAAAGATGAAGATTGAATTCTGAATGAAATAGGAATGATAAGTTGATCCCCTCTTCCTTATTTGAAATGGAAAGGAGTTTATTGAATTATGTAGTGCAAAAGTGACAAAGAACTGATTATAACTTAAGATCAAAATATGGGATGAAGTTGTGCACCTGTATTTGGTAGCAATATGTCGAGACGAATTTGCCCTACAATTATGAGGAAAAGTTTCCCGGACCGTGGCGCAAACGTACACGGTCCTTCAAAAAATCCACAAAATGAAAAGGGTTTTTCTACCTCTACAAATGGAGCCCAAATCCAAAAGTGTAGTTGCCCACCTACAATCTACACACAAAAAAGAGAGGAAAATGGGTTGGGATTGTTAGGTCCCAGAGACAACTAAGAGGGGGGGGTGAATCAGTTGTCAACAAATTTCAAACCAAAAACAATTGAACCAACTTAATGCTTAATACCAGTAAACTAGTTAAGTATGCCAATAAACAGTTTTAATAGTTAATAGCTATACCGGTAAAGATTAATGCATGAAACATAAACACAAACTCATCCACAACACATGACACCAATATTTGTACGTGGAAACCCTCTAAGGGGAAAAACCACGGTGGGAAACCTTACCCATAATCAGATGATACTACTACAGATAGTAAGTGTACATAAATGGGGTCTGCACATGTAGAAAGGCCAACAGCCTAGAGCTCATTTCTCAATCACAAAATGGGAGTCACACTGACTACAGTTGGATGGTTAAATCCAATAAGAATGTATTGCACAAAATAGCATCTTCATATGCTGGATTCAGTACCGGTGTAATGCTGATATGCTTTCTCAAAAACCTAGCTTCACCTTCAAATGATGTCTTCGTGTATAGCTCTGCTTAATCTCGCATATACCTTCACACAATTCTTTTTCACATTCCACATTCGATCTTACAAATAAGATCTTACATTTATACCATAACCTAAGACCAATTTTAGTAGGTTGGCTCTACAAGATATTACAATAAAAAAATTATACAAACAATATAATATCCGATGTAATAACCGATTGAACATGTCATCTTAATGCATTTACAACAATAATTAATCATTTCCTTAGCGTGCCATGCTGATCTGGAAAAGATAAACCTGCCGGTGTAACCCTAGGTAACCCTGGACCTATTTGTCAGTAAAAGCAAATATGCAAATATGAATGTACCAATGAACAAAACTCCAGGACAAGATGTCCAAAAGATTTCTTCGATATTACCAAGTGTCTTCCACATAATTCTATGTACCGGTGATCATTATATCCTGCCAGTGAACCATATACCAGTAACTGTGCAATAGTTACTTGCTTGCCGGTGAATGTTGTTGGATCTCCAAAGTGCTTAGTGTTTTAGTAGGTGTTGACATCAATGACAAAACCATACTAAAATACCAACAATCTCCCCCTTTGGCATTGATGGCAACACAAGATGGAAAAACCATCAAAGTGCCAAAATAGAAATGCCAATTATCAAAAACCAACAATCTCCAAAAAGATTATAACCAGAAATCAAAGAGTAATAATCTCTCCCAAACAACAATCTCTCCCCCTGGGAGAAACATGTGTTTTCCAAAGTTTCCATACCAATTTCTCCAAAAGATAATGTGTTTTTCCATAGATATCTCTCCCCCTTTGACATCAAATGCCAAAGTTACAATAATACCAAGTTCATATACAAAATACCAACTACTCCCCCTGAGAAGTAGCTTCCTCATCAAAAACCGGAGTAAAAGTTTTGTCTTTTAATTATGTCGGTTGATGACAATCATCAATTGTCTAAGTCTCTACCGGTGGTGGTATGACTCCAAGCTGATCTTTGAGATATTCAAAGTCTCCTTAGGCAAAGGTTTTGTGAAAATATCTGCAAGCTATTCTTTAGTGTTCACATAAACCAATTTTATCTCCTTTTCTTCAACTTTTTCCCTTAGAAAATTCAGTTTGATAGAAACATGTTTTGTTTTAGAATGTAGTACTCGATTCTTAGATATATCAATTGCTGCAGTGTTATCACAATATATGGTAATAGGTTCCTTGCATTTTACCTTTATGTCTTTCAACATTTTCTTAAGCCATAGTACCTGTGTACAGTTAGTTGCTATTGCAACATATTCTGATTCTGTTGTTGATAAATATGTACAACTCTTTTTCTTACTCAACCAAGAAACTAATCTCTTTCCAAGAAAGAATGCTCCATCGGTGGTTCTTTTTCTATCATCCACATCTCCTGCCCAATTTGCATCTGTGTATGCACATAATTCAAAGTTTTCATCTCTAGGATACCATAATCCAAGATTTATAGTACCTTGTAAGTACCAAAAAATCCTTTTTACTGTTGATTCATGATTTTCTCTAGGATTAATTTGAAATCTTGAAACAATACATATTGCATTCATAATATCAGGTCTAGTTTGTGTTAAATACAGTAAACCTCCTATCATAGATTTGTATCTAGTTGGATTAACAGGTGTAGATTCATCCCTTTGAGATAATTTGTCATTTGTAGTCATAGGTGTGCTTACCGGTTTAGAGTTCTCCATCCCAAATTTATTTAGTAACTCTTTTAAGTATTTGGATTGACTCAAGAATATACCTTTGTCAGTTTGTGAAATTCGTAATCCTAAAAGGAATTTTATTTCTCCAATCATAGACATTTCAAATTCTTGCTACATTTTAGTAGAAAATTCCTTACATAAACCATCTTCTCCTCCAAAGATTATATCATCAACAAATACTTCTATAATCAAGATGTCATCATTAGTTATTTTGTAATATAAATTATTGTCTGCATTTCCTTTAATAAAACCAATCTTTAAAAGATACTTATCCAATCTTGCATACCAAGCTCTTGGGGCTTGTTTCAGTCCATACAGAGCTTTCCTTAATCTGCAAACCATATCATTGTCATCTGTCAAAGAAAATCTATCAGGTTGTTCAATGTATACTTCCTCTTCAATATCTCCATTAAAAAATGCACATTTAATATCTATTTGATAAACTTTGTAGTTCTTGTGTGCTGCAAAAGCCAAGAATAATCTGATTGCCTCAATTCTAGCTATCGGTGCAAAGGTTTCATTGTAATCAACTCTTTCTTTCTAAGAATATCCCTTACACACTAGTCCTTTATTTCTGACAACCTTACCATCTTCATTAAGTTTGTTTCTGAATACCCATTTGGTTCCAATTACATTTTTATCTTTAGGCCAGGGAACTAATGTCCAAGTGTTATTTTTCTCAATTTGTTCTAATTCTTCTTCCATAGCTTTAATCCAAAATTTATCTTCACATGCCTCATTAACAAATGATGGTTCTATTTGAGAAATAAGACATACCTCTTCATTTGCCAATCTTCATCTTGTCATAACTCCTTTAAATTTATTTCAAATTATCTGATCTTTAGAATGATTCAATCTTACATACCCGAACGTCTTTGTTTGTTGTTGTTCTTTAGTTATTTTGGAATCCTCAGATGGTACCGGGGTAACTGGATCTTCATTCTATACTGGTGGATTTGGTGTAGGTTCATTTGTCACAATTTCTGTTGCCGGTTCAGAGTCTATATACCTTGAAGTTCCTCTGAATTGTTCATTAGTTTTTACATTTGTACTCTCAACGATTTTCTGCAATCTCTTGTTAAAACATCTATATGCCTTGCTCTTAGATGAATAACCAAAAAATATTCCTTCATCACTTCTAGGATCAAATTTGCCAATATACTCATCTCTTCTAATATAACATTTACTTCCAAAAATTCTGAAATATTTAAGAGTAGGAGTATTACCAAACCATAGTTCATGAGGGGTCTTATCGGTTTCACCTTTGATGTGAACTTTGTTGAATGTATAGACGGCCATGCTGACTGCTTCTCTCCAATACACATGTGGTAAATTTGCTTCTGATAACATACTTCTTGCTAAATCCAAGATAGTTCTATTTTTCCTTTCAACAACTCCATTCTGCTGTGGTGTCTGAGGTGCTGATAGTTGTCTTCTTATTCCATTCACTTCACAGAATGTATTAAAGTCCTTAGATGTGAATTATCCTCCTTGATCTGATCTTAAACATTTGATTTTCTTACCGGTTTCATTTTCAACCATTGCTTTGAACAGTTTAAACTTTCCAAGTGCTTCTGATTTTTCTCTAAGAAAAGTAACCCAACACATTCTATAATAGTCATCAATGATTAGCATGAAATATCTATCACCTTGTAAGCTTTTAGTTCTAGTTGGACCACATAAATTAGTGTGAATCAAATCAAGAGCATTATTGAATTTTTCTGGAATACTTTTGAAACTAGCTCTAACTTGTTTTCCAAATTGACATTCCTTGCATATTGTGTTCTAAGGTTTGACAATTTTAGGTAGATCTCTAACTGCCTTAGAAGTACTGATCTTTACCATGCAATCAAAGTTTACATGACAAAGTCTCTTATGCCATAACCAACTTTCATCTATATGTGCAATCAAGCATGTCTTTTCACTGTTATTCAAATGAAAGATATTACCTCTAGTTTGATTACCAGTTGCAATTTCCAAACCAATTATATTCATGATTTTGAATTTTCCATTTTTAAATTGTAACTGAAATCCTTTCTCAACTAATTGACCAACACTTAAAATATTATGCTTCAATCCTTCAACATAGTAGACATTGTCAGTGTTATGCTTACCATCAAGAGATATTGTACCATTACCTTTGATTGAATAGGCTTTGTCATCACCAAATCTTACTAAACCCTCCATTGTATTCTTGAAAGTTCAAGAATTTACCTTTGTCTCCTGTCATATGATGTGAGCATCCTGAGTCAATGATCCATTCATCCTTTACTTCAACTTTAGCTGCTAGGGCTTGTTCTACCGGTTGAGCAGTAGGTGTCGATTGATCTTCTATTATAGCAACAAAAACCCATCCATTATCTATCAGATCCTCATCAAAATCATCAGTCACACCTTCATCAACAATGTAACAAGATTTGTCTTTGTTCTTCTTGAATCTGTATCTCTAATATTTAGGGTTAGGCTTGTATGTTCTTCTAGCTTCTTCTCTTAGTCTAGCATGTCTATCAGGGCATCTCGAAGCCATATGACCAATCTTATTCTAGTTAAAACATTTAAAGGGTGCTTTACCTTCATACTTACTTCCAGTTGGGCCTTTAGGCATTTTCCTTGCAAATAGTTCTTCAAGATCTTCAAGTTCTTCATTTTCTTTCTTGCATTCTTTAAGTTCTCTTGCATAAAAGGCTTTCCAATCATATTTGTCAAATGATGTAGCATATGATGTTGATGCTTTAAAGGCTAAATCTATCTTTATAGTAGCAACATGACCAAATTCTTCAATTTCAAAAGCTAAAAGTTTCCCAATCAATGTATCCCTAGTCACTGATGTATTAGGCATTGTTCTTAACTCATTTATAGCAGTAACTTTCATTTTATATGCCGATGGAAATCCTCTTAAGATTTTTGAAACAATTTCATCCTCACTTAAGGTTCCTCCATAACATTTAATACCCAAAACAATTTCATTTACTCTTTCCATAAAAGCAGAAATCCTTTCATCTTCTTCCATTTTTAGATGTTCATACCTGACCTAGAAGCTTTCAAGTTTTGCAATTTTGACTGTGGAATATCCTTCATTCAGTGTTTCCAAATGATCCCAAATAGCTTTAGCAGTAGACCTATCTAATAATCCCATGATTTGTTGATCTGATAATGCGCTCAAAAGTTCTTCTCTTGTTTTGCAATCATTTTCCTCATCTTTAGCCAAGGTAGTTGGACTGGGCTGACCAGATACAATAGCAGTGTAACCTTTCTTTGTAACTTCCCAGACGTCTTTGCTAATGCAATTTAGATGAGTCTCCATTTTGATCTTCCATATGCCATAGTTGGTTCCATGAAGTTTAGGACTATCCTTCTTGAAATAATTAGTAGACATTGGATCTTCTCAAGTTGTTAAACTTCTGTAAAAGAGGACTAGGCTCTGATACCAATTGTTAGGTCCCAGAGACAACTGAGACGGGGGGGGTGAATCAGTTGTCAACAAATTTCAAACCAAAAATAGTCTAACCAACTTAATGCTTAATATTGGTAAACAGTTTTAATAGTTAATAGGTATACCGATAAAGATTAATGCATGAAACATAAACACAAAGTCATCCACAACACATGACACCAATATTTGTACGTGGAAACCCTGTAAGGGGAAAAACCATGATGGGAAACCTTACCCACAATCAGATGATACTACTGCAGATAGTAAGTGTACATAAATGGGGTCTGCACATGCAGAAAGGCCAATAGCCTAGAGCTCATTGCTCAATCACAAAATGGGAGTCACACTGACTACAGTTGGATGGTTAAATCCAATAAGAATGTACTGCACAAAATAGCATCTTCATATGTTGGATTCAGTACCGATGTAATGCTGATATGATTTCTCAAGAACCTAGCTTCACCTTCAAATGATGTCTTCATGTATAGCTCTGCTTAATCTTGCATATACCTTCACACAATTCTTTTTTGCATTCTACATTCGATCTTACAAATAAGATCTTACATTTATACCATAACCTAAGACCAATTTTAGTAGGTCGACTCTACAAGATATTACAATAAAAACATTTTACAAACAATATAATATCCGATGCAATAACTGATTGAACATGTTGGCTTAATGCATTTACAACAATAATTAATCATTTCCTTAGCATGCCATGCTGATCTGGAAAAGATAAACCTGCCGGTGTAACCCTAGGTAACCCTGGACCTATTTGCCAGTAAAAGCAAATATGTAGATATGATTGTACCAATGAACACAACTCCAGGACAAGATGTCTTCGACATTACCAAGTGTCTTCCACATAATTTTGAATATCGGTGATCATTATATCCTGCCAGTGAACTATATACCAGTAACTGTGCAATAGTTACTTGCTTGTCGGTGAATGTTGCTGGATCTCCAAAGTGCTTAGTATTTTAGTAGGTGTTGACATAAATGAAAAAACCATACCAAAATACCAATAGGGATTGGGGGTTTTCTTTTAGGTCAAACCCTAGTTTTGGAATTAACCAAGTAATGAAAGAAGTACTTGCAAGTAGATGTAAATGAAAGACTGAATTGTAAATCACCTCAACAGAGGTTATGATAGAAATGTTGATAGAGGTTCTTGTGTGGAATTGAATTTTGAAATCAATCTCCTCTTCAATGGTTGAATCCTTGACTTGAATGCAACACCTAGCCTTGAAGGGAGACTTGAGAATGCTCAATGCTGGAAAAGAATGCTTTAATGCTCTTGAATGTTTGACAAACTCCAATCTTATCCAACTTTGACTTATTAAAATTATGCAAATGAGAAGATGAATGTACTTTAAATACATGTTAGTGGACTTGATTTTCATCCCAGGCCACCATCGAGGGAGTTTCCCACCCAATGCACAACCAACAATGCATTCTCTAGGAAGGTCTTGCCCCAAAATAGGGTAGGGATAGGGGTGCCACACCCCTATCCTAGGAGGACAAGGGTGCCATGCCCCTGTCCTAGGGGGATAGTGGCACCATGCCCTTGTCCTACCCCTTTCTCCAAGGAAGAGTGCGGATGGGGTGGTGAGGAGGCCAAGAATGAAGCTGATTCTGAGGGTTGAACAGTCTCCAGTCTCTGATCACGCTAGAGGATTCGATCTCTCGTGTGTGAGGACCCTAATGCAGGAAAAAATTGCTAGGGTCACAATTTTATGACACTACAATAATCAATTGTTTCTTGTTGTGAATATCCTTTGCAGACCAGTCTAGCTTTATTTCTAACTACCTCACCGACTTCATTCAATTTATTCCTAAAAACCCACTTAATACCAATAAAAATTTTATCCTTAGGTCTAGGCACAAGTTCCCAAGTGTTATAATTCTCAATCCGATCTAACTCTTCTTCCATGGCTATTATCTAGTTATTATCTTTACAGGCTTCAACAACACCTTTAGGTTCAATATTAAAAATCAAACATACTTCTTCTGTAGCTAACCTTCCTCTAGTCATCACACCTTTATTCTTATAACCAATAATTTGATTCTTCAAATGATTGAATTTAACATACCTCAGAGTCATTTGTTTGTTCTAATCCTCAAGTTCCTACACATCATCACCAACAACAACAACATCTGGATTAACAGTTTCTATTGGATTATTTTGCTTAGGCTCTTTAGGCTGAATAGGAGCTAAGACAACATGTCGACCATCATCATAAGCTCTGATCTCCTTTCCTAGGTTCTCATCCACCTTCACATTTTCACTCTCAACTATCTTTCTCAGTCTCCTATTATAGAACTGATAGGCGTTTCTCTTTGTAGAATATCCCAAAAAGATACCTTCATCACTTCTAGCATCAAACTTTCCAATATCCTCATCTCTCTTGATATAACATTTGCTACCAAAAAATTTGAAATATTTCATAGTAGGAACATGACAAAACCAAAGCTCATAAGGGGTCTTACTAGTATCACCTTTGATATGAACTTTGCTAAATATATAGATTGCAGTGCTAATAGCTTCTCTCCAGTAGACCTTCAGAACATTTGCTTCAATCAACATAGTTCTTACAACATCCAAAACAATATGATTCTTCCTCTCAACAACTCCATTCTATTGTGGGGTTCTAGGAGAAGATAGTTGTCTTCTGATTCCATGCATCTCATAGAATGAATTGAACTCACCGAAATAAAATTCTCCACCTTTATTAGATCTTAGACACTTCATCTTCAATTAGGACTTAGCTTCAACTTTAGCTTTGAATATCTTGAATTTCTCAAATTCTTTTGATTTTTCCTTCAAAAAGACAACCCACATCATCCTATAATAATCATCAATTAGTAGCATAAAGTATCTATCACCCTGCACACTTCTAATATTTGTAAGTCCACACAGGTCAATATGGACAAGATCTAGCAATCCATCAGATGTATATCATTTACTCTTGAAAGAAATCCTTGTTTGCTTATCCAACTGACATTCCTTACATACCAAAACAGGTTTAACAATATTAGGTAGATCTCTAATAGGTTGTGTTGAACTGATCTTAATCAATAAATCAAAGCTTACATGACACATTCTTCTATGCCACAACCAACTCTCATCTATATTAGCAATCAAACAACTTTTCTCACTAACATTCAAATGAAAAATGTTACCTTCAGTCTTAGTCCCAAATGCAATCTCTATACCAGAGGCATTCAAGATCTTGCATTTACCATCCTTGAATTGTAGATCATAAACCTTATCAACCATTTGTCCAACACTCAAAAGATTATGCTTCAAAACTTCAACATACAGACATCATCAATGTTATGATTACCATCAAAAGAAATAGAACCTCTCCCATGGATTACACAGGCTTTGTCATCTCCAAATCTAACTATTCTGCCATCATACCTTTCCATGCTTACAAATTTTCTTTTATCACTGGTCATATGATGTGAACAACCATTTTCAATCACCCATTCACCCTTTTCTTCTACCTTAGTAACCAAAGATTTCTCCTCAACAAAACAACTAGTGGAATTAATAGGTACGTCTATCTTCTTTAATGGCAATAAACACAACTTCATCTCCTTCCGATTCATCATCTGTAACACCTTCATCTACAGCATAATATATTTCTTCTAGTTCCAAAACTCCCAGTTAGAATTGTAAGGCTTATCATACTTCTCATGCTTCTCATATCTATCATTCTTATCATGTTTATCAAACTTATCATGTTTGTCATACTTAGCAATTCTCTCTGGTAATCTAGAAGTAAAATGTCCTATCTTATTACAAGAAAAAAATTTCAAGGGAAACTCTACATCATACTTACTGACACCTTTAGGAAATCTCTGAGAAATCAATGCTTCAAGTTCATCGAGCTCTCTTTCCTACTCTACTATTTCTCTTCTTTATCTTTCATATTTGGATATCCTGCACTCATCAGGATCAAATTTTTGCTTATCGGATATAGATTTTTATGCTCTAAATGTAGTTTCATACTTTCCATGTGATTCTCCAAATTCACTTAGCTCAAATGCATCAAGTTTTCCAACCAACATATCTCTTGTTACTGTATTCACACTGTGGATCTCATCAATAGCAACAATCTTATGTTTATAAGCAGAAGGAAAAGATCTCAGCACCTTAGAAACAATCTCATCTTCCTCAATATTTCCACAAGAACACCTAATACCAAGGACAAGTTCATTCATCTTATCCATGTATGAATATATATTCTCATCATCTCCCATCTTTAATGTCTCATACTTTCCTTTCAAGCTCTGCAACTTAGCAACTTTTACTTGACTATCACCTTCATACAGGATCTCAAGCTTCTCCCAGATCTCATGTGTGGTATGAAGTCCAATAACATTTGTCATTTCAGAATCAATCAGGACACTAAGCAATGATTCCTTTGCTCTGATGTTATATTCTACTTCCTTAACCTCATCATGAGTGGATGGTCCATTCTAAGGAACAACATAGGAATTCTTAGTGATCTTCCAGTAATCCTCTTCAAGACAATTCAAGTGCACCTCCATCTGGCTCTTCCATACAGTATAGTTACTTCCATAAAACCTTGGAATGTCCTTCTTGAAAAGAATACCTTGAGCTGTCATCTTAGATATCCTCAAGCAATTAAGATTTTACCGAAGGATCTAGCTCTAATACCAATTATTATCAACAATCAAGAATGAAGATTGAGAGGGGGGGTGAATCAGTCTTCACCGAATTCCAAAATTTAACTTGTAGACATAAACTAATAAACTACAACAATAAGCAAATAAGAAAATTAATATCACAACACAAGAATATTTTTGACATGGAAAACCCAGTTAAGGGAAATACCATGGTGGGAACCTACCCACAGTAAGATGATACTTTGCACTAGTATGTGAAAATATTACAATGGGGAATGCACGTACATTCAAGCACACTTCCTAGAGCTCACTGCTCAAAAAATATTTGCCTAAAAGGCTACAACCCTTAGAGAAGTCTCACTAACTTACAATATGATTCAAACTACAATCCAAAAGAAATGAACTGCAATGATAGCATCTACAAATGCCTGATGACAATTCCAGTTAAGAACAATTATCTACTTTGCAACACAAATCTCACCTCAACACTTCACTAAATGATAAATGTATTGTTTGCACATTCTCCTCTCTCTGATAATGTAGACACAATACCAACACAAAAACTAAGTGAATAACTCACCTATATATACAGTTCATCAACCTTGATAACAAGGTCTGCTAAACCCTCAACCCTCAATTCACAATTATAAAAATTATATTACATGATACAAAGATTGATCATTAGGCCAATATAATTATTTACATTGCATAGAAATGACCTAATTCAAATTCCCAAATGATCTCATCCACCAAAAATCACACCAAGATCAATTGCAACATGCTACACCATCAGAAATACCGCATAACATAAAAATCATCACCAGTTGATGAAAACCACCAAAAGATTTGCACAACGATCAATGTGGATTGCCAAAAAAAATAGGATAAAACTAGGAAACACTAGAAAGCATGTTAGAATCATCACCAATAGCTGCACCAACACCACTTATCAAATCTTCATCGATCAACATCAGAAAGCTCAAGAACACAACTAATAAACAACTATCATGAAGAAAGATAGCTTGCAGGGCACCAAATCATGAACCATCTGAAATGAAGATACACAAGATCATCCCAAACAATATCCCAAAACCTTAGCACAAGATCTGATCACACCTGAATATACCAGATTATGTAAAATAGTGATCAACAAAACCAAACTACAAAACCAGATCAAAAGATCTCCCCAAACTCACCAGAATAAATCATAGGAATATGTTGACATCAATGAAAACAAGATATCGTAGTAGCAGCAATGAACAACCATATCCAACAGTTCACCTTTTCTTCTCAAATTATCCACCACCCTCAAAGCCATTTGGAAGCATTCATCTATTGTTTTAGGAGTCATCAGAGTCATCTCATCTTGAATATTGAATTTGAGCCCATTCAAGTACCTAGCAACCTTCTCCTTTTCATCTTCACAGTGCCCTAATCTCAAACTCAATTTGTGGAATTCCTCTATCTAGGAAGCCACATCCAAATCCTTTTTCTTCAAGTTTTACATTCTCCTATACAACTACACTTCATAATCAACAGGAATGAATTGGGCCTTGATTTTGGACACCATCTTGTCCCAAGAATGAATCATACTCTTGCTCATCTTAACCCTTTCACCTTGAGTATAGTTCACCAACTTCAGGCAACACCCTTTAGTTTAGTGTTTGCAAATTTCACTTTCTTCTCCTTATCCACTTCCTTGTACTCAAAATAATTATTTAGGGTATCTATCCAGTCTACAAGTTCTTCAACATTCATCTTCCCACTATAGGTAGGAATATCCATCTTGGCTTCAGAAGAGTCTTTGCCTATTGTCTTTAGGGATTCAATGAATGGTCTATGATCAGTAGGTATGTTTGGCTCCTACCTTTGGGTCTCTTCTTCTTCATCCTCTTTCTCCCCTTCCTCATCAATCTCCTCACTTGACCCTTTTCCTTTCTTAATTTCCTTTAGTTCAGCCTTGAGTGCCTCCTTGACCTCGATCTTGATCATCTCTTACATCTCTTGAAATTTCTTAGCCACCTCTACGTACATCACCTTTGGAGGCATTATGATAGCCTCTTCTTGGCTCTCTTCTACTGACATACACCAAAAAATTTCCTCCCAATGATCAAACTTGCCCTGATACCAATATGATGTAGAGCCTAGTGAGGGTTGAGAGTGACAAGGAAAAATTTGGGCCCAACTTCCCAACCTATTTGGATTCACTTGGATAATATTACCAAAAAAACACAAACCTCTCACAAGGCTCTAAACATCAGTGACAACATACAAGGTGTGATGGACAGCTCTACAAGCAATGCCAGGTCCATTTTCCCTAGGCTTCAAAGTGCAATCATGAGGCAAACTTGAATATGGTGAAAATTATCTTAGGAAAAAATACAAGAAACCTTAGGACATGGAAGATGAAATTTTTACACCCCAAACAAGTTTAATTTGGTCACAACCACCCATCTAGGGTTTGACACCATATGGGATACTTCTAGGCCTATTAGCCTTCAATACATGACAACACCAAAAAACACAACCACAAGGTGTGTGAGCCTGAATTTTATACATTAAATGTGATGTGTCAACAAGACCTAAAACATATTGAAAAATCAGACCTTGACACTTTATGCAAACCCCTAAAGTGTAGATTTGACCTACTAGACCTAGAGCCCCAATTAGGTCACTTTTACAAAGTAAGTACCCTTAAAATGAATCAAATAAACACACCACCACTTTTAAAACCTCCTAAAATCTCCCAAAACACAATATCCACAATCATTTGGGGTCCAAATGCCTCCAATTTTTCCCATCAAACAAAAGTGCAATCAAAACATAACTTGTCACATAGAGATGCCAGGTTAAAATTGCTTAGAAATCTCTCCTCCTTCCATTTCCATTCTTGAAACCATATTAATCTTAAATTACACACATATTATTGAAATTCCACCAATTTTCATGAATTTTAGACAAGGGAATGTCAAGTTATTGTATTTTTTTGTTCAAAACCCTAGGTAAGGGGGTTTTCTGGACCCGATTTCACAAAAATAGATGGATATTGCTCAATTATTCACCAAAAATTCTATAAAAAAATGGAAATGAAAGGTAACTTAGTATAATAAAATTCCATGGCCTTCCTTTTAAATTACCAATCCATACAAAAGAGTACCAAGGATTGAAACATTGGTTTTTCGCAACAAATCTCAAGAAAACCGTGAAGTTTCTTATTGCCAATGACCAAAAATATTACATCAACCTTTTCCTCAATTTGAGTGAGGCTTAAATAGACAAAATACCAAAAAATAACTGACTATAACTTCTATTTGAACCAAATGGCCATTGGAAACCACTTTGTTGCAAAAGTTGTCAACAAAATTGCAAAATTGTTATGCAATGGTTTGCAACTTTGACAACTTGACACTCTAACCTATCAAAATCACCTAGACACATCAAAATAATTAAAAATAGGCCAAATATGGATCAATATGTCAAATACAATGATCTCACCCATTTTGACACACTTGGGTGACCATTGACCACTAGTGGACCAGATAGGTCCTGATAGGCTACATAGCAACAAATGGCATAAATGGCTTAAAAAGTTTGACAAAACATCATGAAATGGTCCAATGGACCTTATTACATCATAAGAAACATAAACAACTAAAAAACTAAAAACTGAGATTCCCTTGAGCCACTAGGTACTCCTACACCAATAATCAATTAGTTTTGCATTGCCTCCATCATCTTGTCTTACTTTTGTTGTGTTTTACTCTTGTTGCATGGTCTGGATAGACCTCATTGAGGTCCCTCCTAACTGTAACTATGCCATAAAATTATACTTACATTTTTTTAGTAAGGATATTTATGATTTGAGATTAAACTAGGTACACTTAATTTTGATGGGGTATAAATGCATATCTATAATATAGAAAAAATGTAGAAAATTGAAATAGAAGAAAAATCATAACTTTTGTGATCGTCGATAATCCTTTTTTGGCTCAATTTGACAAAAATAGACAAAAATTTATAGTAATGCATATTAGATACATTACATGAAGTCAAAATCATCTATAACCCAAGCCTTTGATATAAATTTTAGTCACTGAGCTAGTTGCGAACATACCTTTTTATGAATGCTTGAATATGAATTAATATTCCTTAGTGACCAATTTGAGATAGAGATATGTGAACACATGAGCTACATTTCGATTTTCAAATTTGTATATTTATATTCTAAAAAAATTGGCCAAAGTAATGCGAAATCACTTCTTACATTGTCAATTCACATTCTTTTTAATTCCAAAATAGTCATATTATGTCATATTTAGGTAGAATAAAAATAGAGTTGTATGATAGATTATTTGTATTTAGACACAACACTAGTTTTTGGATGTCATGATGTTCTTGATTATTCCCTTGATCTGCAATTCTCTTGAAGGGTAGGGGCATTTCCTACTTGAAGGTGTAAAAAAGACTATTGATTTGCGGTAGAGGAAAAGCACTCAATTGATGCTCTCCCTCTTATAGTTGAATAATGTTGAAGATATGGTTACTCAAAGAAATTATTTATATTTCATATAATATATGTATTGATGATACTTCTATAAATTTATACTTTGTCATCTTGATATGGATGGTATATTGTAAATGTAGTGGAGGAAATTTGTTACCTCAAGGATGATGGATCCTAGAGAACAAATTGGCCCTCCAGTACCTCATCTATACTGACACCAAGGGTGAGCCATGGGATACTAAATAATAAAACTAGGCCAATGCAAGATAGACAAGGCCCCTAGATATCTCTAACAAGTCTCTATGGACAGGAGGAGTGCGCATGTCTAAGACTACAGGGCGACAAGCTGTCATCTTGTATGGATAGAAACAAAGAGCTGTATATAGGACATTGGATGTCAGTAGGATGTGCAGAAAGAAAAATAATTAAAAAATGTGAAAAATGCAGATATCAGAAATAAAGTAAAAATGATAGAGAATAAGGCAAAAGAATGAATGTACAAGAGGTCTAAGCTATGAAGCCTCTCGCTAAGTGAGCTCCTTGTTAGTTTAGGTTTTTAATATTTATTTTTCTTACACATTATTAAGCATACTTAGGCTATATTAGGATGGATAATGTGAGGACATGTGGCATAGTCCTACATTTACATGTGTCATTCACACCCATATTTGGGTGGTTAAATGTCACACCCTCTTTTGGACTCATTTTCCACCTCCCCATAACCATTTGTTTGTCCCTACTTGAGTTGGTTTGCCACATATTTGGCACTTTCCAAGTAGGCACAACTCCCACCTAATTTGGTTATTTGGGAGTTATTATTCCTCTTGGAATTATCTGCCTACATTTTACTATATAATCAACACTCACTTCTCCCTTATGAGCTAATTCAGAGCTAAGTCAGATGAGTTCATATCAGCTCAATTAGTACAAGGGAGTGTTGATCCATATTGTATCTTTTGGAGTGTGATAATATCATCATTCTATTATTGCACCATATTTCAACATTTCATCCTCTGTTTCTCGCATGTAGAAGGTTGATCTTGGTTTTGTAGGTGATCTTGGGAGATTGAGTCCATCAGTGACTCTGACATGGTATCAAAGCTTCCAGATTTGCAAGATCCTTCTCGAATTTGAGAGATTCAGCAGTGAGCTTTTGCTATGTGCGTTTAGAGCCAAAGAGGACATCACAATTGAGTTCAAAAGGATGAACAAATGAATTTTGATATAAGATACTCCATATCTCAAAGAAAGTCAATTTTGAGGCCATACCCACCTGCCCAAATACGGTACAAATTTGAAATTTTATTAAAAAAAATATTTTAATTTTTATGGCATTTAAAAAAAATATAATATAAATTATTATTATATACGGGTTTTTTTGATTATTAAAAAAAAAAATTTATTTGAAAAAAAAATTGTAGAGTTTTTTTTTTAAAAAAACTTTTGAAAAAAAATCATTTGAATTTTTTTTTTTTTGAAAAATAAAACAAAATAAATTTTTAAATTTTTTGAGAGTACCGATAGGGTACCCAAAGGCCTTATCGGTCCCATATTGTAGTGGAGGTACCACAGGGTACTACCCTCGGTCCTCGCATAGGCAAGCCCATGTGGGAGCCTGCGAGATCCCCTTTCAAGGGGTTGGGTGAGGCTTCGGCCCTCGTAAAATACACTTTTGAATATATTTTATTATTATTTTTTTTAAAAACAACAAAATTCAAAAAGTGCCTCTATAATACTACGCCCTACCTTGGCCTTTGTGGCAACTTTAACCCTACTAAAGTTAATGGCAATTTAGGCAAGCGTCTAACAAATTTGGTGGAGATCTATTTTTAGTTTGTGACATATAACTATGGTGGAGTTTCAAAACAAAGTTGGTGGTTCATCAGAATTAGTAGCAATTTCAACCTATATTGGTGGATTATCCAATTTAGCTAAGTTTCACTAAATTTGGCGGACCTGTATATTTTACAAAATGTTTACCCCCTCTCCATTGAAGATTTCAATTTTGTACCTAAACTTCAGAAAGTCATATCTTGGGCATACAAAATCCTTTTGCAGTGTAATTTTTTTTTTTATTTGGGGTAGAATTTTAAAGGCTTCATAGTACTGGAATCAATTTTCTCTCAAATGATCCATATTTTCTAGAAAAATCAGTTTCTTAGCAAATTTGAAGGACAATACTAGTTTTTTAAACTTCAAAAGATTATAACATTCACATCTGACCTAGGGTCAAAGTTTTTTTTTTTTTAAGTTGATATTTTTCCAAGCACTGTCCATTGGTGCTATTTTGAGGTTGTAATTCTTATATTATATTGTAGCTTCAATATTTGAGTCCACGTTTGGACATTGTAAAACATTGAAAAAACTCTAGAATTGTAAATACACTAATTTATAAAGTGCCACCATCATATTTTTTTGGGGGGGATCATTGATTTAGTGAATTCAGGGGGTGGGGAAGGGTGATCTTGTGTTGTTATCTTTTAATGTGTGATAGTACAATGGGGAAAACTCAAATTGAACTTCTAACTCCATATAATTATGAAACATGGAAAAATCAGCATGGAATTATCTAAGGGAAAAAGGTTGCACAGGCTACATGAAAGAGTCTATTCCTACACCTACTGATGCTAATGCTCTTCAAGCATGGGAGATCAATCATGAGAGTGCTCTTGGTTACATATGTTCCCTAGTCTTTTTTGATTTACAATTTCATCTTGAATCATGCAAGACACCTTAAGGAGTCTTGGTAGACTCTTGAAAATTTGTATGGTAAAACTGATAAGATTAGGGGTTATCAGATTGATAATGATTTGATGAATCTTGATCCAAATATTTTCAACAACATCCAAGACTATATCTCCAAGATAAAGCAACTAAGAACACAATTAATAGATTGCAAGATTACTAAGGAGGATTTACAATTGATTCTGAATGTGTTATCCAAGCTTGGTCCTGAGTATTTTTTGTTTGTTTCTAGCTTTCATACCAACAGGGTTTCTATGGGAGTTGCATATGCTTAACCCACTTTTGATGCATTTTCAAATCTTCTAATCCAAGAGGAAGCAAATCTAATTCAAATGAGCATCATCAAAACTTTCAAGTCACAAGCATTGGTTGCTAGTGAACCTAAGGTACATAAAGAATTAGGGTATCCTTATCAGAAAGAGAAGAAGAAAAAGAACAAGTCACAGAAAGAATCTGAGTCCTCTTCCTCAAAAAGGGAATCATCTAAAAAGGAGAATCCCACTTGTGCATATTTCAAGAAATATGGGCATGATGAACATAAATATTATTTAAAACAAATTGATGAGTTGAAGCTGTATACACATAAAAATTGGCTATGAGCGATTAAATAAATATTTTATATTTATTTAATGTTTATTCTTCTATTAAATAGTTAATGTGAAAATATTAATTTATTTAATTCATTTCGTGTCTTTCTATTAATTAATTTAATTGAAATATTTTATTAATTAATTCATCTATCATTTTCCTCTAATTAATTAAATATCTAATATTTAATTATCCTTCTAATCAATTAATTAAATATCTAATATTTAATTATTTCCTCCAATCATTCAAATATCTAATATTTAGTGATTATTTTCCTATCCTATAGTCTCAAATATTAAATGATTTCCTAAATTATTTAATTTCATTTCCAACTCACCTTCCATCTCCACTTCATCTTTCCTTTGCCAACTCATCCATCATGTGGCTAAATTAATTCAACAAATTAAAATAAATAAAACATTTATTAGCCACTTATCTTCAACCTCCAAATTTAATGAAATATTGTGTATGTACACATATTTCATAACCTTCTTCTATATTCTATCCAACATCCCTACATCTTAGGAAGGACTTGAGTCCACTTGTCCTCTCATGCCTAAATCTTCTCCAACCATCCCTAGATTCCCTCAGCCAGCAACCCAGTCAAGGTGAGATGAGTGACACTTGTCTTCTCCTTCCCCCTTTCTCTCAACCTTCACCTTTTCTCACAACCATCCAAATCTATAGATCTGATCATGACCGTTGATCTAGGCCACATCATCTTATCCTCTTAAGGTCTATAAGGAGCTTGAGATGAGAGATAGTTAGTGTTCAAGTGAGTTTTCAAAGCTAATCATTTGTAAAAACTTATGTATCTGTGAGTTTTAATCTTTAAGCAAATAACATTCCTCATTTATCATAATCATTTAGCATAGTCATTTAGTATTGCCTATCATAGTATTAGTTAACTATCAGTTATCAGTCTATTCTTCATATCCCATCATGGAAGATATCATTGCTTGTCTGAGAGCACACCATCTACAACCAGGAATGGTGGAGTTAGGACACAATGAGACTTAAATCATGAAGGTAATAATAGTATTTTTATTTCATATGTATTTCCTGTAGTTTCATTGGTTGAGTTTGGATTTCCTGTAGCATTTCCTTTGTATTTTGTGAAACTAACATGTTGCAGGTAGTATTCTAATGATGAAATTCAAGTCGACACATTTTGGCACCCATTGTGGGGCTTAGAGCCTCGCATATTCTTTCTAATATCCTATCTAATTCTCGTAAAAAGAAAATTCAACGCATTTGTAATACAAATTCACGCCTGTGTGAATTCTGATAGTGTCTTTATTTGATAGGTTAGCGCTTTTGTCCTTCAGGTTAGGGCATGTGTCATTTAGTTTAGTGCTTTTGTCTCTAAATAAACACATTTAATCCTCAAAACAATGCTTTTGTCCTTCAAGTTCGCGCATTTGTTAGTTTGGTTAATGCTTTTGTCAGAGAATTCTCGCTTCTTATTTTGTAGAGCAGCTTTTTTGTGTTTCAGGTTAGCGCTTTTGTCCTTTAGGTTAGCATTTTTGGAGTGAAAGACAATGCATTTGTTAGGATAGCGCTTTTGTTTGTAACTAACAAAATTTTCTTATAGGTCCGAATGTCCAAGAACTTAAATTTTTCAAACTACTAACATGCATGTGTAGGGTTATTTTAAAATAAATTTCATACATTTCCTCACCTGGTTTATTAAGAGTTCTAATTTGGAAAGTAACACATCATGTCATGCTCATTTAGCTTAACTAAGGGGGATAAATTAACAGCATGCAACTTGCGTTTTTGAGTTACTTCTTTAAAATAGTTGCACATAGATGTTACAAAATCTAAAATGGACTTGTGTTTTCTGTGCTTGATGAAGTAGTAGGTAAGTATGCTCTCACCATTATACGATGATCAGAAAGTCAAACCTACTTTCTTTTATGTATAACCTTTAGAGGGCCTTCCTTCTTGAGCTACCTTGAGGGGCCTAGTGAGAGGGGAACGACCCAAAGTGGAAATAGGCTAATATCAAGTCTTTCTAATCCACTCTAAATAAATCGTGTTTGTGATAAAAGTCACAAGCAACATGTGCTGATAAGTTCATATCGACACTATGTTTTCCCATAAACCCTATGGAGCATAGCCTCTATAGGTTGGGAACCTTTTGCATTTACAAAGCTAAAAGTGGTGCATGTATGGCCATAGATCGGAAGCCTTTACTAAAAACCACTTGTACTAGTAGCCAAAATCCTTCTAGTTGTTGGTGCAGGAGGTCAGACCTCTGAAGCGGATCACACACATTCGATTCTTAGTAGAGATATAAAGTTTTCCATGGGGAGTTTTCATGGAAACTGGTGCTTGGTTGCCCCGGAGAAGTGAGTGTTGAGGGTGGAGCTAGTGGGGTCAAGCATCTAAATATCCTCTTTGCATAGTCTAGCCTCAGGGGAAACCCCATATGAGATTCAACAATTATTGTGTCGGTCTGCCATAGGATTTGTACTTGCTTATGCATTTTTTTTTCAAAAACATTGTCTTCTATGTCTATGACATGTTCAAAATGGTCAAAAATTTGAGAAAATCATCATAAAAAAAAAAAAAGAGCAAAAATCCAACAACTTGCTGAAGTATTTGAGAAGAATCCTTGAAACATAATCAGAATAGCACTTTCAAACAACAAAATAGTGCTTTTATCCCATAAGTTAACACTCTTTGCCACAAGAGTTAGCACAAAATCTTTTCCACATCTAAAAAGCATATCAAACCAAAATTTCAACATTAGTATCAAAACACTTCTTGAGTAGATTTGTCTCTAAACTATCACACATTTTCAAACTAGTTCAACAACTAGGTCACTAATCCAATAGGCTATTTCTGAAAAGTTTCCATAAGCCTAAACATTCAACAAGCTCTTGAATCAAACATTTTAAGTGCAAAAAAATCAACATCATTGTCAAGTCTCTCATTAGGATATATCAAATCCTCTATCACGAAGCTTGATCAATTCATTATCTTGGATATATCCTTCCTATTTTGAACCTAGGTCATATCAAAATCAGAATTGCACCAACATTGGAATCAAACAAACTTGTGAACTATCAGATGCTTTTATGACTTTTAAGTATCGCCTTAAGAAAACAAAACCCAGTTATAAAGCTACCCAAAAAAGAATAAGATTCTTGTATATCAATCACAAGATCTTATTAAAACATAGGACATTCCTACACCATTTTCATCACTACTTATGTGACTACAGAATAGAGTTTGATGGAGAAATTTTGCAAAGACATGCTTTTCAACAAAGAGATGCTTTATCACAACGAACAAACAATAGTGGTAAAATCAGCAAAGCATATCTTCCTAAACCAATAATCACCTATTGACTTGTCCTTTGAAAACTTAAATTTTTTTGAAACAATCACATGCCAATTTGGACTAGAGCTCAATATTAACAACTTAGAAAACAACAAAAACAAATGGAGGAAGAAGATAATCCGATATTCTAAACTTTTGGGTATACCGTTGTTGATGAAGAAGCAGTCAATAGCACCATTAGAGACCTCGTGCAAGATTTCAAATTTGATAGACTAATGGAAAAATTATTGGCAAAACAAAAAGAGAAATATATTTTGATGTTAGCAAAATCAGGAGCTAAATTACCACAAGACTTTAACATAGAAAGCTTGAAACAAGATGTAGAGGCAAGTAACATCCAAAACACAGATGATCCAAATAACGAAGATGTGAATAGAGAAAGTCATGAAGAGACAAGAAAAGAATGGGATGACACAAGAAAAGAGCGTAGTGATAAAACAACTTACGAATAGACAAGGAGAAACTATATGGATAATTCATTGCTAAACCTCACTCAACAAATGAAAACTCTATAACAACAGATACAAGATATGCAAAAGGTAACAAGCTCCAAGAAGTATTCGTTAGAAGATATCTGCCCATATCCTTCCGATAAAAATTTGAAAATGGCACCATTTCCACAACATTGCGAGATTCCTAAATATGACAAATACGAGGGAAAATCTAATCCTCAGGATCACATTAGGGAGTTTTGTACTATGAGTATGGAATTTCCACACAACGAAACTTACCTGATGCATCTTTTCCCTAGGAGTTTAAATGGGCAATCGATGGAATGGTTTTCAAGATTACCATCTGGAATCAAATCTTTTGAAGAACTCGTGAATAGATTTATTTCACAGTATTCCTACAATGTAAGGAATGAGATAACAATGTTGGATATATGAAATGTTAAAAAAAAGAATGGTGAATGTTTAATGATCTTCATGCAGCGATGGAAACAGATGTTTAATAGGTATCCAAGAGATATACTTGATCAAGAAAAGATGGGCATATTCATTGATAATCTTATCAGTGAAATGAGTTATTGACTAAAAATGCAACGTCCTCCCTCCTTTGCCAAGATGATTGAGAATGGTCTAAAAATAGAAGATGCAATGGTAAAGAAAGGAGAGCTAAAACTTTACAATAATTCTTACAACAACAAAAACAACAATAACAACAACAATGACAAACCCAAATTCTGGTCAAAGAATAGGAATGCCATCAATGGAGGAAATGACGACAATAGTGCTACGAAACAACAACCAATTTTTAATCTATCAAGTCAAATCCCAAACAATAACAATCAAGAAAGAAATAAAGCCAAGTCTTTCTTCTCCAATCCTCGCAGGAAATTCACAAACATTGGAGAACCATTAGAATCAGCTTTAAAAACTCTTCTTGCAAACAAATTGATTGTTTTACCAGAAACAAGAAGTTATGAACCATCAATCAAGCCTAATTGGTGGAATGACAATCATTTTTGTAATTAACATCAAAATAAAGGACACCAAACAAATGATTGTCAGAGATTGAAACACCTTATCCAAGATCTAATCAATAATGGAACTATCATAGTGGATAGCCATAAGACAAATGAATCACACGTAGCTTTCAAAACTCCACTCCCGAATTATGACAAATGTGAACCATCCCAATTAAAAGATGACAAAGGAAAAGCCAAAGTGAACTACACTTATACATATGATGATGTGGTAAATGTCATCATTGTTAAAGATAATCCACCTTCAGAGCCAATCAATGTCATTACGAGAAGCAAAGCAAAGGTCACCTTTCTAGGTATAATAAAAGACTCAACATCCACTTCACAACAATACAATCTAGTAGAGCAATTACAAAGAATATCCCGCTCAAATATCAATTTTGGAACCTCTCAAAGTTTCACCTATGCATAAGGAAATTTTGGAAAAAGCTTTAGTGGAAACAACAGTTTCAAAAGACTTGGACGTGGATTAGTTCCAAAACATGGTGGGACACCTTATAGCCCCTCATTGCTTATCCATTTTTTGAAAATGATGACGCATCCTTACAACATCCTCACAATGCTCCTTTACATGTTGAAGTCACCATTAATAAAACTCCTATCAAACGCATACTCATAGATGGTGGAGCAGGCTTAAACATTTGTGCATTAAGTTTAATAAAAGCTTTGGAATATTCAGAAAATGTAGTAGATCCAAAGAATAAAATAACTATTAAGGCTTATGATGAAGTAGAGCATTCTTCTAAAGGAACTGTGGTGTTGCCCATCAGAATAGGACATGTGGAAAGGATTGCATTTTGTCGGGTTTTAGATTTGAACCTTTCTTACAACATTCTTCTGGGAAGATCATGGATTCACACCATGCAAGCAGTTCCTTCTACATATCATCAATGTGAAAAATTTCCTCATGAAGGACAAGAGTTCACTATAATTGTAGACTTTAGCCAATATTGCAATAATCTGAAGCCAACACAAGATACAAGAGTTCCACATAACAGAGAGTCAGTATATCCTACCAAAGAAATTGAAGAAAAGTTATGGGAAACCTTTGAGAAAAAGCTCAAATTGAATGATGAAGGAATGGGAAAATATTCTTTGCATAATTTTCTACTTTCACCTAAGTCAATGGAAATCCTACAAGTATCCAATCAAATGCCTTAGAGAAATGAAAAGATATGTTTCATGGAGCATTTGTTAGAGCTGGAACCCTTGAAGAAGAAACCGAAGACAAGGAAATTCTTGGTTGGTTGTACAAAGATAAAAATGAAACTATAGAAACAACTACAAAAGTCAATATTCCCATAGAATAATATGATAGTGGTTATAAAATCATACAAAAAATAGGATATGAAGGAAAAAGACCAATTGGTAAGTGACATCAAGGTATTTCAAAACCTATTTATCCCCACTCACAATCTAAAGAAGATAAATTAGGGATTGGATATCTAAAATCCAATCAAAAGCATCATAATCATCAACAACAATAGTGGAGAAATAAATCAGTCTCTAAAGAAGAACAATGGCAAGAAAAGCTACATCAAGCAACAGAAATAGTAGCTAATAAGTAGAAACAAGAAGAAGAGATTGTAATCAAAAGAAAAGAAGAATCTTGTCAACAAGTTCATGGAATATGAGAAAGTGAAAAATCTAAACAAGATATCCTAGAAGCAGTGAAAATTGAGATGGTAGAAATCAAAGAAATTTTTGCACCATACAACATTCTTGTGTGGTATAGTGGTATAGCCCTAGACAATGGTTCAGAGAAAGATTCAAATGAATATGAATGGGGTCCAGATGTCTCATCTAGTATATCAAATCAAGAAAGAAATGAAGAGAAAGCAGCTATCACAAAGGAATCCTTGTTTATTACAAAACAAAATATGGAGTTAGAAAGAAGGCAAGAACTCAGAATCCAGAGAAAAGAGGCATATACAAGACAACAAAAGAAAGAGGATGACAAAGACAAAGAAATAATGCCACAAGAAGCAAAAACACATATAGATCAAGCATTTGGAAATATCCAATTTTTATCAAATAAAGAGAAAGATGTACCTAGGTTTGGCAGAACCATAGAAGAACTAGGAGATAGTCAAGTAGAATGGACTATTAGTCTAGAAGAAGCTGAGTTTGAAAGAAGACAAAAGCTAGCAAAAGAATTCTCTATATCATGTGCACCAATATGTCAACTTCAAAATGCAAATGAATTTTTTGAAAATAATCAAGAAGGAGCTTGCAGTACTAAAGACGTGTGTGTTGATATAATTCATTCGTTTAAGGGACAAATGACAGATGAAGATCCATGTGAGTGTGAACCACAAAATTCTAATACTAATTTTGTTAGAACTAATTGGAAAATACTTGGGAGAGATAATCCTCAAGATCATTCTATCTATGACATTACCTACTCTACTCCAAATTATGACCATTATGTCATGAATTTTGAAGCACCTAATGATGACAATGATTATGACTTACCTCTTCTTCATCCCAAATTAGTTGATTGGGATAATCTAGAAAACCTTGAATTAGATGTCTTTCCAATGATCATGACTTAGTTGTCTATCTTAATACTGTCAAACCCATAACACCTAAGATATCTTCCATTGTGGAATCAAGTAATGTTTGTTGGAATCAGGAGAGTGCCAAACTTTCCAGTCGTAAAATTGAAATAAAATAAGGAAAGAGACCTACTGTTGAAAACCATTTTATGGCAACACTAGATCAATCAAAAGGGAAAATAAAGGAAGCATCTGATGGTGAAAACCTCTTGGAGGTGCCAGAAGATAGAAAGTTTGACATCCTCCCTGCATATTTTGAGGAGAGATTTGTTATTCTAATAGAACCAACAGAAGCAATAAACATTAGAACATCAAAGGATCCCAAGATACTTCATTCTGTTGCCTCATTATCAGATAAAGAGAGGAAAGAATACATGGAATTCTTTAGACAAAGACAAATAAATTTTGCTTGGTCCTATGCTAACATGCCTGGACTTAATTCAGATCTTATAATGCATTATCTCAATGTGGATTTAAAAGCAAAACCAGTTAAGAAAAAGCTAAGGAAGATGCATTGACACATTTCTCTTTTTGTGAAAGCCAAGCTAAAGAAACTATTAGATGTGGGTTTCATAAGACCTATTGCCCATCCAGAATGGGTTTCAAGCATTCTACTAGTGTCAAAGTCAAATAAAAGCATAAGAGTCTGCACCGATTTTAGAGATTTGAATAAAGCAGGTCCCAAAGATGATTTCCCACTACCAAACATTGATATAATTATGGACTTATCAACAAGGCATGAGATATTTTCATTAATGGATGGTTTCTTAGGATACAATCAAATAAAAATTGTCACTGAAGATCAAGAAAATACAACATTCACCTATGCATAGGGTACTTATTTTTGGAATGTTATGACATTTGGGCTTAAGAATGCAAGAGAAACTTATCAAAGGGCCATGACAATAGTTTTCCATGATATGATGCATACATTTATGGAAGATTATGTAGATGATATACTTACAAAATCTTATACAAGACAAAAACATTTGAACATCTTAAGCAAGATCTTTGATAGGCTGGAAAGATATCAGTTGAGATTAAATCCAAAGAAATGTACATTTGGAGTAACCTCTGGAAAACTTCTTGGGTACATTATATCAGCCCGTGGAATTGAAGTAGATCCTGAAAAGGTAAAAGCCATCATCGAGATGGAGTCACCTAGAAACATAAGTCAATTGCGATCTTTACAAGGAAGATTGCAATCAATTAGAAGATTTGTCTCTCAATTAGCAGATAGATGTCATCCATTCACTCATCTTTTACATAAGAATGCTCCATTCAAATGGGATTAGAAATGTGAAGAAGCTTTTATGCAAATCAAAGAATATCTCATGAATCCTCTAGTACTGGTATCACCAATCAAAGGGAAACCATTGTTTCTCTATATCTCTGCGATAAATGTATCATTAAGCAGAAACCATTGTTGCTCTATATCTCGGTGACAAATGTATCTTTAGGTGCTCTACTAGCTCAACATGATGAAGAAGGAGTTATGTTTGCAATCAAGGGGTCTGCTAGAAATGGAGGGAATAACGCAGCTGGAGGGAAATTTGAATTTGGTGAATGGAGGGAATAGCGTGGCTGGTTCCTCTGGTTATGTTGCCTCTGTAGCTCAAGGACAACTTGTCTCTTTGGGATCTATCGTGGATGATGAGGATGGTCAAGAGGATGGGGACACACGACATCGGGACCCTCCTCTTGTTTTTAAAAATATTGAAGATTCTTCAAATTTGGGTCATGAGAACTTGAATGTTGAGTTGGAAAAGAGGACTGAAGACAAGGTGGTCAAACCTTGGAATAGTCTATTTGCAAACAAGCCTACTAGTAAATCTACCTTTCCCTCTGTGGAAGATATTTTTGATAGAAACGTAGGTAGATTAGCTATTGTAGTACCAGATGTGGTCATAGATCACAGTATTTATCTAATGGCATTTTCTCTGGTGGGGAAATTTGTTGGACCCAGACCTAGTATTGAAGATGTTAGGTCTTTTGTTAAGAGAAAATGGAGGGTGAAAGGAAGGGTTTTTTTTGTATTTTCCTTCTCCTATGGTGAAGATTTGGAAATGGCTCCGAGTGGAGGACCCTAGATTCTTGGGAAGTCTTCTTTATCTTTAAGAAAATGGTCTCCAAAAATGGAGCTCAATGATTCCTTTTTGGAATCTGCCCCGGTCTAGGTGTGGTTGCCTAGTTTGCCGCTTGAATTTTGGTTGGAGGATGTGTTCTCAGGCATTGCTAAATCCTTTGAGGAGCTTGTGGCTATAGAATCTATTTCAACACTGGGAAAGAGATTGGTGTATTCAAGGATATGCGTTAATATCTCACAAAACACAAACCTTCCTAGTTCTATCGAAATAAATTCCAAGCTAGGTAAGTGGGAATAAGATATAGAGTTTGAATCCCTCCCTTTTGTGTGCTTCTCATGTAAGAAAGCTAGACATTGGGAAAAGGCTTGTCCTAGTAACCCAAAGAATGCTCAAAAGAACAATAACCATGTCAAACAAATCTGGAAAGAGAAGCTAAACAAAAATGAGGAGGGTCGATCAGAAGGAGGAACTCAACTTCCTAGTAACTCAAAAGATATAACAAGGGATGAAAGGAAAGCTAGTCCTTCCAAGGATATTCCTCAGAAGAAAATGAAAAAGGATGAAGAGAATGTTTTTGAAGTTAAAACAAGCAATGGATTTGAAGCTTTACAGATCCAAGAGGAAGAAAATGTAATTATAGAAGAAATTCTTGAAGATGGTGAGATTGGAGACATAAATGAATCACAATATGATTTTCCAAAAGATACAAAACAAGAATGTAATAAAGTGTGTTCAAAGGACTCTGAAGCCCCAGATGTTATCATTGAAGAAAAGACCCAGTTCAGATTGCCCTAGGTTAATCTTAACTCCCTATTCCAGAAATTTGGGACTGATTTGCCCAACTCATCTTAGTGATAAGGAGAACTGTGGAATAGTAAGAAGTCTACACATAAAGATGAAGAAGATGAAGAGTTAATATGAGTGGGAAAAAAGAAAAACAAGAAAACGGGTTCTACTAATGGGGTTAAAACAAGAATTGGGTCTAAGGCAGATATTGGTCTTTCCAAATCCCCACAGGGGTATTAAACTATGAAGTGGCATAGGGACTAGGAGAAAAAACAAAATATAGCTGATGGAAGGCAGTGAACCATTCAGGAATCCTGCTCCCAGGTTTCCAAATGAAGGTAATCTCTTGGAACATAAGAGGCCTAAATGGTCTCCATAAGTAGGATGTGCTCAGGAATTTTATCAGAGATCATAAGCCGGACATCATCCTGATTTAGGAAACTAAAATGAGTAAGGAAAAAGTTGAAAAATTAAAAAATTTTAAACATGGGGGTGTTTGTGGCAGTAGTTCTAATGGAGTGTCTAGTGGGGTTGCCATATTTTGGAATAAGAAAACTATTGATGGAGATCTTATTGATGAAGATGGTAACATCATTTCTATGAGAGTGAAATGTATTGCTGAAGGACATGATGGGTGGTCACCAAAATTTATGCTCCCAATTCTAAAGCTGCTAGGAACAAGTTTTGGGACAAAATCTAGCAAAAAAGAGGGTCTTTCTCCTAGGATAGTTGGCTTTTGATGGGAGATTTCAACACCCCTCTATAGGAGATTGATAAATTTGGTGGAACCCAAGCTCAACTGGATAGCAGGACTGATCTTATGGATTTTATCAATGCCAATGCCCTCATTGATGTTGACCTTTCTGGAGCTTCCTACACTTGGTCTAATTGAAGGGATGGAGGAGAACTTATTCAGGTAAGGCTTGATAGATCTGTTATTACTCTTGTCTGGGTCCTTAAGTATAGAGGTTCTCTATCTGTTATTAATAGAATTGGATTGAACCTTTATCCCATTTATTTGATTACTGATTCTATTAAGGGCAAATGCTATGTTCCCTTTCAATTTGAAAAAATGTGGATTTCACACCCCTCCTTGGAAGCTTCCATTGCCAAATGGTGGAATATAACTGTCAATCATTCTACCATGTTCAAAGTTCCTAAAAAGTTAAGAAATATCAAAGATAACATTAAGGTTTGGAATAAAAAGGTTTTTGGGGATATTTTAGAATCTAAGAGGAAGCTCAAGGGGGAATTAGAATAGATTCAAAATTCTATTTAGGAACATGGTTATAATAATTTCCCCAAGTCTAAAGAAGATGAGGTTCTAGCCAAATTACACGACACTATTTCAAGGGAAGAAATTTATTGGAGGTAGAGATCCAGAGCTATTTGGTTAGAAGCTAGTGACAAAAATACTAAATTCTTTCATATGACATCTATGAAGAATAAAGAAGCAAGCATAATTTCCAGATTAATTGTTGATGATAAAATATTGTCAAAGATGATGATATAGGTGATGAAGTTGTTAGATTCTTCTCTAACCTCCTAACAGGTAGCAAGGAAATTGACCTTGTAAAGTAGCAAGATTTGGTTGAAAATATTCCTAAGCTTATTGGACCTCATCAGAATAGGATATTCTCTGCCATCCCCTCAGTTGATGAAATTAACAGAGTTGTTTTCTCCTTTCAAGGGGATAAGGCATCGGGCTCGAATGGATTCCCATGTTTTTCTTTTAGGAATATTGACACATTGTTGGGGCTTATATGGTCAATGATGTCAAATAATTCTTTGGCTCCAGAAGAACTCTTAAAGAAATCAACTCTACCTTCATTGATCTAATTCCTAAGGTGGCTGGAGCTAATTCAATGGGTAAGTTTAGGCCAATAAGTCTATGAAATTATTTTTACAAGATAATTTCAAAAGTCCTGACTTCTAGATTGTTGGTTGTTCTTCCCCTTGTTATCTCTGAGGAAGAAAAATGATTTGTCCCAGGTAGGCAGATTTTGGACTCTATAATTCTTATGCATGAGAATATTCATTCTCTTAATGCTACAAACAAAGAGGGATTTCTCATAAAGTTGGATTTGGCAAAAGCCTATGATAGGGTTGAATGGCAGGTTCTTTTCAGGATAATGGAGGCCTTTGGTTTTGATGAGAAGGTTATCAAAATCACTAGAGAGCTCATATCTACATCAAATTTTTCTATTATTATTAATGGATCTCCTTCCAGATTTTTTAAATCTTCAAGGGGTCTCAGGCAAGGAGATCCTATCTCGCCTATTCTTTTCACTATTTTGGCAAAATGTTTGAGTAGATTGATTCAAAAGTTGAAAGAGAATAGGACTATCAAAGGTTTGCAACCCTCTTCTGCTAATTTCTTCTGCACTTATCAACAGTTTGTTGATGATACTATATTGTTGGGATACTCTTCTATGAGTGAAGCTTATGCCTTCAAAAGTGCTCTCATCTCTTATTCCCATGCTACTGGCCAATAGGTTAGTTGTGAGAAATCTGCCATTTACTTCATCAACACCCCCTCGTTGAGGCAGCAGAGGATCTCTAACATAATTGGTTGTAAGGTTGAGTTGCTCCCCTCTACTTATTTAGGACTCCCTCTTGGTTTGGCTCCTCCAAACTCTTTCTAGAATTATTTGATTGATAATTTTAACAAAAAATTGGTTGGTTGGTGTAGCGTCCTAAAATTGTGACACTTGCAATTTTGACTGCATTTCGGTCTTCACGATGGCGACGCAACACGGAACCTGAATGGAGACCCCGAAACTTGTCCATGACACCAAAAACTGCATTTTTCAAGCACCCTAGCCTGATCCCTCCTTGCACCCTACTGTCCCGGGAGGTGGGACCAGAGTGCCCAGTGCCCTGGTCCTTCAGGACTAGGGAGCCCAGCGCCCTGGTCCCCCAGGACCATGGCGCCCAGCACCCTGGTCCCTGGCCCTATTTTGGGCCCGGTCTCCTTTGGGACTTTGGGTCTTTTTGTTTGCAATTTGGAAAATAACATTTCCTGGTCGGCCTAAGGTCGGGAAAATCAGTCTATTAACCCTATTTGGCAAGTATATAAACTACATTTTCCTCTTTCATTCGATATGATGGAAAAAGCGTGGAAACGATACTCAAACATTCAAGCTTTCAAGCATTCAAGAATTCAAGCATTCCTTCAAGCAATTGATCATTCCAAGTCTCCATTCAAGGCTAAGTGTTGCATTCAAGACAAGGATTCAACCATTGAAGAGGAGATCACATACTACAACATACAACATACAACAAACAACAACATCTATACCTTCGCACATAAGGATACAAACATCCTTGCAACAAGGTATTAGTACTTGTTTTACATTACAATCATTTACATTTACAACATTTCTCATTTCTTGGTTAATTCCAAAACCGGGGTTTGACCTAAAGGCAAACCCCTAATCCCTAACCCCCCAATCGTCTTCGCTTTTCTATGTGTAGGTTGCAGGTATGCGGCTGAAATTGAAGATCTGGAATCCTTGTGCAGAGATGACATATCCCCCTTCGTTTCGCGGATTTTTCGGAGGACCGTGTGCACGCCGGGCACCATCGTCCCGTCAACTTTTGCTCAAATTTGCAGGACAGTGCCGTATCGACATTTTACTAATTCCAGGTCTATAGCTTCATCCTATATCCCTATCTCAGTTTATAAGTGAATTTTTCTCACTTTCTATGCATTCCTAGCTTAATCATTATATGCACATTCTTTACAAAAGAGGGTAGCCTTGCTGTCTTAACCCTTGAAACTCATTTAGAATCCAATCTTGCATTGCGTAGGATTGGATCTTGTGGGTTTCAACCCCTCTTTTGAATGTAAAGTCTCCCCTAAGTGAAAACCATCAACCCTAGCGACCTCCCTTCTCTCTCCTTGGAGTTGGAAGAGGGGAGAGCAACTAGGGTTCGATCGATTTTCCGCTTTACATTTTGGTGAACCCGACGTGAACATCCTTTCTAATTTTTCATGGCTAGATCTGAAAATTGGATTCCTTGATTGCATTTCCATGTTTGATCTTTTGCAAAATTTTAGAGGTTAATTGCATAAAAACGCTAAAATTTCTTTTTAGTAATTGAACTTGTGAAATATTTAATTGTTAATGCTTGTTTCAGATCTGCCCTTCTATTACAAATTATCAATTCATATTTGTGCTTTAATTTTGAAAATTAAGTGGTTAAGTGTTAAAACTCGAATTTTTGAAACCCTCTTGATTCAACTTTTATCCGACAATTTCACTGATCAAAACATCTCCAAATCAGCTGTAACTTTGGATTCCACAATAAAATCACAATATCTTTCATCCCTGAAAATTTGGAAAAAAGTTGCGAGGACCATGTGCACTCCGAGCGCCATCGTCCCCGACATTTTTTCTGAAATTTCGGGAGCTAGATCTTATTGTATTTTTCTGCTAAAATCCAGAATTTTGGCTGATTTTATCAATTATAACACTTTCAAAATTACAGTCAAAGTTGGTCTTGTGATTGCTTGGATTAAGGCTTCTAATCATTCAAAAATCATTGAAATTGAAATTTTGTGTCAAAATTGTGTTCTTACTGTCCTAAATTTGAAAAGTGTGTTTGCATTCATTCAAAATTTCAGTGCTTTATTCAAAATTCTTGCAATTTGTGACTTTTGAAATTAAGTGCTTAATTACAACAACTTTTATTTCCGCTTTCAAAATTGAATTTTGCGTGAAATTGAGTCAACTTTTAAATTTCAAAACTTGCCTTGCCTTTGGTATTCCCTCTAAAATCATAAAATTCAAAATTTCAGTTTCCTTCTCTTTTTCAAAATTCAAATTTTGCATTTTTTCGACAATCTTGGTAGGGTTCAATTTTGAGATTGCAACTTTAATTTGGCCTATCTACAGATCGTAAAATCACTCAATTTTTTCAGATTAGCTTTAAAATCATCATAACTTTCATCCCTGCAAATTTTGAAAAAAGTTACAAGGACCGTGTGCACTCCGAGCGCCACGGTCCCGAACATTTTTTCTGAAATTTCAGGAGACTGTCGTGATTGCATTTAACAGCTTAAATCTAGGAGATTGGCTGGTTTTACTGAAATTTGCTACCTCTAAAAATCAAAATCTTCTCTCCCTTTCTAGTGCATGAGTTTTACAACAATAAGCCCTACTTACACTATTCCCGTTAGACGAAGCCGTAGAATTAAGTCTTTCCGAGGTTTAATTACTGAGGAGATGGAACCTAATTTGAATAGCCTTTTTAACGAGGACATGGGTAATTCCTCTAATCCTCCTAATGATGAAGAAGTTCTCCATGAGGTTTCTGTAGAACAACTTGCGAAATTGGATAACCAATTTGACGATTTTCGACAATGGATGTCTCAAGAATACCCCGATAGTCAAGCTCTTCCTTTAATTGAGGGTCTAAAACATATGCTTCAAAGTGATAAGAATGGAATTGATATTTTGTGTGGTATTGCACACATTGTGGATTCGAATGTGATGCTTATGAAGAGTTGTGCCGAATCTTTAGGTTATACACAACCTCCCACTCAAGTCAATCATTCTATTCCTTTGACAACTTCTATTGCTAGCATACCTACCTTTACATCAAACATAATGGCTACTTCTATACAAGACATTCCGCCTATGATTACCAGTCATGGGGGCAATCCTTCCTCTTCAATTAACCCTCTTCCTTCATTCAATCTGACTTCTTCATTCATTCCTTCAATGAGTGTTCCTATTACATCTCCGCAAATGAACATGACGCAAGGGGGCAATTCATTCAACCATTCCATTCCTCCTTGTAGTGTTCCTCCTTTCCAATCATCTCCTATGACTAACTATCATAGTGTCGCACCACCTTACTCTTTACCTTCTTTCAATAACATAACACCTCCGTCTCAATCTAACACATCTAATATGAATTCTTCGACTGAAGCGACCATTAACAATCTTGCACAAACTGTCTCTTCTTTATAGCAACAAATTGCCTCTATGAATCAATCTAAGTTTAGTGTGCCCACATTTGATGTTGCGAGCCCACTTTCTCTTGACATTGTCCAAGCTATCCCTCCTAAACATGTTGAAATCCCACATTTGGAACTTTATAATGGTAAAGGAGATCCTCTAACACATGTTAAGACTTTTCAAACAATATGTACCGATTTTTCTTATGACCAAAGGTTGCTTGCAAAACTATTTACTAGAACATTAAGAGACAAAGCCCTACAATGGTATTGCTCGTTGCCTTCTTATTCTATTACTTCTTTTGAACAACTTGCAAATTCTTTTATTCAACAATTTCAAAACAATATAAGTCCTAAAGTTACTTTGATTGATTTAATGCATTGTAAACAAGGTGTTAAAGAAAAAGTGACTAATTTCATTGGTAGATATAAGCATTTGTATGCTCAAATTTCTTTTCCAGTGCCTGACAATGATATTCAAAGAATATTTATTTCTAATTTACAAAAAGATATTCGAGACAAACTTCTATTTTCTGAGTTTACTTCTTTCCAACAGTTGTGTGCAACTCTTCACAATTATCAACTGACTGTGAGTCAAATGGAACAATCACACCCTATGGCTCTGAGTGATAAGGGTGATAGCAGTCAACAACCATTTGGAAAGTTTAAACCGAACGGAGATTCCATCAAATTCAATGAAAACATCATCAACAACAATGTGAATGCCGCATCAGGTGTGCCTCCTATTTCTAAATTTTTCAAGAAAGAAAGAAAGTATACTCCTTTGAATGAATCATTGCATAGTATTATGAATAAGTTATTGGAACAAAATGTGCTTACTCTTCCTCCTATAAGGCAAATAGATCCTGCAAAGATTACTTCACCTTATTTTGATAACAAATCTTTTTGTCAATTTCATCATCAGCCTGGGCATGATACTGAAAAATGTTTTTCTTTAAAGGGTAAAATTCAAGATTTGATTGATAATAATACTATCTCTGTTTCTAGAGTGAATGATAAAGGCAACACATCTGTAGCTCCTCCTAACCAAAATCTTTAGATTTTTACTGATCCATTACCTTCTCATACCTCTAATGCGATTGAGACTAATGATTCCTCTTTATCATCTGATGGTCTTGTGTCTATGACTCCGAATGTGATTAACTTTGTAGAGCAGCAAGAAAACCCTAAAGAACCTTCCATCACATTTGATTCTAGTGAAACTATCAGGGCACCTGATGGTCCTTTATACATAGTTGCAAAAGTCAAGAATACACCTTGTCGTGGAGTGCTTATTGATCCTTCGTGCATGGTTAATGTTATTACTGAAGAATTTCTTTTTACTTTGCAATTGAATCAAGTGATCTATGACAAAACAGATGTGATTGTGAAATTATTTGATGCATTTTCTTCTCCTGCAATTAGTTCTATTACATTACCTATTGAGGTCCATAACAAATCCCTTGAGGTGAACTTTGCTATTATTCCTTCATCCGAACAATTTCGTGTGAAGCTTGGCTATCCTTGGCTATCTTCCATGAAAGCTATTGCTTCTCCTATTCACAAGTGTTTGAAATTTCCCCATAATGGTGAAGTTGTTACTGTCAATCATAGTCTCTTTAAACCAGCTAAAAGAACTTCTAGCGTTCCTATTGATTACTTTTAGCCTAAAAAAATTCCAATCTCTTCCTCCGCGAAGTGATCATCTTTTCAAATCTTATCAAAAGTGGAAAACAAATATGATCCTATCTTTAAGTGAACCTAGAACACCCAAACTTGATATTCCTATCATTCTTGAGAAGGAAATTCTTCCTTTGAAAGATAAAACTAATGTCTTTCCTCAAGAAGATTCCCAACCCATCCCTATGGATGTGACTATGTCTATGCCGAATAAACCTTCTAAGAGTAGACCTATACCTCCTCGTCATGATGGACTTGGTCTTCTTCCTAAACCAAACATTCCTCCTTTATATGGAGCAGTTCCTCCTCCTTCCTTTTATAGAGAGAAGAGACCTTCTTCTTCTCCTATTATCCAGCCTAAGAGACCTCAACTTAAACACCCAAGTGATAAGGATGAGAACATTCCTCCTCCTCAATCTTCTCCACTTCCTACTAAGACTAGACGAAATCATTCTGCACGTGAACGCCGATGAAAGCGTCATCTTAGAGCTCAAGCAGCTGCTTCTCAAACTTCCCAATCTCCAAAAACACCTTCAACAAGCATTATTCCATTTTCTCCAAAATCTCCTAAACATAAGATGCATGATGGTCTTGATCCTGTGCGAGTTAAAGATCCTATTTTTATAAATCTTGATGATGATATAGATGAAAATGTTATTCATGATGAACATGTTACTCCTCTTGCTTCTGATAGTGAATATGAACTTGTTGATATTGATAACCATTTATCTAACAAATTTTATAAAGCACTTATCCTAGCTCCTAGACAAGAACAACGTGGCTCAGAACATGAACATAGCCCTTGTTTGGATATTGTGATAGCTCCATCTGCTGTGTTGGATGTTCCTCCTCTAGCGTGTTCCCTGCCTTCCCGAAACATTGATCAGCAAGATCGGGGGGTAGATGACGTGCTAGACTAGTTACATTAGCATAGCAGATTCTCTCCTCCTCTCTTTTGTTACTTCTTCTATATGTTATTCTCATTCTTCTATTTGTTGTCCTTAGTGTTGTCTACTTGAGGACGATGCAAAGCATTGAGATCTCTTTTGGTCTCTCTCATGTTGACTCAAAAGACACATGTGTTCCCTTCTTCTAGGTGACCTTCCTTGGTTGGGGAATGAAGAACAATTATGCATACATACATATGATATATATACATGACTTATCATACAACATACTGACCTCGAGGAAAGCAAAGTCACCTTGTGCTTTTTGTTTTGTGTCTATTATCCTTGGGTTTATCTCACACTTGGGGGCTAAATCTTTGTGATAACGTGCTCCTTTCCTTTCTCATTTCTTATGTGTATCACTACGTTAAAACAATCACCCCCGTTGAGGCATGTGCGATTGCTTTAACGTAGGGGGGCATACACCCCATCTATCCTTTCAAGATACTTGAAAGTTTCTTGGCGAACTTAGCTTTGCCTTGAAAATTTTTGGTATTTTTCTTGCATGACTCATAGTGAGGGAACGTTACTACTGATAGTCATGGTTCTCCCTCGTGATCTTCCCTTTTACTTTGTCAATCAAAGTCGTAAGATCCTTAGTCCACTGGGGGCTTGGTGTGTCTTTCCTCCTTGACGTGGTGAAAGTCTTTCAATATTGTTTCCTTGTACTTCACCGGAAGTATGAGCATACATACTCCCGCTAAAGTGGGGGCTAAATGTAGCGTCCTAAAATTGCGACACTTAAAATATCGACTGCATTTCGGTCTTCACGATGGCGACGCAACACGGAACCTGAATGGAGACCCCGAAACTTGTCCACGACACCAAAAAATGCATTTTTCAAGCACCCTGGCCTAATCCCTCCTTGCACCCTGCTATCCCAGGAGGTGGGACTAGAGCGCCCAGCGCCCTGGTCCCTGGCCCTATTTTGGGCCCGGTCTCCTTTGGGACTTTGGGTCTTTTTGTTTGCAATTTGGAAAATAACATTTCCTGGTCGGCCTAAGGTCGGGAAAATTAGTCTATTAACCCTAATTGGCAAGTATATAAACTACATTTTCCTCTTTCATTCGATATGATGGAAAAAGCGTGGAAACGATACTCAAACATTCAAGCATTCAAGTATTCCTTCAAGCAATTGATCATTCCAAGTCTCCATTCAAGGCTAAGTGTTGCATTCAAGACAAGGATTCAACCATTGAAGAGGAGATCACGTACTACAACATATAACATACAACAAACAACAACATCTATACCTTCGCACATAAGGATAAAAACATCCTTACAACAAGGTATTAGTACTTGTTTTACATTACAATCATTTACATTTACAACATTTCTCATTTCTTGGTTAATTCCAAAATCGGGGTTTGACCTAAAGGCAAACCCCTAATCCCTAACCCCCCAATCATCTTCGCTTTTCTATGTGTAGGTTGCAGGTACGCGGCTGAAATTGAAGATCTGGAATCCTTGTGCAGAGACGAACAGATCCCCCTTCGTTTCGTGGATTTTTCGGAGGACCGTGTGCATGCCGGGTGCCATCGTCCCGTCAACTTTTGCTCAAATTTGCAGGACAGTGCTATATCGACATTTTACTACTAATTCCAAGTCCGCAACTTCATCCTATATCCCTATCTCAGTTTATAAGCGAATCTTTCTCACTTTCTATGCATTCCTAGCTTAATCATTATATGCACATTCTTTACAAAAGAGGGTAGCCTTGTTGTCTTAACCCTTGAAACTTATTTAGAATCCAATCTTGCATTGCGTAGGATTGGATCTTGTGGGTTTCAACCTCTCTTTTGAATGTAAAGTCTCCCCTAAGTGAAAACCATCAACCCTAGCGACCTCCCTTCTCTCTCCTTGGAGTTGGAAGAGGGGAGAGCAACTAGGGTTCGATCGATTTTCCGCTTTACAGTTGGAAAGGCTCTATGTTATCGCAGGCTGGTAAGCTACAACTTCTTCAAGCTACCCTTTAGAATCTACTTGTTTATGCTCTTAGTTTGTTTAGTATAACAGTTAAATTTATAGAAGAATTAGAAATAATTTAGAAAATATTTCTTTGGTTTGGTGTGGAAGATAAGAAAAGGATTGCTTTGGTTGCTTGGGAGAAAGTCTGTGGTCTGAAAAGTAGTGGGGGGTTAGGTATTAAATCTCTCAAACCTTTCAACAAAGCTTTGTTAGCCAAACAGGTTTGGAGGGCATATGGTATTAAGAGAGATTGGAGTAGGGTGTGGTTTGAAAAATACATCCAGAATCAGCCCATTCATTCCCTTCTTTATTCTGAAGATATCCCTACTGGATCTTTTATATGGAATAGCATGATAAAATCTATTAAAGTTGCTAAAGTTGGAGCTGGTTGGGTCCTTGGCAAAGGTAACAAAATCATATTTTGGGAGGATGTCTGGATCAAAGATGAGCCTCTTTTTAATCAGGATTGCATCCATTTCATTGAAGATTGTAAAAGGAGGTTTGGTTCTATGCTCTATAATTATTGGGAGGAGAATAAATGGGTTAGATTTGATGTGGTTTATGCTAGATTTTCTTCACTCCAACATGATTTGTTGTTCTTTTCTGTCAGCAAAGATTCAGATGATGTATTTTTATGGAAGAGTAATCCTAGGGGTAATTTTACCATTGCTTTTGCTTACAAAAATATATCTACTCAGGCTTGCAACCCTATATGGACTAAAGTTTAGAATAGATTCCTCATTCCTAAAGTTAATATGTTTTTCTGGCTTGCAATTCACAACAAGATTCTTACTATTGATAACCTGGTTCGAAGAGGATTTATGATTCCTAATAGGTGTGAGTTATATCAGAAAGAGGCTAAGTTTGTGGATCATTTGTTCATTCACTATTCCTTTACCTAGGAAATCTGGGGTAAAGTGTGGATGCAATGGAAAATTGACTGGGTTATGTAGAATAGTTTTAAGGAAGTTCTTTGGCAATGGATTTTCCCTACCAAGGTTCCTATCATTAATACCCTCTGGTCTTTTGTTCTTCCTATGACCTGTTGGCATATTTGGAAGGAGAAAAACAATAAAATTTTTAGGGAGACTAAGTGTTCCTCTCAGGTGGTTTATGAAAAGATTTGTAGGGCTATTAAAGAAAATATCAATACCATTCACAAAAGCAACAAGAAATGTAGTTATATTGATATGACTGATAATGAGAAAAACATTCTAACTGAATGGAAGTTGATAAATAAGGTTTGGAAGTCTGATATGAAGAGTAGAAGAGATAATATGGTTTGGAGGTTCCCTCCTCATGATTGGGTAAAGGTAAACTTTGATGGTGTAGCTAAAGGAAATCTAGGTAATGCTGGAGGGAGAGGGGTTATCAGAAACTCTTATGGCTTTTGTGTTGCTATGATTGCCTCTCCCTTTGGAATTCAAAACAACCATGTGGCAGAAGTTCTGGCAATGTTAAAATTTCTTCAGCTTGTTCAGGGCTTCAATTTTAAAATAATTTGGCTGGAGGGGTATTCCCTTAATATAAATCAGGCTATTAAAGGTATTAGTGCCCCTTCTTGGAATATCCAAAATATCATTGATAAGGCTAAAAAAATGGTAGATGCCTATGATAGTGTGATTATTACCCATACCTTTAGGGAAGGTAATAGAGTAGCCAATTTGTTAGCCAATGAGGGGGTCATTTTAGCAGAAGATGCTAATTATATTGGAGAGTCATCATGTAAGAACAAAATCCGAGAGCAATTATTTTATGACAGAATCAATGGTACATATTAATTTCATTATTACCTTTCTTGGTTCAAACTTCAATGATAGAATTTGGAGTGAGGCGGATTGTTAGTTGATAACTTGTATTAGGCATCACGCTAATGAGTATAGGTGTGAAGGGCCTTATCATATTAAGTACTGGGTTAATTTGCATGTTTTTAAGGGCTACTTGAAAAACAAGAAAATTACCTTGGTTTTCAATTCTAGATTCTTTGTTCTTCAACATCTAGTCAGTTTGCGCTCCCCTGAGGGTTTCGACTTGAATAGCTATTACAATATGGGAGGAAATATCAACCGTAATGACCCCACCAGTTGTGATAGTTGGAAGGGTGAAAGGAAAATTTGGAGAAGGTTGCATAAATACAGCTTCACTAATTATATGGAGAAATTGCATGGGAGCAAGAAGTCCATTTCCCGTGGTTTTGCCAAGGGTTGGAATAATAACAGAGTTACTCTGTTTGGTCAGACCTAGAGAGTGGATGAAGATTTGGTGGCTGAGGTGACAGGTTTGCAGAAGGACGACATCAAGTTTTACAAAGATCATAAGTTCTCAGTGGAAGCCATCAAGAATTTCCCCAAGAACGAAGAAGAAAGGGCTCACCTTGCCAAAAAGGATAATACTTCCTATTATCTCCCTAACCAGGTAAAATCCTTTTGGCAGAAAATATTGAAAGTGTTAATGGAGTATCTTACTATTGATGGTTGAAATTCTATAATTACCACTTTGTTATCCTTAACCACTTTTTCCATGGCTCTAAGATATCTCTTCCCTTCTATCTGGCCTCCTCCCATAATGACAGTTTGGCTGACCATGCTAAGAAACCTAATTCCTACCCTATTGTCCACCAAGGTCTTATTTTGCTAATTTATGAGAACCTTAAGGATAAAGTTAAGGCTAATAAGGATGATCCCTATGTGGATAATGCCCATATTTTTGAGGATTATGATAGTTCTGACTCTTATGAGCATTCTCCCAACCTTCCCCATAAAAAGAAATCAAGGGTTAGTAAAAAAGATGAAGAAGACGCTAAAGAGAAGGCTGATTCTGAGCAGGAGCAGGAGAAGGAGATGGAAGAAGAGGCAAAGAATGAGTAGGAGAAGGAGGTTGAAGGTGAGGAAGGAGATAAGGATAATGAGTAGAGAAAAGAGGATGTTGATGAGTTAGAGGTTGTTAGGTCCTAGAGACAACTAAGAGGGGGGGGGGGTTGAATCAGTTGTCAAATAAATTCAAACCAAAAACAACTTAACCAACTTTAATGCTTAATACTGGTAAACCAGTCTTTTATGCCAGTAGATAGTTTTATCAGTTAATTGCAATACCGATAAGAATTAATCCATGAAATAGAAAGACAATAACATCCACAACACATAACACCAATATTTGTACATGGAAACCCTATAAGGAGAAAAATCGCAGTGGGAAACCTTACCCACAATCAGATGATACTACTGCAGATAGTATGTGTATACAAATGGGGTCTGCACATGCAGAAAGGCCAAGCACCTAGAGCTCACTACTCAATCACAAATAGGAGTCACACTAACTATAATTGGATGGTTAAATCCAATAAGGATGTATTGCTCAAAATAAAATCTTTCTATGCTGGATTCAATACCGGTGTAGTTCTGATTGTCTTCACAAAAACCTTGCTTCACCTTCAAATGATATTTGCATGTATAGCTCTTCTTATTCTCACATATACCAAATTATTTCTTCCTTCACATTCCACACTTGATCTTACAAACAAGATCTTACATTTATATAATAACCTAAGACCAATTTTAGTAGGTCGGCTCTAAGGATATTACAATAAAATCAATTTACAATTAAAACAATATCTGATGCAATAACCAATTCAACATGTCAGCTTGATGCATTTACAATAATAATAAAACATCTCCATAGCGTGTTGTGCTGACCTAGAAAAGATAAACCTCCCAGTGTATAACCTAGACCTATTTGCTGATAACAACAAATATGCAAACATGAATATGCTAATAAACAAATCTCCAAGACAAAGTGTCCAAATGATGTCTTTAACATAACCAAGTGTTTTCCATGCCATTCCAAGTGCCGGTGAACATCATATCCTACCGGTGTACCAGATATCGGTGACTGTGCATAAGTCACTTGCTTGTTGGTGAACATTGTCGATTCTCCAAAGTGCCAGAGTTGATAAGTGTTAGTAGGTGTTGACATCAATGACAAAACCATACCAAAATACCAAAAATCTCCCCCTTTGGCATTGATGGCAACACAAGATGGAAAAACCATCAAAGTTCCAAAACAGAAATGCCAAATACCAAAAACCAGCAATCTCCCAAAAAGAGATCATAACCAGAAATCAAAATACAGATACAAAGAGTAATCAGTCTCTCCCAAAATAACAATCTCTCCCCAAATGAATAATCTCTCCCCAAAAGATAATGTGTTTTTCCATATCAATCTCTCCCCCTTTGACATCAAATGCCAAAGCAATACAAAAACCATTTTCAGATACAAAATACCAACCAATTCAGTATACCAACTACTCCCCCTAAGAAGTAGCTTCCTCATCAAAGTCGGAGTAAAATATTTCTCTGTTAATTTTGTCGGTTGATGACAAACATCAACTCTCTAATTCTCTATCGTTGGGGGTATGACCACAAGCTGATCTCTAAGATATTCAAAGGTCTCCTTAGGCAGAGGTTTAGTGAAAATATCTACAATCTACTCTTTAGTATTCACATAAACCAGTTTTACTTCTTTTGCTTCAACATTTTCTTTCAGAAAATTCAGTTTGATAGAAACATGTTTAGTTTTAGAATGTAATATTAGGTTGTTAGATATATCAATTGTTGCAGTGTTATCACAATAGATAGTTATGGGTTCCTTGCATTTTACCTTTATGTCCTTCAACATTTGCTTAAGCCATAATACATGTGTACAGTTAGTTGTTGTTGCAACATAGTCTGATTCGGCTGTTGATAAAGATGTACAACTTTGTTTCTTACTTAACCAAGAAATTAATCTGCTTCCAAGAAAAAATGCTCCACCAGTGGTGCTTTTTCTATCATCCACATCTCCTGCCCAATTTGCATCTGTGTATGCACATAATTAAAAGTTTTCATCTCTAGGATACCATAAGCCAAGATTTGTAGTGCCTTGTAAGTACCAGAAAATCCTTTTTACTGCCGATTCATGATTTTCTCTAGGATTACTCTAAAATATTGAAACAATACATAATGCATTCATGATATCAAGCCAGGTTTGTGTCAAATACAGTAAACTTCCTATCATAGATTTGTACCTAGTCAGATTAACAAGTGTAGATTCATCCCTTAGTAATAATTTGTCATTTGTAGTCATAGGTGTGCTTATCGATTTAGAGTTTTCCATCCCAAATTTCTTTAGTAACTCTTTCAAGTACTTGGATTGACTTAAGAATATACCTTTATTAGTCTATGAAATCTACAATCCTAAAAAGAATTTTATTTCTCCAATCATAGACATTTCAAATTATTTCTACATTTCAATAGAAAAGTCTTTACATAATCCATCTTCTCCTCCAAAAATTATATCATCAACAAAAACTTCTATAACCAAGATATCATCATTAGTCACTTCGTAGTATAAGTTGATGTCAACATTACCTTTAGAAAATCCAATCTTCAAAAGATACTTATCCAATCTTACATACCAAGCTCTTGGAGCTTGCTTCAACCCATACACAACTTTTCTTAACCTGCAAACCATATCTTTGTTATTTGTCAAAGAAAATCCATCAGGTTGTTCAATGTAAACTTATTCTTCAAGATTTCACATTTAATATCCATTTGATATACTTTGTAGTTCTTGTGTGCTGCAAAAGCCAAGAATAATCTGACTACCTCAATTCTAGCTACCGGTGCAAAGGTTTCATTATAATCAATTCCTTCTTTCTGAGAATATCCCTTACACAATAGTCTTGCTTTATTTCTAATTACCTTACCATATTCATTACGTGTCTCATTAACTGATGATGGTTCAATTTGAGAAATAAGACATACCTCTTCATTTGCCAGTCTTCCTCTTGTCATAACTCCTTTATACTTGTTTCCAATTATCTGATCTTCAGAGTGATCCAATCTTACATATCGAGGTGTCTTCATTTGTTGTTGTTCCTCAATTACAGTGGAATTTTTAGATGATACCGGTGTAGCTGGATCTTCATTCTATACTGGTGGGCTCAATTTAGGTTCATTTGTTAGTATTTTTGTTGCTTGTTCAAAGTCTATATACCTTGAAGTTCCTCTGAATTATTCATCAATCTTCACATTTGTACTTTCAACAATTTTCTACAATATTTTGTTAAAACATCTATATGTCTTACTCTTAGATGAATAACCAATAAATATTCCTTCATCACTTCTAGGATCAAATTTGCCAATATACTCATCTCTTCTAATATGGCATTTACTTCCAAATATTCTGAAATATTTAAGAGTAGGAGTAATACCAAACCATAGTTCATGAGGGGTCTTACTGGTTTCACCTTTGATGTGAACTTTGTTGAATGTATAGACCACTATACTTAATGCCTCTCTCCAATATACATGTGGTAGATTTTCTTCTGATAACATACTTCTAGTTGCATCTAAGATAGTTTTGTTTTTCCTTTCTACAACTCCATTCTGATGTGGTGTCCGAGGTGCTGACAACTGTCTTCTGATTCCATTCACTTCGCATAATGCATTAAATTCCTTAGATGTAAATTCTCCTCCTTGATCTGATCTCAGACATTTGATTTTCTTACCGATTTCATTCTCTACCATTGCTTGAATAGTTTGAACTTCGCAAGTGCTTCTAATTTTTCTCTGAGAAAAGTAATCCAACACATTCTAGAATAGTCATCAATGATTAGCATGAAATATCTCCCACCTTGTAAACTTTTAGTTCTAGCTAGACCACATAAATCAGTATGAATTAATTCAAGAGCATTATTGGATTTTTCTGGAATACTTTTAAAAGATGCTCTAACTTATTTTCCAAATTGGCATTCCTTACATACCGGATTGTGAGGCTTAACAATCTTAGGTAAATCTCTAACTACCTTAGTAGTACTGATTTTTACCATGCAATCAAAATTTACGTGACAGAGTCTCTTATGCCATAGCCAACTTTCATCAATATCAAACATGTATTTTCACTATTGTTCAAATGAAAGATGTTACCTCTAGTTTGATTACCGGTTGCAATTTCCAAACCAGTTCTGTTCATAATTTTGCATTTTCCATTCTTGAATTGTAACTGAAATCTTTTTTCAAATAATTGACCAACACTCAAAAGATTATACTTTAAACCTTCAACATAGTAAACATTGTCAGTATTATGCTTACCATCAAGAGATATTGTACCTTTACCTTTGATCAAACAAGCTTTATCATCTCCAAATATTACTAGACCTCCATTATATTCCTGAAAAAGTCAAGAATTTACTTTTATCACTAGTCATATGATGTGAACATCTTGAGTCAATGATCCATTCATCCTTAACTTCAATTTTAGCTGCTAAGGCCTGCTCTACCGGTTTATCTTCTATTATAGCAACAAAGACCCATCCTTTGTCTGTTGGATCCTCATCAGAATCATCAGTGACTCCTTCATCAGCAAGATAACAAGATTTATCTTTATTCTTCTTAAATCTGTATCTCTAATATTCAAGATTAGGCTTGTATGTTCTCCTAGCTTGTTCTCTTAGTCTAGCATGTCTATCAAGGCATATTGAAGCCATATGACCAATCTCATTACAGTTAAAACATTTAAAGGGTGCTTTACCTTCATACTTACTTCCAACTGGACCTTTAGGCATATTCCTTACAAATAGTGCTTCGAGTTCTTCAAGTTCTTCATTTTCTCTCCTGCTTTCTTCAAGTTCTCTTGCATAAAAGGCTTTCCAATCAGACTTGTCAAATGATGGTGCATATGATGTTGATGCCTTGAAAGCTAAATCTATCTTTATAGTAGCAACATGACCAAATTCCTCAATTTCAAAGGCTGAAAGTTTTCCAATTAATGTATCCCTAGTTACTGATGTATTAGGCATTGTTCCCAACTCATTTATAGCAGTAACTTTCATTTTATATACTAGTGAAAATCCTCTTAAAACTTTTGAAACAATTTCATCTTCACTTAAGGTTCCTCCACAACATTTAATACCCAGAACAATTTCATTAACTCTTTCCATCAAAGCAGAAATCTTTTTTGTCTTCTTCCATTTTCATATTTTCATACTTGACCCGAAACCTTTCAATTTTTGCAATTTTGATTGTGGAATGTCCTTCATTCGATGTTTCCAAATCATCCCAAATAGATTTAGTAGTAGACCTATCTGATAATCCCATGATTTGTTGATTTGATAATGCGCTCAAAACTGCTTCTCTTGCTTTGCAATCATTTTCTTCATCTTTAGCTAAGGTAGGTGGATTAGGCTGATTTTGTGTAGGAGCAGTATAGCCATTCTTTGTAACTTCCCAGATGTCCTTTCTAATGCAATTTAGATGTGTCTCCATCCTGATCTTCCATATTCCATAGTTGGTTCCATCAAGCTTAGGATTGTCCTTCCTGAAATAGTTAGAAGACATTGGATCTCCTCAAGCTGTTAAACTTCTACAAAAAAGGACTAGGCTCTGATACCAATTGTTAGGTCCCGGAGACAACTGAGAGGGGGGGGGTGTGAATTAGTTGTCAAATAAATTCAAACCAAAAACAACTTAACCAACTTTAATGCTTAATACCAATAAACTAGTCTTTTATGTCGATAGATAGTTTTATCAGTTAATTGCAATACTGATAAGAATTAATGCATGAAACAGAAAGACAATAACATCCACAACACATAACACCAATATTTGTACGTGGAAACCCCGTAAGGGGAAAAACCATGGTGGGAAACCTTACCCACAATCAGATGATACTACTGCAAATAGTATGTGTAAACAAATGGGGTCTGGACATGCAGAAAGGCCAAGCGCCTAGAGCTCACTACTGAATCACAAATAGGAGTCACACTAACTACAATTGGATGGTTAAATCCAATAAGGATGTACTGATCAAAATAACATCTTTCTATGCTAGATTCAGTACCGGTGTAGTTTTGATTGTCTTCACAAAAACTTTGCTTCACCTTCAAATGATGTCTACATGTATAGCTCTGCTTATTGTCGCATATACCAAATTATTTCTTCCTTTGCATTCCACAGTTGATCTTACAAACAAGATCTTACATTTATATAATAACCTAAGACCAATTTAGTAGGTTGTCTCTAAGGATACTACAATAAATCAATTTACAAATAAAACAATATCCGATGCAATAACTGATTCAATATGTCAGCTTGATTCATTTACAATAATAATAAAACATCTCCATAGCATGTCGTGATGATCTGGAAAAGATAAACCTGTCGGTGTATAACCTGGACATATTTGCCAATAACAGCAAATATGCAAACACGAATATGCTAATGAACAAATCTCCAAGACAAAGTGTCCAAATGATGTCTTTGACATAACCAGGTGTTTTCCATGCCATTTCAAGTGTTGGTGAACATCATATCCTGTCGGTGTACTAGATACCAGTGACTGTGCATAAGTCACATGCTTGCCAGTGAACATTGTCGATTCTCCAAAATGCCAGAGTTGATAAGTGTTAGTAGGTGTTGACATCAATGACAAAACCATACCAAAATACCAACAGAGGTGAGGAGAGTCCCTATAATTCGGACAACAGGGATGATGTTCAGAATAGTGTGGAGGAGGGCAACCCTAGGTCTGAGGATTCTGCCTAGGACATGGAGGATGCGGACACCATTCTGAAGACTGCTAGAAACATCTCTCTGGAAATGTTTAATTTTCAGAAGTGGGTGGTTGATAACATTACCAACATTTAGGAAAAATAGAGAGATTTGGATTTCAAAATTGATAATTTGGTTAAGGATATCAATAATAAAGGAAAAGAGGAAAATGCAGAGGATAATAGTGAAGAAGAGGATGAAAAAGAAATTCTGGATTGGTCAGAAGGTGAGATTATAAACAAATATTTGAAGCACCTGGAAGATGTGGTGAGGACTCTCAAAGATAAGGGCGAGTCTGATAATGATCTGATAAACAATCGGATTGAAAAAACCAAGAGTGCTCTGAGGAAATTCATGGAGCATAGCTTGGTTGTGTTGAAGGTGTCTTCTCAAAACATGAATGCGTTGGTTGCTTGCCTGGAGAAGGATAAGTAGAATAGAGACACTGTGATTATTGATGATGAGTCAACTTCTAGTTCTATTCAACACTCTTCCAGACATAGAACTAGGAAAAATGTAAAAGAGCTGGAGATGAAGACCAAAGGTAATCAATAGGTATAGGAAAGTAAAGACTTGAAAGAGGCAGCAAAAATGACAATGATGCTTGTCAAGGATGTTGAAGAGACCATAAATATTTTCACCTAAAATGCTCTAATTTTGTTTTAGGTGTGCCAGTCTCTCGCTGGCCTTTTGCTGTTCTTTTCTCTAGTTGTTGTCTTTTGTGTTGTTCTTTTGCAACCTTTCTCTCTTAGTTTTGTCCTCTCTAGTTTCTCTATTGCTTTTCTTTTCGATGTGTAAGTGGGTTTTGGGTCCTTTAAAACCTAGTTTTCCTTAATCAAAAACATGATAAAGAAGGAAAAGAAAGAGCAGTATATTACATCAGTAGAACACTTGTTGGCTATGAACTAAATTATACATCAATAGAGAAGACATGTCTAGTAGTTATATTTGCAACTCAGAAGTTACGACATTATATGTTGACTCATTTTGTGAAGCTAATAGCAAAGATAGATCCACTAAAGTATTTGTTGAACAAGTCAACTCTAACAGGCAGATTAGCCAAATGGGCTATGATACTGAGTGAATTTGATATAGAGTATGTTGATTAGAAATCTATCAAAGGATAGGTCATTGCTAATCAATTAGTTGAAGCTCCTTTACAAAATAACATACCATTGCACATTGAATTTCCTGATGCAAACATTCTGACAGTAAGTACAAAATTTTGGGAATTGTACTTTGATGGTTCTTATACACAATATGGATCAAGTGCATGAATTTTATTCATCACACCTCAGGGAATTACAATTCCAAAATCATATAGATTGCGGTTTTCATGCACAAACAATACTGCAAAATATGAAGCATTGACAATTGGGCTCAAAATGGCTATTGAATGGAATATCAAGGTATTACATGTTTATGGTGATTCACAAATTATCATCAACCAAATAAATGATGATTACCAAACTAAGGATGACAAGCTCATGCCTTATAAATAGCTAGTAGAAGAGTTTAAAGAATACTTTACAGAAATATCATTTACTCAAATCCCAAGAAATAAGAATAAAACAATAGATGCAATGGCTACAATAACATCTCTCTTATAGAATTGGGAGAAGCAACAACGTTACCAATTCCTCGTGGAAGATATCATAACCCCTACAATTTAATCCCAACATACCTACATGATTTGTCAAATATCAGGAATCAGTCAATCTTTATACAACCAAACCTATCAGTACTTAAAAGAGAATATCCTTCCTCTTGACCTATCCCGCAATCAAAGAAGAAATTTTATCCGTCAGTCATCCTACTATACTATTATTGCTGATACCTTATATAAGCAAGGTCTAGATGGTACTTTATTGAGATGTCTTGAACAAGAAGAATCTGAGAAAGTTCTTAACGAAGTTCATGTAGGTATTTGTGGCACACACTCAAGTGGATTAACAATGGCTAAGAAACTTCTTCGTATGGGTTACTATTGGCCTACTATGGAGAGAGATTCATTCCCATATGCCAAAAAATGCAAACATTATCAGATCCATGGGAATCTCATTCATGCACCAGCACAAGAATTATATCCTATTGTCAAATCATGGCCATTTTCTCAATGGGGCCTTGTTTTGGTAGGAAAGATAAATCCTTCATCTTCTAATGGACATATGCTCATTCTGACTACTACTAAATATTTCACTAAATGGATTGAAGCAGTACCTCTAACAAAAGTGATAGGAAAACAAATATAATCATTCATCTTGAATTATATAATCTATCACTATGGAGTTCCTATGACCATTATCAGTGACAATGGATGACCATTTAAGAATCAAGATGTGAAGGAACTATGTGAGAAATTTCATATCTAATATAAGTTTTCTACTTCGTATTATCCACAAGGAAATGGTCAAGCTAAGGCATCAAACAAAAATATCTTGAAAATCTTGAAGAAAACATTCAATGAAGCTGGAAAAGACTGGCACATTCAGCTAAATTCTGCTCTTTGGGCATACAAAACGAACATCCGCACACCAAGGGGGACAACTCCATATTGCTTAGTCTATGGATCAAAATCCATATTACCAGTAGAAGTAGAGATACCTTCTCTATGAGTTTCCTTGAAAGGTCATGTACCAGAGGAAGAACAACGAGTCTCTAAACTACAAGAACTTGAACTAATCCAGGAACGTCGCCAAAATGCAACAAATCATTTGAAAGTGTATCAACAGAGAATGGCAAGAAGTTATAATCATGGAGCCAAACCACACATTTTTCAGATTGGAGATATAATTCTAAGGGAGAATCCAAGAAATCAGCAAGATCGAGAAAAGAAGGGTAAATTTGAACCAAATTGACTAGGACCTTTTGTTATAGTAGCAGCATATGGCTCAGGAGCATACAAGTTATCTACACCTGAAGGTGATTGTTTTGATGAACCTATCAATTCCATCCATCTCAAGAAATTCTATGCTTGAGATATAAAGTCCTGGAAAAAATCAATAAAAAGCATATAAAGTCCTAAAGAAATTAGTAAAAATTAGAAATTCAAAAAATCCCTAAAAAGCATAAAACAGTTAAAAGAAATTTAAAAAAAAAAAAAGAAAAGGGAAAAATGCAATAAATTTAGATGGTGAAAACCTAGTAAATAGGTGCTATCTAAAAAGTGAGTTCTTCCATCTATGAGATCGCTTTGCGCACCTATCCACTCCATCCTATTGCATATATCACTTCCATCTATCTTAGCTTATCCATTCCATCTTTCACGTTTATTGCTCTGAACCATTTAGTATGCAGCTTACCAACAAATATCAATTTTTGACATACATATCGTAGTCATTGTCTTAGATTTTATCAGAATCAATCAATCTACATTTGAATCCTGCCATGGTTTGGATCTTGATCAATTCATACATCCATAATAATTTTTTTTGTTTCCATTGGGGGCAAAATCCTAATTCCTTTTGCTAAGGTGATCTTTTGAATCTTTGAAAATCCACAACATTCAAAAAACTTAGAAAAAACAAAAACACTTAGGGTTTGGAAATAGATAACGAGCAACAAAGCAATGAAGATCAAGACATTTAATGACAACAGAATCATGACACTCAGAAAATGAAGAATTAACCAGCAAGTAATAAAGGATTATCAAAGATCATTCATCAAGATTCAGTGTTTATATCTTGATTTTATTGCTAATCATGTACTCTATGCGACTAAAGGATGTCCATGACTAGAGAAGCTATGATGGGGCATGATTATTTTCTTTGATTGTTGTCTATGGTTTATCTCTTATTAAGTACTTGTCTAAGGATATGATTAACAAAAGATCAAGGAGGACATTCCGAGTCATGCATGAAAGGAGATAATCCTTGTCTGTTCTGCAAGAAATACTTAGGTCAACTTGATTAATTATATCAAGTTTCTTGTATTAAACTTGCTATATCAAAATCCATGTAAGAAATACTCAGGTCATCTTGGATCATTATGTCAAGTTGCTTGTATTCTCTTACAACATTTTAAAGCTCAATGCTGAAATCAAGCATTGTTACAAGATATCATATGAAGAATGGTAGTATCATTTTTAGTTAGATCATTTTAGATTAGCTCATTATTTGTTTGTATTATAAACATTGAATGTCAGTTACATTATAAGCATTTCATTTCATTCAAAGATCAATGGTCATGAATAAAGATTGAGTATACTTGGACAAACAAAACAAAAAACAATTTGCATTTGATCATTATAGGTCATTATTTTTAGAATCATTTTAATCATTATCTATTTCATTTAGTTGCATTTAAATCATTGCATTAGTTTGCATTCAATTAAGTGTATTTCATTAATCATGTAGTGTATCATCATTATTTTCATTATCATTAAAGATTCATTAAGATCATTTAGTTACATCTTTTCACTTAGATTCATAATCATTATAAGCATTACATATAAAAAAATCAAAAACATTTGAAAAACATATTGCATAATCATTCATTTGCATTCCCATATAGATCATTGCATTTGCTTCATTTAAGTTAGAAATCATTTTTCAGTTGTATCCAAGGTCATCAAAATAAAAAAAATCAACAACATTTATCATTTCATCATATAAAACATCATCGTAATAAAGAAAAAAGATCATAAAATCATCCATCTAATCACTGCATCCATATAATCAATGCATATAGATCATCATAAAATATAGTAACATGCATAATAAACATCATCATCATATAGAGTCCATGTCTGCATATAGATCATCATAAAACAATAAAAGTCCAAGTATACAATGATATCAAATCAAAAGTACAAATGCCTCATCAATACAAAGTCAAGTCAAGGCTGTCCTGTACCACTACCACTTGACTTTGTCTGTCTCTGTGGCTGTGGGTGAGAAGATCCTCTAGATTCCTATCTCCCATGATCACCACTCCTCTAAGGAGGTCCCATGACTCCACCGCTACTAGTATCGATCCTCATAGTGGTATGATAACTACCTGCTCTCTAGCTGTTTGCGACTAAATCCTCATATAGTCATCACCAATGGGAAGTCTCCTTCTCAGCTGAACTAGTGCTCTAACAGTATCAACTGAGAGAGTGCCCAATCCAACCTATTGAATGTGATCAAGAAGGCCCTCACTGTCATGTTGTCTCCTAACAACTATGTCTCTCTCTGTCATGAGTGTTTGTACCTACTCTCTAAACTGATCTATCTGTGCTCTGAGACTATCAATAGTCTCCTACTCTAGCACATGAACCCCAATACCCTCATCTCTGCCTCCCTACCCACCTGCTAGAATCTCAGTCCAATTAGCTCTCAGAAACTTGTCACCTAATGAGTGGAACATGATCCTCCAGATCCTCATCCTCTCCACCATGCGTTGCAATAACCCTAGGGTCTAGCTAAATCTGCACAAAATCAATGCCTCTCCCGCAACCCCCATCCAGTCCAGTCATCCTACCTCCTCCTCTCAATGGAAACCCTCTCAGTGATCTCATCCATGCCTCACCATTATCCCTCCCAATCCATCCAACCTCTCTCCCACCCATAGGAAGTAGTCTCCCAATCTTGCCAACTGGTCCAAATGCTCCTCCATGGACTCTCAATCGACCTCCTCTCCATTCGGGTCTCCTACCACCACCACCTCCATCTCCTCCCTCATCTCCATCCCCTTCAACCTCTGAAGTGGCTCTAAGCTCTCATCTCCATCTCTATCTCTTGATAATGGGATCATCTAAACCATCATCCTCATCTCCTAAGCTAGGAGGAGGATCTATTAGATTGGTAATACGAGGAAACGGGTATGCCAATATGTACTGAGCATAATTTGTAGTAACTCCAATATCAAGAATGTGAAATCTCATGTCATAAGCTACCCTAGGAGTAGCCAGAAAATATGCACGTGCCAACTCAAATGACAAAGGTCCCCAATCTTTCCTATCTCTGTACCATCTTGAATATATCATGAGACTAGTAGGCACAGGCTGAATGATACCAAACTGTCTCAAAATGTGACTAATCAGCTGTCTCTCAATAATGAATGCAGTCCAACCAATGAGTTATCTACTCTGCATAATAAATGGTAATGTTTGAGTATCATCCAACCATCGCTCACAATCGATATAAGGTCTCCAAATAACACTTTTTAGTGAATCAAGAACCCAATGCCAATACTCCACCTTATCCAGCTTATCCTGAGTAAGGATACCTACATACAGATAAACATATGGTTGTCTCTCACCACAAACTCTTTGATGAATAGGATGAGTAATAGCAATGTGCTCCCAGCACCAGATCTGCAAAAGTGTGCATTCTGTCGACAAACTAGCATCCTCATCAAAAACAACCTGATGAAGATCATGATACAAATGAGAAAGCATGCAAACACCCCACGCATATCAAGTCCGATAATGCATCATGCTCTGAAGAATTTCAACCCAACCAACAACAAAACCTTGAGATCTCTTATCTAGATAGATGAATCCCCCAATCAAACCTACAAGAATCATAGGGAGAGTCTCATAATACATAATCATAGCCTCCCATCGGATCTCTCCTCTCCTAATGCTCTTATCACCAAATATGGCTTTGCACGCCTCTGTCCCTCCACAATCCTGAAAATCATACTAAACTAACTCACTGGTCACTGGGATGTGGAGAATCCTGTAGACATCCTCAAGCATCACACTAATCTCACCCATGGGCAAGTGGAAAGTGTTTTGAACACTATGCCATCTCTCAGCTAATGCTGTCAACAATCCCCTATTATGGGTAATATCAGGAATGTATAACAAGTGACATAATCTGTAGGCATCTATAAGTCTCACCTCTGCCTATGTAAGCTCTGGCACTAAGTGCTGCATCATTAGAAATTTCTCCCGACACTAGAGAACATCAACTTTCTCCTGTTTACCAAGAGAATTCAATCATCAATCATCTATCTATCAAATCAAAGAGATCGCTAATCACTAACATCAACAATTGATCAATCTTTTCAAATGAAGCAAATCAGGCTATCAAATCAATTTAAACCTATCAATCATAGTTTTCTATCAATCACTGAGTTCAATCAAACTCTGTTATGCTCTTCATCAGAAACTAAATCAGTTTCTTAGAGCTACTCTATCCAATCAAATCCAATCGATCAATCATTTATCCTATCAATCAACATTATCAAATCAAACAATCAAGTACCTATTCATCACAATTGCACATGAAAATGCCTAAATCTAATCATCAAAGTGATTTTTTACTATGAAATACATCAAACAAATTCATCAAAAGCAAAAGCACTAATCCTTTTAACAAAAGCACTATTCTATTAAACGCAGGTGCTAAATCATACATATGCGTGAACCTTTTTAACAAAAGTGCTAAACCTTCGAGCATATGCGTGAAATGAACAAAAGTGTTGTTTTCAGCAGCACAAGTGCAAACACTCAAAGCAAAAGTGTTTACCAAGAAAAAGCGATACCATACATCACACATGCACTACCCTAATGAGAATATGTGCTAAACTTATCAAATGCGCTAACTTTACATGCAAAAGCACTAAAAAAGAAAACAAAAATGCTAAACATAATTGCTGAAAAATTAAAAAATTGAAAATAACCAAAAACGTGCTAAAAAAAAATGAAAAATCGTATGACAAGTTACAAACAAGTTCGCGATAATATACATACCGGATACCTAACCTTGACCTTAACTCCCAAGTTAACTCTCAGGTCATGTCAAGTATTTAATGCTTATTCCCTCACCTCTCAACCTATCTCACATTGACACTTGTCATCCTGGGATTGGGTTGAAAGCCTTAAGGATTGAATATCATTCAATCCTGACCCTTATTGAGATTACTCAATCTCAACCATCCATTGCTCCATTTTACCTATAAATAGAGCTCACATTCCTCATTTTCAAATCCTCAAGCATTTAGCATTCATAGTCATAATCCTAAAAACTTGTATGCATTTAAGCTATAGTGAATTCTAGAGAGCATTTTAGCATAATCAACTCATATAATTGTTATTTTGGCCTAAAATAAATCATTTTAGCATTATAACATCTAATATTAGCTTTTATCTACATTTTTATAGCATTTAGAGTAATCATCTACAATCTTGAACCTCCATAAGCATCCATGGTGCAAAAAGCTGCTGAGAGCTACACTAATTTGGAACTTGGAGAGGAGAGGAAAAAAGGAGAAGGAGCTAAGAACATGTTAAGAGGCATTTGGAGATGCCTTCTTATATTTGTTTCATTTGTTAAATATGTTAGCATGATCTTAGTATCTCTTTTGATATGCCTGCTTAGGTTAATCTTTGGTTGAATAACACTAACATTAATCACATTTCTTGTTGTTTTTGTATGTTATAATACCACAGGTTTTTAATCTAACTTGTCAGTTTTGCAGAGAATCATTTGGTGAACCTAAGGTGAATCGAAGCACCCAAAAACAATTCTTTAAAAAAACAAACTAACATGTTTGAATGTTGAACTTGACACACAGGTCGCGCTTTAGTGCTTTTGATCGCGTTTTAGCGCTATTGCAACTTGTTATTCTAGTGCTAGTGTCTTTATAATAGTGCTATTGTCTCAAGTTTGGCGCTATTGACCTTCATTTAGCACTTTTGTGTTTGTTTTAGCGCTTTTGCGCTTGTTCTAGCACATTTGTATTTACTGTCAAGTTTTTCTTTCAGCACTTTTGTCTCTGTAATAACCTGTTTTTGGTTAAATAGCGCTTCTATTTTCACATAGACTAGCGCTATTGTAACAGAACATTGTAAGGAAGACCTTGTAACCGAAAAAATATTTTTTTTAAGGTTTGTGGAAGCCCTCCCTATGCATGGATTTTACTAACTATTCACTTTTTGTGCGGGTCTAAAAACTAACTTTGTTAAAAATCAAAAATTTGTTTTTGGTGCTTTAAAATTGAACAAAAACAAACTTTATTTTCCTAGCAAGTTAGGATCATTTGTTTTTGGTGTTTTAAAATCGAACAAAACAAACTTTGTTTCTTGCAAGTTAGGCTTTATTGTTCATTTGGTTCTTAAAATCAACAAAACAAATTTATTTCTTGCATCAAACTTAAGCAAAAACTCACAATCCACACTTCCATTTTGGTGCAAATAAAATTCACAATCAACTTGTCTCATTCTTTTTACAAAACGATTTTACTTCATATATATGTGTTTTTCATTAAGTTAACCAGGATTTCAAAGTTTTAGTTTACTTAAACATATTGCCTTTGAAGTTAAAAAGAACATCATGGTTGTTGGAGCAACATCTCCAATTAGATAGAAAATCATTGCAATGACAAGTTAAAAAGAACAAGTGCTTTTTGTGATTGGCACACTTGTGCAAAAAGTTGGTCGAGTGGTCCTACTTCTAACACACACTTTCCTCTTCCTTGGCTTTCGTGGTCCTAGGTGCAAGAGAAAAGTGTTAGTAACACTCAAAGTTTTATCTTTTTAAGAGAGGCCTGTCAAGAGACATATCACTCTTGGGAATGACCTCATGCGGTAAATCCTTCGAGGCGCTATAGAAATCAGGTGAGAATGAAAGTTGTAGCCTTGGGTATAGTTGTTCCTATAGTGTAACTTGCCAAAAGGACAAATGGACCCCACCACAAGTTACAAGGCTCTTAAGTGAGTCACTGTAGAATGAACTTATGTCCAAAGACATTGAAAATGACTAAACACCTTTGAGTAGTAGCTCACCCATTCTATTGGTTAAGGATATTTGTGATATAATTCAATGCAAGAGCATAGATGGTTTTGCTCCCAAGATACTCACCATACATATTTCCTTGAGTAGAAAGATAGCTTTTTTAAAAGTCACTTGTGGCTTGATGAAAGTGGTGACTCCCCCATCATAGGGATCATCTATTTGTTATGCTCGTGCAAGACTTAGTATATCACATCCTTACCTGCCACGATGGGATTCATAAGGTATGTAGTACCAAAGTCGAAGAAATATCAAGATGTAGGCTGAATTTATCGCAACTGGCCATTTGACCTTAGGGATAAAGAGTGTTTGAAGTGTTTTCATTTTGAGTCAAGACCAGTGCAAATTGAGTCGACTTTAGGCTTTGGAAAAACACCTAAAATACATTTAAAGGAAAGGGTCATAAAAAGTCCAAGGATTGGGTTGATCTAGACCCATACTCATTTGTGCCTTTAAGGCAACATTCTTGTGTTTGTGTGCTTGATTTGTTTTCTTGTCAAAGAAACATCATAAAATCAAAAAATCAAAAAAAGTATTCATCCAACCAAACATTTTTCAAAAACGATAAAAAACAAAGAGAAGAGTATCAAACTTTATGACCATTCTTCACATCTTGAGAAAGAAGAATCTTCATCAACACATCGAATTGAAAAGAAGACCATTGAGCTCAAAGACTTTGATCAAAAGGAGGAAATTCTTCTATCTAAATAGACAAATCTTTGTCTCTCATAGAGCCTTTCTACGTCACATGGGTCTATACCTTCAAGGCAATCCAAATGAATTTGATTCAGAGTCATTAAATCACAGAGATTTTATGCAATATAGAGCTTTGAGTTATCACAAAAACCAAGGAGGAAAGATCAATCCCAACTTCTTCCCAGACATTTGTATCACATACAACATAGCTCGAGAAATGCCACCAATGCTCAAAAGGGAAGAGGTAGAATTTGTTCCATTTGTGACACAAAGCTTTTATTGAAGTTAAAACATTTCATCCATTGTCTCATTCACACATCATCTCATTCATTTTCAACTCTCAAAACATTAAAGAGGTTCTTGTCCTAAGTTTTCTTTTAAATATTGTTTGAAACAAACACAAAACATCACCTTTTAGATTGTTTCTACATCTAGGATAAGTTCATTCTAAGAGACATATCTACGTAGGTTAAAAACTAGTTTATGAGTGAATCCTCTCATTACTAGGTAGTTACGTCTGTAATACATCTCAGATTTCTCTACACCTTATCACATCAAACCTTATCAAACACAACAAGCAATTCAAAGAAGAAAAATTTGGTAATATCTACCTTTAAGTGCTAGAGATCCACATGCAAAACAACACACCAAGCATCAATATTTCATTTCATCGACAACTCATCATCATTTTCATCCAACTTCAACAAAAACTCATAAACAAAATGGCTCATACCCGATCACAGTCAAGGCAACGAGAAATAGAAATTGAATAAGAAGAGGAGGAAAATATCAATGAATTTCAAGAAGCACTTGGAGGAAATGTGAATGATGAAAACCCAAGTACTCCTACTCCTGCAACAATAGAAAGAGTTCAACACAACCCTCTCTTTAATAGACTTTTTGACAAAATACTCAGGAGCAATGCGGATGCTCACTTTTTAAAGCTTGCTCAAGAAGGAGCCAAACTCCCCTCTAACTTTGATCTTGCACAACTAAGACAAGCATCAAAATGACAAAGTCACCATGAAGAAGAAAGAGGTAGAGATCACATCAGATATAACATTCCTCAAGGTAACCCACCACCTCCTCCTCCTCTGAATGACATAGAGATGTTGCGGCAACAAGTTGAAAATCTTACCCAACAACTTCATAGTGGTGTCAACACTAATCAATTTTCACTCAATGACATTTGTCCTTATCCCTTTGATAGGAATCTTTATATGCCACCTTTTCCATGAGGGTTCGAAACACCCAAGTTTGAAAAGTATAGAGGAAAAGGAGATCCTCGTGATCATGTCAAAGAATTCCATTCACCTTGCCTCGAAGTGACATACGAAGATACATACCTAATGCGCATTTTTCCCCAAAGCTTGGGAGGAACAACCACATCATGGTTTTCCCGACTACCAGGTGGCATTAGGACCTTTGAAGAGCTTGTTCAGAAGTTCTTGGCACATTACTCTCATAACATTGAATGTGATATCACCATGATGTAACACTAAACAAAAATCAGGTGAACTATTCTCAGTATTCTTGCAACGATGGCGTCAAATGTCTAGTAGACATTCTCTTCAGTTACCTAAACAAGAACTAGTGGAAATATTTATTTCCAACTTAAACAAGGAAATGGAATTTCACTTGGATGTCAAAGACACAAATTCTTTCAATGACATGATCACAAAAGGTTTAAAATGTGAGTGGGCTCTCATCAAGAAAGGACTTATCAAAATCTATAATGAGCCAAAGGATGGTCCTCACCCAGGCTTCAATAGTGACAAACCAAGCTTCTAGAACAAAAACAAAAATGTTGTCAACGACGGGGTTGTGGATGCAAGAACTATCAAAAGTGCGCAACCTATAGTTTGATTTGCAAGACAAAATCCCCCACCTCATACTAACATAGTTGCTCCTCCAAATCAAGGCCACATTACATCTCACGATGAACCCAAACCTCATAAAAAAAAACAAAAGTGAACATACACTCCCTTAGGGGAACCCATCAAAATAGTATTACGACAACTGGTTTCTCAAAATCTGGTAACACTACCCAAAACATCAAACTATGAACCTCAAGTCAAACCTACATGGTGGAGGGATACTGAACATTGTGATTTCCATCAAGAGAGAGGACACAAGACAAGCAATTGTTAGAGATTGAAAGATCTTATTTAGGATCTTACTGACCGAGGTGAAATCAAAATTGAAGGACATGACCCAAAGACAACAAATAATGATCATCTTATGTTTAAAAATCTACTTCCATCACCAGATCAAAGGGGTCCTTCTACTTCAAGGAGAAACACAGATACCACCAATTATATGCAAGCCACATATAATTATACTGTGAATCACCTATATGATACCAGTGAACAAATTGCAACTATAACCATAAAAAATCCCAGCTCCACTTGCAATGTTGTTACACGTCACAGCAAGATTACCATAAAGCAGCTCCACAAGGCACCCCATCTATCCCAAATTAGTATAATGTTGTGGAACAATTAGACAAAACACCCGCACTGATATCTATCTTAGAGCTATTACGCCTATCTCCATCCCATAAAACAATCTTGGATCAAGCTCTCCAAGAGGCGTCAATCCCTGCAAACCTAAATACAGATCAATTCCAAGCCATGGTTGGAAGTCTAAATTCATCACCTTGTTTCACTTTTTCTGAAACTGAGAACTCTTCCTTCCAACAACCTCATAACGCTTTGCTACACATTGAAGGATTTATCAACCAGCATAGGATCAAACGAGTGTTGATCGATAATGGAGCAGACCTGTATATTTGCACATTATAGTTGGTCATAGCTTTGGGATATGCAATAAAATCAATGGATCCCCGCAAGAAGATCACAATCAAAGCCTATGACGATGCAGAGCGTTCATCCAAAGGAGTTGTGGTACTACCCATCCGAGTGGGCCCTGTGGTGAAGCACATTATCTGTCAAGTTCTGGACCTTCCTCTGCCATTCAATCTATTGTTAGGAAGACCTTGGATACATGCCATGCAAGTTGTTCCATCCACCTACCATCAATGTATCAAGTTCCCACATAATGGTGTAGAGATCACAATCCTAGGCGATGCAAACCCCTTTGCATATTGTCATAGTATAAGTCATCAACCAGAGATTACCGTTCCCAACAATAGAGAATCCATCTCCTCCACATCATACATAAGTTCAGCTTCTCTTGCCAGTTCAAACACCACTATACCTAAGCAAGAAAAGCTCAAGATGAAAGTAGCAGAGGAAGGCCTGGGAGAATACAATTTAAGTCAACTCTTTTGTGTGGGACAAATGCCTACTTCTCCTAGAACACATGGAAAACCTCAGTGATTATTTCAAACACCAATGATCATGCCAACATGTACTTTGATGCCTTTCATCCTGGGAAAGAGTCAAGAAGAAGAAACCAAAGATGAGGACTTAGCAGAATGGATCTATAAAGATCCCATCACCACCGATATGCTACAAGCTAAGCTTCCCACAGATTAGTATGGCAAAGGCCTCCTCATTCTACAAAGAATGGGTTATAATGGTTAGAGTGCTTTGGGACCTTGCAAACAAGGAAGACATGAACCACTGCTGCCAGAATTAAAGCCCAAGGATAATACAGGCCTAGGCTTTCAAAAGGAGATCCTTCCTAAGCTTAGATTCAAAGGAAAACCCAGCAAACCACTATATCAGCCTATTGCAAAGAGGACACCTTTTATTATAAAAGCAACATCAAACACCATCGCAACTGCCCCACTGAGGCTAAAAATCCCAACACAACCACCTGCAATACCCATCATCCCACTAATCAAACTAGTGATCCCATCAACAACAACAATAACATCAATAGCACCATTAGCAGCAGCAACTGTATCAGAACCCACAGTAGTATCTACAACATCAGCAATTCTAGCAGAAGCAGTAGAGTCAACACTACCGATACTCCTCGTATCGGATTCATTGATCCCCATCATCCTTCTTGCAACACCGATAATTTCATCTACAAAGGTACATCAACCGATCACACCTGCAATGTTTAACACAAAGGACATCCCAGTATGGTATAGTAATCGAATACTGGAAAGTGACTCAGAGATTGACTCACATGAATGGGAATTTGATTCCATCTAGCTTAATACTTCAGATGAGGAAGACACATCACTACCTCCACCACTTTTCCACTCCCTATTACCCACAAGGCAATGGTCAGGCTAAAGCCTCAAACAAGAACATATTGAGAATCCTAAAGAAGACAATCAATGATGTTGGCCGTGACTGGCATGTTCAATTAAATCTAGCACTATGGGCATATCGAACTAGCATTCAAACCCCTATAGGCGCAACTCCCTACTCACTAGTCTATGGCGCATAGGCTATCTTACCTATTGAAGTCGAGATACTATCACTATGGGTTTCCTTGCACAATCTCATCGATGATGAAGCATATAGAGTATCTCATGTTCAGGACTTAGAGCTACTTGATGAGAAACTACAAGCTGCATACAACCACCTCAAAGCCTATCAGCAATGCATGAGCAGAAGCTATAATCATCGGGTTAGACCTCTTACATTTGAGGTAAGTGATCTTGTTCTTCGAGAAAATCCTCGTAACCAACCCAACCAGGAACATCAGGGAAAGTTTGAATGAAATTGGCTGGGTCCATATGTTGTCACTACTATATTTGGGTCTAGGGAAAATCAGTTGGATACTTTAGAAGGAGAACCACTAGTAGATCTGATCAACAACATGCACCTCAAAAGGTTTTATACATAAGTTGCACAGAGCGTCAGGCTCCCATATATATCGACAAAAATACCAAAAACATCCAGATAAATGGCCTGAGGAAACATACAAAAAACATAAAAATAAGTAAAGAAAAAATCATGCATCCAAACGGTGAACAACCACTCCGGTGGCACCTTGGGTAAGTGCGATGGTGAAAACTTGGCAAAGAGGTGCCACTCGTAAAGACTATGACTCCATTGTCTTTCAGACTTGTTGCGATCACATCCACTACATACACACATCCATCTGTCCAAACCATGGCTTGTTATTAATCTACAATCAAGAAAGTACTTCATATGCCTTGCATCCTGCTTTTTCATAGTCATGTTTAAACTGGGGGCAATGCCCTTAATCTAGTTTGATGGAAGTGGATTATACATTATTCTTATGATTTTTTGGGTTCTACATTCAAAACTATCTCACAAAATCCAAAAACATTCAAAACTATCCCGCAAAATCCAAAAACATTCAAAACTGTCTCTCCAAATACCAAAAACATTCAAAAATATCTCATAAAATCCAAAACATCGGAAAACATCAAAAATCACACAAAAACATGGCAACACATTGTATATACTCATCTGAGTAGATACCACACAAGCATTTAAAAATACTCGCACGATGATCACTTCTCCAAATTGACCAAACAATCAACATCAACAATCAAACTATCTTCAACAAGGATGCATCCTTCCTTACCAAAACACAGACAAAATGACATTTTCTTTGATAAGAAAATTCTGTGTTAAGCTATCAAATCCTTGGTTGATTTGTGGATTATCTATATCAGGATCTTATAGCATTGTTTGTGTATCTTTGGCGCATTATTCTGATGAAGTTCTGGGGCATGTACTAATGGTGTCTACGTGGGAAGTTCACTAAGCTATGTGATCTTATGCAAAATGTAGTCATAGATCACTACGGATTGCTGACTACAATGTATACCTCGACCATAGGACCATGAACCATTACCAAGGATCCATATTCTGTATTCTTTATGTATATACTATTTTGTTTGCAAGAACAATGCTCCTTCTTTGGTTCCTCCTCATCCAATTTGGATAAAGGTTTTTTTTGTCTCTTATTAAGGTGTGAACTTGTCTCAGGATATGATCAACCCAAGATCAAGGAGGACGATCCAAGTCATGCATGAACGAAGATGATCCTTGTCTGTTCCACAAGTAATACTCTGGTCAACTTGACCCATTATATCAAGTTGTTTGTATTAACTTGCTATATCAAATCCATGTAAGAAATACTCTAGCCATCTTGAATCATTATGTCAAGATGCTTGTATTTTCTTACAACATTTTAAAGCTCAATGATGAAAAATAAAGCACTATGGATCATCATTTCATCTCATCTATTTATATTGCATTCCATTGCATACCGTCCATCCATTTACTCATTTATTTTCATAATTTTGCATGAAAGTGTGAACAAAGTTAAAATGAGCAGTTTTGAGATAATTGAGCTGGTCTTCGATACAATCGCGACCGAGTACTCTAATACATCATCAGTACATCATGAAAAGTATAACCAACCTTGTATTCATCTATCATAATCATATTATCATCATCATTACATTTAGTTGCATTTTGCATCAAGAACATTTCATATCATTTTAGTTGTTTAAAATGCATATAGTTCATTATCATATATTAACATTAGTTTTCTTATATCATTTCATCATTGCATAATGTTTAGATTCATTCATATAAACCAATTGTCCTTGATTGTATTAACCATTTACTATGCATTCATTTAGTGTCAGTTATTAATCATCATTTTATCATCCTTTATTATCCTTTATCATTTATCATTGCATACATTCATTTATCTATTCATTAGTTAAAAAGTGCATTCATTCATCCATTATTAAGTGTCTTATTATGCTCATTTTAGGATTCATTTGCATTGCATTCATTATCCTTTTTTTTAATTGCATTAAGGTGCAGTTATTAAAACCATAAGTTGCATTATCATCACATTATCATTTTACTTAATCATATTTAGGCATTTAGAATCATAAAACCATTTGTCTCAAACATTGGTTCATTCCATTTTATATATACATTATATGTATGCATTCATTTAGAAATCATCATATAAACATTTGTACTTTACATTTGTTTATCCATATTATATTAATCTAAAAACCATCTAGATGCATTTACATACATAGAATCATTCATTCAAAACATTGCATTAACATCATTGCATATCATTATCTCATCACTATATCAACATGAAACACAAGATCCTATCCATGTCATCATAAGCATACATCATCATCATAGAATTACATACATAAAGCATTACATCAAAACAAAACATGCACACATGTATAAACCTACATTCATATGTTAGTATCCAACATCATAAATCATCATAAAACATGCATATAGGAATCATCTCATAAATGCATACATATACACGTATCCATCTAAGCATAAACTCATAAAATCACCATCCTACATAACATCCATACATATCAAAATGCGTATCATCAAAATATGGGATCTCCTCATATATATCATCTCATGTATCAAAGTATAATGAAGTCTACAAAATTGGCTACCAAGAGCCATCCAAGACATAGTCCAAAATAACAATATAAATACATATATGCAAAATGCTCTCTCAGATGCCACTCTGACCAGATGTTGCACCACCATCACCACCTCCTTCCCCACTAGTCCCTACACCATCTGATCTATCTCTCTGTGGAGGCCCCATCAAACTCCCACTAGCTCTTGCACCACCTGACACCTCTCTCTGTCATGGACCCACCACACCCCCACTGCTCTGCATCCTCTGAGACCGCTCTGACCTGGTCTGCCACATCTATGTATAGCTCAGTGCTCACCGACTAGCTGGCACTACCTGCTCATATAATCCCCACCAATACTCTATCTCAGCCCATGCCCGTCCAAACTGTCTCATCACCTCCCCAGTAGGACCTTGTACTCCTACTCCAACCCGGACTCTCTCATGTAGCTCCGCTAATCTCTCCACTACACTATCCCTCTCCTACAACACTATAGATAGCTTTGACTCTCGTGCAAATAGCTGCACATCTCTCACTGCAACCTTCACCTCCAGATCCTCCACTCGTGTCTCGACTGCTATCAGTCGAGTCTACAAATGTGCTAGCATATGATCCCAAAAATCACCACCCCCTGTCACTCCCTCTCCTGTCTCCATAGGTGCCTCTCCAGTGGCTCCCTCCCCTCTATGCATCGGTATTTCCCTCTCCATACCTCGACCACCTAATCTGACTCCTCCCAACACCAATGGTCCCTATGATATCCGCAGTGGCAATCTGCCTCTCCCTCTCTGCTGGACCCGACCACCTAAGCCACCTCCTCCACCATCTCCTCCTCTACCACCTCCACCATCTCCTCCTCCTCCGTCACCACCATCCCCCCTCCCTTGTCCACCTATCCTCGGTCCTCAACCTCCTCCCCTCCTCCGTCTCCATCTCCTCTCCTCCTCAAAATCAGGAATTGGCTCTCTTGGATCTGATATCCACGGAATCAGATGAGCTACCATATAGTGCATATACTCCTCTGATACCCTTGCATCTACCATCCTTGGCCGTATATCCCATGGGCATGCCTGAAGCATCCAGAACTCTGCCAATGCCTGATCATTAGGAAGTACTGGCCCCCATGCATATCTCTCTTGGACCACTTTGGCGTACTCTCCTGATCCCCTCGGCAATCCCTGCTGCCGTCCAAAGTACCTCATCACCCTGCCCGACACCTATCTCTCTACATCATAGCATGTCTGCCCAATGAGAAATCGGGTCATGAATACATATGGCATCACCTCTGCATCATCCTCCCAGGGCTCGCACTCAATGTAGGGTCTCCAAATCACTGCATCCATGTCATCTAATGCCCACCGCCACCACTCTAACTTCCCCAGGTGGGGCTGACTCATCATACCGTTGTACTTGAACATATAGGGTTGATCAACTACCTGAAATCTCAAACTCACTGGTTGAGTCACTAGTAAGTGCTCCCATGCCCAAATGTGCAGCAACGTCACTCCCACTGCCAAGGAGCCTCTCCCGCGGTACACTACCTCATGCAGCTCCTGATACATGTGCGCTAACATGCACGATCCCCAGGCAAATAAGGTCCCCTCTATCATCATCTTCTCTATAACCTGCCCCCACCCAACGGCTAGACCATGCAATTCCCTATCAGGACACAATAGCCCTCTCACGATCCCAGACAAAACTACTAGTAATGGCTCATACAATATCGCAAAATCCTCCTAGGCTATGGAGCCGTCATCAATGTACACGTCCTCATCGAAGAATCTCTGCACCGCTAGAGTCCCCCATGACTTATCATAAGTGACCAACTCACCCCGAATGGGAATATGCTGGATGCACCACACATCCTCCAATGTCACCGTCATCTCCCCCTGTGCTAAGTGAAACATGCAGGTCTCACTGTGCCAAGGCTGTAATCAAACTGTGATTCATCTGAATCATGGGCATATGCATCACATCATACAACCCAGTCCCTATAAGACAATCAATCTCAGCCTCTATCAGTCGATCACGTAACCCCTATGTAGCCGGATGCCTCTCGCACAACTATAAGATGCGTAGATCCTCCTACACATGGGCATCAATCAATCATCATCAGTTGTTTTATTTTCAAACTTTCTTAAGTTTAAACCTAGACTATCAATGGATACTTTGATCAAGTATCTTCAGGTCTCAACAAGTAAGCAATCATGGCACACCTAGACTTCAACAGACATATATCCTAATGACCTAAGTCTCATAAGGGCTGCTATGGTTCAAAACAACTTTCACTTCACATCCCTATCCATCCATCATTGGCATCGAGAGATTTTTGTTCACACAAACTAGGGCATCTATTTTCCTCAACAAAAGCGCTATCTTGCAAACAATAGTGCTACTTTCTACACAATAGCACTAAACCCCTAACAAAAGTGTTTAATAAACCCTACAAAAGCAATCAAATTGCAAAAGAGCTACAAAAACTATGTAAAAGTGCTACTTAACATCAAAACTACTCAATTGACCCCTCAAAAGTGCTAAAAACACAATAGCGCTCAAACATTTATACAATAGCACTCATCTTTTCAAAAGTGCTCAAACAACAGCACAATAGCGCCATTGCAGCACAAAAGTGCTAATTCATTGGAGAACAACACCAAAACATAGTTTTAGCGCTATTGTCTCGACTCAACTTGGACTCAGCAAAAAACATGTCAAAAATGCATAAAATTCAAATTTTCAAATTTGCGTACCGCTGGTCCGTAGTCCTCTGGCCGCTAGAATCGATGAAATCGCTTGAAACAGTGCTCTGCTACTGGTACCAACATCTTGACTGTTGCTCGCTCCTCCAAAATGTCAATCTCAAAGCTCTGAACTCACTATGGTTGCGGTAACAAATGACCCTGTTTTCACCCCTTTCTCCCCATATAAACCCTTCGCCATCACCGTAACTTTCCCCCGCTCACCGCCGTGGTCCCTGTGAATTTCCTGAGCCTCCCATTTCTCCATTTTATCTTCAATTCTTCTATTTTTCACCCGTATTGCTAAAATCTTCTCTTTTATCACCCTGCCAATTTTCATTCTTTTTCGAGAGATCGCCCGATTTTTTGAAATTTTTTGGCCCATCTCTCAAGGGGGCATACCACCTATTAAATTAACATTTTATGGGGCATTTCTTCACACCTATTTTTCTTTCTTTGAAACGACACAATAAACCACACCGTCTCAAAGAGGGGCAAATGTAGTCACATAAATCTATCCAATTTAATTAAATAAATATTTCCTATTTATTTGATTAAAAATCCACTAGCCATCAGTTAATTAAATTAACATTTAATTAATTCATCTTCAAACATTCTCCTATTAATTAAATAAATTATTCAATTTATTTTAATTCATTCATTATACCAAATTCACAATCAATTAAATGAATAAATCATATTTATTTCATTTAATCCCCTATTCCTCTTTTAAATAAATTAAATAAAACATTTATTTAAATCATAAATCCCCCCCACTTGCATTTTCCTACAAATGCAACTTGCACACATTTATTGAAATAAATTAGTTTATTTTAAATAAAAATCCTATTTTCCCTCACCCACCAAATCCACTTGCATTCCTAAACCCCCTTCTAGATTCTTCTAACCCTTTCCTAATTAACCTAATTCATCCCCTAATTATCGTCACATTTCTAAGCAACTTGGAGTCACTTCTCAAAGACTTCAAAGTCTTTGAAAAGCATTTAATGCTTTGTGTGTTCAACAATTTAACCTTTAAAGTCTTCCAAAACCACTAATGGCTCTTACATGACCATTTATGACTCTTACATAACTATTTATGGTTATTTCAACTTGCACTCATGTGTCTCCTCAAGCATTTATTGCTCTGACCATGGTTATCCCTTTTGCCTTTGCACAAGAGTTTATCCATTGGATAAAAGCTTTATTCTTTGCGTAAAGAATTTATCCATTCAACCTAACCTTGACCTTAACTCCCAAGTTAACTCTCAGGTCATATCAAGCATTTAATGCTTATTCCCTCTCCTCTCAACCTATCTCACATTGACACTTGTCATCTTGGGATTGGGTTGAAAGCCTTCAAAAGGATTGAATATTCAATCCTGACCCTTGTTGAGATTACTCAATCTCAACCATCCATTGCTCCATTTTACCTATAAATAGAGCTCACATTCCTCATTTTCAAATCCTCAAGCATTTAGCATTCATAGTCATAATCCTGAAAACTTGTATGCATTTAAGCTATAGTGAATTATAGAGAGCATTTTAGCATAATCAACTCATATAATTATTATTTTGGCCTAAAATAAAACATTTTAGCATTATAACATCTAATATTAGCTTTTATCTACATCTGCATAGCATTTAGAGTAATCATCTACAATCTTGAACCTCCATAAGCACCCATAGTGCAAAAAACTACTGAGAGCTACACTAATTTGGAACTTGGAGAGGAGAGGAACAAAGGATAAGGAGCTAAGAACATGTTAAGAGGCATTTGGAGATGCCTTCTTATATTTGTTTCATTTGTTAAATATGTTAGCATGATCTTAGTATCTCTTTTGATATGCCTGCTTAGGTTAATCTTTGGTTGAATAACACTAACATTAATCTTGTTTCTTGTTGTTTTTATGTGTTATAATACCACGGGTTTTTAATATAACTTGTCGGTTTTGCAGAGCATCAATTTAATTTCATTTCCAACTCACCTTCCATCTCCACTTCATCTTTCCTTTGCCAACTCATCCATCATGTGGCTAAATTAATTCAACAAATTAAAATAAATAAAACATTTATCAGCCACTTATCTTCAACCTCCAAATTTAATAAAATATTGTGTATGTACACATATTTCATAACCCTCTATATTCTATCCAACATCCCTACATCTTAGGAAAGACTTGAGTCCACTTTTCCTCTCATGCCTAAATCTTCTCCAACCATCCCTAGATTCCCTCAGTCAGCAACCCAGTCAAGGTGAGATGAGTGACACTTGTCTTCTCCTTCTCCCTTTCTCTCAACCTTCACCTTTTCTCATAGCCATCCAAATCTGCAGATGTGATCATGACTGTTGATCTAGGCCATATCATTTTATCCTCTCAAGGTCTATAAGATCAGGAGTTTGAGATGAGAGAGAGTTAGTTTTCAAGTGAGTTTTTAAAGCTAATCATTTGTGAATACTTATGCATCTATGAGTTTTAATCTTTAAGCAAATAGCATTCCTCATTTAGCATAATCATTTAGCATAGTCATTTAACATTGAATATCATAGTATCAATTAACTATCAGTTATCAGTCCATTCTTCATATGCCATCTTGGAAGCTATCAGTGCTTGTCTGAGAGCACACCATCTACAACCAAGAACAGTGGAGTTAGGATACAGTGAGACTTAAATCATGAAGGTAATAATAGTATTTTTATTTCATATGTATTTCATGTAGTTTCATTGGTTGAGTTTGTATTTCCTATAGCATTTCCTTTGTATTTTATGAAACTAACTTGTTGCAAGTAGTATTCTGATGATGAAATTCAAGTCGACACAGAAGCATCATTTGGAAAAGAATAAAATCAATCTACCATCAACTATGTTAAAGGATTCAACATCTTCATCTAATTCAAAGTTAGAGAAACAAAAGGGGAAAGCACTTATTGCAATGGTAGATTATGAGTTAGGGAGATGGATCCTCGATTCTAAAACTTCACATCATATGGCTTCATCATAGTATATGTTCTCTCCATTTGAAACTTGTTCATCACCAAACATTTTAATGGATAACAACACATATATGTGTGTTCGTGGGAAAGTGTCTATTGACATAGAAAAAGGATCATTCAATTGTGTGCCCTCATTGTCAACAAACATCCTTTCTATCTATCAGCTCACACATGGTGGTGAAGGAAAAAGTTTTGAGTTCACTCCAAATTCTATGATTATTTGGGATTTGCATAGAAAAGATATTGTTGCAGTTGGGGAGGTAGATCATCAATCTCGAGTATACACCTTCTCACATTTTTCCTATGTTGTTCCTTCAACTAATGTACATACTTAGGCATCTAGTGTGGACACTTTTGAGGAGATTCAATATGGTCAAGTGAATCTTGGTATCATTTCAACTGAGGTTCAAGAGACATATGTTGATACTTCATCTCCTACATTAACTATTGGTTCTGATGATACTAGAACTGCTACATCCACAACTCCTATTGTTTCAATGTAGTAGGACATTCATTGTCTTCCATACACAGCTACTTGGGGTGACTACTTGACAAACATTGTTGGTTTGTTCATGGAGTCTCATCTTGTAGACTTGGAGGACACTATTGAGTACATACATCTTCTCTTTCATGAAGTGTCTTTGTCTTCTTTAGATGTTGAGGGGGAACCTTTAGACCCTCTTGTTCTTTACCCACATGATCATTCCTCACAGTTTGACATGATTGTGGCCACTATTGAGCAGCATTTGGAGGAGACACCTTTGTCTTTGGAGGAGATACCTTTGTCTTTGTATTTTGTTCTACATCCATCTCCACTAGGTTCTGGAATGTCATCTTTTGTAGTGTGGCCTAGAACACCTGATTTGATGATGACAAATTTTGACATCAACACAGGGACACCTAAGCAGAGTTTAGAGAAATCATACATCTTTATTATTCTTCCTACATATTCCTTTTAGGAATGGGAAGACAGTTTTCATGCACCTTTGGTTTTGCTTCTTCCTAAGGGGAGGAATGTTCTTCCATGATCATGGTCCATCATCTACAACCAATTTCAAGCATGAACCATTGGTACAATTTACTACTTTGGAGAAGGCTACATAGTCTTTCTTATCTTTTCTATTTCAGAGGGTATTTCTTCCTTGCATGAGATTCTTCTTGTGTTGGGAAACTTGTTTCTTTTCTCTCTTTTGGGGAGGAGTTTTGTCCCACTGGGATTTCTCCTTTTCTCCATTTATAAGAGATTGTTTTGTACATGGGTACCTAACATGGCCTTGTAGTTAGGATCCACATTTTATCTTTGCATCTTTTCACCCACCTAAGTTATGCTTAAGGGGGAGTGTTAGTTTAGGTTTTTAATATTTATTTTTCTTACACATTATTAAGCATACTTAGGATATATTAGGATGGATAGTATGAGGACACGTGGCATAGTCCTACATTTACATGTGTCATTCACACCCATATTTGGGTGGTTGAATGCCACACCCTCTTTTGGACTCATTTTCTAACTCCCCATAACCATTTGTTTGTCCCTACTTGAGTTGGTTTGTCACATGTTTGGCATTTTCCAAGTAGGAACAACTCCCACATTATTCCTCGTGGAATTATGTTCCCACATTTTTCTATATAGTCAGCACTCGCCACTCCCTTATGAGATAATTCAGAGCTAACTCAAATGAGTTCATATCAACTCAGTTAGTACAAGGGAGTGCTTATCCATACTATATCTTTTGGAGTGTGATAATATCATCATTATGTTATTGCACTATATTTCAACATTTCATCCTCTTTGTTGCTCTTGTGTAGAAGGTTGATCTTGGTTTTGCAAGTGATCTTGAGATATTGAGTCCATCAGTGATTCTGACACTCCTCATGAACATGAACCTATACACATGCAAAGGAGAAAAATGTTGGGAGTTGTATTTTAGAGTCTACCTCAATCAAACCCTCATTTTAGTGTTTCCACCTCCACAAACAACCTAGTAGATTCAATGAGAAAAAGGAAGATAAAGAAGAAATAAGAGATGAACAAAATATAGATTCAAAGAGAATGCGTAAAATGAAATAAGAAAAAGAGAGCAAAATGAATAACTTCCCTATGGATCTCCAAAGAGGATGTTTTAATATGTTGTATGTTCTCCAAGCTTGCAACAATGGTGGACCTGTGAATACTACTCAAGAAGATCACCAAGAGCTTCAGTCTATGAGAAAATGATCAAGAATCCTCCAAAATGCCTTCAAACAAGAGAGATATATGCTTTGGAAGGAAAAGCAACATCAGTAGGTACATGCAAAGGAATTACAACTCCTTCTAAGAATAGGCGTAACGCTCAAATGGCCACCTATGGACTGTTAGACTCATGGGATGCTAGCGCGTCATACTAGTGTCCTAAGGATGATAAGTCAACATAGTTGGTAAGGTTCCAGTCTGGAGCTAATGAATCAATCTAGGTGGGAAAAAAGACAAAAGAAGTGATACATGACCTCTAATGATGTGGAGGAAGGCATCATTTATTGCACTAAATTGAACAAGGTGTGATTTTTGATATTACAGTTTGCCGCCACTTTAGCAAGCATGTCTTTGCTAAGAGATGCAAAACTAAAGTAGAGGAAGACAAAGAAAAGAGTGATGACCAGGAGGTAGAATTTTGTTGATTAGATGAGGTTTCCCCCAATGATATGAAGCTAATTCCTGATTTGTCAAAAAAATAAATTTATTTATTGGATACTCTTTGATCAAAGCTCAATCTGAATAATCATAGAAGTGATTAAAACATAAAATTTGTCCATAGTTTCTTCATGTTGGAATCCAAGAACATTGAGATGGGGGGGTGAATCAGTGTTCTAGCGGCAAGATCAATTTTAACCTTATTAACAAAGTATTTCAGTAACCGGTAATCATAAAAGAGTATAACAACAAACAAAAATGAAGCAACAACAAGAGAATACACCATAACACAGAGATTTATGAGTGGAAAACCTCAAAGAGGAAAAACCACAGTGGGATTACTGACCCACAATATCTATCCACTAGCCAAATGAATAAATATTACAAAAGGGGCCTGCACATGGAGGAAGGCCAACAACCTAGAGCACACTACTCATTGCAAAAAGAGCCTCACTGACTACAAACACCAAATATGGAGTTATAAACAAAATTATGAACTCTGAAAGTGCATCTGCTATGCTGGATGAGTTCCATTTAAAGTACAATTTGTATTGGTTTTCACTGAGTCCTCACTTGACAATATCTTTCTTTTCTTCCCAAACCTCTGAACCAATATCAAAGAATGACTACAGAATATTACATTCACATTCGTTTGATCAAGATCACTCACACAATATCACATGACTATATTCCATTACATTACCAAAATAACCTAACTAGACTGACTTAAATACCCTTCAATCTATTTACATGTCGGCCTAGACTAAAATGAATGCATTGAACTTTGTGACTGATACCATTGATCATTGTTGTGTAGACCTGCTAGATCAATCTACCATGTCAGCCTCATATATTAGTTCCTAGTTTGTCGGTTTTCCTTGTCTGTCGGAGCCGGTTCCTTATGTGTCAGATGACTTGAATGTCAGTTGCCAAACAATGAATACCAGTGAGTACCAATTAAGTGACCAACCCAAAATAGTGTGTGTTTCCATAAATGACAACACAACTAAACCGAATGAGTGTCAATTACCAACAATCTCTCCCTTTGGTATTGATGGCAACACTCATGTGAAAAATGGATCATTGAAGTGTTGTTCTGGTTCCTCCCAAAACTGATGACCAAAACTGATCTCAAAAGACTACTCCCCCTGAGCTATACATTACTTCTTATGTCCCTAGACATTTTTCGCATCCACCTCTCCCCCTTTGACAATAATGCCAAAGACCAAGGCAAAAAAAAGAATAAGAAATGAAATTTTGTACAAACCAAAATGTGATTACCAGATCTAGATATACTTGAAAATATCCAGATAATCACTCTTCAAAAATGTCAAATAAGTATCCTAGCCGGATTTCAAAGTTCCCAAAATAGATACAAACCCATTCAGAATGTAAGACTACAATTCTTCCTCTATTAAGGTTGCCGGTGTGGAAAAACTCATTTGTTCCATACATTCTCGCTTATGAAGTAAAAAAGTATTTAGTCGGGGACTTACCAAACCTCTCAAGCCTCTGGCCTGCTAGATTAACTTGTCTTTTTCCTTCTCCAGGGCTGAAATTTCAGAATCTAAAAGAAAAATCTAACCATCAACCGTGTTGGTCAATGATTTAGTACCATCAAAATTGACTACAAGTTGTTCCAACTTGTCCTTATCCTCCTTAATTTTATTATCTAGGCCTGTTGTTAGTTTTGTTGTGTGAGTGCAAGACCAGTATATTCGACTACATTAATGAAGATCCTCATCAATCCTTTTCATCTCATCTATCAGCTTAGCCTTGTCAGATATGATCATGCTATCACAGGTGACTTTCTTAGTTGCATTATACCTCTCTACTAACTATCAGTTTGAAATTTGTTGAAGAGTTTTAAACTCTTTGGAAATATGCTCTTTCAAACCTTTCAGTTTGTCGGATGGGATTCCAATCTGATCTACCTTATATTCTGGTGCAAGCTGCTGCAAAACCAAAATGGCCTACTCAATAACCTGCATGTCTTCAGTTCCTTCCTTCCTTAACTTCTGAGCTGCAACATACATCAATTCAAAATTTCTCAGTAGTTAGGACCCAAAGGCAACTGAGAGTGGGGGGCGGGTGAATCAATTGTCTATTAATTTCAACCCAAATATACTTTAACCAAACTTGATACTTATGTTAGGTCGCGGAGACAACTGAGAGGGGGGGTGAATTAGTTGTCAAATAAATTTAAACCAAAAACAATTTAACCAGCTTAATGCTTAATACTGGTAAACCAGTTAAGTATGCCGGTAGACAGTTATAACAGTTAATTGCTATATCAGTAAGGATTAGTGCATGAAACATAAACACAAAGTCATCCACAACACATAACACCAATATTTGTACGTGGAAACCCTGTAAGGGGAAAAACCACGGTGGGAAATCTTACCCACAATCAGATGATACTACTGCAGATAGTAAGTGTACATAAATGAGGTCTGCACATGTAGAAAGGCCAACAGCCTAGACCTCACTGCTCAATCACAAAATGGTAGTCACTCTAACTACAGTTGGATGGTTAAATCCAATAAGAATGTACTGCACAAAATAGCATCTTCATATGCTAGATTCAGTACCGGTGTAATGTTGATATGCTTCCACAAAAACCCTCCTTCAATCTTCAAATGATGTCTACATGTATAGCTCTTCTTAATCTCGCATATACCTTCACACAATCCTTTTTTGCATTTCACATTTGATCTTACAAATAAGATCTTACATTTATACCATAACCTAAGACCAATTCTAGTAGGTCAGCTCTATAAGATATTATAATAAAAACATTTTACAAACAATATAATATCTGATGCAATAACTGATTGAACATGACGGCTTAATGCATTTACAACAATAATTAATCATCTCCATAGCGTGCCATGTTGATCTGGAAAAGATAAACCTGTCGGTGTAACCCTAGACCTATTTGCTGGTAACAACAAATATGCAACTATGAATATACCAATGAACAAAACTCTAGGACAAGATGTCCAGACAATCTCTTCAACATAACCATGTGTCTTCCATGCCATTCCAAGTGCCGGTGATCATTATATCTTTTTGGTGTATCAGATACTAGTAACTGTGCAATAGTTACTTGCTTGTCGGTGAATGCTGCTAGATCTCAAAAGTGCTAGTGTTTTAGTAGGTGTTGACATCAATGACAAAACCATACCAAAATACCAACAACTTAATACTGGTAAACCAAACATAATGTCAGTAAATAGATTAACAATTAATAACAGTACCAGTGAAACTTAATGCATGAAACAAAAAGAGAAATAATATCCACAACACATAACACAACGATTTGTACGTGGAAACCCTATAAGGGGAAAAACCATGGTGGGAAACCTTACCCACAATTAAATGATACTACTATAGATAGTATGTGTATAAACATGGGGTCTACACATGCAAATAGGCCAGCTACCTGGAGCTCACTACTCAATCACAAAATGAGAGTCACACTGACTACAATTGGATGATTAAATCCAATGATAATGTACTTCTCAAAGTAGCATCTCCAATGCTGGATTCAGTACCGGTTAAACTCTGATTGTCTCCTTCAAACCTTCCTTGAATCTTCAAATGATGTATGCACGAATAGGTTTGCTCATATTCACATATACTGAATATCACAACCTTCTAATATCTTATTGCATCTCCTATATCAATCTCACAATTGAGATCTTACATATATACCAAAACCTAAGACCAAATGTGTAGGTTGGCTTACTAAGAATAATATAATAAAATCTATTACAAGTAAATCAAGATGTGATGCATCATTTTGGCTCAACAACAATATTAATTGAGTAAACCATCTCCATAACGTTTCGTGTTGATCTGGAATAGATAACGCTTCGGTCCATAACCTAGACCAATTTGTCGGTAAACAACAAATATGTCAACCCAATTAGACCAATAGCCAAATCTCCAAAACCAAGTGTCCAAACCATGTCTTCGACATAACCAAGTGATCTCTAGATGATAACAAGTCATACTCAGTGCCGGTGAACAATATAACCTGCCGATGAACCAAATACCAGTGACTGTCCATAAGTCACTAAACTTGCCGGTGAACATAACCAAAAATCTCTTGAAGGATAAGTGTTGATAAGTGTTGACATCAATGACAAAACCAATGCAACATATCCATACTACAACCAATCTACCCCTTTGGCATTGATGGCAACACAAGATGGAAAAACCATCTACGTGCCAAAAAAAATGCCAAAAACCAAAAACCAACAATCTCTAGAATAGATCAATACCAAAAATCAAAATACAAAATATCAAAATATCTCACCCCTTAGGATAATGATTGCTAAATACATTTTTTTTCCATAGATATCTCACCCCCTTTGACATCAAATGCCAAAGCAATACAAATACTAGATAAAACTAGTTCATAGAACAAATTACAAATACCAACTATTGATGAATACTAAGAGGAGGGGGTGAATTAGTATACCAAAAAAATATTGTAATAAATCTTTTAAACAGTTTAGCAGATAACCGATGCAACAGTTTCACTAATAAACCGGTTAAGATAATTGCAAACCAAATAGAAAACAAAGCATTCACCCACAAAAGAACAATCACCATAACACAAGATATTTGACGTGGAAATCCAAATGGGAAAAAACACGGTGAGCAAAAACTCACAAGTAACTATCTGCAGAATAGTAACCAGACTAGTTAAGGTCAGACCAGTTAAGGTCATACAATGTTCTTCAGTCTTCATTTGGAATGCCGGTTCTTCCTTTGCATCAATGGTACTCATCTCTTGAGTTACCATTATAGCTTCCAGGTTGAGAAAACATTTATGAAGAATCTGCAGTCTTGGCAATGGGAGTAGTTGAAGCTCCTACAAATCTTTAGTCTAGTTGCTGATCTCTAAGTCCATTTTGTCAGTTTGATGTTGATAATGAAGAATGGTTTGTCCATAGGCAGTCAATGAATCATATGGTATCTTGAAATTGCTGATATATGCATGTAACTCTGATTAGAGTTTAGCTTTCTGTTTAAGAACGTCGTCACAAAATAGATGGGGTTGGCAGATTTTACTCAACAGTAACTTACCTTCACCCATAGAAACACTGATATCATTCAATTTCTTTAGTAGTTGTGTCCTCAATTCATTCATTTGCTTGACTAAGGCAACATTGAGTGCCTTTTCATGGTTCTTCTTTGTAGTTGCTTCAACAACATCTTCCAAGAATTGTACTTGGTCCTCCACTATGGTAAAAAGAAGTTTGAGCTTGGATAGAGAGGAATCGGTACTAGTGAGGTTGGTATCAGGAATTAGACCGATAAGGGTGCCAACCGCAGTTTGTATGACATCCTATTCTTTCTTTCTTCGCAATTCTTCTAGTCTCTCCTATGCAAGTTTGATGCTTCATAGTAGCTCAGACTCATCTACTAATTGAGTCAGACTTGCAAGAGTTAGATCAATCAAAATGGTGGTATCAACCTATTTGGTTTGATCACTGATTGTCTTAGGAGTCTGCCCTCCTTCTTTTGTTTTGATCTCCACTTGTTTGTTCTTCTCTACTTCCTTCTCCTCTTCTACTCTTTTCTTATCCTCTTCTTTCTTCTTTTGCTCCTCTTCTTGTTTTTTCTTCTCTTCCTCCTTCTTCCTTTCTTCTCCCTTCTTCTCCTCTTCTTCTTTTCTCTTATCTTCCTCTTTCTTTTTCTCTTCTTCTTTTTTCTTGTCTTTCTCTTTCTTTTTCTCTTCCTCTTTTCTCTTGTCTTCCTCTTTCTTTTTCTCTGACTTTTTCCTCTTGATTTCTTCTTGCCTTTCTTTTTCCTCTTTCTCTTTCTCCACTTTCTCTTTGTCCTATTTCTCTTTCTCAACTTGTTCTTTTTCAAGAGTGACATCCTCAATATCTAATGCATCAACATCAATAGTATCAATTTGTTCTATCACTCTTTCACCTTCACTATCAAATACCTTATCTAGTTTGTCTAAGGATAGGTCAGGTTCTTGATCAGCCTTCTTAGCAGCTTCAGATACTCGATGCATTCTGACAACAACTTTAGCATGTATATATGTATCCTTTTCTACTTCATAAGTTTTACCTTCTAGTAGCTTGAGTTGCCTCCTTCTCATAAAGAAAATTCCTTTGTGCGTATCCATGATTTCAAATAACTCATAATTTGAAGCATCAGGAAAGTATTGTGCAAAAATTTTCTCCCTGATCTCCTGTTCTTTCTCAATGGCAATGCACTATTTATTATCTAAAGAATTATACAAAGAATCTAGTGTAACTGATCTAATCTTAGATGGTGATCGATCATTAATGCATAAGTATTTAATGACTTCCTATTCTACCTCTTCTTTCTCACTATCATTAAAATCATCAAAATATTCCTTTAAATCATCAAGCACTTTCCTCTTAATATTCTTTAGTGTCCTCTGACAATGTGTCATTGGCTTATAAGAGGAAATATCTATATTTAGTGGTGCTGAAGTTGTAGGAACATTACCAGTAGACTTCAGCTTTTTGCTTGATTGCCTTGTCTTCTTTGTTTGAATCTCTGGTTCAATGTTCTCTATCTCCAGTGAGTGATTCCTAGATTTCCACTTTCTCTTAAATACCTTTGTTGGAATAATCTCAAGTTTCTTCTTAGCTGGTGACCACTTGGTCACTTTCAAACTGGCAAAGGTAACCGGTACAAATACCGAAGGCACTGCTTTGCCCTTTTTCTGTTTGGGTTCTTTAGTCAGTGTGAGCCTCTCCACGTAGGTACTGGTTCTCTTTTTCTTTGCATCCAGTGGTGAGGCAAGTAGGGTAGAGGCATATCCGATCAACATGTCACTCATCACTTCATACCCCATAGGTTCAACTACTTTCTTTCTTGGTTCCACAGCTTTCATTAAGTAGTCATCTATCCTTATTGTGAAGCAAATGTCATCTTCATACTTCTTCACAATATCATCATATATCCTCATTCTCTGGCTCATCTTCCACTTGAATTCATCAAAATACTTATTCAAAACCTTAGGATATGTAGTTCCCACTACTTGTAGACTTTCCTTAATCTACCTAGAAACCGATAGGTCAACGGACCATTGAACATCACCTACTCCAAGGAAATAAACTTAAAAGTAGAAGAATAAATTGACTAGAAGTTGGCCAAACCTGGACCTTAGAGAATTGTCTTGTTTGATGGACTTCAGATTCAATAGCAATTACTTCTGTAGACAGGTACATAGGTCAAATGTAGTGTCTTCCTTGATCATCTTGTAAGTGACATTCACTACAGCAGCAGGGACATAATTCATTCTGTTGGCATAAAATATCCGGTAACCAATTACCATGCAAGCATATTTTACCAGATCATCATAGATGGTGTTGACGATCATCGCCCGTTGGTCACTTACAAAACCGGTGAGCTTTGTCATTTCAGTTTTGGTGACCTTCCATAGAGGTGGTACCTCTCCTATATTGTAGAAACTGATGATGGCATAAATTGCTTTCGGTGTGATGTCATGGGTCCATTCGAGATACATCTTGTCACCATGCACTCTGCTAAGGATGATGCAAATATGTTCTTCTGTGAACTCTTCTAGAAAATATACCGCATTGTACAGTTTCATCTTCTCAAGGACACTATACTCAGGTTTGATCTTCTTGTCATCCCCATAGAACAAACTTAGTTGGGAATGAATCACTAGGGATCCTAGGTCTTCCAATTTATAGTCTATATACCCTGAAATATCTCCCTCAACAATAACTTCAGCAGGTATTTTAGATAGGGCATTGTATTTCATTCTCTTTTGAAGAAATTCAGCTGAATCTACAGATGCACTAGAACTAGAGTGCGATGCAGAAGCCACGATCAAATGATAAATAAGAATTTCAGAAAATACCTTCACAAACTAGAATTTAAGTTTTCCAATGTCGCGCACAAAACACCACTTCGGTTGTAAGTTCACCACTTAGAGTTCTTCACTGATTGCTTGAAGATGGTTGCAAGATTTCGCACAAGATTTCACACAAGATTTCATCAACTGCTAGACAAATCACTCTGGTTGTTCTGCTCTTGAAAAATTCTTCTTTTGAAAATAGAAAAGTGAAAATGATGATGAAAACCCTTTTAAACAAACTCTCACCTACCATAATAAATGCATCACTGCTAGGGCACAAACCCTAATTTTTCCTTTTACCACTTCAAATCTTTTGTCGGTTGACAGGTAACATATATCGATATAGGTCTTTAGCGATATAAACCAGGGGTTCGAAATATTTCACCGATATGTTCCCCCTAAGTTTTTATGAAGCTCATTTTGCCAGTTCAGAGACTTCCACACTAGGTGCAGAAACAGGTTCATCCTGTGACACTTCTTCTGATTTCTTTTTCCAATTTTTATTCATATCTTCTTGAACGGTTTCAACATCAATCTTCCCTTCTGGAGTGATCAGTATATCATCTAATAGGTTCTTTCTTAGTCTACAAGTTCTGGTAGTGTGTCCCAGTTTGTTGCAGTGATAGCATACCATTCCAGGTGTTCTCCATGGTCCATTATTCATACTTCCATTCTTCCTTCTGCATGTCACAGTAGTGTGACCGCTACCATGACAGATCAAACAAGTTGCTCTCCAACTAGTTGCAGCTTGATAACCACCTGACCGATGGTCATAGGTATTGTACCGGTTGGGATTTTGGTTCATAGGAGATTTTGGAATAACTCCTTGAGTCCTTGGAGGATATCTCCCAGTGTTGTGCAAAACTAACCTGCATTCAAATGCTTTGTGCCCAAACTTGTTGCATGCATAACTGTTTCCATTGAATCTATTGGATCTAGGCATATTGTTTTGAAAATAAGGAAAATTGTTGTAGGCCTTACTTCTACATACATTAGTAGTATGTCCTTCTTTGAGACAATTAAAGCAAACAAATTTAAATTTTTTCTTACCTGTATCCTTGGATGTCGATTGCTTCTTTGATGCTTCAGCTTTTGTTCCAAAGGTCTCACCTTCCTCGTACCTAGAGAAACCAAGTCCAATGGTATTCTTTACTGGTTTTGTCGATCCTAGCTTTTTCTCTAGCTTAGCAGTGCTTTGCTTAAATTTGGCAAGTATTTCCTTTGACTCAGTAAGTTCCTTGGAAATAGTAGCATTGGATTCCATCAAGGTTGCATTCTCAGAAATAGCCATGTTTAGTTCACCTTGCATTTCTTCTTTTTTCACTTTACTCTCTTGGAATGAGCAGTAAGGGTACTGATTTCTTGCTTCAGCTTAGAGATATCATGATCTTTTTCTTTTACTAGATCTTCAGCTTTCCTTCTGTTCTCAAGCTCTTGACACATTCTTGTAGTCAGTCCTTCCAACTCTTTTCTCAAATTGGCTTTAGATTCATTCAGTTTTTCAACTTCTTCAACTAGGGCATCTGTGTCAGCTTCATCAGAAGAGCTATTTTCAGTAAGTTCCATCGTTTTTTCATCATGCTCTCTTATTTTGGCCAAAGAGGCTTTATACTTGACTTTGAGTTCATCATACGCTCTCTAAATTTGGGTGAGACAATGAGTAAGTTCCCTCACACTGTATTCCCTCATATCTCCTTCCAATTGGTTAGAATTATACAAAGGATGGCTCTGATACCAATTGATGAATACTAAGAGGGGGGGTGAATTAGTATACCAAAAAATATTGTAATCAATCTTTTAAACAGTTTAACAAATAATCAGTGCAACAGTTTCACTAATAAACCGATTAAGATAAGTGCAAACCAAATAGAAAACAAAGCATTCACCCACAAAAGCACAATCACCATAACACAAGATATTTGATGTGGAAACCCAAATGGGAAAAACCACGGTGAGTTGAAACTCACAAATAACTATCTGCAGAATAGTAACCAGGCCGGTTAAGGTCATACAATGTTCTTCACCAGAATAGATCCTGTTAGGAATCTAAATCTCTGTTAGGAGACGTCCTGTTAAAGACTACCTTGTTAGAGGATTTCAAATCCACAGTTGTGAACCACCTTGTTAGAGGATTTACAAAGGCTTTGCTGAGCCTACCCGGTGAAGGGCTCTAGACTTGTCGAAGATGTGAGTAATCAAGAAGTGAATGATCTAGCTAATAGCACAGTCTGCTTAATTAGATCCTTGATAGCTCCTTGTTAATGCATTTCAGCATTACTTTAGTCTTCAATATCTCCACACTCTATCTCTTCACATAGACCTAATCTTCTCTTCAAAATCGTAAATAACCTTTTCTATCACACATCCAAACCCTAAACGTGATGTCCTTATAAAGGAATCTGATTTCATGTCGGTCCACTAGAATTAGACTACAAGTTTCTAAGTATAGTGCATCTAGACACATTTGGTAACACGACACAAAAACATTGTCAAAGTGTCGGTGGATGATAACTCATCACACATTATAGTAATACTGGTTGGTAACTCATCATAGAGTAATACCGGTTAATACAATATATCGATTACCGGTTGTCAAAAATGAAGACTAGTAGATCATAGTGTTCTGATCAAAAGTTAACTACCGCTTTGTTCCTTCATACCACTTGAGATCCTCGTACCGCTTGGGATCCTCATACCGCTTGGGGTCTTCATACCACTTGCGGTCTTCATACAATTTGTGACTGGTAAACCATTTTTTGCAAAACACCGATAGTCTAAAGACTATACATTTAATAATACACAATACCGGTTGGAACAATTACCGGTTGAGCATAACTCATACATCAAGAAAGTGTATGTCCATCAATAAATATCAAAACATCATCAAAATCCCAACAAATAATCCCGCTGAGAAGTAGCTCTCCTCCGTCAAAGCCAGAAAAAGGTTTCTTTGTAAATTTTGTCAGTTTGATACCAAGAATCAACTATCTAAGTCTCTACTAGTGAGGGTATGACCCCAAGCTATTCTCTGAGATATTCAAAAGTTTCCTTAGGTAAAGGCTTTGTAAAGATGTCTACAATCTGCTCTTTAGTATTCACATAAACCAATCTTACTTCTTTTGCTTCTACATTCTCTTTCAAAAAATTATATTTGATAGAAACATATTTAGTTTTAGAGTGAAATACCGGATTCTTACATATATCAATTGCTACCATATTATCACAATAGATAACTATAGGTTCTTTGCATTTTACCTTTATGTCCTTCAACATTTGCTTAATCCATAATACCTAAGTACAACTAGTTGTTGCAGCAACATATTCTGATTCTGCTCTTGATAATGATGTACAACTCTGTTTCTTGCTCAACCATGAAATCAATCTACTACCAAGAAAGAATGCCCCTCCGGTGGTGTTCTTTTTGTTATCTACATCTCCTGCCCAATTAGCATCGATGTATGCACATAAATCAAAATTTTCATCTTTAGGATACTATAAACCAAGATTTGTTGTCCCTTGTAAATACCAGAAAATCCTTTTTACTGTTGATTCATGATTTTCTCTAGGATTACTCTAAAATATTGAAAGAATACACACTGCATTCATTATATCAGGTCTTGTTTGTGTCAAATATAGTAAACCTCCAATCATAGATTTGTATCATGTTGGATTAACATGAGCCGAATCATCTTTCAATGATAGTTTATCAGTTGTAGTCATAGGAGTACTTACTGTTTGAGTTTTCCATACCAAATTTCTTCTGTAATTCCTTCAAATTCTTTGATTGACATAAGAATATACCTTTATCAGTCTGAGAAATCTGCAATCCTAAAAAGAATTTTATCTCCCCAATCATATCATTTCAAATTCTTCCTGCATCTTATTAGAAAAATCTTTACACAATCCATCTTCTCCTCCAAAAATGATGTCAACAAAAAAACCTTCAATAACCAAAATATCTTCATTAGCCACTTTGAAATATAAGTTGTTGTTAGCATTACCTTTAGTGTAACCAAGTTTCATAAGATATTTGTCCAATCTAACATACCAAGCTCTAGGAGCTTGCTTCAATCCATATAAAGCTTTCCTTAATCTACAAACCATATCTTTATCATTTGCCAATAAAAATCCATTAGGTTGTTCACTGTAAACATCCTCTTTAAGATCACCATTCAGAAATGCACATTTAACATCCATTTGATATACTTTATAGTTTTTGTGTGTTGCAAATGCAAGAAATAATCTAACTGCCTCAATTCTAGCCTACCGGTGCAAAGGTTTCATTGTAATCAATTCCCTCTTTATGTGAATATCCCTTACACACTAGTCTTCCTTTTTTTCTAATTACCTTACCATCTTCATTAATTTTATTTCCGAATACCCATTTAGTTCTAATTACATTTTTATTTTTAGGTCAGGGAACAATTGTCCATGTATTGTTCTTTTCATTTTTTTCCAATTCATCTTCCATAGCCTTAATCCAATGTTTATCTTCACATGCCTCAATGATAGATACTAGTTCAATTTGAGAAATTAAACATACCTCTTCATTTTCTAGTCTTCCTCTTGTCATAACTCCTTGATACTTATTCTCAATTATCTAACTTTCTGAGTGATTCAATCTTACATACCTGGGTGTGTTCACTTGTTGTTGTTCTTCAGTCACTTTGGAATTCTCTGATGATGTCGGTGTGACTAGATCAACATTCTGTACTAGTGCATTCGGTATAGGTTCATTTATGATTATCTCAACTGCCGATTCAAAATCCATAGACCTTGAATTCCTTCTAAAATGTTCATTAATCTTCACATTTTCACTCTTAATGATTTTTTGCAATCTCTTATTTAAACATCTGTATGCTTTTCTTTTAGATGAATTTCCAAGAAATATTCCTTCATCACTTCTAGGATCAAATTTACCAATATACTCATCTCTCCTAATGTAACATTTGCTTCCAAATATTTTGAAATACTTAAGAGTAATAATATTATCAAACCATAGTTCATAAGGTGTCTTACCAGTTTCACCTTTGATGTGAACTCTGTTGAAAGTGCAAACCATTGTATTCACTGCTTCTCTCCAATACACATGAGGTAGATTTACTTATGAAGTCATGTTTCTAGCTGCATCCAGAATAGTTCTATTCCTCCTTTCCACAACTCCATTTTCTTGAGGTGTCTGGTGTTAGGATTCCCAAAGATACTGAGAGGGGGGGTGAATCAGTATCTAACCGGTATATAAATTCACTTGACTTAAAACATGAAAAGCATATCAAAATTGTGTATCGGTAAACCAGAAATAATGCAGTAACTAAGTGTAGACACCTAAAAATGGTCAACGCTTGCAGAATCATACTTTAACATTTGCGCATTGCCTTATTTTAGGGTTTTTGAATCGCATTAACATTTCTTCTATGTAACGCATTTGGTCTTTATCATTTGCGAGCATCGAGTCATTCTTCTACATTCTTCATTCGTCTCGCTCTCAAATTTGGTCTTGTCGACAACACTCTCCAGTCATGATTTTGATCGATCTTATCTTGTCACATTAATGTGCGTGCTAATTTGTCATCATTTTGGACATCGTCAATCCTAATTAGGGTTTTGTCCTCTTGTCAATCTTATCATTTGGTGATCGATTTGTCATCGATCATGGTCATTTTTTAATATTGTCATCTTGCAATCTATTTTGTCATCGATCCTTGTCCTCTTGTCAATTTTGTCATTTTGCGATCAATTTGCCATCGAACGTTGTCTGTCTCAATTATGTCAATTTGGATCAATTAGTCATTGTTCCTCGTCAATTGGTGCATTTATCAATCAAATCATTTATCACATTGGTCCTTTGTTAATCAGAATCATGAATCAAGTCAATTATCTTTCATCAAGACCTAATTGTCATCCTTGCATTGCTAATTTATCTTCTAGGGTTTTGTGATTTAATCATTTAACCTTGTTTGTCATTTCTCCCTCTAGGTTAAATAAATTATTTATTTATCCTAAGTCTTCGAGTCACAATTAAATGTTTAATTTAATTGGCTAACTAATTATTCCTCTTTTTGTGAATTAATTAATAAATGACAAATTATTAATTGATTTGCCTAATTTCTCCTAATTCTTAATTTCCTAATTTTCATCAATTTCTTAATTCCTAATTTTCCTCTTTTTCTAATTTTCTAATTTTCTAATTTCAATTCTCTCCTATTTTTCTCCTAATTTCATGGGAATGACATTTCAATTTGTCATAATTTGTCATAATTGACAATCAATCAATTTTGACATAGAAAGTTGTCATAGTTTTGTCATGAATTATCAATCAATCAATTTTGCATAGAAAGTGCATAATTTGTCATAATTTGTCATAATTGACATTTTTGATTTACAATTTCCATTTGAAATGAATCATGCTAATTTGATCATTTCTCCAATTTGTCTATAAATTGGATGAATTTCTTCAATCCCAATCTAATAATCACATTATCTAATAATCACTTGTTTTGAATTACTTTGTCGAATCAATCACGCTTTGAGTACTCTTGTGCCAATGTCAATCTTGCTTTCACATTAGTTTTATGCACTTGAAGGTGAGATCCACAAACAAAGGCTATTTGGAGAAGAAAGAAGGACAATGGAGCCGCATGAAGGAGACATTCAGATCTGCATCTGGTTTGCTTAGCTTTTAGTTTTGAATGTTTTTTTTTTCATGTCTTTATTGAGTGTGTTAGGATTGATCATTGCATTTGTGCTTTTGTGATTGATCTGGATTAGTATTTTGATTTTGTTTGATGATTTCCACATTTCCTAGCTACACTAAGAATAATAACAACAACATGAGAAGAACACCATAACATAGTATTTTAACAAGGAAACCCGATGTGGGAAAAACCTCGGTGGGATTTGTGACCCACAATATTCGCTTACTAGTGAATAAGGGAATATTACTCTTACATTAAGGGCCTGCACATGTAGGAAGGCCAAGTGCCTAGAGATCACTACTCAAATACAAAAGAAGTCACACTGACTTACACAAGGAATATGAAAATCCAATGTCTTGTACTGCTTCAGATTAGCATCTTCTATGCTAGGTTCAGTACCAGTTTAAGCTCTGCTATATACATAAACCCTTAACCAATAATTTGCATATTAGGTCTGCATAATTTTGCCTATCACCTTACTACAAATTATCTACATTGATCTCATACATATATGAGTCATATTACAACTCACCATGTTGGCTTACAATGATTTTACAATTAATTCCAAAATATATTCTAAGCAAAATTGAAGTCGGCCAAGGTGTCGGTATCCTTCCTTTCACTGCCAGTGATCTGTATGCTGGTGTAGAGTCAGTTTGCCAGTGCCAGTGTCGGTATCTTTGTCTTTCTGGTGTCATATGATTGCAAGGTTGCCATCAATGACAAAACCTTCAATCACCTACAATTTCTCATTGGAGTGTGCATTTTCCAACAATCTCCCCCTTTGGCATTGATGGAAACACTCATAAGAAAAATCAAAAGTGTCCAAAATAATATCCAAAAATAATCTATCAAAATTGTCTTACCAAAAGTGTGTGCCAAAAAAAATGTATGCTCCCCCTGAGCAGATGATGTCCTTTCTTCTGGCCATTTTTCTCATCCCACTATTCCACCTTTGACATCAATGACAAAGGTTGTCATTTAGTGTCAGTGGAGTCCTGCCAGAATTCTTGTGACTGATGGGTTACAATCTGAAATATATCTGTCAAGATCAAATTTATACCATTATTGAATATCTTGCTATCTTTTATTGCCTCTTGTGTTCTCTGCACTGTATCAGTGAGTATGTGCATTTTCTCTTCTGGTGTCTTCAGTCTGGGAACTAGAGCCTCAGATATTTCTTTTCTCAAAGAAATAAGGTATTCTAGTCTTGGACTAAGTCTGCATTTCAAGTCCTTTGCCTTATCCTTTATTCCATGTTTGTCATTCTCTAGTTCTTGATTTTCTCTTCTTGCTCTGCAATTTTCTTCTCTAACTCCAAAAATGAATCTGATGCTCCTATCAAATTGTTAGCAATATTTTTTATCTTCTCTTGTGCTTTGCTAATCTCCTTGCTAAGATCCTCTGTTAATACATTCATTTTGCAAGTGTCCCTATATAATTTCTTGAAGTCATAAATTATTTCTCCAAGTTCTGGTAAAAGGGTATCCATTTCTTCCTTGTTCTTTTTCACAATATCGTCAAAGAATTTATCTTTTTCTTTTATCATTCTTTCCTTAAATATATCCTCATTTATTTGATCAATAGTCAATAGGTTGTCAGTGATGAAATTAGACAATGTGTCTAGTTGACCTAAAGAATCCTTATTATCAACTATGCACTTTGGTGCAATCAATTTAAGAATTGGTATTGTATCATAAATAGCCTTATAGGCTTGAGCATTACATTCCATGATCTTTTTTATTGAATCTAATAGGACCTCTGTTACATTAGTAGGTCTGAATTTTGCATAGTTGGATCAGATATTTGTCCAACAGTCTTTACAATAGCCATGCTACCGGTTGTGGTAATTACCTTACTTGATTCGACCTCAGGTAGGTCTGTCTATGTTTTCATTTCTACAAACAAAGGTTTATGCTTTTCAGTTTGGGCCAGTGGCATTGTCTCTATTTGAACCTGTTCTTCAACCTGTACCAGTTTTGGTTTCTCTATCTATATCTCAGAAGGTTTCTCTAAGTTTTCAATTGTTGGTTCTTCAGATGGTTTATCTATTGTATCTACCAGTTCCTTAGTGGTATTCTCTCCCGGTTGCTCTGCCTGTGAAAGTTTTTCTATGTTCAACTCAACCTCTATAGCCAGTGACTTAGTAGTCACATTTTTCTCCTTCTCCTCAATGGTTTCTCTATCAACCACAACATTAACTTCCTGAGTGTCTCAATTTACTGTATACAAAATTTCTAATTGAGGATTTGTATCTTCTAACGGAGTCTTCATACTCTTTGTGGCTAGTTGTCTATCAATAGTGTCTACCGGTGGAGTATCTGAAAGAGATGGGGGCATATTGTTAGTTATTTTTAGGCTTGGTGGTCCACCTACCTTACCTTTCCCTTATCTCTATCCTTTTGATATACTTTGATAGTTTTAGGCCTAAGTAATTCTTCCTCTTTTTATTTTTCCATAAAGAATATATCCCATCCATCTATTGTTTCCTCAGATACTTCATTTACTCTGCCAACCATTAGTGCTACATGCTAGTGAGCAGTAGAAAATACTGTCTGGTTAGCCTCACTGATTAATTTGTCTATTTCATCAGGTGAGTCAACTGGATGCACTACCAGTAATTTTTCAATCTTAATCTTTTTATCCATTTCAATAATAGCTAATCTTCTAGCTTCTAATCTCCTATACAAGTCATTTCGAATTTCATCGACAACTTCCATTAAGAATTTCTTGTATATATCTAAGTGTAAAATTGTACTATTCTCTATACTTTCCTTATCATCTGCTGATAATGTGTTGTATATTTTGTTGATGTTTTTCAACTTACCATCCTCTATTATTTCGCTAAGAAGTTTGTCTAGAGTAGTAATAGTCTGTTTCACCTTCTTCTTCTTAAGAGTCATTTTCTTTGCCGGAGGCCTTACTGCCTGTTGCTTCTATCTTATCCTTTTAGGTGTAGGAGAGGGTGCTGGTGAGGGTTTTCTTTTCCTTTCAACCCTTTTAAATACTATCGGTATATCACTCTCAGAAGAAGTTCCAACTGGTGAAAGATGAGTTTCCGGTTGAGGTACTTCCAACTCACTTTCACTTATATGAGTTTGTCTCAGAACATCTTCCTTGATTGCCTTTGCCTATCAGGTTCCTTTCCTTATGGTTGCTTCAACCTTCTTAACCCTTTTTCTAGATTGAATTCGACTTTCTATTGTTTTAGCATTTCCAAAAAAATCCTCTTCAGGTTCCTTTGGAGCTTCAAGAAGGGCTTTTGCATATGTTTCTATGATGTTGTCATATGTTTCATAGCCCATTTTAGCTACCCAAATAGTTTGAGGGACAACTGCTTCCATCCAAATTTCATCTTTCTTGATCACAAAATAGATTTCTTTCTGATACTTATCCACAATAGCTTGTGACAGTCTTACTCTAGTCTTCATTCAAGCCTTCAATGCTTGAAAACACTCATTTAGGTTTTTCTCCCTATTTTCTCCCATATTGTTTATTAGATCTAATAGTTGTTTTCCTATCGGTATGTCAAAACCAAAATCTCTAGCATCAATACTGGGCACTTGTTTGGTTATGTAAAGCATCAAACAAACAAGTAGGTTTCCAAATCTGAATGTTCCTTTCTTATCTCTTTTGATCTTACCCAAATTGTCTATCAACTCATCTTTAAGCCATTCACATATATCTATCCTTGCATTATCATTGACCATATCATAGGCACTCTTGATACATAAGCTAGAAACTGAGTTTAACCTATTTGCATGTGTAGCCTTATAACCTAAGATCATATTGATAAATTTGACATTTATATCCTTTACATCGTTTACCCTTAGAGATTTCTTATCAAATGTTGCACCGGTTAGGTTTATCACTATGCCATTTGAGACCTTCCTTATTTTGTCCAGTTTGTTACCAGTGGAGGGTAACCCTGTTATAGCTTTTACTACTCTTTTGTGATTTTATGAATTGAGTCCAACCAAAAAAATTCACCATATACTCTGCTTAACACAATCCTTATGATATCTTTGGGAAAATCTGGGATACTAAGAATTTCAGTGAAACCTAGGGTTTCTACTATCTTATGTTTAGGCTTGACATTTCTAGATTCATCACAAATCATGGTTTTAAACATGTTCTTAATCTCATCATCACCTAATTCCTCAATATGACAATGTATATACATCCTAGGGTCTTCAGCATATACTACTCCTTTAGGGATTTGAGAGAATGCATCTATGCTATCATCTTTCTTTGCAATTTCAGGAACTAGCTGAAATATGAGTCTAGGGAGCTTAACAACTTCAACAATAGTAGGGTTTGCAATAAATTCAGGAGTGGATGAAGATGTCATAGCTATAAATACCTCAATCTCCTTAAGGATGAATGATTTGATGGATTGCTTCACTTCTTCGCTTGGAATGCCTTTGCTTGGGAATTTTTGTGCTCTCAAAGATTTGAATGCTCGATGAATGCAAAAAGAGCCAAAACACTTGCTTTATAATGTAATTTTCTCCAACTACCACATTTAATGCTTTCCGGTTAAGTCACAACTTAACTCATTTGCCGATATAGATGTAATTTCAACTTCTTACCATCAACCAAGGAAATAATAGCATGTTTTTCATTTTGTTGCTAAACCCCCAAAAGATTTGCTTCAGTTACATGAAGATTCTCCTATCGGTGGAGTGTTACTCTATTCTGCTGGTGGAGGAGTATTGCCATCAATATTCTAATCTGACTTTCTGATCCATTGTTTTGAGAATTCTTGCTTCAACTTTTTATTTACCTTTCAGACTCGGACCTTTATTATTTGCTGGTAAGGACTTGCTTCTACAGAATTTAGCAATATGTCCAATCTTGTTATAGGCATAACAAGTCACACTATTTTTCTAAATAGCTTTCCCATATCCTATGCCGGTATATGTTCCGCATTGATTAGATAAGTGTCCATATCTTCCACAAACATAACATCTTACATTTATTCTGCAATTTTATGAATTATGACCAGCTTTGTTGCATTTGGAACATTGACCGGTGGGTGTATTAGTGTTTTGATAATTTCTAGATATGCATTAATTTTCTCTATGACCATACTTGTTACAGTTAGAGCATTTGCCATTAAATTTGTAAATAGTAGGTTGCCTTACCGGTTTGCTATGATCATGATGGTTTGCAGTACCCAAGCTTTCACCAATTTCAAAGCCAAGGCCATTTGTATCACCATTAGGTTTCTGATTCTTCAACATGTCACCAAGTTCTTCTGAACTTTTCTTGAATTTCTCCTTGTGTTGATTTGTAGCAGTCAGTTCATTCTCCAAGATTCCTTTCTGTCTCATGAGTTCAATTCTATCATTTTGTGTGTGCATTAGATCTGTCTTCAACATATCATTTTCATGACCAAGTCTTGTGTTTTCATTTCCAACATCATTTAGTCTTCTAACCAATTCTTCTTCATTTTTCTTTCCGTCTTCAATTTCTTTACACAATATCATAGTCATATCCTGCATCTCATTCTTTGTTATATTGATTTCTTGTCTTAGCTTGTTTACTAGATCATTAAGAGTTTCCTTTTCATTTTCCTCATTTTGTATCTTTTCACAAAGTTCTCTTCTCTTGTTCCTTGCAAAAGTAAAATTTTCTTGAAGTGCTTGAATAATATCCTGAGTAGCCTTCAGATCATCTTCAAGTTTGATATTCTTCACCTTTTCTGCATCATAGTCTGTAAGAGTTGTTTCCAATTGCTTTCTCAAGTTTTCCATCTCTACCGGTGACAAGATCTTCCTCAAGCTATTAGGCTTTTGAAAATAGAGGACCAGTCTCTAATCCAATTGTTAGGATTCCCAAAGATACTGAGAGGGGGGGGTGAATCAGTATCTAACTAGTATATAAATGTACTTGACTTAAAACATGAAAAGCATATCAAAACTGTGTACCGGTAAACTAGAAATAATGCAGTAACTAAGAATAATAACAATAATATGAGAAGCACACCATAACACAATATTTTAATGAGGAAACCCGGTGTGGGGAAAACCTCGGTGGGATTTGTGACCCATAATATTCTCTTACTGGCCAATAAGGGAATATTACTCTTACATTAGGGGCCTGCACATGCAGGAAGGCCAAGTGCCTAGAGCTCACTACTCAAATACAAAAGAAGTCACATTGACTTACAAATGGGTTATGAAAATCCAATGTCTTGTACTGCTTCAGATTAGCATCTGCTATGCTAGGTTCAATATTGGTTTAAGCTCTGCTACATACATAAACCCTTAACCAATAATTTGCATATTAGGTCTGCATAATTTTGCCTATCACCTTACTACAAAATGATCTACAATGATCTCATACATATATGAGTCATATTACAACTCGCCATGTCTGCTTACAATGATTTTACAAGTAATTCCAAAATACATTCTAAACAAAACTGAAGTCCGCCAAGGTGCCGGTATCCTTCCTTTCACTGCCGGTGATTTGTATGTCGGTGTAGAGTCAGTTTGTCGGTGTCAGTGTTGGTATCTTTATCTTGCTGATGTCATATGATTGCAAGGTTGCCATCAATGACAAAAACTTCAATCACTTAGAATTTCTCATTGGAGTGTGCATTTGCCAACATCCAGGGTGCTGATAGTTGTCTTCTTATTCCATTCACTTCACAAAATGTATTGAACACCTTAGATGTAAATCACCTCCTTGATATGATCTGAAACATTTGATTTTATTGCCGGTTTCATTCTCTACAAGTGCCTTGAATAATTTGAATTTCCTAAAAGCTTTTGATTTCTCCTTGAGAAAAGTAACCTAACACATTCTAGAATAATCATCAATGATTAGCATAAAATATCTATCTCTTTGTAGACTTCTTGTTCTTGTCGGACCACATAAGTCAGTATGAATTAAATCAAGAACATCATTGGTTTTCTCAAAAATACTCTTAAAAGTTGTTCTAACTTGCTTTCCCATTTGACATTCCTTACATACCAGATTATGAGGTTTTACAATCTTAGGTAAATCCCTTACTGCCTTAGATGAACTAATCTTCACAATGCAAACAAAATTTACATGACATAGTCTTTTGTGCCATAACCAACTTTCATCAATGTGTGCAATCAAGCATGTCTTTTCAATGTTATTCAAATGAAAGATATTACCTCTACTTTGATTATCGGTTACAATTTCCAAACCAGTTTTATTCATGATTTTGCATTTACCATTCTTGAATTGTAATTGAAATCCTTTTTCAACTAATTGACCAACACTCAAAAGATTGTCCTTAAACCCTTCAACATAATAAACATTGTTAGTATTGTGCTTACCATCAAAAGATATACTGCCTTTGCCTCTAATCAAACAAGCTTTGTCATCTCCAAATCTTACTAAACCTCCATTATATTCCTGAAAAGATAAGAATTAACTTCTATCACCAGTCATATGATGTGAACATCCAGAACCTATAATCCATTCATCCTTTTCTTCAATTTTAGTTGTTAGGGCCTGCTCTACCGATGGAACAGTAGATGTCGATTGATCTTATGTTATTGCAACAAAAGCTCATCCATTGTCTCTCGCTTATTCATTAGAATCATCAGTAACTCCTTCATCAACATAGTAACGAGATTTGTCTCTATTTTTCTTGAATCTGTATCTTTGATATTCAGGGTTAGGATTATATGTTCTTTTAGCTTCTTCTCTTAATCTTGTATGTCTATCCGGACATCTAGATGCCATATGACCAATTTCATTACAGTTAAAACATTTAAAAGGTGCTTTACCTTCATACTTACTTCCAATAGGGCCTTTAGGCATTTTCCTTGCAAATAGTGCTTCAAGATCTTCCAGTTCTTCATTTTCCCTCCTGATGTCTTCAAGTTCTCTTTCATAAAAGTGCCTTCCAATCATATTTATCAGTTGATGATGAAGATGCTACAAATGACGATGCTTTGAAAGATAAATATGTCTTAATTGTAGCAACAGGACCAAATTCCTCAAGCTCAAATGCTGAAAGTTTTCCAACCAAGGTATCTCTAGACACTGATGTATTAGGCATAGTTCTTAACTCATTAATAGCACTTACTTTCATTTTGTATGCCGGTGGCAATGCTCTTAAAACTTTAGAAACAATTTCATTTTTCACTTAAGGAATCTCCACAACATTGTATTCCCAAAACAATTTCATTAACCCTTTCCATAAAAGAAAAACATATTTCATCTTCTTCCATTTTCAAATTTTCATACTTGACCCGGAGCATTCTAGTTTTACAATTTTGACAGTGGTATCTCCTTCATTCAATGTCTCCAATTTATCCCAAATAGCTTTAGCAGTAGATCATTCTGATAACCCCATAATTTGTTGATCTGACAAGGTGCTCAAAAGTGCTTCTCTTGCTTTGCAATCATTCTCTTTATCCTTACCCAATGTAGGTGGATTAGGTTGATTCGGTGTAGGACCAACATAGCCATTCTATGTAACATCCCATATGTCTCTTCCAATGCAATTCAGATGAGTCTCCACTTTGATCTTCCATATACCATAGTTAGTTCCATCAAGTTTCAAACTGTTCTTCCTGAAATATTTAGTTGCCATAGAATCTCCTCAAGTTGTTAAACTTCTGCAAAAAGAGGATTTGGCTCTGATACCAATTGTTACAACCCAGAGGCAACTGAGAGGGGGAGGGGGTGAATCAGTTGTTTATTAATTTCAACCCAAATATACTTTAACCAAACTTGATACTTAATACTGGTAAACCAAATGTTATGTCGGTAAACAGATTAACAATTAATAATAGTAATGGTGAAACTTAATGCATGAAATAGAAAGAGAAATAATATCCACAATACATAATAAAAATATTTGTACATGGAAACCCTGTAAGGGGAAAAACCATGGTGGGAAACCTTACACACAACCAAATGATACTACTGCAGATAGTATGTGTATACAAATGAGGTCTGCACATGTAGATAGGTCGGCTGCCTAGAGCTCACTGCTCAATCACAAAATGAAAATCACACTGACTACAATTGGATGATTAAATCCAATGATAATGTACTGCTCAAAGTAGTATCTTCAATGTTGGATTTAGTACCGATTAAGCTCTGATTGTCTCCTTCAAACCTTCCTTGAATCTTCAAATAAACTCTATGTGAGTAGCTCTACTTATATTCTCATATACCAAATATCACAACCTTCTAATATCTTATTTCATCTCCTATATCAATCTCACAATTGAGATCTTACATATATACCAAAACCTAAGACCAAATGTGTAGGTTGGCTTACTAAAAATAATATAATAAAATCTATTACAAGTAAGTCAAGATGTGATGCATCATGTCAGCTCAACAACAATATTAATTGATTAAACCATCTCCATAATGTGTCGTGTTGATCTAGAATAGATAACGCTTGTCAATCCATAACCTAGACCAATTTGTCGATAAACAACAAATATGTCAACCCGATTAGACCAATAACCAAATCTCCAAAACCAAGTGTCCAAAGCATGTCTTCGACATAACCAAGTGATCTCCAGATGATAACAAGTCAACCTCAGTGCTAGTGAATAATATAACCTATCAGTGAACTAGATACCAGTGATTGTGCATGTCACTGAACTTGTCAGTGAACATAACCAAAGATCTCCAGAAGGATAAGTGTTGACATCAATGACAAAACCAATGCAACATATCCATAATACCAACATCAGCTGCTCAATATTCTTCTATGCAAAATCATGACTGAATGAGTCAAGTGCCAACAATGAATGACTATCCAAAATCTTCCCAGAGGATTCAACCTTATGACTTGCACCGGTGGCTTCGCCACTTGGTGAAGTAACCTGTTCAACCTTAGCCTCTTCAGTATGTACATTTGGTGCTAGAGGTTCAATATCTTTACCCTGTTTATTTTCTGTATACACATCAATAACCTCTATATCCAAAATGTTTTGTTCTAATGTATCCCGTGTATCCTATATAGTTTTAATATTATCTACAAGTTTCTCTACATTTTGTATAGGTGGTTCTACCGGAGGAAAATTCTCTTTTAGTTTTTGTTCAAAAACTGGTGAATCCATGCCCAATATACCTTTCCCCTTATCATCTATTGAGATGTCTAGAGTGTTAGACTTTTGAGGGACTTCTGGTGATGTAAAGGATCCAAGTTTATCTACAAATAATTTTACCCAAGCCTCATGCATCTCCTTAACTATCTCATTTACTCTACCTACCTTGAGACTCACATGTCGGTGTTTGCTCCAAAAAATTGTTTTACTTGCAAACTCTAGACACTGCTACATCTCCTCATCTGTTATGGCTCCACAAATAGTTAACAACTCCTATATCTTTATATGTCTATCCTCTTCAACCGCGGATAACCTTCTAGCATCTAGTTTATTATACAAATCTCTTGGTATTTTCCTTTCTATCTCTATTAATGTTTTCTTATATATATCTAAGTATAACAAAATTGCTTCCTCAATTTCTATTTTCTCCTTATCATCCATATGTACATAGTAATGTTGTATATTAATCAAGATTCCATCCTTAGTTATTTGATCAATCAACTCAACAACTGAGAGAGGAGTAATGACTTCAATACCCTTATCGGATTCAAGAGCTATATCTATATCTGATTTCTTCTTCTTGTTAGGAGTAGATGTAGACTCCTTCACCGGTTTCCTCTTCTATGTGGGTTTCCTCTCCTTCAAAATTTTCTTAGGTGCTACCAAAGGGGTAGCCTTTACTTTCTGTTGTTTCCCTTTCTTAGGTTTCTTCCTCTATATCCATATATAAGTCTTGGGAATCTATGGGGGCTTATCATCAGTATTAGAACCAATTTTAACACGGGTAATATAAGTCTCTAGTTTTTTTCTCTTTACTACACCCTTGCTGTATGTTGTGAGGCCTGAATTGCTGCGAAAGAAGATCCTTCAGCGAGTCCAATAATCTGTTTGATTTTAGAAGACACCTTCTGTACAACTTCCCCAAACTTCTTGATCTTTCCTTCCCTTTTCTTCTTGTTGAATCCTATCTAAACTTTGGATTCCTTCTGATTTGTTGTCCCAAAGGTTTTCTCCTATTTATCTACAGAGGCATCATTAAGAGTCTTGGCATATAAGTCCAATATCTTAGCATATACCTCATAGCCCATCTATATGATCCAAATCTTTCGTGGTTGCATTATCTCCATTAGTGTTTCATCCTTCTTTGCTATAAAGAAGATTTCAGTTGAGTATTTGTCAACTATATGCTTTCGAACTCTTTCTCTTTGCCTCATTGTTTTCTAAAATGATTTGAAATAACCCCATAGAATGGAGTCTCTCTCCTTTTCTTGTCCCAAATCTCTTATAGCTTCTTTAATTTTTTTTCCTACTGTCATATCAAATGCCCATTGTGTTTTACCGGATCCCAGTAATTCATTTAGAAAGAAAAGCATCAAGTGGACCACAAGGTTTCCATACCGCAAAACACCTTTCTTCTCACCCTTAATCTTCCCTAGCTTTATAATTAACTCATCACACATCCATTGACAAATATTATAATTTTCATTATCTTTGACCATCTTGTGAGCACAGTAAATGTATGAACTAGAAATAGAGTTCAACTAGTTTGATTAGGTTACCTTGTAACTGATGATCATGCTTGCAAATTGATCAGCTTTGTCTCTGATAGTGCTTATCCTCATTAACCAATTGTCAAAAGTTGTGTCGGTTAACTTATCTACCTTGTTGTTAGGTATTTATTCTTTCTAGGAATCTGACCAATTAGGGGCAAACTGTTGATTGCACAAATAGCCTCCTTAGTGATCTTTTAAGGCTGGTCAAGCCATATGAATTCCCTGTGGACTCGACTCAACACATACCAGATCATATCATCTTTGAATTCCAACATCTCCAAAATGTCCGTGAAACCCCGATTCTTCAAAATTTGGAATTCCAGTTTTATCAATCCCCTTCTATCCAGCAGATTTGTCATGTACATTGTTTTTATCTCAACAGAACCCAACTCCTCTAGAGTGCAGTGGATATATGCATGAACATCCTCAACATACAAGACTTCGTCAAGAACCCTAGAAAATGCGATGACTAAATCATTAACCTTCACAATCTGAGGGCATTGCTTGAAAACAAGGCATGGACAGTCCTTGATGTTAACAACAATAGGGGTAGCCACACCTACCGGAGTGGAGGTCAATCCAAAAGCCATTGCAAACAAAAGATAGCTCAAAAACTTATAAAATACCTCACAACCTTCACTGGTGAAAGCTCTTGAAAATCTGCTCTAAATGCACTAGAATTCACTTTGAGGATTCTCTTGATCACCTTGAATCACCTTGAACTCATTCTATTTCGCTCTGAATATTGTGTGATAAAAAATGAACCAACATTTCCCTTTTATTTTGTGAAACCCTAATTTCCTATTGAGATTAATGCATGTTGGCATATCATACCGGTTACAAAATCCATTATCTCAACACCAGTGAATCTCTAGACTGTCTTCACCAAGATCTGAAACAAGATTTCAGACCTCTACCGAGGCCAATGCAGGATCTATCTTTAATTTTCCTCCCCCTAAGACTAAGGCCTTAGTAACCAGATAAGTTTCCTTCTAGTGCAAGAACATTTTGCTCTGTCGGTTGAGTAACCGAAGAATTTACCTATATCGATTGATCTTTAGACTTCCTAATCCATTCTTTAGCATGAGCCTGCTGAATCAACCTTTTTCTTTTCTTCCTTGTTTGATATGTCATTCCCTTCTAGTGTATTCTTGCTTCTGCAATATTTGGCAATACGTCATATTTTGTTGCATGCATAGCAAGTAACATTGTTCTTCCGAATTGCCCTGTTAAGTCCTTGACCATTCTTTGACCTACATTGATTAGCCATGTGTCCAAACTTTCCACATGCATGACATCTCACATTCATTCTACAATCATATGTCCTATGACCATACTTATTACACTTTGAACACTGACCGGGAACATCATTATTACTCTTATTTTCTCTATTTTTGTATTGACTTGCTTTATGACCAAACTTATTACAAACAAAGAATCTACCATTAAATTTATGTGCATTGGTTTTCCTTACCAGTGATTTTTGATTCCGGTTTTTTGGTGGATTCCCCTTATTTATAGTATTGAAGCTTTCTCCATGCTCAAATCTAAGACCTCTAGTGTCTCCAGTGTCTCTTTGATCCTTCAATAATTTATCAAACCTTGCAAAATTGGCCCTAAACTTTTATTTGTATTCAATTGTAGCATCCAGATCACTTCTTAGGATTGACATCATTCTTTCCAACTCTTGTTCATTGTTCTATGATTGCACCAACTCAGTTCTCAACACGTCATTCTCAGGCACCAACCTAATACATCCCTTAGATCTATCTTTTAGAGATCTACCAGGATTTTCTTCATTCTTATTTCGGTCTTCAATCTCCTTGGACATCCTCATATTCATGGCTTGCATTTCATTCTTTATGACACCATTCTCCTGACTCAGATTCTAAGATAATTCCTTAAGGGAATTCTTCTCTTCATCATCCGGATTTTGTAAAAGTTCCTTCCTTTTAGATTGAACACATGATAACCTATCTTCCAAGGTAAGAATTAATTCTTTTGCAGAATTAAACTAATCTTGCAGCTTCAAGTTCTTCAACCTTTTAGCATCATAGTCCTCAAGTGCTACTTCAAGTTCCTTATGTAGACACATCTCCATGGATTTCGGATTCAGGATCTTCCTTAAGCTGTTAGACTTACTCCAAGAAACCAGGCTCTGATACCAATTGTTGGAATCCAAGAACACTGAGAGGGGAGGTGAATCAGTTTTCTACTGGCAAGATTAATTTTAACCTTATTAACAAAGTATTTCAGTAACCGGTAATCATAAAAGAGTATAACAACAAATAGAAATGAAGCAATCACAAGAGCATACATCATAACATAGAGATTTATACATGGAAAACCTCAAAGAGGGAAAACCACGGTGGGATTGGAGACCCACAATATCTATCCACTGGCCAAATGAATAAATATTACAATAGGGGCCTACACATGCAGGAAAGCCAAAAACCTAGAGCGCACTGCTCATCACAAAAGGAGCCTCGTAGACTACAAACACCAAGTATGGAGTTACAAACAAAATTTTGAACTCTGAAAGTGCATCTTCTATACTAGATGAGTTCTGGTTAAAGCACAGTCTGTACCAGTTTTCACTAAGTCCTCTCTTACCTGTATCTTTCTTTGCTTCCCAAACATCTAAACCAATATCCAAGACCGACTACAGAATATTACATTCGCATTCTATTGATCAAGATCACTCACACAATATCACATCACTATATTGTTAGGACCCAGAGGCAACTGAGAGGGGGGGTGAATCAGTTGTCAAAAAATTTCATCCCAAATATAACTGAATCAAACTTAATACTTAATACTGGTAAACCAAACTTAATACCGATAAATAGATTAACCATTAATATCAATACCGATGAAACTTAATGCATGAAGCTGAAAGAGAAACAACATTAATAACACATAACACAGAGATTTGTACATGGAAACCCTGAAGGGGAAAAAACATGGTAGGAAACCTTACCCACAATCAGATTGTACTACTGCAGATCGTATGTGTATACAAATGGGGTTTGCACATGCAGAAAGGCCAGCTGCCTAGAGCTCACTACTCAATCACCAGATGGGAGTCACACTGACTACAATTAGATGATTAAATCCAATGATAATGTACTACTCAAAGTAGCATCTCCAATGCCGGATTCAGTATTGGTTAAGCTCTAATTCTCTTCTTCAAACCTTCCTTGAACCTTCTCTATGGTCTGCTCATATGATCTTCAATATTCTCACATACCATGTTACAATACCATAACCATATATCGTTATCTTCCTTCTACGTATTACATTATCTTACATATATACCAAAACCTAAGACCAAATGTGTAGGTCAGCTAATTAAGAATATTACAATAAAGTCAATTACAACAAGTCAAGATGTGATGCATCATGTCGGCTCAATAATAATTGATTAAACCATCTCCATAATGTGTCATGTTGTTCTGGAATAGATAACGCTTGCCGGTCCATAACCTAGACCAATTTTCCGGTAACAACAAATATGTCAACCCAATTAGACCAATAACCAAATCATCAAAACCAAGTTTCCAAACCATGTCTGTGACATAACCAAGTGATATCCAGATGATAACAAGTCATCCTCAATGTCAGTAAACAATATAACCTATCGGTGAACAAAATATCGGTGACTATGCATAAGTCATTGAACTTGCCGGTGAACATAACCAAAGATCTCTAGAATAGATCAATACTAGAAATCAAAAAACAAATGCAGAGAGTAAAAATCTCTCCCCCAATGAATAATCTCACCCCAAAGGATAATTTTTTCCATAGATATCTCTCCCCCTTTGACATCAAGTGCCAAAGAAATACAAATACTAGATACAACCAGTTCATAGAAATAATTAAAAATACCAACTATTACTCCAACTACTCTAGCTACTCCCCCTGAGAAGTAGCTCTCCTCCATCAAAGCCCGAAAAAAGTTTCTCTTGAATTTTGTCGGTTTGATGCCAAGCATCAACTGTCTAAGTCTCTATCGGTGAGGGTATAGCTCCAAGCTACTCTCTGAGATATTCAAAAGTTTCCTTAGGCAAAGGCTTAGTTAAGATGTCTGCAATCTGCTCTTTCGTGTTCATTTAAACCAATATCACTTCTTTTGCTTCAACACTCTCTTTCAGAAAATTGTATTTGATAGAAACATGTTTAGTTTTTAGAGTTAAATACTGGATTCTTAGATATATCATTTGTTGTTGAATTATCACAATAGATGATTATAGGTTCTTTTCATTTTACCTTTATGTCCTTAAAGATTTGTTTAATCCATAATACCTTAGTACAATTAGTTGTTGCTGCAACATATTCTGATTCTACTATCCATAATGATGTACAACTTTGTTTCTTTCTCAACTATGAAATCAATCTGCTACCAAGAAAGAAAGCCCCACTGGTGGTGCTCTTTCTATCATCTACATCTCCTACCCAATTAGCATTGATGTATGCACATAAATCAAAATTTTCATCTTTAGGATACCATAAACCAAGATTTGTTGTGCCTTGTAAATATTGGAAAACCTTTTCACTGTTGATTTATGATTTTCTTTAGGATTACTCTGAAATCTTGAAACAATACATACTGCATTCATTATATCAGGTCTTGTTTGTGTCAAATATAGTAAACCTCCAATCATAGATCTGTATCTTGTCGGATTAACATGAGTTGAATCATCATTCAATGATAGTTTATCAGTTGTATTCATAGGAGTACTTACCAGTTTAGAGTTTTCCATACCAAATTTCTTCAGTAATTCCTTCAAATACTTTGATTAAGATAAGAATATACCTTTATCATTCTAAGAAATCTACAATCCTAAAAAGAATTTTATCTCACCAATCATAGACATTTCAAATTCTTCCTGCATCTTATTAGAAAAGTCTTTACACAACCATCTTCTCCTCCAAAAATGATGTCATCAAAAAAACCTTCAATAACCAATATATCTTCATTAGTCACTTTGAAATATAAGTTGTTGTTAGCATTACCTTTAGTGTAACCAAGTTTCATAAGATATTTGTCCAATCTAGCATACCAAGCTCTAGGAACTTGCCTCAATCCATATAAAGCTTTCCTTAATCTGCAAACCATATCTTGATCATTTGTCAATGAAAATCCATCAAGTTGTTCAATGTAAACTTCCTCTTCAAGATCACCATTCAAAAATGCACATTTAACGTCCATTTGATACACTTTATAGTTCTCGTGTGCTGCAAATGGAAGAAATAATATGACTGCCTCAATTATAGCTACTAGTGCAAAGGTTTCGTTGTAATCGATTCCCTCTTTCTGTGAATATCCTTTACACACTAATCTTGCTTTGTTTCTAATTACCTTACCAACTTCATTAAGTTTGTTTCTGAATACCCATTTAGTTCCAATTACATTTTTATTTTTAGGTTAGGGAAATAATGTCCATGTATTGTTCTTTTCAATTTGTTCCAATTCATCTCCCATAGCTTTAATCCAATGTTTATCTTCACATGCCTGAATAACAAATGTTGGTTCAATTTGAGAAATTAAACATACCTCTTCATTTGCTAGTCTTCCTCTTGGCATAACTCCTTGATACTTATTCCCAATTATCTGACTTTCAGAGTGATTCAATCTTGCATACTTGGGTGTGTTCACTTGTTGTTGTTCTTTAGTCGCTATGGAATTCTCTGATGATGTCAGTTTGACTGGATCAACATTCTGTACTAGTGCACTTTGTATAAGTTCATTTGTGATTATTTCAACTGCTGGTTCATAATCCATAGACCTTGAATTTCTTCTAAAGTGTTCATCTATCTTCACATTTGCACTCTCAATGATTTTCTGCAATCTTTTATTAAAACATCTATATGCTTTTCTCTTAGATGAATAACCAAGAAATATTCCTTCATCACTTCTAGGATCAAATTTGCCAATATACTCATCTCTCCTAATGTAGCATTTGCTTCCAAATATTCTGAAGTACTTATGAGTAGGAATATTACCAAACCATAGTTCATAGGGTGTCTTATCGGTTTCACCTTTGATGTGAACTCTGTTGAAAGTGTAAACTATTGTATTCACTGCTTCTTTCCAATACACATGAGGTAGATTTGCTTCTGATATCATGCTTCTAGTTGCATACAAAATAGTTCTATTCTTCCTTTATGAGGTAAATTTATCTTGTTCTATGTATTATCTATCACTGAATTGTTGTATAAATTCGATTGTCTTCTTTTATGTTGCAGGAGAGGAGAATCATTTTTATTTCAATGTCCATTCTCACACATTTCATTTGGTATATGTAGTGGGTTGGGTATGGTCAAGTGATGCCTTGACCGGCCATGTCTTTTGGACATGGTCGATCAAGACATCACTTGATCGTGCCCCCTCATGATAATAAATGTTTGAATGAGAGACTTCATTTATCTCTCATTCAATCATTTATCTTATCGAGGCTATCATGCATTAACACTCCCTCTTAGCTAGGTAAGATAAATGTAAAAGGTATTGGGAGCAATATTCATAAATCATATGATGTTTATCTTGGGACCATAGTTTCAAGATGTGAATTGCCTCTGTCGGTGATTCTATTCACAAACTCTTGAGTGGATTGCCTCTATTGGCAATTCTATCCATAAGCTCTTGTGTGGATTGCCTCAGTCGACAATTCTATCCATGAGCTCTCAAGTGGATTGCCTCAGTCAACGATTCTATCCATGAGCTCTTACGTGGATTGCCTCAGTCAGCGATTCTATCCATGAGCTCTTGTGTGGATTTCCTCAATCGATGATTCTATCCACAAGCTTGAGTTATTGTAAGATCATCACCTTCCAATAACCTCAAAAATACAAGTGGAAATCATTTGGAAGTCCTCACTTCCTTATGATTTACACAGGGTGCATAAAATAATTATTAGTATTAATAATAATAATCAATATTTACAATTTTACCTCAGAAGTGCTCAATCTTGATTAGTAAGCTCCCTCTCAATCACAAGGTATCTTGAGTTTCTTCTAGAGAACATATTTTTCTGAACATACGTCTGAATTTCTGACTTTAGCAAGGGACGCTTGTAGTTTAAGTTTGAGAGGAAAAGTTCTTGCAATGTGGCCATATTCAAGACTTTCAAGGAGATATCAATCTGATCTCAATCAGATCTTCCTTCAGGCAGTTAGGCTTTATAGAAGGAAACCTAGCTCTGATACCATGCTAATTTTGTGGATTAGAATTAAAATTTATCTTGTTCTATGTATTATCTATCATTGAATTGTTGTATAAATTTGATTGTCTTCTTTTATGTTGCAGGAGAGGAGAAGTGTTTTTATTTCAATGTCCATTCTCACACATTTCATTTGGTATATGTAGTGGGCTGGGTACAGTCAATTGATGCCTTGACCGGCCATGTCTTTTGGACATGGCCGATCAAGACATCGCTTGATTGTGCCCCCTCATGATAATAAATGTTTGAATGAGAGACTTCATTTATCTCTCATTCAATCATTTATCTTACCAAGGCTATCATCCATTAACACTGATAGGTGTCTTCTAATTCCATTCACTTCACAAAATGTATTGAACTCCTTAGATATAAATTAACCTCCTTGATCTGATCTTAAACATTTGATTTTCTTACTGGTTTCATTCTCTACAAGTGCCTTGAAAATTTTGAATTTCCCAAAAGCTTCATTTCTCCCCGAGAAAAGTAACCCAATAAATTCTAGAATAATGATCAATAATTAGCATAAAGTATCTGTCTCCCTGTAAACTTCTTGTTCTTGTCGGACCACATAAGTCAGTATGAATTAAGTCAAGAACCTCATTGGTTTTCTCATAAATACTCTTAAAAGTTGTTCTAACTTGCTTTCCCATTTGACATTCCTTACATATTGGATTATGAGGTTTTACAATCTTACGTAAATCCCTTACTGCCTTAGATGAACTAATCTTCACAATGCAATCAAAATTCACATGACAGAGTCTTTTATGCCATAACCAACTTTCATCAATATATGAAATCAAGCATGTATTTTCATTGTTATTGAAATGAAAGATAGTACCTCTAGTTTTATTACCGGTTGCAATCTCCAAACTAGTTTTATTCATGATTTTGCATTTACCATTCTTGAATTGTAACTAAAATCCTTTTTCAACTAATTTACCAACACTCAAAATATTATGCTTCAAACCTTCAACAAAATAGATCTTGTCAGTATTGTGCTTACCATCAAAATATATACTACCTTTTCCTCTGATTAGACAACCTTTGTCATCTCCAAATCTTACTAGACCTCCATTGTATTCTTGAAAAAGATAGGAATTTACTTTTATCACCAGTCATATGATGTGAACATCCATAATCTATAATCCATTCATCCTTTTCTTCAATTTTAGCTGCCAGGGCCTGCTTTACCGGTGGAATACTAGGTGTCAGTTGATCTTTTATTATTGCAACAAAAGCCCATCCATTGTCTCCCAGTTCTTCATCAGAATCATCAGTAACTCCTTCATCAGCATAGTAACATGATTTGTCTCTATTCTTCTGAAATCTATATCTCTGATATTCAGGGTTAGGCTTAAATGTTCTTTTAGCTTCTTCTCTCAATCTTGCGTATCTATCAGGACATCTAGATGCCATATGACCAATTTTATTGCAGTTAAAACATTTGAAGGGTGCTTTACCTTCATACTTACTTCCAATAGGACCTTTAGGCATTTTCCTTGCAAATAGTGCTTCAAGTTCTTCCAGTTCTTCATTTTCCCTCCTGATGTCTTCAAGTTCTCTTGCTTAAAGTTCTTTCCAATCATATTTATCAGTTGATGATGAAGATGTTGTAGATGATAATACTTTGAAGGCTAAATCTGTCTTAATTGTAGCAACAGGACCAAATTCCTCAAGCTCAAATGTTGAAAGTTTTCCAACCAAGGTATCTCTAGATATTGATGTATTAGGCATAGTTATTAACTCATTAATAGTAGTTACTTTCATTTTGTATGCTGGTGGTAATTCTCTTAAAAATTTAGAAACAATTTCATCTTCTCTTAAGGAACCTCCACAACATTGTATTCCCAAAACAATTTCATTAACCCTTTCCATAAAAGCAAAAATTCTTTCATCTTCTTCCATTTTCAGATTTTCGTACCTGACCCGGAAGCATTCCAGTATTTCAATTTTGATGGTGGTATCTCCTTCATTTAATATCTCCAATTTATCCCAACTAGCTTTAGCAATAGATTGGTCTGATAATCATATGATTTGCTGATCTGACAAGGTGCTCAAAAGTGCTTCTCTTGCTTTGCAATCATTCTCTTGATCCTTCTCCAATGTAGGTGGATTAGGTTGACTCTATGTAGGACTAACATAGCCATTCTATGTAACATCCCATATGTCTTTTCCAATGCAATTCAGATGTGTCTCCATTCTGATCTTCCATATACCATATTTAGTTCCATCAACTTTTAGACTGTCCTTCCTGAAATAGTTAGTTGCCATAGAATCTCCTCAAGTTGTTAAACTTCTACAAAAAGAGGACTTTTCTTTGATACCAATTGTTAGGACCTGGAGGCAACTGAGAGGGGGGGTGAATCAGTTGTCAAATAATTTTATCTGAAATATAACTTAATCAAACTTGATGCTTAATACCGGTAAACCAAACTTAATGTCGGTAAACAGATTAACCGTTAATATCAATACCGGTGAAACTTAATGCATGAAACAAAAAGAGAAACAACATCCATAACACATAACACAAAGATTTGCACGTGGAAACCCTTTAAGGGGAAAAACCACGGTGGGAAACCTTACCCACAATCAGATGATACTACTACATATAGTATGTGTATACAAATGGGGTCTGTGTTAGGTCCCGGAGACAATTGAGAGGGGGGGCTCAATCAGTTGTCAAATAAATTCAAACCAAAACAACTTAACCCACATTAATTCTTAATATCGGTAAACCAAAATTTTATGTCGATAGACAATTTATTAGTTAATTGCACTACCGGTAAATATTAATGCATGAAATAGAAAGACAATAATATCCACAACACATAACACCAATATTTGTACATGGAAACCCTGTATGGGGAAAAACCATGGTGGGAAACCTTACCCACAATCAGATGATACTACTGCAAATAGTATGTGTGTACAAATGGGGTCTACACATGCAGAAAGGCCAAGTGCCTAGAGCTCACTGCTCAATCACAAAATAAGAATCACATTGACTACAATTGGATAGTTAAATCCAATAAGGATGTGTTGGTATTTTGGTATGGTTTTGTCATTGATGTCAACACCTACTAAAGCACTAGCACTCTGGAGATCTAGCAGCATTCACCGGCAAACAAGTAACTATTGCACAGTTACTGGTATATGGTTCACCGACAGGATATAATGATCACCAACACTTGGAATGATATGGAAGACACTTTGTAATGTCAAAGACATCATGTGGACACTTTGTTTTGAAGAATTAATCATTGGTATAATCATATTTTCATATTTGATTTTACTGGCAAATAGGTCCAGGGTTACCTAGGGTTACACCGATAGGTTTATCTTTTCGAGATTAGCATGGCATGCTATAGAGATGATTTATTATTATTGTAAATTCTTTAAGCCGACATGTTTAATCAGTTATTGCATCAGATATTATATTGTTTGTAAAATATTTTATTGCAATATCTTGTAGAGCCGACCTACTAAAATTGGTCTTAGGTTATGGTATAAATGTAAGATCTTATTTGTAAGATTGAATGTGGAAATGCAGAAAAGAACTAAGTGAAGGTATATGTGAGATTAAGCAGAGCTATACACAAAGACATCATTTGAAGGAGAAGCTAGGCTTTTGTGGAAGCATATCAACATTACATCAGTACTGAATCCAGCATATGAAGATGCTATTTTGTGCAGTACATTCTTATTGGATTTAATCATCCAACTGTAGTCAGTGTGACTCCCATTTTGTGATTGAGCAGTGAGCTCTAGGTTGTTCGCCTTTCTACATGTGTAGACCCCATTTATGTACACTTACTATCTGCAGTAGTATCATCTGATTGTGGGTAAGGTTTCCCACCATGGTTTTTCCCCTTACAAGGTTTCCACCTACCAATTTTTGTGTTATGTGTTGTGGATGACTTTGTCTTTATGTTTCATGCATTAATCTTTACTGGTATAGCAATTAACTGTTAACACTATCTACCGGCACACTTAACTGGTTTACCGGTATTATGCATTAAGTTGGTTGAGTTGTTTTTGGTTTGAATTTATTAGATAACTAATTCACCCCCCCCCCCTCTCTCAATTGTCTCCGGGACCAAATAGGATGTACTACTCAAAATAACATCTTTCTATGTTGGATTCAGTATCAGTGTAGTTCTAATTGTCTTCACAAAAACCTTCCTTCAATCTTCAAATGATGTCTGTGTGTAAAGCTCTTCTTATTCTCTCATATACCAAATTATTTCCTCCTTTTCATTCCACACTTGATCTTACAAATAAGATCTTACATTTATATCATAACCTAAGACCAATTTTAGTAGGCCGACTCTAAAAGAAAGAAGACTTTGTGGGCACATTCTCTAGGGTTCCTGACTACATGATGTAAGTTGAAGATGTAAGGACATATATTTAGTGCACCTTGGAGGATATAGGTACAGAAGAGATAAAGGGCATGTATCAATCTGTGATACTAGGAAGCTGCAGAACAATCAAGCCAGAATATAAGATCATCAAGGATCTAGGGTTAACCTATATCCTATACATACCAGAATTCAAAGATGAGGTGATCAGATATATTCTGAGAAGGGTTCATAATGAGTTCATCTGGTTGGATCAGCCCTACATGATCATAAAGGAAGCAATTCAAGCAGTCACTGGCCTACCCAAAGTCGGACAAGAACCTGACAAGAAAATTTCCAACACAGGGGTTGAGAAGCTCACCAGCACAACCCATGACGAAAGATCAATAAGGATCAACACAATCAAGGACATAGATGTGAATTTTATCAGCATGATCACTGATTATAAGGTAACTCAATCTAATCGACTAAACTTTGTTTCTAGTTCTTGCATTCATGTTGCACACCAAATGCTAACAATAATGGAAAATATGACTTATGTGAATGGCTAAAAAGTGAACTAATGCTAAATCTTAGAAAGATTAAGAGTGCTAAGAAAGGAACTTTTAGGTTCAGAAATCTCATTGTTTGTTTAATGCTTTACTTCATAAATGAGCTACCTAGTCTAGGGAAGAAGCATTGGGTTCATGGCATACCGGTTGGTATGCAAATCAAGGAAGAAATCAATGGTCTTGGTACCAATAGGGATGAAAAGCTTTGGGGCTATTTCAAAACATTTCAGGAAAATATGAGACAGAGGGAAAGAATATCAAAGCACATTGTGGAGAAGTACTCCACTGATATCTATTTTATAGTGAAGACTAATGAAAGTCTTATGGAGGAAGTAGAACCTAGGACCATATGGGTCACTGAGCTTGGATATGAAGTGGATGATAGAATTTTTGAACTTTATGCAAAAATGTTGCTTGAAGCTCCATTGGATGATAAGACAAAACACTTTGGTATTGTTGAGGAAAAGGCTCTTGAAGTCAAGATTAGCTTCAATGGGAAAAGAAGAGAGAAGAAAATTGATAAGATATCTGCATTTGTATAGAATGTAATCCATAAGATAGACACTGAACTAGGTTTTGGATCCAAACCAACAAAGGAACCGGCAATGGTTAGTGCTCCTGAGGCAAAGAGGCCTGAAACTTTCATATCTTCTGTCACTTCTGATTTTGATCCAGATGATAATGAACCTCTAGCATTCAGAATGGTACAAAGAAAGAAAGTTGACCAACCTCTGGTAGAGGAGAAGAAGGTGGAGCCAAGGAGGAAGCTTGTGAGAAAAGTAACAAAACCTACTGCACCCCCACCTCCGACAAGGAAACCTATTCAGAAGAGGAAACCAGTCATATCCACTCTAGCAACCCCCAACAAGAAGAAAAAGAGTGATGGTGCTACTGAATCTGGTAAGGCTACAATGACCTATACTGAATTGATTGATGAAATAACCAAGGATGGAATTTTGAAGAATGTATCCATTTATTATGAAGATTTAGAGGATAATGAGTAGAATGAGATTGAAGAGGCAATTTTGTTACACATAGATATATATAAGAAAGACTTAGTAGAAATTTTCAAGGAAATTCCTCTATCACTATACAATAAATTAGATGCTAGAAGACTTGATGCAGTCAAGAGGGATAGAGAAATTAAGTAGAACTTTTGGGTATGTGTGGTTCAATAAACAATGAGGAAATGAAACAATGCACTGATGTTGCAAACAGAACAATTTTTAGTAGCAAACCCTGACAACTAAGCCTAATGATGGGCAGGGTAAATGAGGTAATAAATGAGACCAGAGATGGTTGGATCAAATTATTCTAAAAGAATCCTGAATTTCTTACCAACCAAGAAGAATTTGTAAAAGAAACAACTTCCACCATCCCAGACAAATCTAAA